>NW_026294480.1:40008245-41208245 GCF_007827085.1 Peromyscus californicus insignis
TAGAACCGGAGGAACATGGGACTGCGGGGCCAGGTGTGAACAGAGAAACTTTCGACTACATGGGATGAAATCAGAAGGTCTTAGTTCCGCTTTCTCTCATACCCGCTGTGGCGATGGCTCAACAGTGGGTGGCTACCAGTGGCTATGCGTGTGGCTTCTTAGGCTCCTGCTCACACAGCTTTAGTTCACCAGCCAGCTTGTGGCAACTGTGGGCTCTGGGCAGTTCTGCTTCCTTTGCTGCTGCCCTCGCTGTGCAGCAGGGAATGGAATTTAGGGAGGTGGGAGAGAAGGAAAAGAAGTCATCAAGGGTGTGGAGAGAGCAAGAGGAAGCTCGGGCAGATAGCTCGGTTGGTAAAGTGCTCACTGCACAAATGTAAAAACCTGAGCTCAGATCTCCCGTACCCACGTGAAAGGCTAGGAGAGGTTGTGAGGGGCTCTGATCCCAGGGCTAAGGAGACAGAGATGGGAGGATTCCTGAGGTTCGCTGGCCAGCTGGGAGCTCAATCAATGAACTCTCGATTCAGTGAGAGACCTGTTTCAAAAAGAAAAAAATGTGCAGAACAATTACACCTTGTAGATGTAACCAACCGTCTTATTAAATAAGAAACACAGAGCTGATTCAGAGAAGAAAGCCAAGAGGTCAGAGCTAAGAGCCTCACCCTTCCTGCTTCAGCGATCCTCTTCAGTCAAGAGAGCTCTCCGAAAAAGGACCTACTTCCTGAGTGTATGTCTTTATATAGTCTAGCTGTTCTGCCTTCTCATTGGTTGTAAACCCAAACACGTGACTGCCTCGTCACTGCCTGTATGTACCGCCCTCCAGGTCCTTAAAGGCGTGCGCCACCGCCGCCATGCACTTGCTATGGCTCTAATAGCTCTGACCCCCAGGCAACTTTATTTATTAACATACAATTAAAATCACATTTCAGTACAAGTAAAATACCACCACAACACCTGGGCATGGTGTCTGCCTTAGGGTGTAGTTGATATATCCAGTGATGTTCCATTGGAGAAAATGGATTTTTATTTCTTTCCCAGCAGGTAGCAAATCCAAATAGCTTCTTGGGTAGGAGTGGGACTTTGTGTCCATTTCTCCATCTCCCTGTTGAGATTTTCTCTGGTTTGAACTTGGTTAGATCTTGTGCATATTTTGTTCTATTGCTTTATTTTCTTAGTGTGTTGGGGGGAGACTATGAAAGAGAAAGAGTTGAGTAGATAGAGAGGTGAGGAGGATCTGGGAAGAGTTGGGGGAGGGGAAATAATATGATCAAATATATGTGAAGAATGATTTAAAAAGCCATCAGCTTTTACCTCTGGTCTCCAGGTGCATGTGCTCACATCCAGTAACACACAAACCCCAAATAAATAAACAAATTTTTAAAAAATAAAAAGCATAGGTAACAGAGAGAGAATATGATCAAAGTGGATTATTCGTGTGTTTGGAATATCACAGTTAAACCTATTACTTTGTACAATGAATGTATACTAATTTAATTAAAAGATAATGGGTTGCCAGGGTGACTGATCATTGAATATATGTACCTTCTTTAGTGACAGAGCCCTCCAATATCTTTGTAACAAATTCTTTTATTTAATTTTCACTCCTCAAAATGGTTATATATACTCATGCATGGATTTCCTACAAAACTCTCATGTCTGTGCTCACATTTGCTCTCACATTAAAGACAACTTATCTAGTTCATAATTTGTATGTATTTCCAGTAAATTCCAGAGTAATAAAGTCTTATGCAACTTCCCAAACTAATGACACCTATTTTACTCTTTCAGGTAGAATTAGACTTTCTTATCTTTGCTCACTTAGCTTTAAATCAGGATAACACTTACAGGTCCAGTGGACTGCGGATTGTACTGACCATCAGATCAGGGAAGGCATATAAAGCTATAAAAGTGTGATACAGACACATTGAATCCACAGTCAGAAACTGGAGAGAAATGAATATGTGATGCTCTATCCATCTTCTCCTTTTAACTCAACTTGATATCTCAGCCCATTCACATTTGAAAACACCATCGTAGAAACAGTCAAAAATTTGTTTCCCAAGTGATCCTAAGTGCTTTCAAGTTAGCAATCAAGGTTAAGCATCATAGCCCATGTGGAAACTAACATTTAGCTAGATAATGTTTGTACATTAGACTCATTTGAGACTCTCAGAACTGCTGGAGGGAGCAATCTCATTTATCTCCAAACCAACCACCCTCATCTTGATACAACAATCTTGTCCCCAGTTTTCTAGAAAGAAATTTGGGCAAGACCTACTATGAAGGGACTCTTAATGTGAGGGCTGGCTATTCTGAGTTTCACAAACACAAAGATGTTATAGATAATTCTCTTTAATCATTTTTTAACCTGAAAGTTTAAGAGGCCAGTGTCATCACCCTCATCAAACTTCTGGATGTTAGCGACAAGCATGATTATAAAAAAATTTCAAAAAGAATTACTATATGATAAATAAAATTGTTGTATTGACTGAAGTATTTGAAGACCTTTGAAGGGTAAGATCTGGACAGAGCATGTAGTAATGAGAAGAATATCCACAGGCAGAAGAGACAACCAAGGGAAGCCATGTGAGAGATGACCACATAACTCCCCCAGTTGCTTCATGGTGCTGCCGTTTGAAGTGCTTTCATGTATTTTCTCATTCAATTTTCTAAGTAACCTTCAGGATTCTTGGTACCACTACTTCCCAGCTTTGAGTTTTCTACTTCAAAAAAGATGATGATTTGGAGCCATGCAGCTAATATTCATCAGAGCTGTGGCTCGAATTTTGGTCTGCTAAAAAAATATAGTGTTTCATTTGCCCCTGTGTTACACTGGTAGACATAGCCACCTTCATGCCAAGCCTGTGTAGAAAATCAGTCTTTACTGACTTTCTGGAGCCCACTACTTATGATTGGACACCTTGCACAGCCTTGATGCAGGGGGAGGGACTTAGACCTGCCTCAACTAAATGTACCAGGCTCTGTTGACTCCCCATGGGAGACCTTATCTTGTCGGAGGAGGGAATGGGGGATGGGTTGGGGGGGATGCCTGGGGGCGCGGGAGGAGAGAAGAAAGGGAGATCTGTGGTTGGTATGTAAAATGAAAAAAAAAAAAAAAGAAAGAAAGAAAATCAGTCTCTAGGAAAATGTGTCAACCAGGGTGTTCATGTTCCTTTCTGGTCATTTTAGTAGCCGTGTAAAAACCTTTCAGAGCAGTTTGAGATTTGCCCTTTCTTTTAAACAAGCAAACTAATACAAATGCTAATGTTCTCTAATAATGGGTCTCTTTTGTATCAAAGCAGTCACTAATTCTTGTTTTCTTCCTAGGTAAATTCTGTTATATAATTAGTACATTAGTAATCAAGTTTAAATAGCCTGCTCCAACTGTTTGAACAAGCCAAGTTCAAGTTAGTTTATTATAAGCTTTCATAGCACCCACCACCTTGTTCTTTCTTCATAGTGTTTTCTTTTTGCTCCTAATTATGATTCAATTATGTGGCTTGTCGTTCAGTATTTCATCTGTACTCTAGTCATGTTTTCATTGAAGCCCCAGACCTTATTATAATGTCCAGCAGCTAACAGTCTCTTAATATTTGTGGGTTGGGTAGCTGGCTAGGCAGACAGAAGAACAGAGAGACAGGGAAGGAATCCACAAATACATGAGCATTTAGGATTGCTTGTATTGAAGAAAGCTTCACAAATGAGCTAGGATTTAATCCAGACTTTGAAAAAGGAGGGAAAAGTAATATCCCAATTTACATGCTGAAAATACACAAGTTATTACATTTTTTTGCACTAAATGCAGCCAAGAAGATGCATCCTAAATTAAGCATCCCAACTTTCTTTTTAACACAGGTGGGAGAAGGTGGAACATTAAGCAATGAAGCTAATTAAAAGAAGAAATGAAAAATCACTCTTAAATGAACCACACTCCACTTTCCCTCTGGTTTCTTTGACTGTTATAAAAGCATCCGTCTTTGGTGGATGCATCCTTGCATATGCCATTCTTCCATGAGAAATGACTTTTGTAAAAGAAACTGAAGCTATCTTTGCACATTTAACATATCTGCACAAGGCATTAGGAATTAAAGAAAGGACAGTGCCTTGCCATCGAGCTAAGGGGCTTGCTTGTTTTGTTGTTTTGTCCTGATACCTGAAAAGAAAACACAACAGAAAAGCTGCTTAGCCTGTTCAATGCAAGGACTCACTGTCTTGCTCAAATTTCTCCTCCTTATGCAGCTTTCCAGAACTCTCTTAAGCTTTTATCCTGTTTTAATGCGGACTGCTAACAAACTAGTACTTATTCTTGCTTGACAATTGTATTTTCATCTTTTGATTGTAAATGTCACATCAGCGTTTCCTGTCATGGATAGTTCATCATTTGTTTTTCTGCATTTTCTAGAACAAAAAAGACCAAATATAGCTTCCAGGCTTTTCCTGTGCCAACCCAGAGAGGATGATGGGCTCGTCACTAGCTATTCTTTATTCAAATGTGCTCTCTGTAGTGTTCTCATTGAAACACTCCTGTCACAAACACAGCTCTCCCTCTTGATTCCTCTCCTATCATTAAGAACACTGTTCTACTCTTGGTTATGTTTCTTATTAGGTAATTGAGTTGAAGTAGATATGGTCTAGACATCCTGACAGATGAGACAAGAATGACAAAAGAGTGTACGTTAAGAAATGATGACCAGAAGAGGACATGTTATACATCACTCTGTTCTTGACTGTCTTCATGACGGATCTCCAGCTACGGAAGTGCCCATGATTAAGAATTTGAAAGAGAGAAAAGAGGGATATACGGAAGGACTTTGAGCAGGAAAGAGAAGGGAAAAATCTGTATAATCTCCTCTTAAATCTATCTTTGCCTATCTTGTGCAGCATCATACTGCAACATCCATTTAGAATTGAAACATTGGCTCCAGGATGGAAGAAGGCCCAGGAGCCTAGGGTAGTAGACAAAAGGGAGCAGAAGGTCATGTGTCTGTGTCTGTATCTGGGAGAACAAAGGCTCAGAAAATTCTGGAGCTCCCCTAACAACAGTGTAAGAGGAATAAAGAGTTGCTGCAGGTGGCCACTGAGCAACCAAACTGCTGAAATACAGATGTTCAGAATGTGAAGCCTGCAAGCCTTGTAGAGAGCTCCAGCGTTGCAGTTTTGGGGGAGCTGTGACTCAGGTTGGAGTGGGAATTCTGGTGATGCAGCTGTTTTTGAATTATCCCTACTCCTTGCCAGTAAGTCCTCACTCATGATCCTCTTAGTAACCCCAATAAAGCCATATGGGTTCACGAGATTGAACATTAGTTCAATAGCTATCCAAGTAAGCAGGTGCTGTGAGGAACACTTGAATTAACAAACTCAAACAAAGGGCTGGAGAGATGGCCTGGTGCTCACTGAGCGCTTGCTGTTCTTGTAGAGGAGCAGACTTTGATTCCTAGCACCCACGTGGATGAGAGGACCAAGTAGATGCCATAACAGGCTGCTTGGTCTTCTCTCGGAGATCAGTCCTCAGCCCCTGCTTTATGGAAGCGAGCAGGCAGTTTCGTAGGAAGAGCCACAAACAAAGGACAATTAATCACTGGTCCTCCCCCCCCCCCCCCCCCCCCCCCCCGCCCCCCCCGCCCCCCCCCGCCCCCCCCCCCCGCCCCCTCCCCCGACAACAGGGACAAGGGAGATAGGATGCACCAAGCCTAGGTCACTGAGCTGGACCCCACAGTCAGCACGTGCTAGGCCATCCAGTCTCCACAGCAGCTCAAGGACAAAGCCAGGGACTTGTCCAGGCCTGACCCAAAATGTAAAACTGTACCGTGACCAGCCTCTAACTATCCCTCGCCAATTAGAACATACTAATATGATTGCCACTTGCTTAAGCCAATCATATCTAAAATGACCTAACTGCCTTAGGACCTCCCCTTGGCTATGCTTAAAAGGAGCCCACACACCTCTTTCGGGGTCCTCGCCATCTTGCCTTTGTGTGGGATGGATGGTTCCAGTATACTGGAACAATAAATGCTCTTGTTGGTTTCAGATGTGGATGGTGGTCTTTTGTGGAACTTCTCCAGGACCCTACCAGTGGAAACTCACAAGCATCTGTAACTCCAGATCCAGGGGGATCCAATGCTCTTTTCTGGACTCTGTAGATACCAGGCATGCAGGTGGTGCACAGACACACATGTGGGCAAAACATCTATACCCATTAAAATATGAAAATAGAATGTAACTTAACAGTCAGTAGAAAAGGAACAAGCTGTGCTGAAAATCACCAGGGAGCCTGGAGCCCTGGATCTTGGACTTGGTTATTTGTTAATTCCCTGTGAAAACTCAGGGGAGGTAAATAAAATTTCTAAGCTTGTTCTTGTTTTTAAAATGGGAAATCTCCATTTAGGTAGCTTCAAAGTAGTTTTTCAATCTGAAGTTCTATGACGCTACGATGGATGGGTATTAGCATCTGCTGAGACTACTTCAATAAAACATCCTGACTGAGGCACTCTCACTGGGACAACTGGGTTCAAATACTGCCTCTACTATTTTCATTCATTCTGAGATCTTTGATCAAATTTTAGTTTCCCCAGTTGTCACGATCTCATCTGTAAAAAATGGGAATGGTGACAGCATTTGAGAGTCAGGGTGGTTGATAAGTGAAGGAAAGTAGTTCACTGTGGTGTGAGTGTGCAGAGGCCTCACAGATAATCAGCATATGATGTGATCTGGAGTCTTTTTCAGAAATGCCCAGGGAGAAAAGTCGAACAAAACGAGAACCTTTGTATTTATTTGCTTGATGAGTTTCAGGTACCCTGATATACTTTAAAAGACCACATGTTAATGTATGAAACTTACTTTTCCCTCTCAAATTGTAGCTGTTGCTTACAGTTAAAGTATCAGCCCAACACACAGCATGAAACCTGGGAAGAACGTCTGAGGTACCATCTATATTTGGTTGTGAGCCTAGCCTTTAACGGCTGAGCCATCTCTCCAGCCCCTGAGGTACCATCTAAATGCAGCCATTTACTGAGTGTCCATCTTCAGCTTTTGACAGGTGCTGGAGTTCTGAGGAGTTCACCTCAGCCCTAAATAGATACTGTCTCCCCTCTGTAGCTACAAGTACGTGTGTCAAAAGACGATCCAACTTCCTTCATTTTCAGCCTCAACTGTTCACAAAAGCCAATCTGGCCTTCCCAGGGAAACCACACCAGGACTACAGAGCTGTGGTTTCCATGGCAACGACGGAGGTCAATAGTCACAGTGACACCTTCATCAGCCTTGATTGCGTTGGCAACTTGCCATCCTCTGTGCTTTCCTTTGTTTGTGTGTCCCTCATTTGCTTAATTTCTATCTCTAGGAATCCTCAAGTGAAAAACCACAGGAGCTGAATTGAGATTGAAAACTGCGCAGGCTTTATTAAAACGTTGGGGAGCACACTTGCCTTACAACTCGTAGGCATGTGCGTTGAGAAATGAATTCCGTATCCTCGACTGCAATCTTCCATAATGTGCTGCAGCTTAGAAATTCTTTGTTTGCCACGCCCTGTGCTGTTTCTTTCTTTATTATTTTAAAAGCTGTTTTCAATCCATGTCGTTTTTGCCCCCAACACCGAATTTTGGCAGCAAAGGTAACAGATGTGTTAGGTGAAAATCCATTTTTGAGTTATCATACAAAGGCTTGCACATGGCCATTGCTTTGTCTCTGCCAGCCCCTCCCCTTTCCTGTGCTGTCCACATCACTGCTCCTCTTCCTTTGGATTCTTCAGCACATCTTCTGCTCTTGGCCTGCATATGCTGACCTCTCTCTCTCTCTCTCTCTCTTAAATTTGCTAATTTTATACACGAGTATTTGCATTCTTTCCCCCTCTAACTCCTTCCATGGGGCCCCGACACCCCCCTTTGAATGTATGGTCTCTTCTATATTTATTTTTGGGATAGCTATCTACCATCTATCAATCTATCAATCTATCATCTATCTATCTATCTATCTATGTAGCATCTATCTATCTATGTAGCATCTGTCTATCTATCTAGCATCTGTCTATCTATCTATCTATCTATCTATCTATCTATCTATCTATCTATCTAGCATCTGTCTATCTATCTAGCATCTATCTATCTATCTATCTACCATCTGTCTGTCTATCTACCATCTATCAATCAATCAATCTACCATCTATCTATCTATCTATCTATCATCTATCTATCTATCTATCATCTGTCTATATATCTATCTATCTAGCATCTGTCTATCTATCTATCTATCATACCAAGTCCAACTAGTGTTGCTCTTATTTGCATGTTTTTAGGATTGACCCCTTAGGATTGAAGTCTTATCCTTTAACAAAAGAACCAAAGGATTTCTCTCTTCCTGAGCAGCTACTGACTGCCTGTAGTGCTTCACCTGGATGTGGAACCTTGTGGAAGTTTCCTCCATCTATGTTGATATATCCAGGTCTTTTGCAGGTAGTCATAATGTTGAGAGTTCATGAGACTAGCATCCTGTCCTGTCTAAAAGAAACTATGATACACTAGTCATGACAGTCCTCAAGCTCTCATAGTTTTTCTGCCCCTCCCCATGCTTTTCCCTGAGATTTAAGTGTAAGGATGTGTTATAGATGTCCCATTTGGGCTTGGAAAGTCCATGGGCACTCACTTTCTGCAGTTTGGCCAGTTGTGGACCTAACAGACTCTTCCTGCTACAAAAGGAAGCATCTTTGATGAGATGTGAGAGCTGTGATTGTTTATAGATACAAAGATGAATATTTAGAAGGCAGTTGGAAACTATATTATTGTATAATGTGGTCGGAGCATGTCCTTTTCTAGGGTCTATGGCCTGTCCAACCACAGGTTCTTGATTTGGTTTTTGCTACCAGGCATGAATTCTCTTGAATTGAGTGGGTTTTGCATCTAATTAGACAGCAGTTGTTTGCCCCAAAGATACAAGTACCGCTGTCACACCATTGGTGCTATATTGCCTTAGCAGATTTGATAGCATCTTCTGACACAGTGAGAGCTAGCTCAGGGAGGAGACTTCCCCTGATACCAGTCCCTCAGCCTATCAGAGGTTATCTCTTCCTTGTCCTGTCATCTGCAGGGAAGCTTTCCTAGTCCAAGCCTGGCTTTTGCCTCCATTATTACACCATGTGCTTCTCTAATAGACCATTATCATGAGACCTTTTAATAGCTTCAGTCTGGGAGTGCTTTTGCCATTTGAGAGCTGTGTGACTGCTGAGACATTATCAGTTTCCCCACCCTGCTCCACTATTGATGCCCCAGAACTGTCTCAGGGCTTAGGCACTTGAGTGATATTTACGGTATGACCCAAATTCCTTTATCCTATTTGGTCATTAAAGTTACTTAGAATATTCATGACTTTGATGTCCAATAACTTCACACCCATCCAACAGAGGCAAACAAAGTGTTCTTCATTTAAGAGATAGTTACAACCAAGATATATTCCACTCAAGATACCATTCTGTATTTTAGAAAAATATAAGTGAATATCCACTCACTGCATGTGTAAAACTTCTTAAATTCCTGATATGGCTCTTTTTTATTTCCACCCACGATAGCTAAAACAATCCAGTACAATAAAGGAACTTCTGGAGGTATCACCATCCATGACTTCAAGCTCTACTATAGAGTTATAGTAATAAGAACAGTTTGGTATTGGCATAAAAACAGACACATGGATCAATGGAATCAAATCAAAGACCTTGAAATAAAGTCACAACACTTAATGAACTCCTGATTTTTGAAAAAGAAATCAAAATTATACAAATGGAAAAAAAAGAAAGCATCTTCAACAAATGGTGCTGGCATAACTGGATGTCATAACTGCATGTCGAAGAGTGCAAGTAGATCCATGTTTATCACCCTGCACAAAACTCAAGTCCAAGTGGATCAAAGACCTCAACATAAATCCAGTTGCACTGAACCTGATAGAAGAGAATGTAGAAGTAGCCTTGAACATATTGGCACAGGAGACCACTTCCTAAATATAACACCAGTAGCACAGACACTAAAATTGACAATTAATAAGTGAGACCTCCTGAAACTGAGAAGCTTCTGTAAGATAAAGTACATGGTCAATAAGACAAAGTGATAGCCTACAGAGGGGAAAAGATCTTCACCAGCCACACATCTGAAAGGGGACTGATCTCCAAAAATATATAAAGAACTCAAGAAACTACACATCAAAATATCAACCAAAAAACAGAACTAAACAGAGAATTCTCAACGAAAGAATCTCAAATGGCTGAAATACACTTAAAGAATTGTTCATAATCCTTAGTCATCAGAGAAATGCAAATTAGAATGACCCTGAGATACCATCTTACATCTGTCAAAATGGCTAAGATCGAAAACACTGAGGTCAGCTTATGTTGGAGAAGATGTGGGATAAGGGGAACACTCCTCCACTTGTACAGCCACTTTGGAAATCAATATGGCAGTTTCTCGAAAAAATAGGAAGCAATCTACCTCAAGACCCAATCTTGGGCTATACCAATCTTGAGCATATACCCAAAGGATGCTCAATCATACCACAAGGACACTTGCTCAACTATGTTCATAGCAGCATTATTCATAATAGCCAGAACCTGGAAACAACCTAGATGCCCCTCAACTGAATAATGGATAAAGAAAATGTGGTACATTTACACAATGGAGTATTACTCCGCTGTTAAAAATAATGACCTCATGAAAATTGTAGACAAATGAATGGAACTAAAAAAAAATCATTCTGAGTGAGGTAAACCAGACCCAAAAAGACAAACATGGTATGTACTCACTCATAAGTGGATATTAAGTGTAAAATACAGAATAACCAACCTACAATGCACAGCCCCAGAGAGGCTAGATAACAAAGAGGGCCCAAAGAGGAATGCATGGATTTCCATAGGAAGGAGAAATAGAAGAGATCTCTTAGGTAAGCTGGGGGCAGAAGTTGAGGGTGGGGGATGGTAACTTGAGGGAGTGGGTTGACTAAGGGTGCTAGATTGGAGGGGAGATGGACAGAGAGAGTAGGAAAGAGACATTTTGATGGGGGACCATTTGAGGGTTAGGGAGAAACCTGGTGCTAGGGAAAACTCCCAGGAATCCACAAGGATGACTCCAGCTACGATTCCCAACAATAGTGGAGAGGGTGCCTAAACTGGCCTGCTCCTGTAATCAGATTGGTGGCTACCTAATTGTCATCAGAGAGCCTTTATCCAGTAACTGATGGAAGCAGATGCAGAGATCCATAGCCAAGTATTGGGCTGGGCTCTAGGAGTCCTCCTGAAGAAAGGGAGGAGGAATTGTAAGAGCCAGGAGGGCCAAGGTCATGGCGAGGGAACACACAGAGACAGCTGACCTGAGCTCGTGGGGGCAATAGTTAGGGAGCCAGCATGGGACCAACCTAGGCCCTCTGCGTGTGGGTGACAGTTGTGTAGCTTGGTCTGTTTGTAAGGCTCCTAGCAGTGAGATCAGGACCTATCCCTGGTGCTTAACTGGCTTTGGGGAACCTGTCCCCCATGCTGTATTACCTTACCCAGCCTTGATGCAGGGGGAGGAGCTTGGTCCTATCTCCACTTGATATGCCATGTCTTGTTCAAGCCCATGGGAGGCCTGCCCCTTTCTGAATGAAGACAGAGGTGATGTGAATGGAGAGGAAGGTAGATGGGAGTGGGGGAGAAGGGAACAGAAGGGGAGGAGAGGATGAAGGGGAAACTGTAGTATGTAAAATAAATGAAAAAAATGTTAATTAAATAAAATTAAACTTAAAATATTCTGTACAACGTGTTTTTTTGTTGTTGTTTGGTTGGTTGGTTTTTCGAGACAGGGTTTCTCTGTGTAGCTTTACACCTTTCCTGGATCTCACTCTGTAGACCAGGTTGGCCTCAAACTCACAAAGATCCACCTGCCTCTGCCTCCCGAGTGCTGAGATTAAAGGCGTGCACCACCACCGCCCAGCCAACATGAGTTTTTAAGTCTAGTTCAATGTAGTGCATGTGTGTGTGTGTGTGTGTGTGTGTGTGTGTGTGTGTGTGTGTGTGTGTGTGTGAAGTATGTTGTAAATTGAAGTGTTGAATTAAGTTAAAGAAACCACAGGACCATGCCAGGCACCTACAGCTATTAAAAAAGTCCTTTAGCCAGATGCCTAATGTGCTCTGACTCCATCTCTACTCTGCTCACTGCCGTGTATTTAAGACCTCTTTACTTGGAGGCCATGAAGAATAGGAGAGACACACTGTAAAGCTTTCTTGCTTCCAGGCTGGAGATTACTAAGCCAAAAGGCTTATTCTTTTGAGTCAGACGCTGCTGTTGAAGACACAGAGACTTGGCAGGTGACAAATTCATATCATGATATGTTGAAGGTGATGTTTTGACACTGAAATGTTTTTGACTGTCAGCTTTTTAAGTCATTAGTGAGTAACAAGGATAATGGGTGCCTTCCTTTCCTCCGTGTGTCTTCTATCCCAGTTAATTCCATATCTATTTCTAAGTGAGCTCCTAATACTGACCCTTAGCTTACTCGTTTGGATCAAATTGAATTTCAGATGTTTGAAACGCACCAGCTAGAAATAAGAGGTTAACTATCTTGATGAAATGATTCAGAAAGACCTTGGAGCAGGAGATTTCTCATATCAATGCCCATCCTTATGGAAAGAGCCAGGAGCAAAGAAAAACACACAGAGAGCCACTTACCAAGGGTTGTAAGACTTTCAAAGGAACCCTAGAAGAGAAGAGCAGGGCTCAAAAGTACAGTGCCCCCAGGTCTTAGGATAAGGCAAGCACTCAAAAGTAGATGTTGTACTTATGCTCTGAGTTAAAAAAAAAAAAGAAAAAGAAAAAAAAAGGATAGGGATTGTGGCGTATAAGTCTCCAAAGTGTCTGCTTAGGCAGCTATAACAAAATGTCACAGAATGGAGGTCTAAAACAGTCATGCATTTCTCAAAGCCCTAGAGGCTGAGAAGTTCAATATCAAAGTGCTTGTACTGACAAGTGCTCTACTTCTTAATGTTCTTGCATGGTAGAGAAAGGAGATGGGGGGAAAGAAGGAGAAAATTCTCCCCATTCTTTCTCCCTCATCATCTTCCTCATCCTCCTTTCTCCACTTCTTTATTTGTCCATCCGCATCCATATTGGGAATTGAACACCAGACTTCACAGTGCCAGTCAAGCATGTGCCACTGAGCCAAATCATCAGCTCTCCGGTCTCTTCCTGTAAAGATGCTAATCCCACCTCCATTCTCCATCTCATCTGAACACATCCAATGCTAATCATACCCCAGTGTGCCCACATTCAAACACTGTGGTATTGGAGGTGCAGTTTGAGGATAATAACGTCAAGGGAGCACAAACATCTAGACCATAACCGTGTGGATAAAAGTGGCATCTTCTTCTTGGTTTCGTTCTGTTACCTATTTTACAAGGAGCCCAATCACCTTGGCTTAAGTGCCTAGTGAGCCTTGCTCTTACTCTCTAGCCTAAGCAGTAACTAGGAGGTTGTAATACAATGTTAATGATGGGATAAGCAAGGCTTTCCTTGTAATAGAGATCAACAATGAGTTAGGAAGCAAGATATAAAATAGAGAGCAAGGTCAGTATAGCCATATGCTCACTGTTGGTAGCTGACGCTCACTGTAAGTCATAGGATGTGAACACACCTTCATGTCTTGTAAGCACACAGCCAAATAACACTCAGTATATTTGATGCTGTTATCTCCTCTCTTCTACCCCAACCTCTTTCCTCTTTTGTTGTTGTTGGTAATTACATATAATAATATAAAACAAATACAAAATGATGTCCTCAATAGATATAAACAACTTTATTATCTTTATCTCTCATGGAAGATTTTCAGTTTCAAAGTTTTAAGAATGTATAGAAATCCTATTTTAAAGAATGAATTCACGCCTAGTATTTGGGGTTTTTATTAGATAATCCTACACAAAGAGTTACAGGCAACTATAAAGTGTTGAGAACAGGAGAATTACTCTTCCCTAGGGAAGAGCATACCAACTGCTTGTCAAATACCAAATGGTTGTTCATGAAAACATACATATGAATGAGTAACACGCAGGCTGAGCAGGTTAAACATGTGTGTTTATAACAGCATTATCAATTAATGCAGAAAGAGGCTGTGAATTTGAGAGAGGAAGGAGGAGGAGTATATGGAAGGGGTTGGAAAGAGGCAAATGAAGCAATTATATTATAATCTCAAAAAAAGAAGAAAGAATTTAATAAGTAAATAACAATAAAAGAAATAATAAAAAAGTGAACCTAGGTGACAAATGTTGGAAGAGGAAAGACCAAGGAAGGAAAGAGCAGGGAAGAAGCAGGACAAGCAGAGAAGAGGAAGCTTCCGTCAGGGAATGGAGAGGGAGTGACTTGGGGAGCAGACAGGAGAGAGGTACAGACAGAAAGAAGAAAGCTGGATCACAATTCCCTGCATTCTAGGACCTCCACCCAAATATCTGCTAGGTAAAAATGGAGAGGCTTTCAAATTCCAATTAATTTTAAATTATTTAAATTTTTAAAGGAATTTTAAAAATTTAAATAATTTAATTTTAAATTTTAAAAGGAAGTTAAAATTAAGCAAAACAGGTAAAGGATCATTTATGAAACACTTCTGTTACAAAGTTTGCTGGGTTAGTTATTTTTCTGTGGCTCTGACAAGAATTCCTAACAGAAGCAATTTAAGGCAAGAAATTTTTCCTTAGAGGCCTGGTTTTAGAGGATTGCAATCCAGCCTGGTGTGTCTCTGCTGCAGCAGAAGGCAGCCAGTTGGTCACGTTTTGGGTGACCAGAAAGTTGGAGGAAGGGACTGGCAGCATGGCCAACCTGTAACCCTCAAAGGTCCACCCATAGTGACCCACTTCTGCCTCTCAGGCCCGACAACTTCCCCTAACAGTGCCACCCATAGGGACCGTTTTGGAGTCAAACCATGATGCCACCTATTCTTTTCAAAGAGAGAAAAAAAAAATACCATCTACAAACCATTCTCTTATCTATTGGTGGTTAAGATTTCCTCCAGGCAACAGATGGGAACCAGAGTCCTGCAGGAAGCGGCAACAGCCCAAACCAAACAGGATCACTTAAGTTCCACGCCACTAAACTGAATCTGAAATATTCATCTGGAGATCAGAGAAATCAGGAGAGAGATGACAGCCAAATATCCAGAGGCCTTTTTGAGTCAGCACAAGAAAGTCCCATCTGCCTTAACCCCCACAATGAAAGTAAAGTCAAGCAGCTGGCTGTTAATTAACCAACTTCACAGTCTCCACTGCCGTTCCTACAGATCATGGGCATGAACTGGTTCTTCCCTAGACACTCTTTCTTAATCTCTTCTGTTATACTTTCTTCACAAATTAGGCTCGAAAAAATGCTGCAATTTGTGTGTACGTGTGTCCTTCTGATTTTTCTCTAGCCTCTTCTTTGGATTATCAATTTTGTGTTCTGTATAGTTGCAGGATGCTCACCCCCATGCCTCTTCCTACCAAGTCCATTCATACGGTTCCCAAACATAACCCCCCAACTGTGACCTCTCCTCCAAAATCCAAACATGCACACACAAATTGAATATTTCTTTGTATGTTTCAAGGAGTATTTTTGAACTTGCCCAAATATGCATGTACCAAACTGATTCTTGTCTCTGAGGCAAGTACTGCAGGTTGATAAAATCTCCACGACTCCCCTTTCCACTTCTTCTGTCTCTATGAGGCTATTGAAGTTCAAACTTTACCATTCACCCTTATAACTGGAAGCGTCTGTGTCACGAATTCTGGATGGAGAGCTATAAACCAGCATCTCTCCATACCCCTCTTCCTCTTATTCCTTCCTCATGGCGGGAGCTGACTATGAAATGGAACACGGCCACACTGCAGATGGTAGAGAGAAGACGCATTACCGGAAGGACCTGGCTGTTTCTGGGCACCATCACGGAGCTGGTGGCTTCATGGTGCTGACATGCTAACCACTGACTGCCAAACTGTAGTCTCTTGAATACAGGAAATAAATGAAACTGTTAAGTGTCTCAGCCAGTGCAGTCCTGTTCTTTGTTCTTGATATAATAATAGGCAAAGCACCCTATTCCTGGTGGCTATAGCCTCTTAGCCTGCTCTCTCCTGAGGTCTGCTCACCTCAGTAGAGTACTTCACCATTGCCCCTAGTCCGAAATAAGGTGGCTCTTCCAGATTCTTTTTATCACAGCCTCCAATCTCACCTCTCCCATACCAAACACACTCACTGAGTTCACCGGGGAATCCTGTGCCCTTTCTTCAAGAACAAGACAGCATTATCAGTGTCTCTGTGTGTCTAAGTTAACTATTAAATCTACCCCTCTGCTTCATTTGCCTCTTCCCAGTCATTTCTCAGCTTGGAAGCTCTTCTAAAATTACAAATGTTTTATGTTATATCTCTATTAAAACCCTTTACTATTCTAGTTGTACCCACAACAGGTTGAAGCTACACCTATAAGCAGGTCAGAGCCATATGCCCACAAGTCCTATAGTCTGTTATATATTCACTACCCCCATCAGGTGGTTCTTGAACCCTCTCTCCCCCATAAAGCTCCAGCCACATCCTTTCCTTTATGTTCTAAGATCACCATGAACTCCTTCACGTCTTTCTGACCTATTAGCCCATCCTTACCCTCTGCACACCATATTTACATGTCCCCTTTCCACCCTTAGCTCTCAGCTTAAGTGTGTTCTAAGAGGCCTCCATTGACCATTCACTAAACTTAAATTCTCTTTTCTATTTCACCTCACTTCTCTAAAAAGTAGATTGTCCTTTATTTCTCTCTTCCTTTCTTTTATTCCCTCTTCAAAGCACTCACTATCATCCTTACTTCTGTACAATTTGGAGTCTAGTTGGGGAAAGAAGGTTTTTCAGTTTAACAAAGAAAATATAACATAAATAATTGAACAGGTGCTGCCAAAACACACACACACACACACACACACACACACACACACACACACACACACACACATGGGGTGGGGGTGGAGAACTAGATGGGACATTGAGGCATTACAGAGATAGTAACTTCAGATGTCTGTAGCCTTGGAACTAAGATCTGAGTTTCAGAGGCCTGCAGAGCTGGTACCTAGAACTCAGAATAGCTCTTGTCTCTTGATGGTACCCAGGGAGGATCTGAGAGCTAACCCTCTGTTTCTAACAAAGGATGCTATCTGGCTGGTGTGGACATCCATGAAAGAGAGGGATAAGGCTAGGAGAAACTAGGAACTACACACTGTTGGCAATGCTGGAGTCAAACACATACTTGCAGAGAGGACGAGGAGGAGCAAACTCCTTTTGATTCCGGTTCCTCGGAAAACTTCTTGTCAGCAAAGCTCAGTAAAGATTCACCCAGCAAAAGTAGCAGTCTTCTGGATACCCAGCCAAGTAGTGCAGAGCATCCTATAAAAGCCTATGCTTAAAGATGAGATATCCATAGTTTCATAATGAACATGTTATTTGTTTATTGTCTTTTCTTTTTGTGTAGAAAGTATATACTCAAGATCGATCTCTCTCTCTCTCTCTCTCTCTCTCTCTCTCTCTCTCTCTCTCTTTCTCCCTTTCTTCCTTTTCTTTCCTTCTTTCTTCCTTTCTTGGCTTGCTTATAACAATTCCTCTCTTCATCCCCCAACTGCCTAGTACAATTACAAGTATATATACTCTAATAAGTAGTTAAAAACATTCAATAAATATTCATTAGATAGATTTGGAATTAGTAAATTTATTAATTTTTTCTCAAAACTACTTAACAAAATACAGGATATAATTTTGTCAATAAATCAAACTTTTAGTTCCTCATATGATTTCTTTGGGATTAAAAGCATGTTAACAAGCCAGTTCCTTCCTATTCAACTGCAACTGAAGATGTTCTCATACTATATTAATAATGACATGCATAGTAAATATTCATATCTTTAAATGCTCAAAGAATTAAACAGTCAGTAATATCTACAGAATATTGGGAATTAAAAAAGGAAACGCAGGTTTCAAATGATTCCGAGGATGTTGGAGAAGTTATAATCCGAGGCAGGCTTGAGAAGGTGGACAAGAAACACCATGGAGCAAAGAGAAGGGCTTGGCAGCTTTGAGACGATTTTGATACAAGCAACAAAGTGAGGGGTTAGGAGAAATAATCGCTGGGAAAGGAAATTGTAACTGGAAAAGTCATAAATTCTGGACTCAGGTTTTCGAGCTTTATGTCCTTTGCAAACAAAACATAAAATTATTTTTTTGGCAAAGGAATGGTCTGGTGATCTAAGATGTTTTCTGAAGATCAATCTGCTGTGCCATAGGCTATTGAATGGATATAATTCAGAAGACCAGAGTAGTCATGTGGCTCAGGGGTTGAGCACTTACCTGGTGTGTGAAAGGCCTTGGGTTAGCCCTTAATCACAGCAAAACAAAAGAAGAAGACAGATGAATTGCTAGAAGACTGGCAATAATATTGAGCCTCAGAGATAATAAAGGAAGGAATGAAGGAAAGCCATACCAGCAAATATTTAAAAGAAAGAATTAATATAATACAGCACAGATTTAATCCAAGGCAGAGAGGGTTTCTAGAATTTGTGCACAGTGGTTCTCTCAGTGAGGATTTATAAGGCCGGAGATAGGAAAGAGACCCGATTTCATCAGAATAATTTGATCATCAGTCCACCCTGAGGCCTGGTGATCATTTTTTCCTGCAACAATGAGTCTCAGCTCCTTGAAAAGCTAGTAAGAATCTGGAAGGATGTATATGTCTTCATCTTGAGGAGCAGGAGGAGGAGGGCTAGGCTTCTGGAAATTATAATAGAGGGCATCTGTTTGATTGCCGTAGACATGCTCCTCAAGATTAGATGGCTGCGTGTTTTCATACAGCGCCTTCTCAGGTGTCTCTTCGGTGCGGGGAGGACCCACTTGCACATTTTCGTACTCGCCATGCATCCTATTTCTCTTGGAAGTAGACTTGTGGCCTTTGCTTTCCACGGAGGTTTTAGAGCTTGAGCAAATCTTGTGGTCACTCAAGCCAAGGTTTTTTGTGCAGTCATTATGTCTGCTACTTCTTTGCATAAACTTTGGTAAGGTAAAGGGTGCGCTGTCCTGGCGCTTCCAGTGCCAGACACACCCAATTCCACAGACCAGCAAGAGTACCAGGAGGGAAACGCCGGCAGCCACGCCCATCGACGAGCTCACAAAGCTTTTCAGCATTTCAGCACAGTGTTGTTCAGCGGCTCGATAGGGCTGATGAACTCACAGGCACGAGCAGACACAATTTTCGGTAGCCTGCTGTGGTTCAAAGTCGAGTTTGGAGGCTCTCTGAGGCATTTCTTTTGCAGATCTGAAAGGTCATTACATGGCAAAGTCCTGATGCAGCTGGAGGTGAGCTTGAACAGTCTCTGAAGATGGCTGTTACATCACCGTTCCTGTACACCAGAGGTGCATCCGGGGGTATTTTATTCCTCTCCACTTCTTTTTCTTTCAGTGAATCACAAAATGAAGCAGAGAACAATAGCACAGTAGAAACCTCAAGAAATTGGAGGTTGAAGAATCTGCTGTCCAGACACGGGCTATAAATTAAAAATTAAAAATTAAAAATGTATTAACTGTATACTTAGTACCTGGTGGGATTATATATTTACTGTATCTACCAAACATGGGAAACACCATATTGTCAGTCTTGGCTTTTAATATTGAGTGTAATATGAGCTATTTTGAGAAGAAGAGTGAAGAATTCCCCGCCCCCTCCCCCCAGGGCTGGCTGTATTGTTTGTGATGATATGGTTGATGATTCAAGTCAATATAAGGTACTTCCAGCTTTAGGAGGGACATGACGAAACCATCCATGTGTGGTCAGTCCATTGCTTCTTGCTACTCTAGGAAGCCTTGTTATCCTTCTTTAGAGAGGACAGAGGCTGTGTCCTCTCCCTGGTCACTCCTCCTTCTAGAATCCCACATTAATCAGCCCATTCTCTAACAGAGTGCAGGTACCATAAATGAAAGGGGATTATGTCTTCCTACCTGGTCTAAAGGTGAGCAGGGATCAGCTCCTTCCATCTTTAGATGCCTACACAGAAGATGAATTCCATCAGTATTTATCTGAATGAAAGAAGGCATTTTTAAGTGACTCCAAATTTCATCAGCTAATTGTTTATACTGATACTTTAAGACACAAGGTATGAACTTTAAAGGCTGTATAGATTATTCTTAAGTTTTAAGAAATCTTAAGTGAAACAAAGTATCTTTGTAAAACTATTAATGACAAATTTTCTTACATCTTGTAGCAAATAATTTTCACTTAATTAAGGTGATATTTGAAGTGCTCTGTTGAAACTTTAAAGCATCAAGGATAAAAACACCAAGTATTCCACCAGGCAGAATTTTCTCCTGCGATTTTTTCAACAAAGCATTCTTGTTATACAATTCATGTTAGACATAGGAATAGTTGACAGCCAATATTTTCAATAGTGTTTGTAGCATTTTTACCAATGTCTATTGAATGTCATCATCGATCATATTTAATTAGGAGCATACTTTAAATTGGCTTCCAAGCATTTTTATGAGGATTATCTTATTTAATCCTACAGCTCTTATGTGTGGGTATTATTGTTATCCTCATCATATAGATGATAAAGTGAAGGATCCTAAATGATAACTCCCTAGGAACTAGTAAGTTTTATTCATCTCCTAGTCACTAGGACTAGTAATAAGCATGGGTGTTATGGGCCACAGCATAAATATGAAGTAGAAATTCAGCTGATTATGACAAAGCTAATACCTGGAAGAAGCTAAGGACCTTCCAGAGGATTAAGCCAAATCTCAAGGAGTATTTGGTGTTATTCAGCTTTTAGTATATCAGCTGTTTTCTGCTATGAATTCCATGTGCACTCATAACTTCCCCAAGAACTTTTAACAATGTTTTTACCTAGCATCCTAGGTCAAAACAGCAAACAGTCTCCTGAATTAAGGTAAATACCCTTCTGGAGACATCGCCTTGGAGACAAGGTGCATAGCTTTGTTTTTGGTACAAATGAAGCCCAGACTCTCCTTCCTCTCACAGGCCAAGTGGCATTCCAGAGCAATTGACTCAGAACAAAAGGGTTTTTTGCATACCAGGTGCCCTGAAGTATTGAGGCAGAATTCCTAGCTCAGAGCAAAGTTGCCCCACCTGACCAGGAAGCAGCAAGGCTGAGTTTTTGCAGATTGTGGATAAACTGAGTTGGGTCGGGTTAGGAGGGTAGAAGAGGAAGGAGTGTAATAGATGAAAGATTGGAGGATGGACAGAGATGAAGTGGAGAGCAAAGGAACTAAGTTAGAACTGGGACAATGGAGAAGACAGAAAGAGAAGGGACAGAGAGGAGCTAAATGTGAGAACAGAACAGAAGCCATGTAGAAAAGAGAGAGAACTAACTCAGAAAAATAAAGCATATGGACTAAAGAGTTTCTTGTACATAGATTCATTTAATATCATCAAAGATTAGATTATCAGCTGGTCATAGATTCTCCCTGGATCCTGGGAGAGGGCTATCGAGAGGCTGGACCCCCATAGTCAGCAGCACGTGGGGAGGCTAATACACTAAACATCTGCTACTGGATAGAGTGATCCATTCGTAGCCACTATAGCAACAGTGGGCAGGGAAAAGAAATCCTGCAAAGTAATACCCTGCCCTCAGTGAGAGCACATTTCTAATGATGACTTTTAATAAATTTACTTAAGGTCTGATCATATCAATGCACAAATTTTCAACTTTGCATTTTTATATCAACAGAAGGAATATGGCATGCAGCTTGTTTGATACCAATTTAGTGACAAACATTCCCAATCCAGATATCTCTCAATTTCCTTGGGGCTCTGGAAAGCAGTACATTGGGGATGAGCATAGCATTATCTAGTCATCATGTAATAATTACAGTCTGAGCTGTTTATGGTGGCTCGTGCCTGTATACAGGGAGGCTGAGGCTAGCCTAGGACACAGAATGAGACCCTGCATCAAAACAAAAACAAAAACAACACACCTTACAGCTAGAGACAGGCAGCATACAGAATGGTGGTATTCAGTAGGAATGAGCAAACATGAGCAAGATATAATGAATGATACAGGCATGAAAATGTCATAATAAAACTCTTATCATGTATATTAACTTAAAAATTAATAAAAGATAAAGCTATAGTCTATGGAGTCCTCCTACTCTTACAAGGGCAGACAGGATGCAAGGGCTAACCATAAACATTTGTCAAGTGACTTCTACAAATAGAGCATCATTTCCTTTATGGACAGATGAGAACGCATCTTAATCTTTTGTAGCACAATAATTGTATTCATACTCACCACAATGATTGAGATGCATTTCCAAAATAAATTTTAAATATTGAGTGGAATGAATTAGTTTTTAGGAAAGTACAAAAGAGAGGAAAAGTAGGTTTCCTGCATGGTTAGTTGCTGTCCCCTAGGCAGTTGAAGAGAAGCATGAGTGTCCCTCTTAGATTCTGAAATAATTCATTTTTACCCTTTATTTTAGTTCTATGCAGAGCAGATAACCCAGTACATCCTTAATATAAAAATTATGCAGAGAGCATTCAGTGAGAAATAGAACAGACAAAGAAACACATTCTTTTCCTATCATCAAGCTAACTTTATAGGAGAACAATCTATGAGATACAAAAAAAAAAAGACTAATAATGAGAAACATATGTCAAATAATAAACGATCCCATCGTAACGCCTAAATGAGTTGCATTTTGCCCTGCCTGGAAGCTCTTTTCACTTAGGAAACCAGCAGCTTCTAAAAAATTGACTGATAATCATTCACTTGTCTTCAAATCACAAGTTCTTCACGACGCATACCTTGTGGAGCAGATATTATATTTCTGTCTGGAAGCAGGGTGGGCACACAGAAGAGCTGGTTAGTTTTGCAGGGTCCTAGACACACTGAGCTCACCCCAACTTGCAAACTCCTTTCCCCACTATGACTAAGGCAAAATGATTCTTAAAAAACTGTTTTTTGATGTAGCAAAACATCATTAATTGATTAAAGGTGAATCTATTTCTTACCTCTTTTCATTACCCAAATACTTTAAACGGTGTTCCGACTCACTTCAAGCCTGGGAGTGTCGGGCTCTCTCACCCTTCATCAGACTGCTTGGGCTGAGAACTGTTCCTCTTTTCTTTCTGGCCAGTTACTTCCTTCTTCGTCTCCTCCTTTCAGGTTATTTAATACTTGCAAAGTTTCCTGGTTCTTGAGGAAGTTGTTATTAGATACCACAGAATTATAAATGGCCCTCCCTCTTTATACATAGAACTTTTTAAAGTGTATATTAAGTCAATACATCAAGCCTAGGTGATATTTCTTTTTTGAACAATATTTATAACGCTCAGTTTAGAATCAATCATGCACTTTTTTTTAAAGAGGCTTTAAAAAACTCACACTAAAACACAGTTTGAGTATTTTTGTTTGTTTGCTTTGTAAATGGTAGAACAATCCTCATTTAAATATGAAGCTATAGTGATGCTCCTAAGTAGCATCCATATTTGCTGAATTAGTGCCCTAATTTTGGTCAGAATGTTTATTATTATTATTATTATTATTATTATTATTATTATTATTATTACTACTACATTCATTAAATAGGAGTTTCCCAAAGAATGTCCTGAGGCACACTACTCTGGGATACAATAGGTAGGTCGTCCATCAGGTAAATCTGTAGTTTCTTTTGTTAGGAGACTCACAGGCACATCAGGGCATTACAGATTGGTAGCAGTCTGATAGGTAGCAAATAAACTAAAGTCATAAAGAAGAAAAAAATGCTTTACTTTGTTTACTAACAGTATTCAATCCATTCTTAGCACTAGGTATCCTAAGACTTTAATGTAATGCCCAGGAAACCCATAGAGTAGAAGCACAACTAACCTTAGTTTATAGACAAGCAGAAGAACAGCACACACCATGTCTAGAGCTACACCATCATCAGTGTGTGTTGAACAATGTAATTTCTCTGAGCTACAGGGATGAGGCAGCGAATACACTCCAGACAGCGCCTGGAGACCAGCAGAAGAAGAAGCCACTGGACCCACAGATCATTTCAGACCTAGGAAGCAAGGCTAAGAGATTGACAGTTCTGGGGGAACAACCGGGAGCAGGAAAACAGGCGTGAGGCTCAGGGTGGGCAGGAAATGGAGATCTGAGACAAACAAGAGTGATCCAGCCAAAATCCCAGACAAGGCTGTGAAACCCTGAGCGGCATGCGCTCCACTCCCTCCTGGTGCACCTGAACAATGCAGTAAGGTGCTAGCTGCCCTGTGATGTCACACACACACACACACACACACACACACACACACACACACACACACACACACAACCCGCTTGTATAAATTTATGGTGTCTCCTCTAAAAGGGAATCTAAGGAAAATTAACTCCTATTACTTTCAATTTATTAAGGACAAATAAATCAGAGGGCTGTCACCTGGTTCTTACCTCAAACAGGAATATTTTTAAGTAATAACATTAATCTTTAGGATTATGGGAGGAACACTGTGTATGCTCAAAACTGAACTGTGTAATTATTGATTTTATGGCTCAGTCATTATGTTTTAAACTGTGTGTTTTCTTCCCAGTATTTAGTGTAGCACAATACATCTTGCTTTTCTTCCCAGACTTTTTTCTTTTAACCACAACAGTTATGTCTAGATTTCTTTTGCTCATTTTCTTTTTCTGCTCTGTTTTTCTATCACTCTATGGCTTGGGTAGCAAAGAACTTGGGAGGTAGTTTATTACCCTGCAATGTAATTTAGACTGGACAATTAATTCAAGTACATTTTCCCCCTATAGACTGATGACAGCAATTTTCGTTGTGTCAAGTATCTATTTGCTTTAACAATAAGGTTTTTTAATGCTTGAACTGCATTGCATTAATGACAATAGACACAGGCAAATAATTGTGCATGTAAATTCTATTTGAAAGTTTGTTACACTCATGAAATTTTCCTGGATGTTCTATAAAGGACTCAAAGGCTTCATGTTATTTGCTACAGATAGTACAGGAATCTACATCTTGAAATAAAGCATTATATTGGCTGGTAAAAGTAGTATATTTAGACAGCAAATAACTTAGGATGTATAGGCTTATGGGATTAACCAACAAAGTAATTAGATTGTTAATAGAACAAGTCTTCTAATCAGTAAAATTTTACTATGTGTATGGGGAAAGTCATGAAAAATTTAGAGTGTGGAAATGTAGTAAGTGATGGTGAATGAGAAAGGGAAGGATGAGTAGGGTCAAAACAAAACTATTGCTATGCTAAGGACCCAGCCTGGTAGCATTTGGCAACATTGACTTAGATGATTCTTCCATTGGTCAGGATAGATTTCAGTGGAAGAGATCTCAGATAATTTTTAGTGTGGGAATATATCTCTAAACCTGAAAGTCCATCAGAATCACTGATGAAGCTTTCTAGTGTGACTTCCTAGGACCATGGAGATTCTGCTTCATTAAGTCTGGAGTGGCCATTTTTATTTGAAGATAAGAGCAATACCACAATACCACAATACCTTCACAGACAAGGGAACTGGAGGAATGATATTTTATAGACTGGGAAGTGAAGGTTTCTTAAAAATCACCTTACACTCTTCTATAGATTTTGGCATCATTTCCATTACTATGTACCATCTGTGTACCAAAATAAATGGTTATTATTGATTTAACACCATCTCTAGATGAGGTACGGCCATGTACTGTGATCTACTCCAGAGGCTCCAGCTGAGGAAGTAAGTAGAAACCTGTGGCTGCTCACATGCAGGTTGTACAGACACAGAAGGCCAACTGTATTTATTTATGATAGGCATCTATCTACTTTCCTGTTCTCCACCATGACACTTGAAAGCATAGACTTGCATAAATTAAAAGATTGAAGATTATTCTCCATCCTGGCTACAGCATTTCACATCCTTTGTAATATTCAGGAGAATTTCTCTCGGACATGCTGGTAAATAGAATCTTTGGATTCCTCAGTGTGGATGTTTGCATTCCCACTGAATTCCAAATGGCTGCCAGAATGGTATACTGCTTACACACAGCTCCTAGCCATATATGAGAGACCTCTCTCTTTTCTCTTCCTTACCAGTATTTGATATGATGACAAGAGTAAGTATTCATATACATGGCAAATGAGACCCCCAATGTTGATTCTTGATTTGATTTTACTTCCATGGAGCTGAGTGTATTCCCTGTCCTTGAGACGCTCCCCCTCTAGGGTGGAGTATGTTGTAGGAGCAAGGCTTGGTTTAGTCTTTCCATTCTTCCATAACTTAAAAAAAAAAATCTAACCTAATCTTCCTTAACTTTTATAAGGAAATTTTAATTTGTTAAATTATTTTAATTTCTGGGAAAAACTGTAGAAATTTAATCTGCATATAAATACCCCGCCACAGGATATTATGGAGGACAAATTAGGTTCAAAAGAGAATGAGTCTTGGGAGGTGTTTCTCTGGTAATGAACTGAGAGCCATGAAATCTGCCACTCACTCTAAACACTTCTCAGGCCTAGTGGAGCACACTGTTACAGTTCTTTTGGTGACCTGCAAAGATTAGATCATGTCCCACAGCTAAAAAGGAAGACAAAAGCAGCGTGAAGTAAAAGACAAAAATTCTACTCTTAGATACATGCTTTATAGTGATCAGTGTCATTTCCTTTTAAAACAAAAATAATGCCTCAGATCTATAGTGATAGCCTGAAAGTCCACCAGCAGGAAAAATGGGAGGCTAAATCATTATAAATTCATAAAAATAAGTGATATACAGCCACAAAATAAGCAAACCACTAACATGCACGGCATTGTGGATGGTTACCATACTGTAGAATTAAAGAAGCCACATGCAAAAAGGGTGTACACTATGTGACTCCATTTATATGAAGTCCAAACACATACAACTATCCACAAATATGTGATGGTAGGAGTCAGAAGTGCTGAGGGGTTCATAGACATGGACGCACATGAAAGAGCTTCCCATCATCTTCATGGTGGTTAATTGAACACTGAATAATGTGGATCTTATATATAAATAATTGTTTCATATATATATGTATATATGTATATATACATATATGAAATAAATAGGAAAAAATTTAATAGGCATGAAATTTAGAACAATTTAGATATATTTTTATTTAATTTGGTTATTGTATTTTTGGGGCAAACTACTCTAGAAGGCAGAGCAGAGGAATACTTTGAAAAGTTGTCAGTGGACTTCTAAACTAGGTGGATTCTAAGTTATCTGGATCTTACTGGGTTGGTGAGGCTGTGTGGGTGAGGAAGATGGGAGTCTGATGATTTGAGCCTCGGGTCAAAGCCAAGTTTTCTACTTTCTGAGACTATGAGCGCTCTCGTTGGTACAGGTAGATTTCCTCACAGTTTCTATTCCCCAAAATTCATGTTATGACCTAAAACCACAAAGGCATGTAATAATTTAACCTAAAAATATTAGCATTGTAGGTTAAAAAAAATAAATAGAAATAGAAATAAAAGCTACTCTGAATCTTGCTTTGTTCAACCATAAGAAAACAAAGGATGCCAAGATCCCTGGATTTCTTTCACATACCGCTGAGGTCAAAAGGACTATATTAATGAGACCGTCATCACAGTGAGATGCTGCTTGAAACTGGGTTTTATGTTTAAAATGTATTTCCTTCCGGTCCAGCTCCCTTTCGTCACGTAACTCTTTCCTAACCTGCTATCAGATCAGATAGCAGGACTCTGAGGCGGCTTGCTTCAGCTTCGGTTGAACGACACTCCCTCTTCTCCCCCGCCCTTCCCCCTTTTACTCTTTGTCATTAGAAAAGATGAACATTTTAAAAATTGGTAACCATTGCTCATGAAAAGAAACGGAACCATTTCACTCCTCCATGAACGAAACAATGCACTGAGAAGTTCAGCATCTCTAAAGCAGACATCCCTCACCTCAGACTGGGTATAACCTTTTCAAATTGTGTAACTACACACAATTCCAGCAGATCTTTGTGTTCATCTGATGAGATTTCTTTCAACTGGTAATAACAACAGACTCCAAAGTAGTCGCTGTTCGATTCTGCCAAATTTTTTTTGGGGGGGTGGGAAATGTTGAGAATAATATAAAGTCATAATTTTTAAGTAACTGGCCATATTTTGAGGTTGGGCAGAGCATACAGGCTGGAGTTGGGATCATCTGGATTCATGGAGACTTGGCTCACATGGACACTGTCAATCCCTCCTGCCATTTCAAACTTAGTAGGGGTCTGGGATTGGCTTGCCAGCTTCTCCAAGGAGAACAGGACTGTGAGTCCATGCCCTGGGTCCCCTTATCTCACCCATTATGTCACCTGTACACTGATTCTGAGAAAGAAATCTAGGGAGGCAGAGAGCTTTAATTGCTTCCAATATGCTCTCTCTGTCCCCCCCCCCCCCCCCCACACACACACACAAAAAAAAAACAGTGATGCCCTGTAAAACTCTGGTCTCTCAGGAGAGTAGAAGATGGTGGAATCAAAGCAAATACTAACAGATTGCCAGCGACAGGGATGGTCGGGGTGGGGATCCTGGTAATCAGGACACACGTTGTTCCCTCTGTGGGAAACATGCTCTGGACGCCAATTTCTCCTCAGATAAATGTTGGTAAACCAGGGCCTAGACAAGGGCACTAGTGAGGGCCAGGCAAGGGCCATGGTCCTAGGTAAGCCAGAGGTATTCCCACTAAACCTGCTTTCTTCCACATAGACTCGAAGCTCTCTTCAGCTCTGTCAGCAAGAGCTTAGACTGAAGTCACAGGATTCCTTCTTCATAGAAACTTCTCTGACCATGACACATACCTTTTATCAATTTCTTAGAATTTTAAGTGTGTCTGTGTACTGTTCTCCGAATCTTAACCTTTTTCTACCATTAGCCATCTTGGAACTATCATTCAATGACAGATGACCATGTAACTCAGTTGGCACTGGAGATAAAAAACACAACTCTGAATTACAATGGTATTTAATGCCAGGTCTTTACTGAAATCTTCCAAGGCACTTTTAACAATACGAATGTTTAGGTTCTTGCTGTGAAGACAGAGCAAAGTCCTCAAAGGTGCTCTCAAGCCTTAGCGGCTGAAAGTGTTAAGTGTTCCATCAAGTCCTTGAAGGTCCTCAGCAGGCCTGAGTCCTTCTCAGGCTTTCTTTGAGTAGATCCTGCCCCAGTGTATCATCTTGAGGAAACCACTTCACTCTTTACTTCACTTTTCTTCACCAGACAAAAAAAGGAACTTGAAAGTGTCGCAAAGGAAAACAAACTTCAGCAGCCAGAATTCATCAGAAAGAAGCTCTAGAATTTGTAGGCTGGCTAAAACAATATACTAATAATACATATGTTGAGCACTTGAACAATTACTGGACACTCCTATAAATCGTTTACATGAGGTTTTTAATCTTCCAGCAAGCATGAAGGTGGGTGCCATTTACTGGACTGGAGATGGTAAAAGAGGCAGTCGGGTGAAGCTACCTACCAAAGTTCAGATAGCTTGTAGAATTCAAACTTGGACTATGATATTTAAATACAGAGCCTGTTTTCTTTGAGGACTAGGCCTTCTTGCCTGTGTCTAAATTCCTGTGATAATGCCACATTAAATCTGCTTCATTCTAAGATATACAGTTGAACCTTTTTTTTGCGCTTTTCTTTTTTAATATTTTTATTTTAAAAATCAAAATATAATTATACCATCCTCCCTCCTCTTTCTTCCCTCCAACTCCTCTCATCCATCCCTTATCCCATCCTCTCCCTCAAACTCAGTCCATTTAATGCTAGTTGTATGTATATGATTTCAGGGTATTGAATGAAGGGCTCTTGCCTGGGCAAGACGGTTTTCCTCATACAGTCTGATCTTTATCTGATTAAGTATATTTAAGCCAATCTAAAGGCAGTAGACCCAACTGTGGGGCATTGGAAGATTAGGTAGACTGGAGGAGAGCACCTGCATGATTTTTATGAAGTCAGAGAAGGTACAGGAAGCAATCAAAGAAATACACAATTGAGAAACTGAGTCACAAGATCATGAAGCCCAGAAATAAAAAAAAAAAATCTTTCTAGTTCACAGATGAGGTATAACATGCTCAAAATGGGCCCTTTGTGATACTTGTTGCTACTTGGGGATCTGTGAAAATGACCTTAGATTTGGTTCTAGCTGAGCACAATTGGTTGCTTTGGGAGAGGTTGCCCTCTAGGATAATCAAGACTGTCATACATGCTCTCCACACCACTCCATCCTCTATCTGAACAACCACAGCAGCCTTTTGTGGTTTTTCTTTCTATACTTCATCCCTAAAGCTAAAGGAATGGCATTTCTCAAGTATTAGCCAGACAACATTGGCCCCTGATTAAGACATTCTTGGTAGCTTCTTCTAGTTTTGGAATTCACCCTCTGCCATTGTCAGGGATTAGAAGGTCCCCACCCCCCATGATCAGCCTCTGTCTCCTGCCACTTCATTTCCCCCACCTCTCTCCCCAGTCAGGAGACTGGAGATGCATCTGCTGCCCTCTGCTGCCCCAACATCTCCAGTTCTTTCCTCCCAAAGTACCAGCACCAGCTTTATTCTTTTCCATAATGTGTCCCAGCAGGTCCTCTTGTACGTCTCTCCTGCCATTCTGACTTTCTCCTTAGAACTCCTCCTCCTCAGGAGGATTTCCTGGACCACTTACTACGAAGTACTCCCCCTCTTGGTCTCTGTTGTCTGTCTGTCTGTCTGTCCCTCTCATATGCATGTTTGCATGTATGTCACATGTCGTACAGGCATACAAACTTTCTCCTAACTCAGTCACTCCCCTGGAATACACTGTGCAACTTTTCCCTGCCATCACACACATGTTGTCACTTCCTGTCACCCCTTTGTATCTGGCACTTTCCTGCCAGCCTGTTTTGATTACCTAGCAGCATGGTGCACGTCCCAGTAAGCTGACATTTTGTGTTAACACTTTTAGCCCCTTGTGAGCTTAGTGCTAATGTTTAACCAGAGAGCAGGGACTGTCTTTACTGCTGTCCACTGCTCTCCCTTTCTAGAGTTTCCACTACTTTACATGGAAGGGATTCAATAAGGGACAGTTTGAAGCAATGGAAAACAGCAAGGATTATTCTAGGAGAATAAACCTTTAGTTAAAAGAAATTATTTTTTCTTGGTACTAAACATAAATATATGAAAAATGATATGTGACATATTTGCACAAATACAGACATTTATACACATATATAAAGAGAAAGTCTGAATAACAATATGAATATGTAATTCATATTATATGTGTGTGTGTGTGTGTGTGTGTGTGTGTGTGTGTGTGTGTGTGTGTGTGTGTATCAACACTTCAGGTAAAGAAATTAATGCTCACCATTACTTCGGAAGCCTTAATTTTGTCCTATCTCATGACATTTACCAACCCTCTTTCTAGAATAAGCAAGATCTATGGTCTTTAATTATCTTCTTTTTTTTTTTCTATAAAATCGAGCTTTATAATTGAGCACGCTTCTCTAAGTCATCCTGGAAAACTGGAGAGCAAGTGCAGGCTTTGCTACTGTGGAGATGCCAATAGTCTCACCCTGGGAAGCTTCACTGAGGCACCGGGCACTGGCTGGAGGAGCTGGTTGAGAGCTCACAGTGCCCTCCAGGAGGTTCCAGTGCTAGTCGGAACTTTTAGAAAGCTCCAGAACAAACACAGACCCTCAGGCAGTTGTCTGAGCACCAACCTGGTCCACGTTTGCTTTTTATCTTCAGCTTAGGAGTCAGTAAAAGAAGAGCCTATCTTTGGGGTAGAGGGGCCTTCAGCTGACCCACACAGCACAACACCAGGAACAGAACAAGTGAAAGCAAGTCAAGGCCAGATTCACTGGGGCATGCAAAATCAGCTTGAATGGGCTCTGTTGTTTTCAACTAGACTGTGGCTGATGCTCTGAGCTTTTACTCACTTATTGTTTTTTTTACCCTGGGTCCATAGGCTGTCTTAGGATACACATAAACTCCATTTAAACTCTCGTTTCAATGGACAGAGTCAAATCTGAAAGTAGCTTCTTCAGAGGGATCTATGTAACTAAAGAGGGTACAGATTTAATCTCGTCGGTAATCTTTTATTTCTCAAATTATTTCCTGGGCATATGGAAGCTTACTGTGATAGTCTTTGTGATATTTCCTAATTTGGTCACAACAAAACAAATGTGATGTGGTCTGGATCCAAAGGCTGGAGAAATGCCTCTGTACTCAGTCACTCCTTCCTTCTTTCCTTTGTTCCTCCCTTCCTTTCTTTCTTCCTCCCTTCTTTCCTTCCTTCCATTGCCCCTGCTCCAGCTGAGGGATCCCTGCAGCTATAAATTCAATATATTTACAACCAGTAGTATAGCAAGAATGTTTTCCCATCATCCCACATGTGCCAGAAATGACCATTGGCTTGAGTCAAATTTTAAGCCAAGCCTTCAATTAGCCTTTGTAGCTGCACCTGTAGTAGTAGTAGTGCTCTGGTGGGCAGGCAACGCTAATTTTGCCCACAGAGAGGCTGAGGAATGAGGAAAGTGGCCATCACACACACACACACACACACACACACACACACACACACACACACACACCACTATCAGTGCATGGCTTCCCAAAGGACAGCATGGTGTTTTGATTAAAAGGAAAGTGCCAGGTGTGTGTGTGTGGGGGGGGGGGGGGATATGGGTGACAATTTAAAAAAAAGCAGGGGTGGAAGAAAAAGAGGAGGGAGGGAGAGAGATGAAGGGAAAGGTGTGGGGGGGCGGGCATCTCTCTATTTGTCCCCCAAATTATGTTGGGATTGTAATGAATAGCCATAGCATAATTGAAGTCAATAAGTCATTAGGAAACATCAGCGCTTTCCTATTCACAGAAGAAGATGGTAACTCTGTTATCAACACACTACCCAATGATGAAGTTCCCTCCTTGCCTAAACTCTAGCTTGGCCTCTCTTACTCTTTCTCTGCCGATATCAGTGTTCTCCTAGAAAGACTTAAGACACCAACATTGTTTCTGACAAATCATGGCCACACCCTTAGTATGATCAAGCCTCCCCTAAAGTGCCTTCCTGTTAAAACTCAAAGCCTCGAAGTGGCCAAAAGAGTTCAGATGGTCCCAGTCAACACCTAAGCCAGGGCTCCCCAGAAGCACAGGAGCCTAACTTTAATAGGTGCTGGTAGCAAACTTGGGTGAGTCTCTCACAGGCCTTTTGCAATGTTTCTACCTCCCTGACTCTGTTAAACCCACGTCTAGCATACCTACCTCTCGCTAGCCCCTCATTCTCATTTTCAAATGTTCAGTCACCTCTGTGCAAATCACAGTTGAATTCAGTTCACATTGGATTATTTTCCCTATTGTAATTATTTATTACTGATCCAAACTGTCCTTACCATTTCCCAAGTCTCTAACGTTGCTTATCTTTAACACCTATATCAGGGGTGGCAGAAAAATCTACTCTAGAAAGACGTTAAGTGCATGCTTTCCAAGCAAAGGTCCTAACCACCAACAGCTAGAGAATGCTGCCCTCTGCTGTCTAAAAATTATGGCTTGGCCAAAACTATACGCTTTTGTGTATACGCCCAGCTGTCACTTCCTTTATGATAAACATGACTTATGGGAAGCAGATCTTTATAAGCCATGGGTTTCTGGATGGGCACAATTTGAATGAAGCTGTGTAGATGAACATTTTAGCTGTTTTGTTCAACCGTGGACAGTCTGTCCCCAAAGTACTAGCATACCCTTTGTAAACCATCTTGGACTGATAGAAATGACCCCATAATTATTCCACTTAGATAAACCCTGCTTTTCTTATAGCACCAAGACAGACAGACAGCAGTATTCTTTATTCACACCTTCCTTGATTTCTTTGCCTTTTGATTCTGTATTTTGAAATAATAGTATTTATTCCTTAGTCACTAGAGGGAATTATACAAGTACAAATGACCTTTAGGGAGGGCATTGTTATTGATAAAATTATACTTAAAACCCCATTAAGCCAGGCATAGTGGTGCACGCCTTTAATCCCAGCACTTGAGAAGCAGAGGCAGGAGGATCTCTGTGAACTCGAGGCCAGACTGGTCTGCATAGCGAGACCTCGTCTCAAAACAAAGCAACAACAGAAACAACACCGCCACAACTCCTAAGAAAGTTAGGATGGGCAATGATTCGAAAGTGGCGACTCTCCCGCTCGCTCTCCTCTTTAGAAGTTTTTGGCATATGCACCAAACAGCCACTTCTAACCTCAGCTCTCTACTGACTTCATTGCTTGCACTATACAGTTTTCACACCTCACCTGAAGATCCTCACTCTCAGGGGGGACGGGCTATCCCCTCCTCTCTAACTCCCTCTTCATCATTCCAGTTTCAGGAATCCAGAAATCGGCAGAGCTCCCTTCCTCATCCTGAGGGTGAATTTCTTCCCCTCCCTGCCGTCCGTTTTGTCTTCACAAGATTCCCACTGTCTGGCATCTATAACTGATCTTTCCACTGTCAGCACTCTAATCCCATGGTTCTGCTGGGGAGGGCACTGGGGGATACTCTGTTTCCTCATCATCCCGTCCACTACTCATACTTTTATGGTGATATGGGTGTTTTTCATAAGATTAGAGGGGTTTCAATGACAATATTGGGTATTGTAACAGATACCTGCAAAATATCCCACCCAAACATCAAAGAATATACATTCTACTCAGAAACTTCTCTAAAATATGTATCACATACTAGCAAGCAAAGCAGATGCTAACAAATTTGTGTATACTATCTATCTTATCACAATGCAGTAACAGTTCAAATCAATACTAAACGGCTCTCTAGTAAACACACAACCTTATGAAGATTAAACAACATGTTACTAAATGACTCGTGGATCAAAAAGAAGTCAAAACAGAAAATTTAAACATTCCTTGAGCTAAAAGAAAGGGATAACACAGTACAATAAATCACGGAGAGAGATTAAAAGAAGTCCCAAGAGTGAAATGTATAGCTCTAAGTACCTATATTAAAAAATCAGAAAGAGCACAAATAAATGAATTAAATCATGCAACTCAAGAATTTGTAAAAGCAGAAACAAAACAAAGTCAAGCCCAGTAGACAGCAAGTAATACTAAAAGTCAGAGCAGAAATTCATGACACAAAAACAAATGAAAACAATATAAAGAACCAACAAATCGAAGATCTCATTCTTTGAAAAGATAAACAAAACTTACAGATTTTCAGTCCAATCAACCAAAAGAAAGGGAGGACCCAAAATAACAGACTGGTGATGAACAGGGCAACATTATGGCCGACAGCTAAGAAATTCAGAATGCTATACGAGAATATTTTAAAAATTGATATTCCATTAAGTTAGAAAAACTAAAAGAAACAGACTAATGACTAGATTCATCCAAAACACTGAAGTCAGACCAAGATTATATCAACAACTTAAAACGATCCATAACAAATAAGAAGATTGAAACAGTAATAAAATTTCTAACTAAACAAAGCCCAGGCTCGCATGGATTAACAACAGACTTCTATTAGACTTTCGAAGACTTATAACCAATGTTTCTTAGATTAGTTTCTTAAGTAGAAACAAAGGAAACATTTCCAAACTCCTGTAAAGCAAGTGATAGTCTAGTACTAAAACCAGATAAAGACACAATGAGAAAGGGAAGTACATGCCGATATCTATGATACATATAGGTGTAAAAATCCTCAATAAAATACTTAGAAACTGAATAAGATACATATCAAAAAGACTTTCCACCATGGTCAAGTTGGATTTATACCAGAGATGCAGTAATGATTTAATATATACAAGTCAATAAATGTAATAAATCATGTAAATGAACTTAAAGAAAAATTTCTGTGATAATCTCAACAGGTTTAGAAAAGACGTTTTGATAAAATCTAACATCCTTCATGATAAAAGTCCTAGAAAAAAACAGGACTTGAGGGAGCATGACTCAAAATAATAAAGGCTACCTGACAAAATCAGAACCAACATCGTCTAAATAGAAAAAAATTAAAATAAAATTCCATTAAAACAAGGAATGAGACAGGGCTGTCCACTATTCCCAATTACTTTCAATATATTGCTTGAGGCAATAATTAGAACAATAAGACAAGAGAATGGAATTAGAATAAAGGGAAATAAGAACTCAAACCACCCCTATTTTCAGATGCTATTATACATAAGGGATACAAAAAATAAAGTTTCTCAGAAAACTTCTAGAAAAAAATCACTCACAAAAATCAGTAGCCATTCTATATAGCAATAACAAATAGGCTGAGAAAGACATCATGGTGACAATTTCATTCATAACAGCCTCAAAAAATACATATCTAGGAATAAACCCAACTGAGGAAGTAAAAGACCTCTACAACAAAAACTTCAAATCTCTTAAGAAAGCAATTGGAGAAGAAACTAGCAGATGTAAAGACATTCCATGCTTATTGATTTGTAGACTTAGTACTGTGAAAATGGACCGTTTTACCAAAAGCAATGTAGAGATTTAATGCAATCTCAATCAAAATCTTTATAACACACATGCAGTCAGATTTTCTTTGGTTTGCCAGCTCCCAAAAAAAGAAACAGAGACTTCTTCTTAAATATGAAAGCTTTACCTTAGCTTAAGCTTGTTCCCAACTAGCTCTTAAATCAATCCATTTATGTTAATCTACATTCTGCTCCGTGACTTGTTACCTCTCCTCCATACAGTACTTCTGACTTACCTGTGTCTTGCTGGCAAAATCCCCACGTCTCAGATTCCTCCCAGAGTTCCTGTCTCTGCCTGGAAGTACCAGTCTATCCTCTCCTGCCTTGCTATTCAGCTCTTTATTAAACCAATCAGCAGGTACCTTAGGCAGAGACACATCTTCACAGTGCACAAAAAGATTATCTCATTATCTCATAACATTTCCCCCTTTTTGTCTAAATAAAAAGAAAAGTGTTTTTTTAAATTCTAATACAATAAAACTACATACAATAAAAACAGTTATTAGGTAAGAATTACATTCACAATGTCCAGTCATTTGTATTTGGAAAATTTGGAGAAAACACTCTATTATCTATTCTATCTTGGTGAGTCTAAAGTTTTATAGTTAAAGCATTTTCTAACATAACTTGTATTATCAGCCTAAAAATATCCTTTTAGACCTTAAAACATATTTTGGATAAATAACAGTGGTGGTTTGAAAGAAAATGCCCCTCAAAGGGGGTGGTACTACTGGGTAGCCTTGTTGGAGGAAGTATGTCACTGTGGGGGCAGGCTTTGAGGTCTCTCTTTCTCAAGCTTACTGAGTGTGACAGTCAGTCGACTTCCTGTTGCCTGCAAGATATAGCATTCTCAGCTCTGTAGCATGAATCTTAAAAGTTCTTATTAATAAACATAAACCTGGAGCCAGGTACTGGGGTCAACACTGGAAGATCAGAGAAGCAGAACAAGCCACAGCTTCCTCACCTTGCCAATTCCTCAGCTGATCCTATTTCCTCAGACTGGGAGCTTCTGAGTCCTCATCTGAATGGCTCTCAGCTGAACTGCTGCTAAAAGCCTAAAAGCTTAACCGGCTAGTTCCTGGTTTTCAGGCCTTATATACCTTTCTGCTTTCTGCCATCACTTCCTGGGATTAAAGACTCACTTCATGGGATTAAAGGTGTGAGTCACCATGCCTGGTTGTTTCCAGTGTGGCTTTAAACTCACAGAAATTTGGATGGATCTCTGCCTCCAGAAGGCTAGGATTAAAGGTGTGAGTGCCACCATTTTCTGGCCTCTATTTCTGTCTAGCAGCTGTTCTGTTCTCTGATCCCAGATAAATTTATTAGAGTGTACAATATTTTGGGGAACACAATATCACCACACAGCTCCAGCACCACTGCCTACACATTGCCATGTTCCCCATCATGATGATAATTGACTTAACCTCTGAAACTATAAGCAAGCCCCTTCAATTAAATGTTTTCTTTACAGGAGTTGCCATGGCCATGGTGTCTCTTCACAGCAATAGTAGTAAACCCTAACTAAGACAAAAATTGGTACCAGGGTTTGGAGGATAGCTGTGACAGGCCTGACCATGTGTTTGTTTGAAGGAATTTGGGCTTTGGTACTTTGGGTTTGGAAAGCAATGGAATGCTTTAAGTACTGCTTAATGGGGCATACTGCCAGGAGCATGGAAAACAGTGGTGCTGATGATTTGAAATGTCAGGAGCTAGCTCAAGGGGTTTAAGAGAAGAATTTTAGTATGCTGCCTAGAAATCATTCTTGTGATATTTTGGTGAAGGAAATGACTGCCTTTGCCCTTGTCTGAAGAGTCTGCCTGAGGCTAAAGTGGAGAGTTTTGGATTAATTCCACTGGCAGAAGAAATCTCAAAACAGCCTAGTATAGATTCTGTCACAGTGGTAACTTTAATGAAGATTTATAATGAAGAGGAGCAAGCTGAGCAGGGTAAATTACAAAATGTAAATTTTGAGGAAAAAAGGAGCACCAGGACATGGAATAGAACTAAATCCTTTGTTCAAGGAGATGGATGGATTAAGAGAATAAAGGGAGTGGTGACCTTAGAACAAGACCCCACCCAGCTAAGTTTCCAACTGTGGAAAGGAATTAAAGAAACATTTAGAGGTGAGTGTGGTTGTGCATGTCTTTAATCCCAGCACTGAGAAGGCAAAGACTGGCAGATCTCTGAGTCTGAGGACAGCCTGGTCTAAAGATCAAGTTCAAAGACAGCCAAGTTTAGGCAGTAAAGGAAAACAGAAAGGTGGTGAAGATGTAATTAAACAAGGGGACGGGGCGTGTTCCAGACCCAGTAAGCAGCAAATCTTGGCAACTTCAGCCATGTGGTTCTGGCTTTAGAGTTAAGGATAGAAGAAGCAAGTTATAGAAGTTGCCTCTATGCCTGAGGACAGCCGCTGAGGCCACGCATGTGTCAAGGGTGTCCCCGAATGCAGGCCTAGTAGAGAGGGCATTGTGTAAGCTATGAAGTTGCAGCCTGGATTGTGTTGGAGAACCCGAGATGCTAGAAATGTCAGAGCTGTGGGATGTCTACTGAGGAGCACTGCTAACAGAGAGTGGAACCAGCCCAAGAGAAAGAAGTGTGTTGCAGTCAACAAAGCTGAATGGAATTGGAGATGTGGAGAGCATATTGACATCAGACATGGAAATGCAGAGTCTGGAGTTTGACCAGCTGGTTTTCATTCTGGCTTTGGTCCAGCATTTCCTCACTATGCTCCCTTCCCTGTGTTTTGGAATGGTAATATATATTCTGTGCCATTATATGTTGGAAGTATGTGATCTGCTTTTTGATTTTGATTTTTGCAGTGATTACAGGTAAGAGATTGCCATACATCTCAGAAGAGACTTTAAACTTTGAACTTTTGAACATTTTGTTTTCACAACTACCTTCAATTCTTTTGTAAGAGTTTCTCATCATTTATTTAATCCATCCTCTATTCATGAGAGCTTAGGTGATTATTAGTTCTTAGTTATTCAACAATTTTGTAATGAATGGCCTTGGACACTCAGGGTCAGCTGTTTGTTTCTGTGGAGGCCTGGAATTCCAAAACATTCCAGGCTTTGGAAGCAGATAGTATCTGTCACAGCCAAACTCTACCATTGCAGAATGGCACCAGCCACAGACAAGTCTGTGTGAGCAAATGGGTATGGCTTGTGTCCTAGTCAGGGCACTATTGCTGTGATTAGCTAAGAGAAACTTGAGGTGGAAAGGGTTTATTTGGCTTACATTTCTGCATCACAGTTCATCATCGATGGAAGTCAGGACAGGAACTCAAACAGAACAGGAACCTGGAGGCAGGAGATGATGCAGAGGCCATGGAGGGATGCTGCTAACGGACTTGCTACTTATGGCTTGCTCAACCTGCTTTCTTACAGAATCCAGGACCACAAGCCTATGGTGGCCCACCCACAATGGGCTGGGCCCTCCCACATCAATTGCTAATTAAGAAAATGCTCTACTGTGCTTGCCTGCCTGCACTCTGATATTATGGAGGCATTTTCTCCTATGAAGTTCTTTCCTCTCAGATGAATAATAGCTTATTGACATAAAAGTAGCCAGCATGGCTTGCTTTTTAATAACTCCCACTATACAAATTTGACTTTGGGTTTGATTTGTCATTTGCTAATTCCTAACAGGAATCATTTTATGTATGAGATCCTATTCATTAGATAAATTCTGAGTGAGAGAATTTAGAAATTTCTAGTTTTTTGTAGATTCTGCCAATGTATCTTTTTCCAAGATTGAAGTAACCTCCATTCCCACCAATAATGTATGGAATGCTTGTGAATGAACACTTCATCAGTACAACCTAGCCACAAATTCTAAGGTTTTGCTAGTTTTGTAGGCATCTCAATACAGTTTTAAATTCCAGTTTGTTTGTTTTAAATGAATTTGAGCAAACAAGAGAGTCATTTGTTTTCAATTAGTTTGTCTTCCTTTTACCCTCCTTGTGGAAGCTTTTAAAATAATAAAACGTGTGCTTTTCTGGGATTTGAAGACGAAGTTTTCAGTGTGTCATCTTTTATTTATAGTGTCATTAACCGATGAAATATTTTTAGTTTATATGTGGTAGTTTGAATGAGAAGAGCCCCCACAGGCTCATATGACTGCAAGCCTTGGTCCCCAGATGGTGGAACTGCTTGGGAAAGGTTAGGAGGTGTGGCCTTGCATTTTGAGCTGTGTCACGGGCAGGGTTCTGAGGTTTCAAAAGACTCACACTATTCCCAGTATGCCACTCTGTTCTTCTTTCTTGAAGATCCTGAGAGATCTGTTAGATCTCAGCTATTTCTGCCACCATGCCTTTGTTCCACCATCATGGACTCTAACAGTTTGAAACCAATAAGGCCAATTAAGTGTTTTCTTTCATAAGTTGTCTCGGTCCTGGTGTTTTGTCACAGGGGTAGAAAAGTAACTAAGACTTTCGATAAGCATCTTTTTTTTAATTTAAAAGTTTTTTTTTCATTTTACTTATCAACCACAGTTCCCCCTCCTTCCCCTACTCCTGTTCCCCCTCCATTTTCCCCCCACCCCCATCCACTCCTCAGAGAGGAAAAGGCCTCCGAAGGGGAGCCAAAAAAGTCTGGCACATTAAGTTGAGGCAGGACCAAGCCCTTCCCCCCTGCATCAAGGCTGAGCAAGGTATTCCTCTATAGGGAGTAGGCTCCAAAAAGCACTATGGATAAATCCTTGTCCCATTGCTGGGGACCCCACAAACTGCCCAAGACACACAACTGTCACCCATATTCAGAGGGCCTAGTTTGGTCTCATGCAGGTTCCCCAGCTGTCAGTCCAGAGTCTGTGAGCTCCCACTAGCTTGGGTCAGCTGTCTCTGTGGGTTTCCCCATCGTGATCTTGACCCCTTTGCTCATATAGTCCCCCCTCTCTCTCTTTGACTGGACTCCAGGAGCTCGGTCCTGTGCTTAACTGTGGATCTATGCATCTGTTTCCAGCAGTTACTGGATGAAGGTTCTATGATGACAATTAGGGTAATCACAAATCTGATTACAGGGAGAAGGCCAGTTCATGTACCCTCTCTACTATTGCTAGGAGTCTTAGCTGGGGTCATCCTTGTGGATTTCCGGCAATTTCTCTAGTACCAATTTTCTCCCTAACCGCATAATGGCTCCCTTTATCAAGATATCTATTTCATTGCTCTCTCTCTTTGTCCCTCCCGCAAGTCGACCATCCCATTCCTTCATGTTCTCATCCCTCAGCCCCTCCCAACTCCTTCCTCCACACTCCCAGTTTATCCAGGAGATCTTATCCCTTTCCCCTTTCTAGGGCAATGAATACATGTCCCTCTTAGGGTGCTCCTTGTTATCTAGCTTCTCTGGGGTTGTGGATTTTAGCCTGGTAATCCTTTGCTTTATGCCTAATATCCACTATGAGTGAGTACATACTGTGTTTGTCTTTCTGGGTCTGGGTTACCTCACTCAGGATTTTATTTGGTTTTTTGAGACAGGGTTTCTCTGTGTAGTGTTGCACCTTTCCTGGATCTCACTCTGTAGACCAGGCCGGCCTCGAACTCACAGAGATAGTTCCATCCATTTGCCTGCAAATTTCATGATATCATTTTTTTTTTTTTTTTTTTTTTTTTTTTTTTTTTTTTTTTTTTTTTTTTTTTTGGTTTTTCGAGACAGGGTTTCTCTGTGTAGCTTTGCGCCTTTCCTGGTACTCTCTTTGGAGACCAGGCTGGCCTCGAACTCACAGAGATCCGCCTGCCTCTGCCTCCCGAGTGCTGGGATTAAAGGCGTGCGCCACCACCGCCCGGCTCATTTTTTTTTAACCACTGAGTAATAATCCATTGTGTAAATGTACCACAGTTTCTTTATCCTTTCTTCAGTTGAGGGGTATCTAGGTTGTTTTCAGGTTCTGGCTATTATGAATAATGTCACTATGAACATAGTTGAGCAAATGTCCTTGTGGTATGCTTGAGCATTCCTTGGGTATATGACCAAGAGTGATATTGCTGGCTCTTGAGGTAGATTGATTCCCAATGTTCTGAGAAACCACCATACTGATTTCCAAAATGGCTGTACAAGTTTGTACTCCCACCAAGAGTGGAGGAGTGTTTCCCTTACTCCACATCCTCTCCAACGTAAGCTGTCGTCAGTGTTTTTGATCTTAGCCATTCTGACAGCTGCAAGATGTTGTTTTGATTTGCATTTCCCTGATGGCCAAGGATGTTGAACAATTCTTTAAGTGTATTTTGGCCATTTGAGATTCTTCTGTTGAGAATTCTCTGTTTAGATCTGTATCTCATTTTTTAAATTGGATTATTTGCAGCAGGAATCTTAAAGAGTCTTTATTAATAAAACAAACCCGGACCCAAGTATTGGGGTGAACACTGGAAGATCAGAGAGACAGAACAAGCCACAGCTAACCTCACCTGGCCAACTTCTCAGCTGATCTTGTTTCCTCAGACTGGAAGCCTCTGTGTCCTCATATCCGAATGGCTCTCAGCTGAACTGTGCTGCTCAAAACCTAAAAGCTTAACCAGCCAAATGCTTCTAGTTTCTGGTCCTCATGCCTTATATACCTTTCTGCTTTCTACCATCACTCCCTGGGATTAAAGGCTCGCTTTCTGGGATTAAAGGCGTGAGTCATCATGCTTGGCTGTATCCTTGAACACATGGATTTCTGCCTCTGGAATGCTAGGATTAAAGGCGTGTGCTACCACTGCCTAACTTCTATGTTTAATATTGTGGCTGTTCTGTCTCTGACCCCAGATAAGTTTATTAGGGTGCACAATATTTTGGGGAACACAATACCACCACAAATATTTGATATTTTGATGTCTAGTTTCTTGAGTTCTTTATATATTTTAGAGATCAGCCCTCTGTCAAATGTGGGGTTGGTGAAGATATTTTCCCATCCTGTAGGCTGTTGTTTTGTCTTACTGACCATGTCCTTTGCCTTACAGAAGCTTCTCAGTTTCAGGAGGTTGTGTTTATTATTTGTCGATCTCAGTGTCTGTACTACTGGTGCTATATTTAGGAAGTTGTCTCCTGTGCCAGTGTGTTCAAGGCTACTTCACACTTTCTTTTCTATCAAGTCCAGTGTAACTGAATTTGTGTTGAGGTCTTTGATCCACTTGGACTTGAGTTTTGTGTGTGGCGATAGATATGAATTTATTTGCATTCTTCTACATGTCAACATTCAGTAATGCCAGCACCATTTGTTGAAGATGCTTTGTTTTTTTCCATTGTACAATTTTGACTTTTTTTTTTTCCAAAATCAAGTGTTCGTAGGTGTGTGGGTTAATGTCAGGGTCTTCAATTCAATTCCATTGATCCATGTGTCTCTTTTTATACCAATACCAAGCTGTTTTTATTACTATAGCTCTATAGTAGAGCTTGAAGTATGGGATGGTGATGCCTCTGGAGGTTCCTTTATTGTACAGGATTGTTTTGGCTATCCTGGGTTTTTTTGTTTTTCCATATGAAGTTGAGTATTATTCTTTTGAGGTCTGTGAAGAATTGTGTTGGGATTTTGATGGGGATTGCATTGAATCTGTAGATAGCTTTTGGTAAGAATACCATTTTTCCTACGTTGATACTACCTATTCAAGAGTATGGGAGATCTTTCCATTTTCTGTTATCTTCAAGTTCTTTCTTCAAAGCCTTAAAGTTCTTGTCATACAGGTCTTTCATTTGTTTGGTTAGAGTTACCTCAAGATATTTTATATTATTTGTGGCTTGTGTAAAGGGTGATATTTCCCTGATTTCTCGCTCAGTCTGTTTATCATTTGTATATAGGAGGGCTACTGATTTGTGTGTGTGTGTGTGTGTGTGTGTGTGTGAATATTGTATCTTGCCACATTACATCAGCTGTAGGAATTTCCTAGCAGAATTTTTGGGGTCACTTATATATATGATCATATCATCTGCAAATAGTGAAAGTTTGACTTCTTCCTTTCCAATTTGTATCCCCTTGATCTCCTTTTGTTGTCTTATTACTCTAGTTAGAACTTCAAGTACTACATTGAACAGGTATGGAGAGAGTGGACAGCCTTGTCTTGCTCCTGATTTTAGTGGAATCAGTTTGAGTTTCTCTCCATTTAATCTGATGTTGGCTGTTGGCTTGTTGCATATTGCCTTTATTATGTTTAAATATGTTCCTTGTATTCCTGATCTCTCCAAGACCTTTATCATGAAGGGTTGTTGGATTTTGCCACAGATTTTTCAACAGTGAACGAGATTATCATGTGTTTTCTTTTCTTTCAGTTTGTTTATATGGTGTGAGAGCCCACAACTGACTCAGTTTTCCAGTTTTATTCTGAAGTCTATTCTGAGTCTATACCGTTCAAGCTTGCTTGCTCAAGTGCCATGAGAAAAGTCCTGATTAGGAAGGAACACACTATCCAGCTAGATGCAGGCTGCTGATGCCAGTTGGAGGTACATTGAGATAGAAAATGAAACTGCCTGCTCCTTGACACAAGGCAGGATAGACAGTGCTCGTTGAATGGCTGGGCTGTGTACCTCTGTCCTTCAAAATTGTACGTAAGCTGGTTGTGAAATAAACTTGAGGCTGCCCAGCATTGGCCTGCAGACCTCTGGACTTTTTTCTATCTTCTTCATTGTCTCTTCAATCCACAAGCCTCTACCCAGCTACCCAGCTGACTGTCGGCAGGCTCTGACAATATGGTGGATTACATTGACTGATTTTCCTATGTTGAACCACCCTTGCATTTCTGGGATGAAGCCTATTCTATTATGGTGGATGATTTTTTTGATGTGTTCTTGGAGTCTATTGGCCAGTATTTTATTGACTATTTTTGTATCAATGTTCACAAGGGAGATTGGTCTATAATTCTCTTTCTTTGCTGCATCATTGTGTGGTTTGGGTATCAGGGTGACTGTAGCCTCATAGAAAGAGTTTGGCAATGCTCCTTCTGTTTCTATTGTGTGAAACAATTTGAGGACTATTGGTGTTGATTCTTCTTTGAAATTCTGGTAGAATTCTGCACTGAAACCACCTGGCCCTGGGCTTTTTTTGTTGTTTGTTTGGGAGATTTTTAATGACTGTTTCTATTTCCTTGGGTGTTATAGGTCTATTTAAGTTGCTGATCTGGTCTTGATTTAGTTTTGGTAAGTGATACCTATCCAGAAAATTGTCCATTTCATTTATATTTTCCAATTTTGTGGAGTACAGGTTTTTGAAGTATGACTTAATGATTCTCTGGATTTCCTCCAGTGTCTGTTGTTATGTCCTCCTTTTCATTTCTGATTTTATAAATTTGAATATCTTTCTCTGCCTTTTTGTTAGTTTGGATAAGGTTTTGTCTATCTTGTTGAGTTTTTTTGAAGAACTAACTCTTTGTTTCATTGATTCTTTGTATTGTTCTCTTTGTTTCTATTTTATTGATTTCAGTCCTCACTTTGATTATTTCTTGTTGTCTACTCCTCCTGGGTGAGATTGCTTCTTTTTGTTCTAGAGCTTTCAGATATGCTATTAAGTTGCTAGTGTGAGATTTCTCCAAATTCTTTATGTAGGCATTTAGTGCTATTAACTTTCCTCTTCACACTGCTTTTACTGTATCCCATAAGTTTGAGTATGTTGTGCCTTCATTTTCACTGAATTGTAGGAAGTCTTTAATTTCTTTTTATTTCTTCCTTGACCCAGTGGTGATTCAGTTGAGCATTGTTCAGTTTCCATGAGGTTGTAGGTTGTAATTTGTGTTGTTGTTGAATACTTAACTTTAAGGCATGGTGATGTGATAAGATACAGGAAGTTATTCCATTTTTTTTTGGGGGGGGGGGGGTATCTGTTGAGATTTGCTTTGTGACCAAGAATGTGGTCAATTTTAGAGAAGGTTACATGCTGAAAAGAAGGTATATTCTTTTGTGTTTGGGTGGAATGTTCTATAGATGTCTGTTAAATCCATCTGAGTCATAGCATCTGTTAGTTCCCTTATTCCTTTGTTGAGTTTCTGTCTGGCAGACCTGTCCATTGGTGAGAGAGGGGTGCTGAAATCTCCCACAATTAGTGTGTGTGGTTTGATGTGTGATTTAAGCTTTAGTAATGTTTCTTTTACAAATGTGGGTATTGTGCCCTTGTATTTGGGGCATAGATATTCAAAATTGAGACTTCATCTTGATGGATTTTTCCTGTGATGAATATGTAATGTCCTTCCCCATCTCTTTTGATTGATTTTAGTTTGAAGTCTATTTTGTTAGATATTAGCACAGCTACTCTAGCTTGTTTCTTGGGTCCATTTGATTAGAAAATCTTTTCCCAACCCTTTACTCTGAGGTAATATCTATCTTTGACATTGAGTTGTGTTTCTTATATATAGCAGAACGATGGATCCTGTTTTCGTACCCATTCTATTAGCCTGTGTCTTTTTATAGGTAAATTGAGTCCATTGATATTAAGAGATATGAATGAACAATGATTGTTAATTACTGTTATTTTTTGGTTTTGTTGTTCATGGTGGTGGTGGTAGTGTATGTGTGTTTCCCTTTTTTGGGTTTTGCTGGTGTGAGATTATCTATTGCCTGTGTTTTCATGGTGTAGCTAACTTCCTCAGGTAGGAGTTTTCCTTCTAGTACTTTCTGTAGGGATGGATTTGTGGTTAGGTATTCTTTAAATCTGGTTTCGTCATGGAATATCTTGTTTTCTCTGTCTATGGTAATTGAAAGTTTTGCTGGATATGGTAGTCTGGGATGGCATCTGTGGTCTCTTAGTGTCTGCAAAATGTCTGTCCAGGACCTTTTGGCTTTTAGAGTCCCCATTGAGAAGTCAGGTGTAATTCTGATATGTCTGCCTTTATATGTTACTTGACCTTTTTCTTTTGCAGCTCTTAATATTCTTTCTTTATTCTGTATGTTTAGTGTTTTGGCTATTATTTGGTGAGGGAACTTGGGAACTTTTTTTTTGTCTAATCTATTTCATGTTCTGTAAGCCTCTTGTACTTTCATGGGCATGTTGTTCTTTAGGTTGGGAAAGTTTTCTTCTATGATTTTGTTGAATATATTTTCTGTGCCTTTGAGCTGGAATTCTTCTCCTTCTTCTATCCCTATTATTCTTAGGTTTGGTCTTTTCATGGTGTCCCAGATTTCCTGGATGTTTTGTGTTAAGAATTTGTGGGATTTGACTTCTTTTTGACCAATGAATCTATTTCCTCTATCATATCTTCAATGACTGAGATTCTCTCTTCCATATATTGTATTCTGTTGGTTATGCTTGCATTTGTAGTTCCTGATCAGTTATCCAGATTTTTCCATTTCTACAATTCCCTCAGTTTGTGTTTTCTTTACTGACTCTATTTCAATTTTCAAGTCTTGAACTGTTTTCTTCACCTGTTTGATTGTTTTTTTTTTTTTTCTCTTGGCTTTCTTTAAGGGATTTATTGATTTCTTCCAATTTTTTGTTTGTCTTTTCCTCCGTTTCTTTAAGGGAATTTTTCATTTCCTTTTTAAGGGCCTCTATTATCTTCACAAAATTATTTCTAAGGCCATTTTCCTCTGCTTCATCTGCATTGGGATGTTCGGGTCCTGTTGTAGAACCACTAGGTTCTGGTGGTGCTGTAGTGCTCTTTATGTTGCTGACCGTATTCTTACACTGCTGTCTACCCATCTGGGTTTGCGATAATTATAGGAACAGGTGTTGATTCTTCCTCCAGTCGGTGCAGGTGGAGCCTGTGCCTCCGGGGAACCTCTGACTGCTGGGAATGGTGGTGGAGTGGTGCTGTGGGATGGTCTGTATGTCAAATGTGTTGCTGATTGGTCAATGAATAAATCACTGATTGGCAGTGGCCAGTCAGGAAGTATAGGCGGGACTAACAGAGAGGAAAATTGAGAGAACAGGAAGCTGGGAGGGGAGACACTGCCAGCCGCCATCAGGACAAGGAAGATGTAAAGTACCGGTAAGCCACAAGCCACGTGGCAAGGTATAGATTAATAGAAATGGATTAATTTAAGCTGTAAGAACAGTTAGCAAGAAGCCTGCCACGGCCATACAGTTTGTAACCAATATAAGTCTCTGTGTTTACTTGATCGGGTTTGAGCGGCTTGGGACTGGCCGGTGAGAGAGATTTGTCCTGACTGTGGGCCAGGCAGGAAAGCTCAAGCTACAGAGTGGCCCGGTCACAGGAGTCTTGCCTGCTGGCTGGCTGCTGGGGCTCTTCCTCCAATTAGTGCAGGTGGGGCCTGTGCCTCTGGGGGCCTCTGATTCCACAGGGGATGGTGGTGGAGTGGCCTGGCCGCAGGAGACTTGCGACAAACATCTTAATGAGTCTTTTCTTTCAGGAATTCCGGATTGAGATTTATAATATAACTACATTTTTCCACCTTCCCTTTCCTCCCTCCAATCCCTTCAATGTACTCCTCTTGGCTCTCTTTCAAATTAATGGCCTCTTTTTTCATTATTAAGTACATACACATATACACACATTAATTATAAACACATACACACATATATACTTATATATTTGTTAATTTATAGGGTTGTTCTTCAAATTATTATGAAATCTTTTGCAGTGATACTTTAATTTTTTTAAATTTTGTAATTTTTCTTCTTCCTAATATTTTACTTATTCTTTGAGAATTTTATTTAGCACATTTTATTATATTTCTTCCCATTCCCCAACTCTTCCCACATTCTCCTCCCACACACTACCCACCCAACTTCATGTAGCATGAATCTTAAAAGTTCTTATTAATAAAATCAAACCTGAGCCAGGTATTGGGGTGAACTGGAAGATCAGGGAACCAGAATAAGCCACAGCTACCTCACCTCGCCTCACCGGATCCTCAGCTGGTCTTGTTTCCTCAGACTGGAGGCCTCTGAGTCCTTATCCAGAATGGGTCTCAGCTGAACTGTGCTGCTCAAAACCTAAAAGCTTAACCAGCCAAATGGTTAACCAGCGAAATGCTTCTAGTTTCTGGTCTTCGTGCCTTATATATCTTTTTGTTTTTGCCATTACTCCCTGGGATTAAAGGCTCAGTTCTTGGGATTAAAGGTGTGTGTCACCATGCCTGACTGTTTCCAATGTGACCTTGAACAGATGGATTTCTGCCTCTGGAATGCTAGGATTAAAGGTGTGTGCTACCACTGCCTATCCTAAGTATCTAGTGGCTTTTCTGTTCTTTGACCCCAGATAAGTTTATTAGGGCACACAATATTTTGGGAAATACAGTACCACCACAACTTCATGTTCTTTTTCTCTCTTAATATAAAAGAAAAAAGAAAAAAAATACTAAAAATCATGGAGTCTAATTTGTGTTGGCCAATTACTCCTGAGCATAGAGCCTGCCCTGAAGCGTGGTTGATACATCCAGAGTCACCCCACTGAAGAGAAAAGGACTTCTCCTCTACCAGTAACTGTCAGCTGTGGATCTCTTCTTTGCTGAGTGTCCACTTCCCCTCCACTGCACTGAGACTTGGAGTGACTTGAGCTTGTACAGGTCTTGTGTGTAGATGTAATTCTGAATGGTTTTAATAAATAAGAAACACAGAGCCAAAAGCCCCAGAGGTCAGAGAGCAGTAGCTAAGAGCTGAGACCAAGACCGCCTTCTTACCCCTCCCTGCTGCTGCTGTCCTTCCCCTCAGAAAGAGACCTGCTTCCTGTGTGTCTTTTTATTGACTTTCTGTTCTGCCTTCTCTTTGGTTGTAAACTCAACCACATGACTTCCTCGTCACCGCCTCTCTATACAGACCTCCAGGCCTCTATGGTTGGTACTTGGATTAAAGGCATGTGTCTCCATGCTGGCTGTGTTCTTGAACACACAGAGATCTGCCTGTCATGTGATTGGAATTAAGGGTGTGTGTTACCACTGCCAGACTTCTGCTATGGCTTGCTTTTAGCTCTGACCCCCAGGCAACTTTATTTATTAACATACAAATAAAATCACATTTCAGCACAAATAAAATATCACCATACTTGTGCATGCTGCCACAGTCTCTGTGAGTTTATATGTGCACCTGCCCTACTGGGTCTGGGAAATGATGTTTCTTTAAAGTCATCCACCATTTCTGGATCTTATCATCTTTCTGCCATTCCTTCTGTATAAAACCCTGAGCTTTGGGGGAAGGGATGTAATAAAAACATCCCATTCAGGGCTGAGCACTCCAAAGTGTCTCACTCTCTGCAGCTTGTCTAGCTGTGAAACTCTGTGTTATCATAGCAAGAAACAACTTCTCTGATGAGAGTTGAATGATGCATTGATCTATGGGTACAGCACTATGTCATTAGGAGTCATTTTTATTGCTATATTCTTTGGCCAAATAAATAATAGTAGGTTTTCCCCTAGAGCCCATGATCTATCTAATCTCATGTTCTTGGTCTAATTAATATTAGGCATGGGTTCCATCTCATAGAGTGGGCCTTAAATCCAATCAAAAGGTGGTTGGTTACTTCCATAACAACTATGCCCCCATTGCACTGGTGGACATATCTTGCAGGCAGGCAGGTCATTACGGTAGTTTGCAGGATTCATAGCTGGGTAAAATTGATAATTACTTTCATCCTCCTTTAGTGCATATGTCACTTTCTCATCTTACTACTGAGACATCTTACTCCCTTAGACTTTCCTGAATACTACAGATGAATGCCAGTGCTTGGTTAACCCCACAACTTGATGGTAAGACCCTGTTGCTGAAGACACGGCATGCTTATTGCACAGAGCACAGAACAATTGAGCTGGCAGTCAACAGGAAACTGCATCCATACTTGCTAGCATTCATTTTTATCATTATGTGTCTGAGTGATTTTTGTATCGATCTGTTCTTTAATTATAGATTCTGTACTTCCAGAAGAAATTTACTATTGATGAGAATGGCTTGCTCTTTCCTTGCTTAAATTTTGTGTCCAGTGTTTTCCCATCAAGTGTGATGCTAGCCTCTTAGCTAAGAAATCTATAGTTTATCATTTTCAGTAAGTATCTGTTGATTATTGAGTATTTATATTGAGAATAAATGCTGACTTTGATTAAATGTCTCTACTATTTATGAACATGCTTGTTTCTCCCTGTGTATATCAAACCTTTAATATTAAATTAGAGATCAATAATTTTGAATTTTTAACAATGGAGCATCCTTGCACTTGGGAATCAGTGTTATTTGGCCGTGATTAGTTGTTCTGCTGACAAACTACTGAGGTTCGTTTTCTGACGTCATTGTTCACATTTTCCTTTAATGTTTTTATTCAGCTCTTATTACCTGTTCTAGTTTCGTTTCTAGTTCTATGATACATACCCTGACTAAAAACACAGCTTAGGGGAGAAAGGGTTTATTTTAGCTTTGTCTAGGACAGAGGCCTCCTGAGCTTCCTACCTTCCACATTAGCATGGCTATTGCTGTTGTCCTTGCTCTGGTCTTGTTTAGGCAGCCATGTCGGTGAGAATTTGTGGGTGTAGCTTCTCTGACGTTTCTAGGAGACACGATCTCGCAGCAAACTTCCTGTTACTCTGGCCCTTACGATGTTTCCATCCCCTCTTTTGCAAGGATCCCTAAGCCTTAGGCGTGGGAGTTGTAGATGTATCAATTGAGTGAGCTCCACAACTCTGAATCTTAATCGACTTTGGTTTTCTATAGCGGTCTCCATCTGTTGCAGAGAGAAGTTTCCGTGATGAGGCACAAGCACTAGGCTCACCTGTGGGTATAAGGACAAAAATTTAGAACATAGTTAGGGATTATGCTGGTTTAGTAACGCGCGAAGAGGGGAGGATCAAGCGGACCCCCTGGCTAGACCCTGGAGAAGGTGGTGACGACGAATGACTTTCTAAATTTTAATTTTTAGATAAGTTGAATTTGTAGACTAATTGAGCCCTCTATGATGGATTGAAAAAGTGGGATCATTTTCCCCTTGGGGCACTGCATCTGCTAAAGTAACCGTAATGTCTCAGCGTTGCTTGGCATTATCATTGACCACCAGCAGAGGGCGCCCTATGTCCAGACAACAGATTCGGTTACCACAGTTCAACAGTGCACTCGGGGGAGCTTGCCAGAAAAACAAGGGCAGACAGAAGACAGAAGATAAAAATCGTACACAGATAAATGAACCAGTGATAAAAAAGGTGAACTTTGATGGGATATTTTAATGCATTTATGACAAAGCTTTTTAATCAAGTTACTGGTTAAGATTCACTACACGATTTTTTTTTTTTTACCAACAGCTGTACGTCAAAATAAACACCACAGAAGCCAGTATTTACTACATTTAATAATATCCACAAGTTAACCCTTTATCTCATAGGAAGCTAATTTTCAAAAGTGTTGAATATTAAATTTCCAAGTCTAATTGAATGTTTTAGGAGGAACATAATGCAAAGCTTGTGTTCTTTTCAACATCAGGAAGGAAGTCTCTGGAGTCTAGTGTTAGCCCCTGAATGTTGGTGTGCGCTGGACCCAATACCCAGGAGGTCGTGTGGGTTCTGCTCTCATGAAAGGGATTAGTACCTTTACAAATGGGGTGGTGGCAGGAAGTGTCCTGGCTTCCATCCACCACGAGAGGGCTCAGCAAGAAAGCTGGGACACAGAATCTCTTAGAGTCCTGATCTTGTTTGTTAGCATGGTTTGTATCAGCTGTTTGGTTGCTGTGGCAAAATATGGAGCCAAATCTACTTAAGGAAAGAGGGGTTCATTTTGGCTCACACGCAGTTCAAGGGCACAGTCTCTCATGTCAGGGAAGTTGTGGCAGCAGGAGCTTGAGGCGGCTGGTCACATTGTATCTACAGTCAGGGATAGAGGGAATGTTAGCACTCAGCAAACTTTCTCCTTTGTAGTCAGCCTAGGAGCCCTGTCCACAGAATGGCACTGCCCAGAGCTTGTGGGTCTTCCAACTTCAGTAACCTTGATCTCCACAATCCTTCATGGCTATGTCCAGGTGCAAACCAAATCCAGAAATTCCCTCACAGGTACACTCAAAGGGCTCTCTCCTAGGCAATTCTCTGCAAACTCACGTTCAATCTCTAATGCCTAGTGCCACAGAATACAATATTTGGCAGTAGGGACTTTAGAGATTGTAGCAGGAATCTTAAAGAGTCTTATTAATGAAATCAAACCTGATGCCAGTTATTGGGGTGAATACTGGAAGATCAGAGAGACAGAACAAGCCACAGCTAACCTCACCTGGCCAACTTCTCAGCTGACCTTGTTTCCTCAGACTGGAAGCCTCTGAGTCTTCATCCAGAATGAATCTCAGCTGAACTGCTGCTCCAAAGCCTGAAAGCTTAACTAACCAAATGCTTCTAGTTTCTGGTCCTCATGCCTTATACACCTTTCTGCTTTCTACCACCACTCCCTGGGATTAAAGGCTTGCTTTCTGGGATTAAAGGCATGAGTCACCACGCCTGGCTGTTTCCAATGTGGCCTTGAACTCAGAGATCCAGAGGGATTTCTACCTCTGGAATGCTAGGATTAAAGGTGTGAGTGCCAACATTTTCTAGCCTAAATATTTAGTGGCTTTTCTGTTCTCTGACCCCAGATAAGTTTGTTAGGGTACACAATATTTTGGGGGAACACAATACCACCACAAGAGATAATTAAGGTTAAATGCTATGGTGAGTTGGTCATACAGTGAGTCTCTTGTCCTTGTAAAATAAAATGAAACTTAGGACAACAGGCATTGGAGTGCATTGGAGAGCGACCACGTGGGGAACACAGGCAGAAGTGGCCGTCTGCAAATGTGTCAGAAGAGACCAATGGCCAACAGCCTTGACCTTGGATTTGCAGTGTTCAGAGATGTGAAGAAAAAAAAGTCAGTTAAAATATTCAGGCTGTGGTGTATTGGCAGCTCTGGTAAAAACTGTCTTCTGGGAGATCACTGACTATTCCTGCAGGTCTCAGATACTGAGGGAACTGGAAACAGGAAAAGGAGCTTGGTGGATGTTTCTGCCCCCTGTCTCCTTTGCTACCTTAAATCTTTGAGTTGAATTCCTATTCAACTACATATGCCGACACCAATTCATTTAAGAAACATTCAGAGCTTACAGGGTTATAATAATCGATAGAGCATCAACTGCCAGCTTCAATGTCCTGTTCCAGATTGCCAGGATGGCACTCAGAAGTCACCAGGTATCGGTTGTCCTAACCTAAACAAGGCCCTCTGGACCTCGGCCTTTCCTCAGAGTCACCTCGTACAGATGCTTGGAATTCTAGGAGCAACCAGGTAGATGGACCATCCTCTGTGGAGGATACCCGGAGCCACCGAGGCAGCATTTTTCTTATCATTGAGGAGGACCCCAGATCCCGAGCTGCTGATCAATCAGATCTTGATCAAGACTATCTGATGATGCATATGTCTTGCTCCCTGCTTCTCTCCTTCCCACGTGTAACTCCGAAGCTCTTGTTAGAGCCTCAAAGACAGGACTGAGGACATCTGATTGCCTGGTCCTGCCCAGTATGGCTGCAGAGAGGCAATTCCATTCCTACTTAACCATTACTCTTTACCTTTGATTTCTATAAGGAATAGCTACATCTATGGGGACCTTTTCTCCCACCACTGCCCCTGATCAGGCTCCCCTGACATAGGAATCTCATGGCAACATGAGATAGAGCATTTCTTTCTTATGTATGGGAAAACAAAATGCTTTGATTCTAGTCTCCATGTACTAAACAGTCTCATTCCTCACTAACGTTATCACGTTGTCCCCCATACAAAAGTTCTCTCCAGATGAGGATCTACCATTAATCTCCTTGTTCTGTCTCTTTGGTATGTTTGTCTGATTAAATAATTTAGCAGCTTTCTCGCTACAAATTCATCATAAGGCTGCAAGAGCAAGGTTGTTCTCTTTTCCTTCTTGTTTAAAGGTGATTTTGCTTTTTGATCTTTTAAAGTGGTTATCAGTTTGTCAGTTTTTTCACAAGAAGCTCCATTGGGATTTTGGCATTGAAATCTGCATCCAGACCATAGATCTACAGAGAAATGTTTTGTAATTAGAGATTTATCACCAGTAGAAAGTAGTTTTGTTGTTATATCTGCTACACTTTTGATTTTGTCCACATGGTGGCGCTACTATAAAGAAAATCTGTCTTTTCCCAGTTGGCAAGGAGAGCCAGCCCTAAGACTCAGCATGGGTATTTTTACTGAATGCCTGTACATTTTTTGGAAGACAGGACTGAATTTCACATGGGATGGTCAGCAGTCTACCAAATGCTAAAGTATCCCTGATAAAAAGATTTAACAGTCTATGTAGCATGAATTTTAGACAGCCTTATTAATAAAATCAAACCTGAGGCAAGTTATTGGGGTGAAATGCTGGATGGTCAGAGAGACAGAACAAGCCATAGCTATCTCACCTCGCCAGATCCTCAGCTGGTCTTGTTTTCTCAGACTGGAAGCTTCTGTGTCCTAATCCTGAATGAATCTCAGCTGAACTGCTGCTCGAAAGCTTGACGCTTAACCAGCTAAATGCTTCTAGTTTCTGGTCCTTACGCCTTGTATACCTTTCTGCCTTCTACCACCACTCCCTGGGAAAGGCTGCTTTCTGGGATTAAAGGCGTGAGTCACCACGCCTGGCTGTTTCCAATGTGGTCTTGAACTCACAGAGATCCAAAGGGATTTCTGCCTCTGGAATGCTAGGATTAAAGGTGTGAGTGCCACCATTTTCTAGCCTCTGTATCTAGTGGCTGTCTGTTCTCTGACCCCAGATAAATTTACTAGGGTACACAATATTTTGGGGAACACAATACCACCACAAGTCTATGATACAAAATTGAAATTAAAAAGTCTTAGCTATTTTTTCTTCTGTCTTTTAATCCTAAAAAACATGAACACACATGCACACAAGGATTAGTGCAAAACTATCTCTGGGAAAAAGAGGGCGGTCTCCAACAAAACCAACAGGCTCACTCAGTTGCCTTGCACAAGGCTGGAGAGCAAAGGTCATACCAAGTTTATGAATAAAGGTGGTGGGGGGATTGTGTAATTCTGCTCTTCCACTTCCAGCCCCACCTCTCATTCAAGCCTGGGATAATCTCGGGTTAAAGTCTACTGTCCCTTTTGAAAAACATGCCTGGGCTTGCAGTGAGCTAAAGCAAGAAAAGGGAAAGTGCTGAGAGCCTTGCCCTGTCTACTCTGCAGAGTCCAGGAGATGAGGGAAATGCCTGTAACTGTTGAGTGATACTAGCGCTCCCAACGTTTGATAGTGGAGGGAGACCCAGTTTTCCCTTATTAATCTGGAATTCTAAGTATCACTGGGTCCCATACAAAATAACTGCTGATGTTCCAAGTGAGCTGAGACGGATGGACATGTAGTTGACCTTACATAACTTGGTGGTTCTATGAAAAATTTATTGATGATAGCTATTTAAATTGTCTGGGATCCAGTTTCTATATCTGTAAGATGGGGGAAATGTAGATGAGACCACATCACTTCGATATGTCCATAGGAAACCAAAATACGTCACCCTAAATATACCTCTGAGTCAGGATAATTTTGAGCTGAATGAAAAAGTAGACAGACACAGAAGCCCTGAAAATGGCATACTGCTGTTTTGTAAGGAAAAAAAAATAACATTTATTAAAGAGTAATCTCAATTTCTAAAAATGTCTCCTGTACCAGAAAAAAAGACTCTAAATAACAAGTTTATCAGTGAAAAAAAAATAACAAGCCTCACCCCTATTTACTCCATTGTTCATAAATGCCCTCTCTTTCTCCTGTCTTCTCCACACTCTTGTTCTGGTTTAAGATTCAAACCTCAATTCTAAGCCACCCGCCTCTGAGGGCACTCATTTCGCTGTTTATCTTCCATGTGTAGGAAATACACTTGCATTTCTGTGGTTAATCTGCCCTGCTTGAGGAACCACACGTATAATTTAGAAAGGTGGAGGGAATATTATTTCCCTCCCCTAACACGGCAGTATTTTTCCTTCAGAATTGTATTACGATGACAATGGGCACTTCAAAATAGCTAGTAGCGTTTTAATACAGGGCTTCAAAAATAATGAACGGTACTCCATAAGCGCCCGTACCATTGCCATCAGAACAAGAGTAAAAGGCGTGCCTCGGCGTTGTTGGAACTGAACAGTAAATTCCAGCCACTCAGCTGCTCCTGTTCTCCCCTTCACCCAACGGGGAGGTGGGGGGCTTGGGTGGACTCTACACGCGCGAGGGCGGTGACATCGCTTAGGGAGCCATTTGATCCACGCAATTTGAATCACCCACTTGGAACCAGAAGTCATAGATGACTTCAGTTGTGAAATCATAATTAGCAACGGGGCCCATTTTCAACGCCACTGTCAAAGCCCATATTGTTGCTAACCACGGCCCACTCAGACCGTTAATCGCTTTTCTGAAAAATTCCACAGGATGGCGCTCTTGCTTTCCGATGGTTAGACTGGCCGTTGCGCACCAAACCTTCCCTGGTCTTCAGGTCCCCATCCAAGGATAAGGGGCTGACCTTTGACAGGGGGTCACTTAGCAGGCGATGGGAAGAGGCGGCAGGGGGCTCAGATGCTCCCACGCCACCGCAGGTCACCCCGATCTGCGACCAGGATTGCGCCCCGTTCTCCAGCGGCTCTGATCCAGCCCAGTGCCGGGTTCTGCGGGCCCAGCCACTCAGCTGCCCCGGTCCACGGAGCCCTACAGGCGCGAAGGAGCCCCGCCGTGGCGGGGGCGGCCCCCCCAAGCGCTCCGGGTCTCGGGGTGCCGGTTCGCGTGGCTCGCTGATGGACACCGGTGTTGGATCGCTCGGTTAGTCGGGAAGGGCGGTGCCAAGCCTGCGGCTCCCCCCCCACCCCCCACCCCCGGATCGCCACCCAGCATCCCCTGCCCAGCCAGGGACCCGACAGGGCGTCCGCCCTTGGGTTTCTGTTTCCCACATCCAAGGTCAGGGCGTGCAAAGAACCGGGGACACTTCGCGCACCGCCACCTCCAAGCCGGGTCGAAGCCCGGGGCAGCCACGCGGCCAACCCGCACCGAGCCACGGCGCCGGCTCCAGAGCCGGGGGGCGGGGCGTTCTCCGTGACGTCACGAGGCCCCGCCCCAGCCAGCCGGCGCTTATAAAGCTCCGCGGCTCGCTCTGGTTCGCACAAGCGAAGCAGGACGCCGGACGAGTCGGTCGGCTAAGGGACTGGGGCTAGAGAACCAGGGCTAGCCCGGACGCGTGTCCCGTGCCTGGGGCGGGGGAGGTGGCAGCAGGCAGTCCGTGCCGGGTGGCGGGGCCACGATGGAACTCCTGAGGACTATCACCTACCAGCCCGCCGCTGGCACCAAGATGTGCGAGCAGGCGCTGGGCAAAGCTTGCGGCGGGGACTCGAAGAAGAAGCGACCGCAGCAGCCTTCGGAAGACGGGCAGCCCCAGGCCCAGGTGACCCCGGCGGCCCCGCACCACCATCACCACCACTCTCACTCGGGACCCGAGATCTCGCGGATTATTGTCGACCCCACGACGGGGAAGCGCTACTGCCGGGGCAAAGTGCTGGGCAAGGTGAGTGGGTCCGGCTGCGTGGTGGGAGGGCGAGCTGCCCGGGCAAGTCGAGCAGCCAGGGACCCCGAGCTCGCGCTTTCTCGCTCTCTTGGCTGTCCGGTCGTCCGTGTCCGTCTGTCCCTCCGTCCGTGTCCCCCCCCCCCCCCCCCCCCCCCCCCCCCCCCCCCGCAATGTGGGTCCCTCACCTGCCCTCCTGGGCTTCCGTGCGCTAACAGCGCCGGGGTTCGGCTTTGCATCCTCAGCCTAGACTTTCCTCTGGAGTCTACCAAAGAGGACTGAGGGCGTTCTAAGTCAGCCCCAGCTCTCACCACCTGATCCCGGGGGAACTCGCCTGTCACCTTTCTTGAGAGGCTGTTTTCTACCTTTCCCCCTCCGACTCCCCTCTCCCTCCTTTGTAAAAGGGAGACAAGAAACTAGACTGGTTTCCAGGAACATGTTTCCCTTCCCGAAGGACCGTTTTAGAAAGCAGATTGCATCCCTCGGCCCACCCCTGTGTTCCCCATTTTTTTTTTTTTTTTTGCTTTTTCCTTTCATTTATGTATTTATTTATTTTAAACGTTGGCCCTCCATTTTCTTGTCATGCTCAATTCCATCTGGGCTTTGTTTCCTCTCAGGGTGGCTTTGCAAAGTGTTACGAAATGACAGATCTGACAAACAACAAAGTCTACGCTGCAAAAATTATTCCTCACAGCCGAGTAGCTAAACCTCATCAAAGGGAAAAGGTGTGTATGACTGTTGAGTAAAGTATTTTCTTTGTGTGCAGGGATGGCCCTACCCTATTAGAAAAATGTCTTCTGCATGTGTAAGCACCGCCTTTCCAGAGATGATGGGAGGCTCATAAGCCTTATCTTGCTTGTTCTTTTTTTCTTAGATCGACAAAGAAATAGAGCTCCACAGAATCCTGCATCATAAGCATGTGGTGCAGTTTTACCACTACTTTGAAGACAAAGAAAACATTTACATTCTCTTGGAATACTGCAGCCGACGAGTAAGTGCTAACTCCCGGGTCAGTGCACTCTGGAACAGAAAGCTGGTGTGGTGTTTGGATTACATTTTATCTGGGGTTTTAGCTATGACAGTTAATTCTCCCACCGTGTCAGCCTGCATCACTAGTCCAGCAAAGGAAAGCCGGATTTGGATTTTTGTTGTTTGACAAATTCTCTTTTACCCCTCTTCTCTTCCTAGTCCATGGCTCATATCTTGAAAGCAAGAAAGGTGTTGACGGAGCCAGAAGTCCGATACTACCTCAGGCAGATCGTGTCAGGACTCAAGTACCTTCACGAACAGGAGATCTTGCACAGAGATCTGAAGCTAGGTAAGAAGCCCTCCACTGCAGAAGCTGGGGGAGAGGTAGAGAGTGGGGGTGTTTCCCCGTCACCTCTGAGTGTCCTCAATTGGGACCTTTTGAATGGGTGACTTCAGTGGTGGATGTTGGCCTCCAAAGAAGCACCTCTCCAAGGGAGTTCACATTTCATTCTTTCTGTCTCCCAGGGAACTTTTTTATTAATGAAGCCATGGAACTGAAGGTTGGAGACTTTGGTTTGGCAGCCAGACTGGAACCGTTGGAACACAGGAGGAGGTGAGAGTCATATCCTCCCTGGGTTTTGTGGAGGCCAAACCCACCTTTATTATGGTCAAGTAGCTACTCGGTAGAAAGTTAGTTCACACTAAAATCTGTAAACCACAGCAGTGTTGCTGAAGCAAGTGTCCACTATGAATTAGGGTAACTTATACCTCGAAATTGATTATTAAGGCCAATCAGATGTTTTATGTTGCCTGAAATATGTAAACCATCTGGTTTCGGTTGGTTAAAAACACTTGGTCATATGGGCTGAGAAAATTGCACACACATTAAAAGCTTCTCAAAAGAAACTTGGTCAAATAAAAACACTAAAAAATGGTCAAGTAGAAATTCAGCATGAAACTTCAAGGTTTTACTTCCTGTCGAGTTACTCCCAGAGAATAAGTTTAATGAATGCAATAGTTCCTAATGAGATCTTGCTATATTCTGTCTCTTCAGAACAATATGTGGTACCCCAAATTATCTCTCCCCCGAAGTCCTCAACAAACAAGGACATGGCTGTGAATCTGACATCTGGGCCCTAGGCTGTGTAATGTAAGTAAATGCACCAGGATATCTAAAAAAACAAATTTGACTCAGGTTCCTTTTTGACCATTTCTGAAGATGTGTTTCTACGTACCCAGGTATACAATGCTGCTAGGAAGGCCTCCATTCGAAACCACAAACCTGAAAGAAACGTACAGGTGCATAAGGGAAGCAAGGTATACGATGCCGTCTTCATTACTGGCCCCGGCTAAGCACTTGATAGCTAGCATGCTGTCCAAAAACCCAGAGGACCGCCCCAGTTTGGATGACATCATTCGGCATGATTTCTTTTTACAGGTCAGTGCACTCTTGACCTCTCTCTCAAATTGCATGCCGTTGCCCCGATTGCTAGAGAGGTTTCTGAAGCTCTCTTCTGCTTCCGCAGGGCTTCACCCCAGACAGGCTGTCTTCCAGCTGTTGCCATACAGTTCCAGACTTCCACTTATCAAGCCCAGCTAAGAATTTCTTCAAGAAAGCCGCCGCTGCTCTCTTTGGTGGCAAAAAAGACAAAGCAAGATATAACGACACACACAGTAAGTTTTCAGACTTCTCCTCCCTTTCTGTGCCCAAGATACCCTTCGATTTGATGACTGAGTTGAGACTTTACTGTTTGCATAGTTTCACCAGTATATTCGTACAGATATACTGGTGATATACTGGTGATATATGCGATGCCTTTTGACACTAACACCGTGGTAAATGCACAGCCACCACTGATTGATAGCCTCTTGTTTACTAAACACCGACGTGTGCTGCGTGTATAATTGCAACTGGTGGCAATGATGAAAATAGCTCTTTCTGCTTTGGATGCTCAGAAGACACGGAGCTAGCTCCGTTCCAGCCTCACTGGGAGAGATTAACATGCGCAATTCTTTTCTTCAATTTACAGATAAAGTGTCCAAAGAGGATGAAGACATTTACAAGCTTAGGCATGATTTGAAAAAGACTTCAATAACCCAGCAACCCAGCAAACACAGAACAGATGAGGTATGTTGGGGAAGAACTTAAGTAAATAGACATTTTAGGTCATTTCCATTCTGGGCTAATCAGCATTTTGATGCTGACTGGGGCTGAAGCAATGCTTGCTTCCAGTCACGGTCCTGTAGTAGCTTTCTCTGCCTTATGGCTGTAGCTTTTTGATAAGCTTTAACAGTAATTACCATAATCTCATTTTAACCCGATATTTCCAACATAAATAGACTTAGTTCCTTGACTCATGGTATGGCTCTCTTCTTGCCCTTTCCAGGAGCTCCAGCCACCTCCCGCTACAGTTGCCAGATCTGGAACAGCCACAGTGGAAAACAAACAGCAGATTGGGGATGCGATCCGGATGATAGTCAGAGGGACGCTTGGCAGCTGCAGCAGCAGCAGTGAATGTGAGTGGCCGGAGCCGTGTTTTAAATAAACTGTCAGGCTAGCGCTATAGACTAAGTCACAGGAGTCAGCTTGGTAATCTAACTTAACACGGAAACACAATGATAGACTTGGAGAAGAGACATTGAGTAACCTTGACTTCTGTGTCTTTCAAATTAGTGGAGGGGGAAACGTCATTTCCAGAACCTGTGGGTCTTGGTGTAAACAATGTCGTCATTTCCGTTTCTGTGACTCCCCAGGCCTTGAAGATAGTACCATGGGAAGTGTTGCAGACACAGTGGCAAGAGTCCTTCGAGGATGTCTAGAAAACATGCCGGAAGCCGACTGTATTCCCAAAGAGCAGCTGAGTACGTCCTTTCAGTGGGTCACCAAATGGGTCGATTACTCCAACAAATACGGCTTTGGGTACCAGCTCTCAGACCACACTGTTGGAGTCCTTTTCAACAATGGCGCCCACATGAGCCTCCTTCCAGACAAAAAGTAAGCATGTCTGATGAATGCAATCTGCCAGTTCTCTGCTGTTGTACTAAATGAAATCTGGAAACAGTGATTAACTGCTCCTAATTTTTCTTTTCTCTCCTTCCTGGTTTTTAGAACAGTTCACTATTATGCAGAGCTTGGCCAATGTTCTGTTTTCCCAGCAACAGATGCCCCTGAACAATTTATTAGTCAAGTGACGGTGCTGAAATACTTTTCTCATTACATGGAGGAGAACCTCATGGATGTAAGTACCCATGGCTTTGGAGTGGAAATATTTGAAGCAGTCTAGATCCAGTAGCATCTGCATCCCTTTGAAGTCTGTGTAGTTCAGATTCTCATGTCTTATCTAAGAGGCAGTGAGTCAGAGTCTCTGTGAGGCAGAGCCAGGAATCTTGAGGCCATTCTGAGGCTTAAGCTTGAGAGGCACTGTGTGATGCCCACACTGTACAGCTTCACAGGCACTAACTGTTTCTCCTGACTCTCTCCAGGGTGGCGATCTCCCTAGTGTTACTGATATTCGAAGACCTCGGCTCTACCTCCTTCAGTGGTTAAAATCTGATAAAGCCTTAATGATGCTCTTCAACGATGGCACATTTCAGGTAACTGAGCCTTTCATGGAGGCACACGTTTAGGTCCTGAATCCTTTTTCTCCCTAGCTGATTTAAGCTTTGGTAGAACCTTTATTACTTCTTGAGTATTGAGCAAGTCCTAATAATGTCTGTGTTCATTTTTAAAGGTGAACTTCTACCATGATCATACAAAAATAATCATCTGTAACCAAAACGAAGAGTACCTTCTCACGTACATCAATGAGGACAGAATATCTACAACCTTCAGACTGACAACTCTGTTGATGTCTGGCTGTTCGTTAGAACTGAAAAACCGAATGGAATATGCCCTGAACATGCTCTTACAGAGATGCAACTGAAGACCCTTTTGAGTGGACCCTATGGGACTCTTTTCCACTGTGAGATCAACAGGGAAGCCAGCGGAGGGATACAGAGCATGTTGGAGATGGACAAGTGGTGGTACGACTCCAGTTCCTCAGTGGCCCGCTGGACTGCTGGAACCAGACCAGCCTAAGGTGTACAGTTGACTTTGGACAATCCACGAGTGGCGCCGGCTGCAGTTTTCCTTGAAGTACCTGTCTTTAAAAGGTCTATCGGACAATTTTGCAGAAAGATGCATTGACTCTTACGTTCTCTCTGTGGAGAGTGTTTCAGCCAGAGGACTTGGAACTGTGAATATACTTCCTGAAGGGGAGGGAGAAAGGGAGGATGCTCCCTTGTTGTTTAAAGGCTACAATCAGAGCAGCTTTTGGCTGCTTAACTGTGAACTATGGCCATATATAATTTTTTTTTTTTTTGGTTATTTTTGAATACACTTGTGGCTGGAAAAAATGCATTCCTTGTTAATAAACGTTTTATTTATTACAGCCCCAAGAGCAGTATTTATTATCAAGATGTTCTTTTTTTTATGTTGACCATTTTGAACTCTTGGCAATAAAGAGTATAAAAATAAAAACAGTGGCTCCTCTCCTTACTCCAATGCAGCACTGTACCATCACAGCCTGTGAGCACGGGTTCCTGACACTCCAGCACACATCAAATACACAAACCAACTAGAAAGGTCTTGACATTTCCTAGTGACACTTTCTAGGAAGTGTCTTTGATGTCATAATTACAACTATGGACTTTCTGAGTGGACCTAACTTGAGGAGAGTATAACAGAGGTTATCACTTTTTACACGCCCCCCCCAATATTGGACTCCAGCTAAATCCCAAACCACTTTGTCTCTAAAATAGTTCCTCAAAAATCATTTAACTTAGAACTGAAAAGCAGAGTAATCCTGTGCAAACAGACGTCTCATTACTAAGTGAGTAGGTCCAGGAGCTTTCCCTTAATATGGGCAGAACTATGTGTTATAATACATGCACCATTTTAACTGCATTACTCAGCTCGAACCTGCCTAAACACTTCCAGCGCCTCTGGCAGTACTGGTTCATAATTCAGGGGTAGGAAATGTTTTGTTAATAAGTCACTATTTTCTGCTGGTGCAAGGAAGTTGAGAGATATGTGAACCAAACTATGAGTTGGGTTCATCTTTTAACCTACTAAATTATTGAGGAGGCAAATCTAATAAGGTTTTTTCTTTCAGTGAAAGGTATAGAGAGAAGATGTTTGTCCTGTTACCGTCAACATACAATGGCCAACATAGGATGTTAATCCATTTTGCTGTTGTTCAATTGTGACCACACTACAAGAAAATATTGTCCTGGGAAAGAAAAGCATTTTGCTTTCTAGAGATGTTCACATTGTGATTCTATACAGGCGAGTGTAGAAATAGATGGCAGTTATCTGTTTATGTTTATCTAAAAAGGTTAGCTTCTGTACCTCATAACACTTTACTAGTGAAAACCAATTTTGGGGGTTTGCTATGGGTACTTCACAAGTGCTCAGTAGCCTGTTACTGCCTTGAAGTTTGATATATCCATTTTTTTTTTTTTGCTAATGACTTAGAGAGCTGACCAAACAAAACTAAATAACAGGTGTGTACAAGTTGAATCTAATTTTATGAGCAGAGAACAAGCAATAGAGAAAATGTTCCTTAGAATTTGACAGTGGAACACTGTATGTAACCCTAAGGTTTCAGAGCATGCTTATTCCCTCTTGTGTTTACTGAGCATCTGCTGTGTGATAAGGTGTAGACCCTAGTCCACAATGTAGTCAACCCAGGTCTCTTCTTGCCCTGCCGGAAGTCCCAGATTGGCAGAGACAATACATCTGCCTCAGTCCCCTAAGTGCTATAGTATTACAATGAAGGTGTGCACTAGGTCTTATTGATAATGGAGGACAGGAATCATAGGAAAGAGCCCTGAGTATGTGGTGGACTCAGAAACAGATTCCAGAGAAGGAAAACTCTCTTATGGAGAGTTTGTAAGATGTTTGAGGGCTAAATGGAAGTCTGAGGTGCCAAGTAGTTTTAAGCAAGTGAGGTAACATATGAAGCCCAAGACTGAGAGACTTCACAGTGGAAGTGTGCCTATGAACTGTGGCAGACAGATAATATACCCCGCATGCAGGCATTGAGGCTGCATCTGGAACGATGTGGCTAGACCTACGGAGAGATTTTTCTCTTTGTTTTGGTTTTAGTTTTCTTTCTTTCGTTTGTTGTTTGTTTGTATGTTTTTTTAGATGCTAGCTCAAGCTGGCTTGGAACTCAATATGAAACCTATCTTGGCTGGAAATGTATAATGATCCTCCTGCCTCAGTCTTGTGAAGGCTGGAATCACAAGCATTTGTCGCCAGGCCTGGCTTGCTGAAATTTTAAGCAGGAAAGTAATGTAGATTAGATCTACAAAATCCATCCTGGCAGCATAGATGGAATAGATGAGGAACAGAATAAGGAGCGGGAACCCAAACAGTGAAGAAATGAGTATCGTGATTCGGGTGAGAAAGGACCAGAGACTTAGCATATGGAAATAAGTAAGGGGTTAGGGTCTCCCTTGGCCAAGTGGAGAAAAGCGGCTTACTGTGTGTGCATTGACAGAAGTGAAAAGGATCCTGATAGAGACAGTCTGATGTTGAGAGATGTATAGTGAGTTTAAGATTATAAATCAGACTCATGCAGAGATACACGGATGTAGGCTCAGAAAGCACGTGGATAAACATGTCTGTATCTCGAGAATGACTAGGTGTAGGATAACATCCTGGGAATGGAAACACATGAGGATTGCTTCTTATTGTCCATTTGTGTTTTAAAGTGCAGTGGGCATCTCCATAAAAACATAACAGTGCTGATAAGTCATCGCCATGGAGGACCAAGAAGAAAAGATTACCAAATAACAGTCACAGACACAGAGATCCCAAATTCCACAAAATAACCCCCAAATAGCATGTTCCTTTTGTGAGCATATTTGATTCAAAGAATGTTTCTCCACTAGCTGATAAGTCATAGAAGGGCACAGCCGAAAGAATATGATCCTTAAGTAATAAGACTACTTAGCTTTGTGAATGGTAATATGGACATTACCATCTCTTGGTACCTGACATTTACGATGTATATATTTCAGACCCTTCAACCTTTTCTGGGTTACTTTTTAATGTAAACTTAATGTCTGATGAGCAGGAAGCATTCTCTAACACAAGAGCTTGAAAGTCAGTTCTGACTGTTTGAAAACAGCATGATTTTCAGTAAAAAGCTGTCTCTGAACATTGGTCTACTCGTTTGCCAATATTCAATGCTAAGAAGGCAACATGTACACCAGAGGTGCTCAATAAATCTTCATACTCACTTGGTGCTGTTTCCCCTGCTGTTTTCCATACCTGCAATGGCAGGAACCCTGATTACCAAGGACGTAAAGCACATGACTCATTCTTGATTCTCGTCTAGCCAGTCTTCCTTTCCTGGTTCAACCAGGACAACAAAAATAACTGTAAAACATCCAAACAGATGGAGTCTAATGAAGAGCATTGGCTTCTATGTGCCGGAACAGCTCTAACACGTAGCTGGAGTTAGGGGGGCAACTGAAAGTCATTACTACCCCAATGGCTAGAGAGATCCAGAAAAAAAGGGGGGTTGCTCAGAACTGTGGTCTCCTAGAACACACTAGAACCACGCAGCCATTGCCCACCAGGATTTTAAAATCATAGAACAAATAAACGTAGATATTGCTGTGAAGGGCCTCATGACATATTTGGGTGAGAAATAAAAACAATGAAATATCCTGGAAGTTTCCTCCTCTTGCTCTCCAGTTTCCAACTGACCATATGAAAGGACGCCAGGACAGGAGCAACCTGAATAATTCTCCCACTCCAGAAGGAAGGAGAGGAGGGCCAGAAATGCATGTGAGGCTCAACAGGCGACTCACGGCCATTTTCCTTCCTTCCTTCCTTCCTTCCTTCCTTCCTTCCTTCCTTCCTTCCTTCCTCCCTCCCTCCCTCCCTCCCTCCCTCCCTCCCTCCCTTCCTTTTCTCTTCTTGTGCCATTTCCATTTTCTTCCTTGTCTGGAATCTCCGAGTTACATTGCTGTTCAGAGCTGTGACATCATGCACAGGGCCTCCTCAGGTCTGTATCAGATGGACTCCTAGAGATCAAAGGAAAAGCAGACACACATTCTTATTCCTGCTTCAGAAGCTATCTTGAAAACCACTTGCAAATGAAAAAGTAATGGTCTCCAAGGGAGTCCCATTGTAGAAATAAACCGTTCTCAAGGGTAGGCCCCATGCCCAGAAGTAGATGGCCCACAGAAAACAGTCTTGCAGGTTCTTTTTCTTATAATGTTGAGGCAGAATATTAGCAGGTTTTTGTTTTGTTTTGTTTGTTTTGCTTTTTTCTCTACCTGCAATATGTATATTGCGTATACAGTATGGCTTCCAGCAGGTTTTTATGGGATTTCTGAACATGTGAATGTGTGTGTCTCTGCATCTATGTGTGTTTCCTGAGCTTTCTTCTGGGCTTTAGCATTTGGTTATTTTGTCATATTCCAATTTCTTTGTTTTTTTTATTTATTTTATTTTATTATTATTTCTTAGATATTTGGTTTCTAAGAAGAGGCTGAAAGGGTGTAGGTCTGTATGGGAGATGAGGTGAGAGGAACTGGCAGAGTGGAGGGAGGGAATACCGTAGTCAGAATATATTATATTAAAAAAGTATTTCTAATAAAAGAAAAGAAAAAACAAGCTATAGATGTTTGTTACTAGGCAACGCGATGATGGGCAGTACAAAGTTTAGAAGGAGAACAAAACAGCGTAGAGACATTAAGACTGGATTTATTTTTACTTTAAGACTGTGTGACTTGCAATATCAAATCATTTGTATATTATAGAGATATCATTAACCTAGTGAAAATGTGTAGCTAAAAATAAATAGATGCACCTCTATAAGATACACAGAGAAATCAATTATTGGCACTGTATGGCAATCCCATATAAAGGATAGTGAGTATATTTATAAAGCTTGTAACAGACTTTTCTATACACAGAAGTATGCAGGATCCAACTGGTTGTTCCTTTGCTTGGAAGATAAGCAATCTTTATATGCTTAGACTCATGTTTAATTCTAATATTTCTTTATGCCTTGTTAACTTTTATAATGAAACGAATTTCGTTAAATTGACACAATTTAATTGTTTTCGTGAACTCAAATTAAAACTTCCATATGAAGCTTTGGACTCTAATATCATGGTTCATCAGTGTTCAGAATTCAGCTCAATAGGATATATGGATTTTGCCTCTGGGATAAACCTGATAACACCTTTATGTATAAAGCAAAATTGATTTGAATCATTGAGGTACAAGAGAAAATGGAAAAATTACTGAGTTATCTCTGCCATGAAATTCTGGATGATTAGATATTTTAAGCCAATCACGCAAGTAAGAACATTATTCTCTTCCCAGCTAGCCTATAACAATTTAGTGCTTTGAGAAATTAGGGCACAGACTTAAATGAAACAAAATGCACAACGCCTTTCTTTTGTACTCCCTTGGGTTCGATAGCAGCAGAATGACCTTTAAAGTTGACATCATAACGTCCAACATGCTGTGAGAGGCCCACTAGGATATCAACTTGCTCTATGATGTGCACAATCCCACTAACCGAAAGACTCAAAACCAGGATTATGTGGGTTTTGAGAACTTTGGAATGAGGAAGGTGTTTAAATATTTCAAGAGCTGAAGAAATGCAAAGTCCAGGCAAGTGATGCAGGAGCTGGGATGAGAGCCAGTCAGTTTGCTAGATAATGGCAGAGCTCCTGCTGGTCTGGTGAATATGTAACTACTGGGTCTCTGTGAAGTAGAGAGGAGCCTAATTTGGTGCATTTGCTGGATCTAACTTTAGTGACATCCAGGGTGATGTCACTGAGCAAGGAGATGGAAGGAAATGTACAGAAACATGCCATTGTAATCCTACATACAGATAAAAAGGACAAAAATAGCTCTAAGCATTGATACTAAAATGTAGCAAAACAGCAAGGTAATGATGCGTTTTCAGTATTTATTCCCTTTCAATTTCATATTTTAGAGTTTAATTTTTAATAATGTCTGTGTTCATCAATTGGATTGCATAATTCCTGAAACTTTACTGATCAGTTCTGATGAACTTGGGTAAATAAATTCCTGTATGGACTTAACTAATGACTCAAACTTGATAATGGTCTCTGAGAAAGAGGTGATTATCCTACACTGTAAGTAAGTCATAGACTTCGGTATGTTCCTGCAGCATCTCAGACAGTAGCTTGGCCCATGACTCTGATTGTATGTGAAGGTTAATCTACTCTAGACCATAAGCAAGAATTTTTTTAGTTTCTTCAGTAAAGTATCATCCAAATCAAAAAACAAGAGAACCAAGTATGATGATACATATGCTTGAAAATACTATGAAGAAATACTTTATTTTGTGTTAAGCTAAAATTTTTAATTAAGATAAAATAAAATATAGTAAAATTACTAAAAAGATTTAGTATTAAGAATCTCTAAGTGTTGCTGATAATGGAAATAATGGAATTATTTTTTGTTAAAGAACTTACACATATTAAATCTAGCATTGAAAGTATACACTAATATTGTATATAACCAACGGTAATAAAATTCAAATTAAAAGTTGAAAATTTAATAACTGATAAAGATAAAGAATTTTAAGCTGAATACTAATGACACTTATGATTAGTATTATAACAAACAAATTTCTCATGTCTGTATGTTTGATTTGTTCATGGATAAATGCTTAAATATTTTAGAATATTTGCTCCATCAAATGTATTATAAATATAGTATCAAACATTAAGGGAGTGTAATTAAGTTTATAAGTGGAATTATATACAAATGTCTTCTTATATTCTTTAGTAAAATATAATGTACTTAAAAAGTTAACTGAAAAATATACAGAAAAAATAGATTTTTTTTTCTTTTTAGTTTTTCCAGACAGGGTTTCTCTGTGTAGCTTTGTGCCTTTCCTGGATCTCGTTCTGTAGACCAGGCTAGCCTCGAACTCACAAAGATCTGCCTGGCTCTGCCTCCCGAGTGCTAGGATTAAAGGCGTGCACCACCACCGCCCAGCAAACAAATAGATTTTTAAGTCAAATGAATGTTTGTTTTTTTTTTAAACCAAATATACTTTTGCACATAAAAGTGAGCCTCAAAGGAAGTCTTAGTGATGTGTGCTTTGCCTGGCCTGTGTTCGGAGTTGGGTACCAGGGCCACATTCTGTACAAGCAGCAATTTTGATGTGGAAAGGAGTGCTAAGAAAGCATAGACTTTCCTATTTTAATATTGTCCCCATAAATATCTCCCTGTGTTTAATACCTCTTTGTTGTGAATCTGCATCAACAATTACTGATACTTTTAATCCACAAAGACTATATCTTACAAGTACAATGGCACTGTAAAGCAGTTTTAGTTTGATAATTACTCAATGACCAGGTATTCGGTTACTTTATTTCTCATTAAGGAACACTTCAGAGTGAGAAAAATGTATTCTCTATGGCAGCAGAATCAAATGTTAGTCTCAGGAACATCTCCCAAATTTTTAGTTGTCCTGGTGATGATCCTTTCTTGATCTTGTTTCAAAATATTCCCCAGCTGTGTTCTAAATCCCACATCAATGGCAAATTGGCAAATTCTTTGGTGGGAGACACTAGGAGAAATAAAATTAAACAGATTTCAATAGGTGAAGACTTCTTGAGAACTTAGTAGCCCTTATCTGTATTGTTAAGTTCCAGGAGAGAGAAAGTGTGATCCAGGAGAGGGACAGTGTGTGACTCCAAGAGAGGGGTGGTGTGTGACTCTAGGAGAGTGAAAGTGTGACTCCAAGAGAGGGGTAAGTGTGATCTAGGAGAGGGGAAGTGTGACTCCAGAGAAGGATGGTGTATGACTTCAGGACAGGGACAGTGGTATATAAGGGTTTTTCTAAGCTCATTTGCCCTGAAATATGGCTTTTCCTAGAATTCATTTTGAGATTGAAGAGAATGTTCATTGGAACATTTTATCCAAGAATGTAGTACTTCATTCCTCTCTTCTCCCCTCCCCTCTTCTCCTCCCTTCCCCTCTCCTCTTCTCCCTACCCCTGCCTTTTGTTTTTGGACTGTGTCATATTATGCAATCAAATCTGACCTGGAACTTCCTCATATATCCCAGGGCAACCTCTTGCCTCTGCTTCCCAGGATTACAAGTGTGGGCTACCACACTTGGCCATTACTTGTCTTCTATAAGCCAAATTTAGTTGTGAAAGGTGAGGAAAGTCAGATAACAGAGAGTAAGTCCTTCTGGCAACAGGATGATGTTGAGGCAAAAGTGAATTCCACACTGTCTCTGAAACCTCAGTTCTAGAGTTTTTAGATCTTTACTCACCATTTCACTCAGTAAGAAAATTTCTCTTCTAGAGAGAAATACATAGGAACCAGAAGTCAACCCATTAGTAACAAGAGCAACTTTTTAATGTAGACTCTAACTAGGTAATAAGGAATAGCCTGGTTGGCTCTTATATACTTCTGGTTGTTTTAAACAATGACAGACTAGAATACTTTAAAATTAATTTCGTCTGTATAAGTTTTGATGTGCAAAGGACACTTGGGGTTCAGAAAGGATTTTCTTGGCAGTCCTTTATGCTGACTCGCTCAGGTGTTGGACTGTAAGGCTGCCTTCTCCGTACACCACCTCCTGAGAAGCGCCTGTGGAGCACAGCATGCAGTCAACCCACACTGAATATGTGAGAGCAGTCTGTAGCCGGAAGGTTTTCATTCTTGATCTTAGTCAAGTGAATCAGAAGTGACCAGAGCAAGATTTCCAGGTCAAAAATTTAAAATTGTTACAGAAAAGCCGAGTTCAATGAATCCTTTTTTATGGGCATGTTGAAGAGAGGAGTTATATATTTAGAAATGAATAATTTAGTGGAAAATGTCAGGAAGCCTGAATGAATACACATATGAATTTTTTCTCTCTGAGAACTATAAAGCATACATTTACTTCAGTGACCATTGTGTACTTCGGGGCATGTGATGCTGGTCACTGATGAAATAGTCCAGCTCTTATTCACCAATATTGAACAGCAGGACACTGCAGAAAATATAATGCCTGTATGTAGAGGATGTAACTGTGCATCCTGGTTTGCCTGGAAAAACTTAGCCACACCTGTCCCAGTCAAGTCTGTGGCTAGAAGATGAATTATGTATATATGTATGTATATATATGTATATATACATACATATATATATATATATATATATATATAATGAACTTTAGAAACATCATCTGCCATGAGATTTTTAACATAGCCAAGATGCATCCCATACAACCCACTGCTCATGTTACTGAATCTTTAGTCTCATTTTTTGGGCAACAGAGACTAATATTGTTTTTCATATAGTATCTATAACATTGCTTTATGGTTCATTAAGCAAAACAACAAAAAAGTGGATTCAGGATATACAAACTCACTCATATCTCAGGATACACTCTGCACTGTTGTATTTTGTGTGCTCAAGACAATTACAGCTATTGCAGTAAAAATGACTGACAGTCAATGGTAATATGGTAAATGAGGTCGAAAGATATGCATTTGAGAAGGACATGATTTCACTAACTCCTAACCTTTTGAAGACTCTGACTCATAATGGATTACCTGTCATTTTGATTTGGAGGTATAGAGTTGTATTAAACAGCAATATTACTTCATCTTATTTATAAAGAGAGAAGACAGGAATAAAAATATAGAATGCTTGCTTCAAAGAAAAGTGATTCCCTTCTGTTTAGGCAGATATAACTGGAAAATTAATTTGAGAGGAAACGGTGAGTTCGATGAGCTAGAAATATGCTCTGAGAATAATAGAACCCATTTGACTTAAATATGATTGACATCTGTGTTGTGGGGGTGGTGGTGAAACTCACATAGAGATAAGCTTTTAAATTTAGCCAGAGGAGATTCTTTTGTCTGCATTAGTTGAAATATTACTAACTAAACATACCAGCATGTTGTAATTGTTTACCTAGAAAGGGAAGGGATAAAATGGTATTAGTCTGTGTTCCTGGAGACATCAAAAGGATTTCACCTTGGACACACAGTGGCTATAGTGATCCCTTTAGAATTGCAATTAAATTGATATATTTTATGAGCTTAGCTAAAAGTTATAAGTATTAACTGCCTTACATAATTCCATAGCAGCTGGTACAACTGACTGATGTAGTGTAATATATCAGATTTTCAAAATTTGTCACGAAAGCTTTTTACATTCAAGGTTGGCTTTTTCCTTAACACGTGCCCTGCCACAGCAACATATTGCTTCTTGCAGTTCCACTTTTAGTTTATTGATGAAAAGGAGAATAATGAAAGCCATGAGTTACAACAATGAAAAACCAGACCTTTGTTACATGAACTTGAACTTGAAGTTTTCCAACATTTAAGTCAAAGGGAACAGTTTTCAAAATCTGTTGGCTATACCAGCTTTTTCATTGAGATCCTAACATTCTATGATGTACAAAATAACATACTATGGGTTGCAGCATAGTGTCCAAATTCTGAGGAAGGCAAGAATGAGTTCCTATTTTTATTGTATTAATTAGCTCAGCGTCAAATGGCTAAGTTAACTTCTTTTCTCATATCACTGATTGGTTTAGAAGATGCTCCAATGTTTAAAAGCACTTGCTACTTTTCTAGAGGACCCGAGTTTAGTTCCTTGCATCCAAGTCTAGTGACTCATAACTGTCTGTAATTCTAGGTTCAAAAACTGCAAAGTCATCTTCTGGCCTCTGCAAGTACCCACGTTTATGTGGCACACACACACACACACACACACACACACACCTTAATATACCACTATTTCAGTGACTCAAAAGTTTTTTCAGTAAAGCATTTTTCAACTTTTCAGCAGCATTGGCTATATGGGAGTTCTTCATGTGGCTCTGTTGCCTCAGTGCTAATCTGAAGTGAAAGCACCACACGCGTGTGCACATGTAAGTTTATTCTGACATGAAGCAACTGTGAGACAACAGACTGGAGGGAATCTCGCTGTACGGTTGTGTTCTTGCCGACCGGCTCCATTGAAATCATTATGTTGACTTTAAAACGTTGTGTGCTTGTTTAAAATAGGTAGGAGAGGGGCTAAACGAAAGTTAGCAATGATATGGAAGACCGTTGCTCACTTTATGAAATAAAAGCAACAGAAAAAAAAACATGAATGACCAAAGGAGCAAAGGGGAGGGTGAGTGTCAGGAAGAAAAATGGGCGTTCTTTTCATCCCTTTGAGGTAGGCTTTCATGTTTGACAAGACATGAAATACTCAAAGTTATGGTTTTCTTTCTCTCCTGGTTTCCCTTTTAATGAGACACCAGCAGTTAGGCCTAAGGGAAACACATAGGGTAAATGTCATTATTTCTTTGAAGACCTTTTCCAGTATATTGACTCATTTTCTTGCTATAAAGAAGATAGAAAAAGTAGATGGTTCTAATTAGCTTTAAAAAATATACTTTCCACAAAATAATCAATGATGTACACGATCACCCACAAAAATGGATATTTGTAAATTTCAGCTTCTGTTAGAAAAATGCTTCTCTATCCTTTCAAGGCCAAAGTCCCTGGCAAGGGTGCCTGCGTGGAAAACGTTTCGTTGGTTCAGCTGTTCTTGACGGTTCAATCCAGCAGGAAAGTTTGCACTTCTTATCTTAAAATGTCCTCTCAAGAATTAGCATACCATATCAAATTTACAAGTCATAGCTGTCTCCAGGGCTTAATGGTTTCGTCCACAATAACTGGCTTGTTTAAGTAGACTCATCCATTTGGAAGACTTCAGCTGTCTGGCTGTTGTACCTTAGGCTCCTTCTGAGAGATTACATACCCCTGAGTTCCCCTGAGTGGGAGGCCTGGCAGCCTGACTAATAAAGACTGTCACTGGGGTTGACAGTCACCAGGCCCAGCAATGCTTCTATGCCACGGCTGTGCTATGTAGTGCAGTCACACTGTTGGTACCAGAGCAAAACCTGCTTCATCATTTGGTGCTTTTTTTTATGAGCTAGTGTCTAAAGAACAAATCGTTACCTAAATGGAGCAAAAACCATGTTTGTATCCAAAGCCAATAAAAATAAAATCTAAGGCATACAGGTAAAAGATAAGGGATCTGGAGTCCAGAGCTGTGAGCTATAGAAGTCCATTTACTGTCTTGGTGCTTAGAGTGGAAAAGAAAAAGTAATGTTTATAATTATTACCCTGTGGCAAGCCTGATTGATGAAACCTTAATTTCAGCAAAACATCATATTGAAAAACATATAACATAACTCCCATATTTCTTAGTAGGGCTCATTCACAACATTTCAGAAATGCTAGTTCAGTGGCTTTGGTTTTGGTGGTAGATGATGGCAGATGTTGCCCTCCACATAATCATGACTCAATGGAACAGTTTGCTCATCATTGATGAGTGATTGCTTAACCTGAAGATTAAGAGCATCAATAAAATAAGTTCATTTCTGTTCACTTCATCTGAAACTGTTGAAAGAGGCATCATGCTAATTCACTGAGATAAGCAAAATTTGAAGATGGATCTTCCATCAGCTCAGATGCTCGTTCTTTGTAGAAACTTGACCACAGCAGAAAGGGCTATGGCCAGACAACTGGGGAGGGATTCCTCAGTTTATCTTTGTCCCTCATGAGCTATCTGACTTAGACTAGGTCCTCCTCTGAGTCTGTGTTACTCCTCATTTACAAATGAAGACAAGTGACTTAACTGTACATGGGGCCATTATAAGGAGCCCATGTGACAATAGCTTTGATTTTTTTTTCCTTTTTCTGAGACAGCGTTTCACTCTCTTTTTGAAGATGGCCTACAACTCATTCTAGCATGGGTGGACCATGACCTCATTGTAGCCATTCCTGACTGGGATTGCAGACATGAGCCTGTGTCTAGCTCTTGCAATATTTGGGGGGAATGCAAAATGCAGAAGTATTTTACCCAAGTGGGATATGATTACAATCAGTGTTGTCAATGCAAAGGGCAAAGTGAGGGTAGGCACAAGCTTCTGCTGAGGGACCTAAGGCTGGCCTGGTGGTAGGGATGACTTTGGAAGCAGGAGGCAAAGATGAAGGCTTTGTGAGAGAAATAGCTTTGATGTTCCTGTTCAGAATCTCTCTTCAACTTGTCATTGCAAAAGCTTCAGCTTCCAGTGAGATTCTCTTCTCCCACTTGTTCTGGAAGTCTGCAGGGATTTCATGCTAGCATTCTGGTGTAGGTTCTAGATGGGTAATTTACACACTAAACAGGAGCTGTGTTTGAAGCTCTGTTGCAACAAATTGACCTAATGGCTTACCATATTTAATGCTGTTTGATCGTGTCGACAAACCTGTGCCTTTAATATTTCTCTGAATTTTTATTGCTCACATCATGTCAAATGTCTTAATTTAGCTGCTATTTTCCTTTCCATTACCAGATTATCTACAATACGTGAATTTTTTTTTAGCACAGTCTTAATATTTTTATTCAAGATTTTCTTTAGGAACCAAAATGAGATTAATCACGCGAGCACAAGAGATATAATGAGAAATAACTAGGAAAACTAATCAAAATGTTCTGAAATGCAGAGTACCCTGTGAATACTGATGAGGTGGGTGGGGAAAGGGCAGCATCAGCATCCACAGCCCTGCTTTATCTCTCCAAATAAGCATCGCTAATAAATGATGAGCATTACAGGAGATTGCTTGATGCTCAGTTTAGGTTTGAAACGCTGCTCCTCCCTTGCCCACTTCATGTCTAGAGACGTGAGTGTGGTCAGAATGAGGATTTAGGCATTTTAATTAGCATAAAGAAGAAAGTTATTTTTTTATCTTCTTAATTCTATGTGCTGTGCCTTCTCAAGGGTAAATATATTACATTTTTAAAAAGGAATTTCAAAATTAAATTTTAACCTCTTTCCAAACAGACACTTCGAAGCAATAAGTTCGGTTTCTAATAAATGCCTTGGTGGTGGCAGCTTTGGATTAAAGAAATGACCCTTCTGTTATGAAAATTACCCCCAGAGAATTTCATTACACTAACCTTCTTTTATTCATATGTAATTTATGTCAAAACTTATTTTCATGTATACTCATGAATATGCTAATATAAATTTTGTTTCTATCCACCAGTAATTGCATATCTTATGGGCAAAACTGGCTCAGTATTGCGGTGTGGATGTTGACCCCAGTGCCTTTCTAAGGGCTTTCTTGAGCGTGCATAAGGCTACATGGAACCAAGTTGCTTCAGATTGATTTTCATGTGTTTTCCCTCTTTTAGGTCACCTGAAACCACTGAATAATTTACTGATATGGGTCTCAATATATATTAAATAAGTCCTACTTTTTTCTGACTTGTAGCTCTAGCATTTCAAGATAAGGAGTCATTATTTACTCAAAACTGTCTGTATTGACTATTGAGAGATATAGTTCTATAGAGAAGAAATGAAATCACATTTTATTTATATTTATCTGATACAATTTAGAGATATCTTCAAAGCAAGAAGATTGAATTAGGGGTATAATTCTAGAAAATCGAGGATTATAGAATTTGCCAAGGCAATAGAGAATTCTTACTACTATGAAAAACAACTTAAAGAATGCTCCCATGCTACTGAAAGAAAGTCAGGTTCTTCTCTACACACATACCTAAGTTGTTGTCTTAATATTTTAAGCTGATCATTAAACATTAGGCTCAAAATTCACTATCAGTTAAATCAAATTCAATCTTTAAATATTGCACCACAAGAGGTTATAACATTTCTACTTTGTTGAGTCAGCTGGCAGTTTTACAAGTTGCAAAGATCTGAGAAAGTACAATTGAGCCAAGAGGTGTGTTTGTGGGTGGTTTTAAGCAGAAACAATGAAATGTGCTTAGATCAGCTGGGTCAGAGCACACCTCTTGTTCTGAAGTGAGTGTTTACCATCTCCATGAGTAGCAACCCAAATATCTCTTTCTTCCACAAACCACCTTGTTCACTTTTGCTTATCTCTTTCATCCTTCTCAATGCATTAATTATGGTGTTCCCTTTAGAGGATATTACCAGTGTGTGAAAAGCAATCATGCTGTCTCAGAAGACAAATTTAATCTATCAAGCATAAAAGAATTTATAGATTTGAGTTAAGGATATTCATAGTAGCATTTTTGTATCACTTTCAGAAGATAATACCTAAACTTACACAGAGACAGAAACTTCCAGACACAATTCCTTGAGAGTCCTGAGAGAATACTTGGAAACGCAATCCTCCTCCACTCTTTAGACAAGCTTCCGAGCACCAGGACATGCCTGGAAACTCAGTGCTGGGTCACTTCGGCATTTTGTTGTTGGTTTCTGGATTGAACTACATCAGAATGGTTATTTTCCTTTGTAAAAGCTAGATGTGAACTGGGTTGTTCTTGTTCATCAAAGCTAGTTTTTATAAATTTGGCAATTTAATTCATATTTGGCTTCCTTTTATAAAACATTTGCAGGCTCTCATCTTATTTTTTTCTGTACTGTTTCCCAAATGATCAGCTTCTGCTTTAACAAATACAGTATGGTTTTCTAAAATTTCATTTATGTATTTATTTATGTATTTATGTATGTATGTATGTATGTATTTACAGAGTGAGTGAGTGAGAGAGAGAGAGAGAGAGAGAGAGAGAGAGAGAGAGAGAGAGAGAGTAAACCAGAGGACAACTTGTAGTCAGCAGTGGAATAAAACACACATTTTATAGAATTTATAAAATATTTTAATTTCAGATAACTCTTTCCACCTCTGCTTCCCCTGTGTTAGGCATCCCTTCTTGCCAGGTAGTGCCAGGAACAGTCATATTTGGAACATTAGGCATAGGGAGATGGATCTGGAGGGTGCATCATGACAAAGCGTTTCCTACATGCTCATATAAATATGTATGAAAACAACTTTGAACTCTTTTTCTTAAACACATTCTCTCAACTTGCATACCTCATTATGACCCTCATGTGTTCTCCTTCTCTTCTTAAATATATCACAATATTGGAAAGGTATTTGACAAAGTTAACCCATCCTTCAGCAATCGATGAAAAGATGAATGTTAATTATTTCTGGGTATTATAGTTTTGGTGGTTTCCTTATCATGGGATTTGGCATTGATTTTGATTTTTTTAAATAACCTATTGCACTGAAATATATATCTCAGTGTCAGATTCTGCTGCCAATCCCTTAAATGTTACTATTGAATTGAATATTCAATCTTGTGTGACCCTGGCTACTCTACAACTACTGACATTAAGCCCCACCCCATTCAAAACATTTAGTGGGGTCTAGATATAGATGTGTAAATGATGCTTAGCAACTTCTAGATGATACAGAGCAAGGTAGGAGGGAACATTTTCTAATACCTAGAAAGTCAACTGCAAGTCGAATGCAATGAAACTGCATTGGCAACTACAGGGAGAACCCAGTAGGTTAGTTCATGTGAACTGACCCGTGAGCTGAAGAACAAACTCAATATGAGTCAGATGCTCATGCATTTACAGCCAGGTTGCTCTCAGATCCACTCCTCTTCCCTGCCTCACTCTGCCATTCAGGAACCGTATTTCTTTCCTAAGGTCCTCAGATCCCTGCCTCCTAGTTACCTGTGGCATGTGTAGGCCAGGGGTTAGAGGGTGAGGAGGGAAGATGAGCAACAATATTGCCCTCCTCTACTCCTTGAGTCTTAGGCTGTCATTCCTCAGGGCAGGGCAGCCCAAGCTAGGTCTCAATTCCCAACTTTCATTGTTTAGCTCTGATGTCTCTACTTCTGTCCCAGGGCTCCCAATTTTCCTAATCTCTTAGTTGCCTCTGCATTCACCGTTTGGGTTCTCTATGAAATTTTTTATGATAGAGTCATATTTAGAAGGTGTAGAGTAGTTTTGTGTGTGTTGGTGGCAGGAGAAGGGTGAAGAGAAAGGATTTATTTAACTTACACTTCCAGGTTACAATCCATTACTTCAGGGAAGCCAAGCTGAGTACAAGCAGACAAGCAGATGAGGATGCACTCCTTTGTTTCTTTTTGCTCTTGTCTATAGACATGATGCGACTAGATGCTCAAGCTCTTGCCTCCTCAGTGGTTTTAATTGTCCTGGTTAAATTCTGAAGGACAAGAAACTCAAGTCATAATAATAAAAAATGCAACTAAAGACGTGGATTATTTCTTTGGTGAGCAAAGAGAATACTCTACTTGATGTGCTTAATTCTCAGCACCCCAACATACTAGTTGTGATTGGGAGTCAACAACTTCTCTAAGGCTGATAGAATTACTGATCAATAAAATGGTAGCAGTGGTAATATTTTCCTGATGTATTCAAGGTCTCAAATGACATAATAGATATGGTTGAGCCTTGAGAGAACAAAACAAATGTTACTGTTCATATTGCTATATCATTGGAGAATCTGTTCCCCAAAATAGGAGGGACCTGCCAGAAGACACTAGTGTAAGATGAACTCTGTTAGTTACTTACCATGCTTTTCTGACCAAAGACCTGACAGGAAGAAAGATTTATTCTGGCTCTTGGCCTCAGAGGGTTCAGACATTATCACTTGACCCCATGTACTTGACCAGACATCATGGTGGCCAAATTATGCAGCACAGGGCAGCTGTTCACATCATGGAAGACAGAAAACAGGAGAAAGGAATACATAGGAAGAGGTCAAGCAAGATAGAGACCTAAGGATAAGCTTACAGTGACCAGTTCTTTCAACAAGGCTGTGGCTTCTAACTTTAACTCTCACCTAATTATACTATTACATCACAAATCCTTCAAAGGACTAGACTGTTCATTAAATCAGAGTCTGTGTATTCTAATTATGCCTGGAAAAGCACTTTCAGATATACTTAGAGGTGTACTTCACTAACCCCCTAGGCATGTCTTATTTCAACCAAGCTGACAATCAAAATTAACCATTACAATGGAAGAACATTCCAAGGAAGCACATGTTGGTTCAACATAAAGTAAAACTTGTCCAGACATAAGGCTTATCAATGACTTAAAAACCCAGTATAGAAACTTTATAGAGCTTTGCATTCAAGACCTCCATGTAGGAAGGGACATATAAAGTTTAGGGTGTTAAAAACTACAGGAAGTAAAGGCCAAAGAAAGATACTGTGAGTCCTTGGCTTGCCATGAGTTATTCATAGAACCAGAAAATTCAAATAACCACAGGAAAAGACCATCTAGTTCACAGCTGCATGGTACACAAAAATAAAGGATTAAAAGTCTTCAACTGTTCTCTATGTAGCTTACTCACTGACTTGTTAATGTTAATTGGATAATCGTGTGGCTTTGTGTCTCCTTTGCTTCTAAATTTTGTTTAAGTGCTGTGATTGGCCAAGTCTGATGAAAGAAAGTCAAGGGCAGGAAGCTCCTCCTCCTTACCCTTGCCATGTGACATAGAGCAGTGCCAGAGACAAGAAAATATTCTAATGTATTACTAAACAGTGTTCATTTGCTTTCAATCAATTATCTGATCATCTGCCCCATCAGCCACTTCCATGAAATACTACTGTGACTTTGTTGTACACATTCATCAGCTCTCACATACAACCTTACAATGCAACCTCTGGTCAGTACCCATTTTCTCTTCTCATTGATACAGGAGGTATAAGTTAGAACAGTGTCCGGTACTTAATGAAGTTTCATTACATGTGAATGAATGTATCAAGGTACCTGACCTCTATTATTTAGTCTATTATTGTTTCATATGCATGGGAATCTGTAATGATTAAGAGCTCAACTTAGAGAAAGAAGGAAGAATCCAGTACAAAACAAAACAACAACAACCCCCCCTCAAAACAACAACAACAACAACAAAAAAAAAAAACCAGAAAAATGAGTTCCTTGTTTGATGGCTTCAAAAAAAATGTTTGGAATGTTTCAGTGAAACAAGCCTCTAAAGCAAATGTTGACATCTCTACAGAGGTTGACTGGCAACATCGTGGTAATGGCCTTCTGCCTGACCGCCACACAGAGAGAAGATGGCCTTAGATCTCCTAGTCCCAGAGTGTCTGAGGAAGCCTCCGTTTCTCTATGGTTGCATCAAGAAGCTGCATGAGGGACAGGTAAAGTGCTGAGCTCAGATTAAATAGTAGAACAAGCCTAGGTTCAACTCTGAGTTCATTGGCGATGAGTCATTGAATCTAGTATTTGGCACTACAGCCTTGCAGATTGGCACGCTCATGTTCTGTGAGACTACTTATAGATGCAGTGTTTTACATTTGTAAGAGCATGGATTTTAGCTGAGAGGCAGCTGCACTTGGGGAAATTAAACCTTTTTTTTTAACCTGTGGGGCAAACCCTCTTCATTGAGACAGCTGTTAATCTCCAAGTCAAAGTCTGCTGGGCAAAAGGTGACAGTTTACAGAGCTTATACACAGAAAATTATTGAAAAGAAAGCAGCTAGAACTGACATTGTCTGGTTTTTAACTCTAACCGTCCTTCTGGGTTTTATTTTTTATCTTTTAAATCACTGTCCGTAGAAAACCACATTTCAGAGTTTCTCAGTGGACAGTGTACCAGACCATTCTGTCTCTGTGTGTGTGTGGTTCTTTTTAAAGGGACTGTATTCACCTGTTATTCCTTCTTGTTTCTTGGATTATAGCTGTCCTTCAGAGACAGAGTCTGGACATAACAGGAGGGGAACAGTATCAGTACTAAGTTGCTAACTGCTCCAGAGGGGAGAGATTGTTCCCCAGTCATCAGCATGGTGACTCCAGTGACTGCCTTCCGCTGTGCTGGTGTGAGAAACCCTTGTGAGTAGCTCACCTCCGGTGGTCTGGGACTCTTCCTCCCCTTCCTCTCAGATGTGCAATGAGGCTTTCTTTTTCTGTCTTCAGTCATCTAATGTAAATTTCCTCACAACATGAGTTTTTTCCTTCATGTGTAATTTTAAATGGACATGTGTCTTTACATTGACGAGCTCCGACGTCTATAACTAAGTCAAGAGGATGTTGGATGGCAGGGAACCTTTCTCCAGGTAGCTTCCGAGTGCTGAGTGGGCAGTGTGATGTAGCGCGAGGAGAGAGGGAGGATTATGGCTTAGGTTGTGAAACCATCTACTCATTGATCACCCAGAGCCAAAGAATTCCATTCATAATCTCTCTGACGGTCTGTGAGATACGGGAAACTATGACTAACTTCATGCATTTACTGTCAGGACTGAATGAGACATGTGCAATAGCATCTAGCTCTTTTTGCCTTGAGGCAGCTTTTCCTATTACATAGCTTTCCTCTCTTCCTCTTTAATACATAGGAGGAGTGTCTGGTCTACAAAGTAAAGAACACATATATTAAACAATAAAGGAAATGAAGGGAAAGGATTAGGAAATGAATTATATAATCAGAAAAAAGTCAAGACTATTTCAAATATCAGTTATTATTATTATTATTTATTGTTATTATTATTTTAGACAGGGTTTCTCTGTGGAACAGCCTTGGCTGTCCTGGAACTCTCTATGTAGACCAAGCTGGCTTTGAACTCAGAGATCAGAGATCCGCCTGCCTCTGCCTCCCAAGAGCTGGGATTAAAAGCATGCACCAACCACCTTTGCCCAGCTATCAGGAATTATTTTATCAGCTTGGAAAGAGTGAGTCAACACTCCATTTGAGATGTAGATTTTTTTAAATGCATATTTTGGTATAGACTCTGGCTTCTGTGATTCACATCTGTGTCCTCTTTTTGCGCTATGTAAGAAGCACCAAGTACCCTGAGTACAAACAGAATGCTCGGGTACCGAACAGCACCTGTAGACCTCACAGGACGCAAAGGTGATGGATTAGTCTACATACCTGCCTCACCATCTTCCAACCTTCTCTGACCTCTCTTTCCCCCTATCCACACCATTAAACCTTGTTTCTACCACTTCTATTGTCCTGCTTTTAGAAATACCAGGCTCAGCTTTCTCTACACTTAAGATGAAATCAGCATGATGACTATGGGAACACTTATACCTAATTTAAATAATTGAGGGAAACCATAACTTGCAAGGACCATTTTCTCCATGTGGGAAAACACTACTGCTCTTCTTTCCAAGTTTGATTGTTCAACACAGAACCTCATGTGGTCCTTGATGATGCTCCCAGGAGGTTCCTTCAATCATTCTGAGATTTAGGGAATTGGTGGAGAAGAGTCAATTGTCTCTGGAGAAAAGCTGCAAAAGTTCTATGGAGCTCAGAGTAATTACTACTTTATTATATTCCTATAAACTCTACCTGCAGCAAGTGACAAAATGACATTGTAATCTTTAAAATAACCTTTATTTTTGACTTTCAAAATGCAACACTTGGTCTTGACTTTTCACCTGTCTCTTTGGTCACTCTCAGTCTTCACTACATGACTTTTCCTCTCATGTTTCAAATGTTGAGTAGCTTCATGATACAGCCGTGCACATGCTCACCCGTGTTCTGCTTCCACCATTGTGAACATGTAGATACCTCCAGTTGGCTTCTTTTCTAAGTGGCATACAGTGTGTTTCAAAGCTTGTTTAAAAAGTCATCTTGGTGTCCTCAAGTAAGAGTAAATCCAACACATCATAACTGAATTAACAGTCTTCTTACTTATTTTCCAGACGTCTTTCCCCCTCAGCATTCCATTTATCAATGACTAATCCTTCCCCTCATCCAAATAATTGTGCTAATCTGAGAGTTTATGGTAATCCGTGACAACCCCTATTTCAGTTGTATAGTCTGTTTTACCTAGCCTCATCTTTCCATGTGACCCCTCTCATCAACCAGCTGAGAGCTGTTTGCTTACTTTCTGGGAATGGTTTTAATAAATCTCAGCTTTTCAACAAATCTACAGTGGTAAAAACAAAAATACTAAACATTTGCACATTGAGAAAAAATGATTAAAAAGTGATGAATGCTACCTTGCCAAAATAGCTGTTTAATTATTCTTCTGCAGAGTGAAGAGTAAAACTGCTCTACTCCATTTTAATTTCTGATTAAAATTTCTGATTACACCATTTTGTTTTCATCTTGAAGCTATGAAACAGATGCCCATCCAGCAAATTGATTTTAATCTCTGGATTCATCTTGGGGACAGCATTTTCTTACTAATTATTTTGTCACAAAGGAAGACGATAGAAAGACCTCACGTCTGCGAACTACCTAAGCGTTCAGTAAAATCTCCAAAAGTGCACATCAAGAGAGTTCTTAGAAAGTAATCTTTGCCCAACTGTTCTCGGCCGTTACGTTCAATGCATGTGTTTGAGGACAGCCTGGGCTACATAGCAAGATGTTATCTAACACAAACAAACACACATTGGCACAACCAAAAAACAGAGGGGAGATCGCCCTCTGGTCTACTTGAGTCAAAGCTCTAAAGTGACTCAGGAAGTGGTTTTTCTGTGCTCCTTTCAACAATGAGCTACAGAATTGAGACTCTATCTGCAGCTCTCCAGTTACTGACTGCTAGAAGGGCTGCAGTATACAATATCCCTTTCTATAGACGGGAATCTATAGAAGGGACCTGAAAACATCTGTACGGAGTCCAGCGTGGACTCGAGTACCTTTGTCTGTTTCTGTGAGACTACTTTCATCCCCATTTGCTTTCTGAAGCCGCCCTGGCCTGACTGTGCTGGCCTTCGGGCCCTTCTTGCTGCTTCTGTAATCATTTTCAGTGCACAAGCTATTACAAAACCGGTTCTGTTTTATTGCAATCAGCGATCCCTGTGTTGTCATCAGGGCCTCGGACAGAGCGGCCTGACACATGACAGGACTGCTGCACCGGGTCACCATCATCTGTCCTTGCTCTACCACATGCTCTGACATCAAGGCCTCTCTTTCCAGGTTTGTGACTTTTGACCCAACAGTGTATACAAATGAATTCAAAGATGACATCCTTAGTTAGGTCTTGGGGCTGGGAAAAATAAATTCACCCCTTTAACCACTGAACTGTTTCAACAAATCTCTGATTTCCTTATTTTTAAGACTCTTATTTGTATCTTGCTTGTGTGTGTGTGTGTGTGTGTGTGTGTGTGTGAGAGAGAGAGAGAGAGAGAGAGAGAGAGAGAGAGAGAGAGGCAATTTTCTGTGGGTTCTTTTTTTTTCCAACTTCAAAATAAGAAATCTATTGTATTCATCCCATGGCACTTTTTAAATATTTGCACAGACTTAGCAAATATCCCCAAGGTGACTCAAGCTCTGGAATATTGGTTCTGCCAGCAGGTAGTCATCCATCACGCTGCTGCTCAGAGAGATAAGGCAGAGTGCACTCAGCCCTCTCTACCTGAACCCTCGGCATCTACAGATTCAACCAACCCCAAATGGAAACCGTCTGAAATATGACCACCTCTGTGCAGAACATGTGTAGACATTTTTTTCTTGCCAGTCATTCTTTAAACAAGAGGTCAATATCTAGAATATGAGGAAGTAAAAGAACTTTAATACCCCAATCTCAAAATTGCCAATCAATAAATAGATCAATGAACTGAAAATTTTTTTCTCAAAAGTAGAAATACAGATGACCAGTGAATGCTTAAAAAAAAGGATGTTCAACATCCTTAAGCATCTGGAAAATAAAAATGAAAGCTGCTTTAAAAATCCATCTTACCTCAGTCAACATGGCTACTATCAAGAAAACAGGACAACAAATGCTAAAATGAAAGCCCGAGACTAATCGGAGATTTCCCACAGTAGAGAAAACTTGAAGGCAGCACACCGGCACACTCAAAGGGTTCAACTAAATTGTGTATTAATTGGTTTCTAATCCGGCAGGAGTGTCAGTTGAGTTAAGGGAAAAATCTATGGTTGGTAGAGCTGCCAGGAAATGGTAAGGGTGGGAAGCCATGCTGTAAAGGGAACTGGATGCAACAGTGTTATTGGATCCCAAGAGAAGGGAAGAACCGGAGATAGGGCAAGTGGGGACAGGGAGAATTCAGAGGCACAAGCCTGGAAGAATATCATAATCCAGCAAAACAGAAGAAGCTGTGTGTGTGGAGGAGTGCATTTGGGTTTGGGAATCAGTTACTGTTCCTTATCTCTAGCCGTTTCATCACCCACCCATCAAATCCCATTGGAGGAGAAAGAGAATCCATGTTGTAGTTTGCAAAAGTCACACTCTTGGAACCCAGGACAGAGCAGATACGTGCGGCAGTTGAATATGGAGGACGGAAGCAGCTGACTTCCTCCTTGGGACAGAGATGGCCAAGTGGAGAGAGGCAAAGGGTCCAAGGTGATGCGTTAGCTAAACAGGGACACAGATGTGTTGCCTCGTTGCTCTGACTTAGAGAACACAACCATTTTCAATAATGACTTAAAGAGATCTGATCGTGCACCTGTCACCTGCAGTATTATCTCCTTGGCTGACGGTTCCACTGGGTCTCATATAGAGCTGTGTGTTTGTGCTCAACACAGAGGCTGGCTGCTTAAGAGGCGGGTGCAGACTGACATCCTATTCTCAGTTCTCTGATTCACCATCAACCATACCACAATTTTGTAACTGGACAAAAATAACCCTCCCCCCCCCCAGAAGCCCCCCAAAGAACTGCAAAATGAAAGGTAACTCTCTGAGGATATTCATGCAGGAGAGGTTGCAAAAGTAGAGAATTAAATAAAATGATAGTTTTGGTTTGTTTTGTAGGTTGGGACCAATATATAGATTCAGAAAAATTCTCAGAAGTCTTTTGATTTTGACTTCTGGTTAGCCTGGAGGAACACTTTATCAAACCTGGTCTTACTTTGCTTCTCAACTGTTACAATAAATGATGCTAAGAAGAACATTTTCTTCCCTAGCCTTGTGGCCTCCCGGTTTAAGAGATGTTCAAACTGTTTTACTCTGTACATGTTCTTCCCAGCCTAGAATAGTTTTCCAAATGTCTAGCTAAATTTAAAACTGGCATAACTGCTAGAAAGAAAGGCTGAAATTGGTTCTTTTCAGGTGTTTTGGGCATTGGGCACACATCTGTTGCATTGCTATAAAGGAGAGGACAGAGAGCTAGATGATGGTGATATCCTGTCCTGGTCTCTTCTGTCACAAGTTCAAAATCATTAAGAAGGGACAACTTTTTCTTTGACAGACCTATTCCAGATTGTCAGTGTAGGGTAATGTCACTGTTGCATAACTATTTCCTCTGAATTTAAATATTCCCTCCTGGAGGAGGGCTTGTTCACTAGATTCAAAAGAAAACTTACAAAACCCTGGAAGATCCTGAAGCTTACAGGATTTACTAGGCACTTCTACATGGTTATAGAAGGAGTAACAGTTGCTGGGGAGGATAGACTCTTGTTGGTCACAAAGCCTGCAAACTGTGCAGGCAGCCAGGGATGCAGGGTTGTGATTTGTCACCACAGTGGGCAGCCTGGTGATACCGCCGCCTTTGGTTCACCCCTGTTCCTCTATGCCAGTGGCTCTCAACCTTCCTAACGCTTCCACGCTTTAATACAGTTCCTTATGGTTGGGGCCCCCCCCAACCATAAAATTATTTCGTTGCTACTTCATAATTGTAATTTTGTTACTGTTATGAATCATAATGTAAATATCTGATATGCAACCCTCAAAGTGTCATGACCCACAGGTTGAGAACCACTGCTCTATGTCGTTCTTCCCCCTTCCCCCCGTGCTCCTACAAGAAAGCCCATAAACTCACTGGTTGGAAAGGTCACTACTGTTGATTATCTAAACTGACATGGTGCCAAATTACACTCTAGTTACTGTTTACAGCCAGAGACAAGTGCTACTCTTGTCTTTTAACAGAGAAGCTTCCCTTTGTATGAGTTGTAGTGAGTGCAGTCTCATGGCTGCTGAGGAATATTAGAATAAATGAGGACTGAGTGCTCAGTCCTCAACTGACCATTTATACAATCGTTTCTAAGGCTCAGGAAACATCTTGGAAGAGGGAGTGGAGTGAATGAACAAGCAAGAAGGACTGGGAACATTATATTCAGAGTATGTGCCTACATCAACTGTGACTGTCGGCCCCAGACCTGCATAAGACTGGGTCTGTCAACATCCAGTCACAGATTGGGAAGGGGCTCATGGACTCTAGCCTTCCCTGGCAGCTTTTGGCCTCTGATGGATTCCCCCTTCAGTTGTGCACCCAATGGTCAGTTCCAAACCCACGGCCAAATAGCCCATCCTGGTTAAAACAGGTTGTAACAAACAAACCAGGATTCATGAATGTAGGAGGGGGACCTGTGGGAAAGAAGGGTGCGTAACAAGGTATAGAGTGGCAGTTAAAAGAAGGTGGAAGGAGAGAGTAAACAGAATGTACTATGTATATATTATTACATATTAACATGTAAGCATATATTATTATGTAATAACACTAAATATTAGCATTTCAAAGTGCCAGCTGTTAGACTTAGACCTGTCCTAAAGGGAGATAGTTACCTACTGAATATCAGCTGCTTTCTTGTGGAAACATCAAAATATGTTTTGTTATTTTCCTCCTCATCTCCTCAGGACTGTTCAGTTAATAGTCTTGACTTGATTGATAGTTGATTAATATTGCTGAAGGCAAGGAAAGGGAGGTATGAGGAGATAAGTGGAAATATGGGGATAAAAAGATAGGCCCTTGTGGCAAAGGAAGCCCAACTGGTTTCCAGGTGAATGAGGATTATAGAGGTGGAATTTCCATAGCGGAAACTTGTAAGCAGAATATCTTTAAAAAACACACATTCTTGCACAGAAAATAAGACAACTAATTTTTTTTAGCCTACAACTAAAATCCATCCAGGATTCTAGTATTTAAAATATACCCTGAATAACTTAGATGAGTGAAGATATTTTATTAACCAGACAGTAATAGTTCTAAACCATTTTAGCCAAGGACAATGCACTTAAGAATGTTATGCAATTCTCACAAAACCCCTATGAGACAGAGATACTGTTTTTCCCAGTTTACAGACAAGTGAGGGTTCTAGGTTAGTCAAATAGCAGTTTTGTTTGTTTTGAGACACTGTCTCATTTGGTAGACCAGGCTGGTCTTCAAATAATGATCCTCCTGCCTCAGCTTCCTGGGTATGGGGGATTTCAAATGTGCTCCACTACGGCTGCTAAGTCCAGTGTGTTGTTTTCAGTTCTATGATGGCGAGGAGACAGTGTTCAGTCCAAGCACAGTCCAGACTGTGTTCAAATGCTTTTTATAGTATTATGAAGTTTGTGAGTAAATAGGAAAAGTGAGCAGCACTTCAAGTAGCTATGTAGTATGACTGGGTTTTGCTCTTTTCTAAAGGCTTATGTGAGAGTTATGGAAATGGCCCTCCTGGACCTGAGCTATGTCATTAGGGAAGCATTCAGCTGCAATGAACATAAAGTATGGCAACAGTGCTCACACACCGTTGTTTATATAATAGAAATTTATTTTTTCACAAAGCAAGAGGTCTGGAGACAGACTCTTCTGAACATGGATTTAATGGATTAAAATGTCCGGTTCAATGTCTTTGGGATTGTTTTTTTTTTTTTTTAATCTTTCTCCCATGGTGTCTCAATGTTTGTTGTGTATTCTTATGCAAAGCAGGAATAATTAAAGAAATTCCCTATCACTTCCCCAGTGTTTTCCTGGCTTTATGTTCTTCAGCCAATCTCTAGGTTCACAGGAGAATGAAAGAGTCAAGGTCAATGCTGATAACTGAGTTAGTCTAGCCACAGCCCATTTTGGTATGAAGAGCCACATGGTAACTCTTTCGGGCTCTTCAGCACAGGTCATAGTCTCCAGTGGCTATTCATCTGTGCTGAAAAGTAGTGGAAAAGCCACCCAAATAATAGGTAAATGAATGGGCTCACCTGTGCACCCGGAAACGTTTATATCCAAAAGCAGGCATCAGGATGCATTTGGTCTATGGCTACAGCTTACAGCTATTGTGAAAGGTGGTCATAAAAGTAACAACGCTAGACTGTACACTACATCCAAATCCTGAAAGCTCACCTCTGGAGTGGATTTGGATAGGTGGGCTTGAGGCTGCCTGCTGGCCTACACAAACCACACTGTCGGCTTTTGGCAATGAATGGCCACTGGGTCCTGGCATGACAAACATGGCAGTTGCTTGTCAGTTATCTCTTTCTTACTGTTCAGCAAAGGGAAGTATCATGCCCAGAATGACGATACTTTCAAAGACGTATATTTCTCGCTTTTCAGGCAGTAAGGATTGAGCATAAGACATCATTTTGTCCAGTGAAATATACGTGGGTGTCTATGGGTGAGAAATTCTTCGCAGGAGTAGCCCCACTTGGGGCATGGCTTTGCTTTTCCTGATTAGACACAGTGGTCTGGCAACCACAGTGCATTGAGCACAAAGGTGAAATCCACTTTCTAAAAATGCCTCAAAAGGAAAGCAAGAGATACCTAGGTACCTGAATGATGGACTGAAGCTACCGTACCAGCCTTGAACGGCCCATCTCTGGTCATGTTACACAAACAAACAAACAAATAAATAAAACCACCGAACTAAACTGTGTAAGCCATGGCACGGTTGGAATTTCTATTGCCAGAAGCAGGGAGTATTCATATTCATAACAGGTATGCACAGGGAGCCTTGCCGTACCCAAGTGGAGAAAAAGAAATGTCTCCTTCTACTTTGTCAAGAGAAACAAGATGCCTCTGTAGCAGGCTTACTGACTATGGCAAGGCATGAAAGTTCTTGGTCAGGGTTAGTCTGGCGCATGCTGGCTACATTTTGATTGAGATTGCTTTACTGTACATCATTGCAGAGAGCATGCTGCTAGGTGGTGGCTGGGATCCTGATTTTCCACTTTGGTTCTCACCACACCTTATTTGTTTATTAGGTCACAGAGGTTCCTAAAATCCATTCAAGCAGTTCAGAGATTTTCTGACTGCATTTTCTCACCCTGAGTCTTCTGAATGTATTCTGAGTACAATAAATTCACTGCAGGATTGGAGACATTTCATTACTTTTCAATTGTCTCAGAGGTTGGCTGCATCTTTTCTCTATGCATTTTTCTTAAGTCATAAATGTCTTGGGAGCAATGAACCTGAACATCAAGTCTCCCTTGATGTATGCTGTATCTGTCTTTGAACTACCGCTAGCCCCAACAACATCTCTTATAATCCCGAGCTGTGAACACAGAATGCCAAGTGAAAGTCTTGAACCCCCTTTTTATAACTTCAGTGTTTGCATCTCATTTCCTCAGCTACTTTGGAAATGGTGCAATTTACCTATAAATATGTTTTTAAAAATCCCAGCAGGCATGTCTTTAGATTTGATAACTGTTTAATTTCCTTGAAGCTAAACATAAGTCCTGTGTGGACTTCACTTTTAGCATAAGCACATTAAAAATTAGATAAATTGTGAGTGCCTCACTCTGCCTAATCTCACCTCTGACCAACTCTTTATTCCAAAGAAACACCGGACTTTGTGGGGAGCTGATTTGAAACTTCTAAGTCCAGATAAGTAATAGTTGTAGAGGGTTGTGGAATTTTAAATACCTAGTTCCCTTTCCTGGCATTCTCTGCTGACCAGCTCCAGCAACTAAGACTCCTTATTGTGCAACCAGAAACTGGTGATGTCATACCTAAGAATTCTATGATGCAGCATTTCCAGTGGGCAAGAGAGCCTTCTGCTTTCTCTGCCCATCTTTGTATGAAACACCATTCTATTCCTCAGTCTGGCAAAAAAAAAGAAGAAAGAAAGAAAAAGAAACCTATCTGATTGCTTCCCTAAGGGAAGCTTATAAGACCACTGTGAACAGAGTCTCTAAACTCTCGAGTTTAGTTACTTAGAGTACCTAACTCAGGGGTTGTATTTTAAAGCAAAAATAAAAGGGCAGATTCTCTTTCAATGATTCTTGTTTTAAAAGCTTTAACTAAAAACAGAAAACTATATCAAGGAGTTATTTCTATCAAGTTTACAGGCAGTAAAGTGAGATTGATGACAGACCAGTTAAATCACAATGCACTCATTTTCTTTTTCTTAAGTAATAAAGAATGTTTCTCCATTAACGTGAAGTCCTTAGCATTTACTTGATACTTCTGTTCCCAAACTATTATTGTAAGGCAGTTGGGATTGGTAATCATAGTTACAATAAGTAGTATTTAATCAAACTCCCACCATGTTTCTGTCACGGCCTGCTCTGGCCTACAGAGTCTTCATGTAATTTATCAAAAAGCCCCCCACCCCTCACTTGAGGGGTGTGGAGCTCAGCAAGCTAGAGTAGCTTTTTTGAAAACTGTAAAACTGTCCCTCATCCCTGGAGCAGATCCCCCCAGGCCCAAGCCTGGAGAAGAGCGTGGGCTGGATTTTAGCATCCCACTTGTTCTTCCAGAAAGGCATATTGCTTCATAGTACCACTTCCACATCCACCCACACTTGAGCCCTTTCTATGTGGATTAAAGTGCTTCCCCAGGGGAGTGAGAACTCCGTGGCTTGAGACCTATTATTGCAACTCTACTGAGTTCAAGTCATTCATCCAAGTTGGGGGAGGCAGATGAGGGAGTTCTTGATGTCCTCGGTTCTTCTTAGGTATCCGTTGGGATGACCGCTGACCCTGAAGTAGAAGAACATTCTCTTCTATTAGTTTAGAAACATTGATATTTGGATGAAGTTAGCAGAACCACAAGAAGTTCATCAGGGCTCAGGCTCAGAGTTTATAAGCATGAGAGAAAAGGAGTAAGATTTGTGATGAACTGGAAAGGCAAGCCTAATAAAAAAAGGTGTGGCCATAGTTACCGCAAGCCTTAGCAAAAAGATGGTGAGACTATCAGGGCAGTATCACTGTAGCCATGTTTATCCTCCTTTCAATAGCTGTCCTTAGGATTGATGGGACAAGGATCTGAAAGGCAAGGGGTGATATTCTCAGCTCACTCATGGGCTCCAAGTTTCTCTGGGATTATTTAGTACAATTGGAAACAGCAAGAGCAGAATAAAAGAGAATAAAGAAGAAATTGTGGGGGCTTTACTGGGGATGAAAAGCATCACATGGACAGTCACAGAAGGACACACTGTTACATTGAGGCTGGGATGGTAAAGCGACAAGCACTGTGAAGATTGCCGATGAGGGGGTGATACGGTCTCATGTAAGAGATCATGTGATGCTACAGTCCAGAAAGGGGAACATGTGTGGGAGATCAGAGCTCATGACTTTGGACTGTTTCCCATGTGTCTTGCGCCAACAATTTCTTTTTCTAGAAATGATACAGACTATGATACATGTGATGGATTTGTAGCAACGATAAGGAAGGGGTGGGTACCTTCCACAATCGGGACAACCTCCAGAAGCTGCTAAAGCAGAGTGTTCAGGGGATAGAGAGGAGAAAGCAGAAAACCTAGCTTGTGGGAGAAAGACAAAATTGGAAGGTTAGTGCAGGCCAGAGGGTTGTGCATTCAAAAAGGGAATGAATTGTTAATTTGAAATACTATTATTGTGACCCCCTTTTATGGTGATAAAAATGAATTCAAAGAAGGTTAAGTAATTTACCTAGCATTAGAAATTGATAATGAATTTGAACTCAAGTCCAAATTTGAACCCATTATTTTTCCTTTATCTTTGAGATTATGATATAATTAAGTCCTTTTTCTCTTTCCTTTCCTCCATACAAACCTTTCCATATAACCCTCCTTGCTCTCTTTCAAATCTCTGACTCCCTTTTACATTAATTCTTGTTATAGGCATAGACGAACAAGTGAATACATATGTATTTCTAACTATAACCTTCTCAGTCTGCAAAATGTTACTTATATGCATGTTTTCAGGGCTGACCATTTGATATTAAATAACCAAGTGGTGTGCTCTTCCCTGGAGAAAGTGGTTTCTGCCACTCTAAGCATTCTTGAATTGCCTGTAGTTCTTTGTGTAGGGTTGAGGTCTTGTGGGATATTTCCCATCCACTTTGGCACGTCTATTGGTATAGTTCAGCTCATGTTCAGGCAGTCATGTTGGTGAGATTTTATGTGCTCAGCTTCTGACATTTCTAGGAGATCCAATCTTACTGACCCTCTGGCCTTACAAACTACTCCAGTTTCATAATCTTCCCTGACCCTCAAGTGTGGGATTGTTTGGTACATGTATCTTTTGGGACAGGGTTCTACAGCTCTCCATTTTGGTTGGTTGTGGTTTTCTGTACTGGTCTCTGTCTGTTGCATCAAGAAGTTTCCTTGCTGAAGGTAAAGACTATACTTTTCTGTGGGTATAAGGGCAAATGCTTAGAGTGTTGGTGGGATTACATTGTTTTAGTAGAGTAGTGGTTGTAGATTCTCCTCCAATAACCATGATTTCACTAGTACTGAGTAGTTAGGTAGGTTTCCAGTACCAGACATGTTTTCCCTCTTGTTAAGTGGGTCTTTAAACCAAGTAGAGAGTTGTTGGTTATTGCCAAGGTTTGCATATCACTACTGTGCCTGTAGGGTTATCATGCCATGTTGGTTATTGACATGATTTATTTATATGCATCATAATTAGGTAGGACCGTTGGTCGCTTCCCTCCTTTGGAAGCTTGTATGGCATCTTATGGTACCATGAAAGCTGAGGAGCCATTCAGGTAAGTTCCAGCTCAGGGGCCTCTGGGCCCCAGCAATAGAATTAACCTTCTACCTCTTGTGGGTAACCTAGGGCTACAGCAATAGGCCATATATTTGGAGAGTTTCTCATGCAATCCTAACCAACAACTCAAAAGAGAACTTCCCTTGCTTGGTGTTGGGGTGAACCCAAGTTACTTTATTCTAAAGTTCAAATACTTGTTAACAGGGGATTCTAGAATTTAGTCAGTGATTTCTTGGGAAACATGAAATTCTAAGATAAATAACATAAATATCTAAGAAACACTGCCTAAAATAGTTGGGGCAAACTGGAGCAAATGAGAATGATGGACAGTTTTCTGAAATAATTTCAGAGGAGGCCTCAGCTAGGGTAGAGGCAAAGGGCAAAGCTAGATATGAGACCTGTAAGAAGTTTGCTTTGTGTACGAGAGAGTGTGAGGGACTTTGTGTATGACAGAATAACAGAAACACAGAAGGGAAAAACCAAGCGTCGGTGTGACTTAAGAATGTTTATTGGGATTTTTTGTTTTGAAACAAGATTTCACATAACCCTGGCTGCCCTGAAATTCACTATGGACCTCTCCACTCCAGGGTTGGCTTCTGAGTTGCAGCAACCCTTCTGCTGCTGCTTCCATGTGTACAGATCTGCGCCACCATATCTACCATCTCAGCAGGAACTTAAGAGATTAAGACCTGGGCCTTCCTCTACTGCTTGTTGTGATAACTCACTGAAAGCAGTATCTCTTGACATTCACGTCCATGTCTGCGCAGTAGGGGCTGCATTAGGTACTTCTTAAGGCGTAAACCGGCTCTAAAACTCTAGACAATGCTGACTCAAAGATTACTCAAAGGTCACAGCCTGGGTAGCTAGACAGGCATCCTTTAATTGATGGAAATACAATAATAGGAAAGGGGGGGAGTAGTTTTGAGACGGAAAAGTATGTTTTCTGCCTTGATATGACTTATGCCCAGACGCACCTGCACTTCTTATCTCGTCACCCACCTTGAAAATTCTTCTTATCCCTCCTCTCTGTCTTCTGGCCATAGTCCCACATTTCAGTTTCTGATTTCCTTCATCTATGGTAGCTACAGTACTGGGCAATCACTCTTGGTCTTGGGGTGTTTGTAATTGCACAACAGTCCAGAATTTCTGATCTGTGCACTCTTTCTCCTTAGGGAGAAAGGCAAGATTTCCCCAAATCCATTTACATGCCTACTCAACAAACATTTCTAGCAGGACATCAAAAATGGTGTTTCTTGAGGTTAGCATCACAGTATGCATGGAACCTTTTTCAAAACATCTAAGAAAATATCTAACAATTGACTATCATACAAATATGAATGTTACCCAACTTACCAACATTCAGTAGATTCTCTCTTGAACAGTAAAATCCTCTTGTTCATTTAAAATGTGACTGAAATGTTTTAAAATGGTATTAGCATGGATGTCACTGGGTGCTTACCCTGGTGTACCATACTGAATACTTGAGATGATCGGGCAGTCACTGCAATCATATTAGTAATCAACCTAAGACAATGTCTGAGAAAGTAAGCTACACTTTATGTTCCCAGAATTTTGCTGACTCAAAGTGGGAACAGGAAATATGGCAATAACCTCTTTCTGACCTTGCAGATGAGATTTGCAAAACAATAGTTAGTATTGGTCATCAGAGTGAATTCTTAGATGTCACTTGACAGAAACAGTTTCTCCTGTGATTCAGGCTGCATTCAAGGCCAAAGGGCTTTAATTGCCACAGAATTCTTGCAGAGCCAATGGTAAGGCAAGGGCGTGTCTTTCGTGGGACTGAGCCTGTCATTGGCTTTCCAGCACCTAATCTTCTAAGGAAGATTTCTGCCAGAGACATTCATCTGTCAGACTTGACATTTCATTAAAAAACCTATTTTGAATGTTAAGGAATTTTAATTCTTAGAATATTGGTTAAATGCAAACACATGACCTTGAATCCAAAACAAATCAGCATTAAGTCTGTATGCCTTGGTGCTTTTTGGCTGGTCACATGGTTCCTCTCAGCTTTACAGCTTTGCTTCTTGTGGCTTTTTCCAGTAATGAAGCTCAGCAGAGTTATTAAGTTTCCCTATTAAATCAAATGGCCTAAAATATTTGTTTATTTATTTATTCCATTTTTATTGACAGTTTCATACATTTATATTGTGAATTTTAGTCATATTTACCTTCATTTCCTCCTTTACTTAACTTCTTCCCTCTCCCACTTGGAGAAGTAAATATCATCTATCAGAGACCTGTTGAATGGGGTAAATGTCTAAAAATATTTTTTATGTTGTGGTCACTGATCTCTGGATTTCCTAAATGTAAAGAATGTCCCCAAAGTCATAACATTGGTTTATAGCAGAGTGGAGACCAGGCTTCCAAATTCAATCTGAGAAATGCGTGACTCTGCACATTGAGTGGGAAAGGACAATAGAGCTTTTCATAGTTCGTTGTCCATGGTCAATGCTCAGAAGATCTTACGCAGCCATAAGAAAAATAATACCAGAATGTGTCAGAGGGAAGAGAGAAGCTGAAGACCCCAAGCTTCTGAAATCTAGCTATGGATTATAGAATTAGGAAGAGTAGCTAGGACAAAGTTGATACCCTCTCTGGCACCCACTTAGAAGGGTGCTCTAGGTGGGTAGTGTACTTTGGAGATCACAACACTGTTTTCTTTTCTTGTCTTGTCTTTTTAAAAAGTTTTATGAACTTTATTATTTAAAAAACCTTGCAAATAAATAAAAATATCACACACCCAAATTAACCAGATCCATATACAACTTAAAGAACAACTATACCAGTGGTTCACAACCTTCCTAATGCTGCGACGCCCCCAACCATAAAATTACTTTTGTTGCTACTTCATAACTGTAATTTTGCTACTTTTATGGATAGTAATGTAAGCATCTGGGTTTTCCAATGGTCTTAGGTGACCCCTGTGAAAGAGTCATTTGATCCCCAAAGGGATCATGACCCACAGGTTGATAACCACTGTTCTATACAGTTAGAATAGGCATTCAAAATGGAAGCTCTGAAACTCCACATTTAATTTTACACTTTCCATATCAAATAAATTTTATGCACTTACCAACACCCAAAACAAAAAATTCCATGACAGAATTGGAACTAGAGAAAGGATTAGCTTTATATCCTTTCTCATAATTTGGACCTGCATTCAATTTTTCCTCACCCCCTTAGATGTAGTACTGTTTTCTCTGTTTAGGATTTAAAGAAGACAGTTCATGATAAATTCTTTTAGTGAGAAGAGAAATAACAAGATTCTAGGACAGCTGTGTCGTGTGGCTTGCTCAATGACCCATGCCCACAGTCACCATTCCCACCTCAGTCTCTGAGTTACTCTACAGTTGCTTCATGTCATGCTTTCCTCGGATGAAGAGAAAGTAGAGAAAGTGGGAGGGAGTGGAAACGGAGGAAGGAGGGAGAAAGACTGCCAAGCTGGTTCTTCCCCTGCCGAAGGCATTGTGTGTTTCCTAACTGGAGTCAGTAACTGCCTGCACAGGCAGGCACAGATGGAGTCCACTGACAAGGGAAGGCTCCTCACTGCCAAAGTCAATCCACGGGGGTTAGCCAGTTCCTGCTTCCCGGACTTGGAAAAAAAAGTCACAGAAAACCATTTTATCATTCCTTCCTTCCTTCCTTCCTTCCTTCCTTCCTTCCTTCCTTCCCTCCTTCCCTCTTTCCTCCCTCCTTCTCTCCCTCCCTCTCTCAACCCTCTCTCCCTTCCTTCCTTCTTTTCTTTTGAGACAGTGTCTCACTGTGTAACCCTTGTCTGGAATTTGCTATGCAGACCCACTCGGCAAATATTTCACTTTATGTATTTATTTTAAAGTTGTGTGTGTGTGTGTGTGTGTGTGTGTGTGTGTGTGTGCGTGTGTGTGTGTGTGTGTGTCCGTGCGTGAATGTGTGTGCTTAAGTACAAGTGCCTGTGGAGGCCAGAGGTGCCAGATCCTCCTAGAATCGGAATTACAGGGAGTTGTGAGAGATCTTCTACCAGCTTCCTGAAGCTGTGCTCCCAGATTTTAAGTTTGTAGTGTGGACTAGAGGAACTGTCTCCCATCTTTCTTCCCTCTGCTCTACATTAGCTGTAAATTTCCTCCAGAATTAGAGTTGCCAACCAGGGAATAATCATGTCTTCTCTTCCCGCTCAACAGTGTTAACTGTGGTACTCCACAGTGTCCTGGGTTAAGTAGTTGTGCCTGCCATTTAAATCACGCGATGCTGGGATGGTTGGGCTTCTGTTCACAATGGCCTATGGAATCCCCATTGGCTAAAAGGCTAAAGTAGAAAATCACCTTTCCCGTAAAGTACCGTGTCATGCTACAAAGTGACGCTTTCCACTGGGTGGGGCTTTGCCTTTTCTTGTTGGCAGACAGCTTATTTGCTTAGTCAAAACTGCAGGGCACATGCCTTATATTCCCTTGTAAAGTCCAGCAGAACTAAAAACCTAAACTAAAGAAAAGTATAATGTGCCATTTCCTAATGTGTCAGATCACATTGTGTCTGTACCTTCATATATCAGACCCAGGTTGCCACATGCTCAAAACTGAGCAAGAACCACAGATAATGGCTGTTTACAAAACCTTATCAGGTAAAGGATACACACAAGAGTTTGTGCTACCTACTGTCTTTAAGCTTTGGAGGTGAATATCAAGAACAGGTTAATCAATTATGTCACATCAGCGAAAACTTTAAAGAGTGAATATGTACTAAACAAGAAATAATTATAAAAGAAAACAAAGATCTATACAGGCCTTTATTTGAGAGTATCTTAGGGGTTGGGAGAAGAGAAAGTAAAAGCTATTTCTGGCTGTTATGCACCAAAGAGGTTTTAGTTGGGTTTATTAATTTTTAAAACAAAACGATATTGTTATCTCTATATACGTATTTATACAACACAATTACTATCTATGCTGCATCTATTTTTCCCACTAGAAAATCACCCACTAGAATATTTGAATACTTTCATAATGCTTCATGTTCTAGCATGTTCTGTTACACAGGGAGAATCTACTCACCACTCACAAAGATTGATGAGTTTTAAATATTTAACTTTCATTTAGCTAGGCAAATAACGTTACATCCACCCCATTCTCCAGACATATAAAAATTATAATGGGTTGCATTTCCTCTTTGTGCAGAGGAGATTTATGTAAAGAGTCTTTTCCCCAGCCCTCAAATATCTGGATGTCTGCCTAGGCAATGATGAAGCTGTCATTCTTGTACCTGAATGGGAGAGGCAAGATCCTTTACACCAGTGACCTCCAGGACAAGCAAGTACAGAAATGTAACACAAGGGTGGCTAGTCTGGGGTAGTTAATTAGGGCTACATTTTAGGGATTATTTCTAGGTTAATAGTAATGATTCTCTGCCTCCCATGAAGCATACTATTCTTCTCATTGGTCATCAATTGGACCACTGGGAGACCCAGAAAAGTCTTTAACAATAGTCATCCTTCTTACTGTATATAAGTTCAGCACTGATAAGTGTTCCCAAGGTGAGCACTGTGGTGTTCAGCTATAATCCCAGCACCGGGAAGCTGAGGCAGAGGATTGCAAGTTTGAAGCCTGATGGGGCCACACAATGAGTTCTAGCCTAGTCAATACTAAATAAAAGGACTTGTCTCAAAAATAAATGGGAACAAGTCAAAAGGAGTTTCTACCAGTCAGTCAGGAAAACAGTATCTTTAAAGATTTCACAAATGAAGACTCTGGGGTATGTTGCATGAATCTTAAAGGGTTTTATTAATAAAATCAAACCTGGAGCCAGGTACTGGGGTCAATGCTGGAAGATCAGAGAAGCAGAACAAGCCACAGCTTCCTCACCTAGGCAGTTCCTCAGCTGATCTTGTTTTCTCAGACTGGAAGCCTCTGAGTCCTCACCCAGAATGAATCTCAGCTGAACTGCTGCTCGAAAGCCTGAAAGCTTAACCAGCTCTAGTTCCTGGTCCTCAACACCTTATATACCTTTCTGCTTTCTGCTATAACTTCCTGGAATTAAAGGCTTACTTCCTGGGATTAAAGGTGTGAGACACCATGCCTGGCTGTTTCCAGTGTGGCTTTAAACTCACAGATCTCTGCCTCCCAAGTGATAGGATTAAAGGCGTGTGTGCCACCATTTTCTGGCCTCTATATCTAGTGGCTGTTCTGTTCTCTGACCCAGATAAGTTTATTAGGGTGCACAATATTTTGGGGAACACAATACTACCACAGGGGTAGACAATCTTGTGACCTCTTAGCACACACAGAGTGGCAAAAGGCCATAGAGGAACCCTCTGACCTCGTTGCTAGGAGATCTAGAGTCTTCTTGTGCAGTGTCCTCTGAAGTTATACATCTTAATGACTTGCAGATTATGAAAGTCTTTTACCTGAAAAAAGAAATCTCAAAAGTTGCTTAATGGGGTTCAGTTACTTATAAAGGATAAATAGTCTAGATTATTGAGAAGAGACCTGTAGTTATATGTTGTGCAAGGTGGGGAGTCAGGAAAGGAGGGCTGGCAGAATCCAGGCTACCAAAGTAGTCCATCAACATGGCTTGCAGGTAGTTCAAATGATCACTTAATGAGAAAGGAACTAGAGATAACTTAGCTTCCCAAGATGTCCTTTGAAAGTTGAGTGTAGGATGAGTCAGGCAGCAGAGAAAACAAAGAGTTAGTAAGGCTCTGATGATCCTGGTCTTGTGAGAGCTAGAATGCTGGTCTGTAAAGTTTTAGTCCTCTTTTCTTCACTCAAGGCAACATTAGGTCAATTCTACCACTCTGGCTGCCACAAAAGGTAAGGAACAAAGAAAAGTATTCTTAATTATTCATTGTGCAGAAGTGGCTTATTCTCTATGGCAACTATGTACACATAAAACAGAACAGATTTATAAATAAACTTGAAGAATTTGGATTTGACCAAATGAATTCCATGACAAGCAATTAACAACAGAAGACAAGACTCTTGCTCTTTCTGCAGTGCTTTATTCCTTTTCCTCTAGTTCACATCTGCACCAATGCGACTCCTGTGGCCTCATCTGCCTAGTCAATGCCTATAGACGTGGGGATGGGGCGTTGCCCTTCTTATACACATGCTTAAACAACTGATCTGTTATAAAACTCTAAAACGTGTGTATTCTGGCAATTGAGTTTTTTTGATAAATACAATTCAAATCTTTTGGATAGCTATACCATTGTAGGACAAGACATTAATGTAAACATAAAGCATCTTGCCTGCCAGAATGCTCTAGATCGTTAAAATACCAAGGCTCTCTCTCCTTATCCTTGAGATATTTTTATATCCATGACTTTCAGAATTTGGTAAGTGGCTCAGCCAGAGGAGACGAAACTTAGATATAGAAAAGAAAGCTATTTTTCATTTTTGTCCACTTTTGATAATGTTGGGTTTGGGCCAAAATATAGGAGAGAAATGCCTTTGGACTGTTCCTAATGACACTGTGGCTAGGAGATGCCCTTGCTCAGCTAAGCCTAAGAAAAAAGCTGCATTCAAGGGACCTATTCTAAAGAACTACGAAAAGGAGCAGGTATCTAGTTCCTAAAGCCAGGTATGTATAAGAGGACCATGAATGCTTGTGGTAGTTTGAATCTAACTCAGAGAGAGCAGCACTATTAGGAGGTGTGGCTTTGTTGGAGTTGGTATGGCCTTGGTAGAGGAAGTGTGTCACTGTACAGGAAGTGTGTTTCCTATGCCCAAATATCATCCAGTGTTTCAGTTGACTTTCCATTGCCTGAAAGATGGAGAACTCTCAACTACTACTCCAGCACCACTGTTACTGCCTGCATGCGACCATACTCCCCATCATGATCATAATGGACTAAACCATTGTCTGAACTGTGAAACTGTAAGCGAGCCATCCCAAATAAATGTTTTCTTTGTAAGTGTTGCCTTGTTCATGGTGCCTTTTCACAGTAATAGTCACCCTAACTAAGAAAATGCTCCAGAGTCATGGGCAGGGCAGGGTGTCCTTTCCAGTTCTTAGTGAAAGATACATAATAGTGTGACCTTCTCCGGAGGCTTTTAGTCACTAGTCACTGCTCATGTAACCCCTGTGATAAACCCTGTTCAGACCTCAGGCTGTGTTTGAAGAATGCTATATTCTCTAAAAATCTGTGATATATGGGCAGATGAGATCAAATCCAGTGTCGTCATGATTCTGTGGGGTTCAAAGGCTTTGATGACAATCCTTGCTGTCTAGATACCATACTCTGTTTTCTATAACCTGCCATATGGTCTTGTTTCTGAGATACAATGACTTACACAACTTAAGGTTGTTTGAAGGATGTTGTTACCACAACTAGAGAGAGTAACTGGCCCTTCTAACATGTTCAATAAGTGTGTGCTTTAAGTTAGTCTGAGCCCGGTCTGATACTGGAGGAAGGATACCACTCTAGGACTTGCTACAAAATTGAGCAACTCCATTTTTTCAATACATGGAGCCCACCTGGTAAAGACTAAGAATGTTTACCGAAGGCTTAAGGTGGTAGGTGCCTACCCCAAACATTGACAAGTGAATTATTGAGTTTTACATTAGCTGAGTCAGTGATCAGTTTTGAGTAAATTGTGTAGATAGCCATCATTATGATGCTGTTTACTCCAGCAGCAGCAGCAGCAGCAGCTTCTTCTTCTCCTCCTCCTCCTCCTCTTCCTCCTCTTCTTCTTCTTCCTCTTCCTCTTCTTCTTTTTGTTTTTTTGAGACAGAGTTTCTCTGTGTAGTTTTGGTGCCTGTTCTGGATCTCACTCTGTAGACCAGGCTGGCCTCGAACTCACAGAGATCTGCCTGGCTCTGCCTCCCAAGTGCTGGAATTAAAGGCGTGTGCCACCACTGCCCAGCACAGCATGCTCTTCTTTTTTTGTTGTTGTTGTTGTTTTTCAGAGCTTAGGACCGAACCCAGGACCTTGAGCTTGCTAGGCAAGCACTCTACTGCTGAGCTAAATTCCCAACCCCTAAGCATGTTCTTCTTAATGACACTTCTCACCAAGAAAATCGAGAGTAGTCTAATGTACATTTCTAATTCATGTTGTATTAACATGGATTATACAGGAAGTGTGACATGGCATTTGCCAAATACATTCAGAAATCCATAAAACTTGGGGTTAAAATGCTGATATAGAAACAATCTGACTTGAGAAAGGAAGAGGTTATGGCCATCATGGCTTTTCTACAATCTAGCTTAAGTCTGCGTCAGAGACTCCGTGCTTCAGAACACAGGGTTCTGTTGAAATAATCAATTCCTGGCAGACATTAGGATATGGAGAGTCTTAACACTCTAGAAATAGCTTGTTTTAATCTAACTGTTGGCACAGGTGGGTTTTCCTTGAGGTTGCTAAGGATGCCCTGGTTATTTTCCTGAAGACTGTGTGGCGTACTGGAGATTTCAACAGCTCTACAGCAGGGCTATGCTTACATCCTTGATTTTTTTTTTAATAAGAGTTCTTGCCTCCTTTGCCAGAAATAAATGTTGGCTACTGATTGTAAAAATACACCTCAAAGATTTATTTGATCTTTCAATGAAAATATCAGAAAAAAAATCTGCTGATAATCAAGTTACTATGAACTGCAAACCTCTAAAACTGAATCAGTCAAATCAGTCTATATATATAAAATAAATACCAGGCATTGTCTCAAGCAGGGCTGTAAACAAAACTACAATGATTCCTACCTTCTTGATGCTTGCAATTGGGTGGAAAAGACAAATTATTAATTAAACAATCAACAAAGTAATAGTAGCCTTTGCCAGTGTAGCTATGCTTTGGAAATGTGTGACATTAAGTAAGGGATGGCTTCCCAAAGGAGATCTAAGACCTATAGGTAGGTGTTAGGAAGGGCTAAATTGTTCAGGATTTTTATTTATTTATTTAATCAAATTTATTTGTTTTATATCCTGACCTCAGTTTCCCCTACCTTCTCTCCTCCCATTCCTTCCAACCACCACCCCACCCCACTCCAATCCACTCCTCCTCTGTTTCTGTTCAGAAAGGGACAGGCCTCCCATGGGTACCAAGCAAGCATGGCATATCAAGTTGAGGTAGAACTAAGCTCCTCCACTTGTATTAGGGCTGGCCAAGGCAAACCAGTAAGAGAAATGGGTTCCCCAAAGCCAGCCAAAGCGTTAGGGACAGCCCCTGCTCCCACTGTTGGGAGTCCCACAAGTAGACCAAGCTACACAACTGTCACATGTATGTAGAGGGTCTAGGTGAGTCCCATGCAGGCTCCCTTCTTGTTAAATCAGTCTCTGTGAGCCCCTGTGAGCCCAGGTTAGTAGTTTCTGTAGGTTACTAAAAGACATTTTAATTATTTGCTACTAGAAGAATATCACCTGATGACATTTTCCTTCACTAAATGGTTACCTTTCTATGACACCGAAACCAGACTAGATATAATGCAGGAATAACTACAGAGAAGGAATTAAGGAAGTATTGCTGCAGCCTAGGAGACACAGACTGTGGATGTGACTATAGAGATGCATTACCTACTTCTATGGAAATGAAATGGAAAGGCTTGGTGAGTAAGAAATGAATGATGCAGTTAGGTTCCTAGGAAAAACCAGAGACTACATCCACCAGCCTGTTCCTGGTAAAATGACCACAGTTGTTCAGTTGATTTGATTAATGTAACATATTAAAAAAATCATTTAAAACAAAAGTCAGCACAAGAATTATCTTACATTGGGGGTAACTACTACCTGATTTGGTTGTGTTCTTTTATGTAACTAGGTAAGTGCTGATTCTGCATTATGCTTAATGATGTGTGCATAGTTTCCACTAATGACTAAGATTAAACACTAGGCAACTTAAACACGAAGTTTCCAAAACTTCAAAGCCAGTGATTCCTACTTAGAAGACTTCAGTGAAATCTAAACTGTTTCTAAACGGTTGAGGATTCCTTCTGTGCCAAGAGTTATAGTGTGTACATTATTTTTTCTCCTTTTGGCTTGTTCTTAAATTTTAATTTGAATCTTTAGAAAAAAATCAAGAGGCAGTCGATAATAGCACTGGGTGCCAAGACTTGGAATTAGACTTGTGTATGAGGCCCAACACTGACACTCACTGTGAGTCTGAGCCAGTGAACTTCTCTGGACTTAATTCCCTGTCCATTAGACAGTTCAACACTGCTCTCCACAGTGTATGTTTATCTGTCTTCTCTCCCAAATTCACTTTTTTTAATCCTTGCCTATGAGTAAAGAGTGCTACATTTATTGTGCTGTTGCCGCATCCCTGCTAGTCAGCATGACCTTTTTTTTTTTTTTTTTGCTTTTGAACTCTGATCAAGGCTTCTCTGTTAGGGGCAAAGTGCCTCTAAGGAAAAACACCTTAAGTGGTAGGGCCAGCTTTCCTGTGAAACATTCAAGATAGAAAGGACAAAGGAGTGGGGATGGGACATAGTCTCAAAGAGCACTAGCTGCTTGGCATGTTTTAGGTGTGGGTTTTTCTTCTGAGTTGAGATCACTGCCTAGCCTTCTGAGTTTGGGTTTCAATTTTGCCCCATGAGTTCTTCATACACACAGTGTGCCTGTGGGTTGTTTTCATGGGACTATACAGACTTTCAGTTGAAGAGAACCATTCTGCCTCATACCAGAGATGCTTCTATGTTTAGAAGCATTCCTTCGAAGTCAGGATGAACTGGTCATACTGGTAAGAAGCCCTGCCTCAGGGAAGCACTGGCCTTGCTCTGTCTTCTGCACACTGGTTTCTAAATGTTCTTTTACCCAGAGAAACCCCGGGAAATACTAAGTTTCCACAGTCCAGGCTGTCTTTAGGCTTCTGCCCTTCAGATCCGTGCTCTTCAGACTGTCGCCTTTCTGTTCTCAGATGTGATTTTCATGCAGATCTGCACCAGAGAAACTGTGCGGTCCTGTCAGCTACAGCTGCCACTTTCTCCCAAAGCTCTGTTCTTGAGGCTCATGCTGCTCCACATCCACGCTGCAGATGCTTGTCTTCTGGTTGGTGGCCTCTAGGACCTAGCCCAACTCTGCAAAAATGCTTTCTAGAATATTCTGCTGGGATTTCCACACCCAGAGCTGACCTTAATCATTTTCTGTAATATTGCTCTGTTCTCTCGGGCACAAGACTGGTTATTTAGTTTCTGCACACTGTTTTAAATCGATTGCACTTGACCAAAGTCCTCAAATTTGGTGTGAAGGGTTATCATAGTTTCTTACTACCCATGGTCATGAAAAAATTTCAGGTTAAAATTTCTCCCTTGGTCTTCTGCTGCTGTTGTGGAAACTAATCAAAAACACCATGTTCCAAATATTGCAATCTCTCACAAATTCCTACATTACTTGAGCAAAGCATTCTAAACTCAGGTCATATAAGTTCAGTGTACAGGGCTTTGTTTAATTTTGAACTGTCAAGGTTGTTGCATAACTAATCCAAATCGAAAGCCACTGTGGTTGAGGTGTTTTCTTCTCTAGATGTCATTCTGGAGGTTAAAGCCATGCCAACGTTCTTGCTCATCTAACAGGATCAGTTGGGCATCCTGTTGCTCTATTTGGGTTTTATTGCCTCATAGCCTTTGGTTGAACACAACTATGTGGATATTCCTTATGAATCAAATAGGAATCTATCTATTTGGGGCAGTATCATATGTTAGTGAAGATTGTGCTCAAAGGATTAAATGCCCTTATTAGTCAGTTAAGAACAACGATCACATGGCTTTATCTAGTAATAGAATGGTTCAACACAAAGAAATAGAATAAGCCACATGTGGCTCGATTATGAGTGTGCTTTGCTCACCCTGGCGATTGGGTGTGGGCTATGCATCCCCAGATGAGGATTTTCTCAGCTGCGACCTTTATTGTGCAGCAAATGAACTCATGACTGGCTCCTATACCGCGCTGTTATTTAGCTGTCTTCCTCCCCCAGGCTTTTTCCCATGTGTTCCAGCATCAGAGCTGAGATCTGTGCTCATGTGGAAGCCACGTTGCACTTGCAGGCTAGCTCCCCATCTGCCAGTGTCTAAGTGGAGGTCTCTTTCTAGAGACATCTGTTTGTCTGCCACCCTGACTGTTCTTGTGTGAAACATCATGGCCAGCTATTCGTCAGTAGACTAGCTAAGGAATCACTCTATAATTCCAACCTACTTGCAGAAAAAGTACTCAAAAATGGTATGTTTTATAAGTGTCTTATTTTTACAGCATTTGGCCATGCTGGCTACCATTTCTCCCTTAGAACTAAACATTTCTGACATCTATTGGGTGTGGGGAGAACATAAGATTCAAGAATCATACTGTTTGGGCTAATTTCTGCACTAACTGGTTATTATCTCAACAATACTGAATAACAACCGTACTGCTTTGATAGGATACAGGAAGTGTTTCTTTCTCAATGTCAGGTCATCAGTCAGCATGGCTCTGTGGCTCTCGACTCTTGAGATAGCTGTCTCAGCAGTTATTTTTATAATTTTATAATTGTCAGTGGAAGTCAAGATGGGAGAAGATGACATCAAATCCCCAAAATAAATGTATGTATTTAGGCATGTGTGCACATACATATATGTTTCAAAAGAAGGACAGACACTCAAGGAAAAGACTAAAACTTAAGTCACAGATAAATATTGAAGGGTTTGGAGGAAAAGCACTGTTTGTAAATCCTGTGACAAAGAGAACATTTACAAAAAATATAAATCGTAACTGGCATAGCCTAACTCCAATTCAGAATATTCCACTACAAAGAGCACTCTAAAAGACAGTCAGAAGAATGTGGAAAAACTCCAAGGTGCATCCCTGTGGGCCAAAGGCAGATCAGGACCTTCCCCTCCGGTGCTAGGCCAGGCTAGATTGGTGGTCTGAACTAGGCAAATGGCCTGCTTGAGAGCCTGGGGGCATGCAGCTGGGCTTTCTATCTATCCAGATGGCTTTGGAAAAGGTTCTGCAGACATGTCTCATCAGTGTGCTCTGGTCTGCGGGAATTGTATCTCACAGTATAAAATTTGTTCATTATGTTCCAAAAGGTCACAGTTTATACTGTGGAGAAAAAAAGAAAAGCCCTTTTAAGCAGGACATTGCACTCTTTTTAAGTCCCCGATTCATAATCCAATACAGAAATCACTGGCCACACAAGAAAAGAAAGGCAGATTTTAGTTCGTTTATATTAGCAAGCTGTATAAAATAAAATATATTATAAAATTCAATTTTATGATCAGGCTTTGTAAAAATCACAACAAAATACATCATTGTAGAGCACAACTCCACAAAAATGTCTGTGGCATGGAATGTGTAAATTCATTTGAATTACTCTGTCAATAATATTGGCTCTTTGCATCCATGAGTATGAGTTAGCTCTCCATTTATACCAATATTTGTTTTCTAATAAAATTTTGCATGATTTTCCATAGGATTCAAACTTTTATTAGGCTTATTTACTTCTAGATGAAAAATATATTTTGTTGCTGTTATAAATGTCTCTCTATATGTTTTTGAGTTGACACTGATAGACACCAATTTTGTCGTCTGCATGCTTCTGCCTATATTTATACCACATATTTTTAGGCCAAGTATTTTCTTCATACTTTTCGATTCTTTTACTCTGCAAATCTACTGTCCATGAATCATACCTTTTCATGGAAGCTGAAGTTTACCACCTCCATATTCACTTTCTCTGACCTCAGGAAGTCTTCCTAACGCTGTTTACTGACGCCACACAGCTCCATGTTCTAACACGGATTTGTAAGTGTAGGTGCTGGGCTTACATAGCTGTGACGAGATTTTTATAAACAGAAATGTAGCAGCCTTCGGAGAGCTCGAAAAACGCCGTTCTACTAGGCGTCCTTCTTCCTGTCTTTTGCTTTCTCCTTTTCTTCCAGCTTGGAATGTGGATGTCATGTTCAGAGCGGCGGGTGTCCGGGGAGGGGAAACCGGGGGAGGGAGCAAGGGGCGAAGGGTGGGGGGCCGGGGTCGGGGGCGCGGAGCACCTGTATTGTGAGCATGAGGACAAACACTCACAGAGGACAGCAGCATGGAAAGACAATAGATTCTTAGTGACAGGTTTGAGCTGTCAAGCCTGCCAGTGCCTACCCACAAAGTGCTTCTTATGTGGAAAAAAAAATCCACATTTGATTAAGTTTCTAGATGAGGTTGAAATGTGCCACTGAGCCAATACAACTGCGACTTGGTAGCTTTCATTTATTTTATTTCACCCGACCGTTTGTCTTTGTGCTTATTTTTGTTTGATTGTTTTTCTCTCCTTGTACTATCTGAGACTCAATTACTTTGTTTGTTTGTTTGTTTTGTTTTTCGAGACAGGGTTTCTCCGTGTAGCTTTGCGCCTTTCCTGGAACTCACTTGGTAGCCCAGGCTGGCCTCGAACTCACTGACTTGGTAGCCCAGGCTGGCCTGGAACTCACAGAGATCCGCCTGGCTCTGCCTCCCGAGTGCTGGGATTAAAGTCGTGCGCCACCACCGCCTGGCTTTCAATTTCTTTTTTAATTGTACTTTTAGTTGGTACACAGAATAGTGGGTTTCATCATATTTTAATACATGCCTATCACTATGTTTTGCTTCCATTTGCTCCCCCATGCCTCCTCTCACTGATCTTCTTCCTCAATGATTTTCCAACTTCAATAACTTTTTTAAGTCATTGATCAGTGCTGGAAGTTGCTATCAGGTTTTAAAAGGCAAACCCTAGGCGCTGCCTTTAAAATGAGGTTGTAAAGGCAAAAGCAAGGTGTAGTTGTTATACTTTATATATGAGATGAGGTACAGACTGAGAATTTGAGGTAATTACATGAGATTTTTCATTCTTAAGAGATCAGCAGGTCTAGGTCCGGTGCTACAGGCATATAATTCAAACTCCTTGGGAGTCTGAAGCAGGAAGATAGCAAGTTCCAGTCTTTCTTGGGTTAAAAAGTGAATTCCAGGCTGGCTTAGGCAATTTACTGAAACTTTGTCTCAAAATAAAAGCTGAAAAGAATGTTGGGGAGATAGTGCAGTGGTAGAGCATTTACTTTGCATGCTGTGGACCCTGGGTTCAATCTCCAGCACCACAAAAGAAGAAAGGAAAGAAAAAAAAGAAACAACACAGGATTTATTTTATTAAATAAAGATCAGTAATAAAATAAGAAAAAACTTTTTTCTTTGTCATACTGATGTATAAATATATTATATATATATATATATTATATATTCTTTATTATTGATTAGCATGAACATACTGTTGTATAGCATGTATCAACTTAGCTTCAAATCCCTACACTCCTTTGTATCAGCAATGAGGCCTTAAACAAGGCCCTCACTCACTCCTTCCTTATAGATCTCAAGATGTAGCAGAGCATAATAGTACAGATGCCACAAAGCATGGTGGGACAGATGAATGAGGTGAACTAGCTGCTGAAGTTACAGTTTTGGGTTTGATTAGGGATGCTCTAGAGTAACTGATAAAGCATTATGTTCATGCCACTGCCAACGCTGGCCTTGAGGTTTTTTTAGTAGTCCTTTATTTCCTGTATTTCACTATGAATAGTAAACCACCATAGGAACTTCTTTTTAAAACTTTTATGTGTATGGGTGCTTTGATTGCATGTATGTTTGTGCACTTTCCATGTGCAATGTACAAGGAGGCCAGAATAGGGCATTGGACCACCTGGAATTGGAATTATACACAGTTGGGAGTGGCCATGTGGGTGCTAGGAAAAGAATCTGCGTCTGCTGGAAGAGGATCTAGTGCTCTTAACCACAGAGTAATCTCTCCAGATCCCAATCATATGAATTTCTTAAGGTTCGTATTAAATTTACTTTGGACATAGTATGTTCTACAAGGTTGAAGCACAGGTTACCTTAGAATTTATTGTCTTAACATTTATTTAGTTTGAGTTTGGGGAAATTAAGCAACTCTCAATTCTATTTTAATCATTTATGATTGGGACTTCTGATTCTATCTGCTTGAACTATTTTATAGGAATCTCATAAGAACAAATAAATAAAATAATTCACATAAAAGACTTTTCAGTGCTAAATAAGCAACACATGTCATGCATCATTTAGACCAATGATAAATTTACAGGACATTTAAAAAATTCAACCAACTGAATTTCTGAATTTTGTATCTTTCTTGTTTTGATGTAAACTGCTAAAATTAATTAGATTCTATCTATATTAAAAAACTCCATGATATAACATCCCGGAATGTACAACAGGGGGATACCTGCAATTTTCTCTCTATCACTTAATTTTACAATGTATTCCCCGGGATCAAGGTAAGAAACAGAAAACAATGATAAATGTTGAATAACGAAACTCTCACGTCATCAGAATGGGAAGAAAGTCTTTGCCCTCTTGTCCTTGTTAAACCTCAGTTCCTTTGCACTTAATCCTATTTCCCAGGCAGCTCAGAGAACAATTAAAATATCCAGTGGGGGCTTGTTTCTTCAAAACTTAAGCCATCAACCGCACTGTTCTTTGTTGCCTAAATCTTGTAAAATATTCCAGCTTATTTTCCTCATATAATTCTTTGAGGACTCCTTTAGCTAAACACAGTGCATCTATTAGGGATCATCATAATTACCACACCTCAAGTTAACCAACACTATTTGTTCGTAACAATTATTTAGTTCTCATGAAAGCTAAGGTGTGAATGTATGATAGAACTCCCTTCCCGTGAGATTTATTTGCAAATGAAACTACCTTCAAAGTGAAATAGCAGTATCATTGAAGCTCACAGCCCATAAAAAGGAGCAAGACTACTTTCAGTCACACACTGAACCATGGTATTAAGATGACAGGGACCAAGAGCTGCTCCTGCCGGGGGACTTGGTAAAGAATATTTAAGTATCTTAAATTGATTGCAGACATGAGTTCTTAATGGGGGAAAGGTGATTTTAAAGTTGTTGGTAATAAGATTAAAACACAACTAGATTCTCCATTTTATTCTGAGGACTCAGATTTAGTTGGTATTATATTCACATGTGTATTCTACTTTTTTCTTTATCATGTCCTGTCTCTCCTTTTCTGCTTGTATTTCCAAAGCTCATCTTCAAACACTCATGCATATACTCCTATGTTAGAAACTGTGAGAACTACCAGCTCTCCTTCCAGTCCCCTGACACAGTCAATCTTCAGCATGTTTGATATATTCTATTTCTTTTAAGCAATTCACTTACTATAACACTCAAATACTTTCAAATACTTTAAGGCTCTCCATTTCTATCACAAGACTGAGAGGATGAGGAGTCAAAGATGATGGGGATTTCAGTAACTTGGAGACTGAAACTGCCACCAACACTGGGGATCCAGAAGCCAGACCAGCTTGGCACCCAAAGGAGATGGAGAAAGCAGATACCTTGACAGGACCTCTGAGCTACTGAGATAGTAAAGTAGAAACTCCCATTAACTGCACCGGGAAGTTGTGAGCTGCCTGTCAGAAGCAAGGAGTCATGTGGTAGAGAGCTGTGTATCCACAGACAGAACATATTGTCCAAGGAAACTATCTGGATTAGCAAAATATAGTAGAAGACGTTGTCTTAAGATCACTAGAAAATACCCAATAGGAAAACACTTATGGAGAAGAAGAATTAATTTCATATAATTGGAGCTAATGGAAAAGAATATAGGGAATCCTATTCAGTTTCATATGAGGGAGAAGAGCTATCCTTGACAATGGCTGTCTTCTTCTAGAAAGTTCAGGAGCATGGGTGGAGTCACTGTTCTTTAGAACTCTAGAATCACTGTTTATCAGTGTATTACAGATGACTTCCATGATATGAGAAGGTTGACTCAGTGGTCAGCTCTAAAAGCACACATGCATGTAACATTATAGTGACTGAGCAGGTTGTATTTATACATTTAGCAATACATATGTACAGCACAACAACTAATGACAGAAGAGCCTATACATTTGAAATAGTGAAAGGATTTCCACTAGTGTGGCTGGTTGTCTCTGTGTGTTTTCCCATCATGATCTCGATGTCCCTTGCTTGTAGGATCCCTCCTCCCTCTCATCAATTAGACTCTTGGAGCTCGGCTTGGTACCTGGCCGTGGATCTCTGCATCTGCTTCCATCAGTAACTGAATGAAGGCTCTATGATGACAGTTAGGGTATTCACTAATCTAGTTACTGGAGTAGACCAATTCAGGCACTCTCTCGACTATTGCTAGTACTCTAAGTGGGAAAATATACAGAGACGACCAGCCACACTAGTGGAAACCCATGGACTGTGGACCAATAGCTGTGGAGCCCCCACAGGACTGGACTAGGCCCTTTGTATATGCAAGACAGTTATTTAGCTTGAACTGTTTGGGGGACCCCCATGCAGGGGTATCAAGATCCATCCCTGGTGCATGAGCAGGCTTTTTGGAGCCCAGTGCCTAGGGTGTGACACCTTGCACAGCTTTGGCGAAGTGGGGGAGGTGCTTGGACCTGCCTCAACTGAGTGTACCAGGCTCTGCTGACTCCCCATGGGAGACCTTAACTTGGAGGAAGTGGGAATAGGGGGTGGATTAGAGGGGAAGCCTGGCAGGGCAGGAAGAGGGAGGAGGAGGGGTGTCTGTGATTGGTGTGTAAAATGAATAGAAAATTTCTTGATTAAAAAAAAAAGAGTGGAAGGACGAGTAAATGGGAGGGTTTGGAGTGAGGAAAGGGAAGGGGAAAATGACATAATTATCTCATCATCTCAAAATTAAAAGAAATACTTTGTAAACAGAGATTGACTAGATGGCTTCTTGGCTTTCAACTTAGAGATTTTGACATTCAGCATATGCTGTGCTTCCTCCCAGGTGTCAAATTCCTCAGCACAAGGATTAATTGCTCCTTAGAAAACTGAGAAATGCTAGGCATGGTGTGGGATCTCAATAAATTATTAAGTGCTTGCTTGGGCCTTAGACATTCAGGAAGGTCGATGCACAAATGCTTTTTGATCACGCCTGTTTAAGAATCATTGAAGAATGGGCTAGAGACAGCTCAGGAGTTAAAAGCACTTACTGCTCTTGTGAAGGAACAGAATTCAGTCACCAGCACGTACATGGTGGCTCACAAACATCTGTAATTCTAGTTCTGTGGATCTGATACACTCTTCCAGATTTCACTGGTTCCTGCATGCATGTGGTACAAATAAACTTACTCAGGTACACACATACACATAGAAATAATTATAAGAAAAAGAATAATCAAAGCAGTGGTGTGGAACTATGTGAAGAATGAGAATGAGGTGTGGTTATAGAAAGGAGAGAAATCGGAGACAGGGCATAAAAGGAGAGATGAGTCCCAGTAGATGGGAAATTTATGACTATTTGCTTTAGGCTGAAGACTAGGTTACTGAGTGCATTCTAACACTATAAAATGTCCTTGTTATTATAGTCTGTTGGGGTACCTAACATACCATTAAGTGCAAACAGTGTGGGTGGGCATGCTCAAGTGTGAATGAACACACAGAGATACATGGTCACAAACAAGCCTGGCTTTTTCCATTTCTGCCCTGTGATATCTACAAGACAATGTTCACGTTAAAAAGACATATACTGGGCTGGGTGTGGTTGGTGCACACTTTTGATCTCAGCACTTGGGGAGGCAGAGGTAGGGGGATCTCTGTGAGTTCAAGGGCAGCTTGGTCTACAGAGTGAGTTCCAGGACAGCCAGGGCTGTTATAAAGAGAAAGCTTGTCTTGAGGGGGAGGGGGAAGGATGTATAATGTATGGTGCTGCTTTAAACAGAATCCAGACCAGACCATAAACATGTGAAAACATCTAATGTAGCAGTGGAATTAGAAGCATGTTCGATTTTATAGCTGTGTGTAGAACTCTGGCACTGCAGTGGTTAACCACTGAGGTAATAGACTAATTTATAAAACAAAATGAAATTGTCAATCAACATCTTTAATTATAATAGGAGCCAAAGTAATGAGTTTGTTGTTGCTGTTATTAAAACCACATTATCTAACGAGTTTTCTCTAGCTGTATTCAGTGAAGGAGGCATAGCTAAGGTGAGTTACAGTTGAAAATGTGGTTTCTATTTTTCTGTGTTTGAAAGGGCTCATTAGCAGAAAGCATGATTTCCCTGGTACTGTAGTTTGGAAATACTATGAGATGGCTGCTTTTCTTCCCGACTGTTGTTTCATTTAAGACAGTTGCATCCACTAAAGCACCCAGTTATGCTGTCCGTTTTTTCAGCGCAGAAAGAATCTCAGGGAACTGGGCTCTTTGCATGTGTCTGGCAGCCATTTCCAAAGCTCATTTAAAAACTAAATGATACTGTGCAGAATGCATGCACTGGAATTACAATTAGCCTCTGCATCCTCACATTTCATATTCTGTTTACAGCTGTCAAAACTGGCCTTTTTTTTTCTGAGCTAAACTGGGCTAAATCCAAGTCAACAGAACTACAGTGATAGGATTTTGACTGGCTGAATAGGACATAGGGTTTTCAGACAGCAAAGGCACCTACAGATGCAGTTGCAAAATAGTTGGGAAGGAAGTACCTTCCCCATGGAGGAACAGGGAGTCTCTCTTGCACAAGGGACCTTGCTGCCAGCAAACCACATTCCTGTTGGGTGGCTTGTCACTTCAAAATATCTGCACCTTGTGACTGGAGGTCATAGGTAAGCCTCTCAAATGGCTTTACTCATAAATCAGTTCCTTAGACTGATAAACCTCTCAGACTATCAGCATGGCAACTCAGAACCAGAATCTCTTCCCACTGTCCCTTTGCCCCCCAAAATAAACAAAAAAATACACTATGTTCAACAAATTCTAGGTTGAATAATACTAATAATAACTCATACCAAGCAATGCTTACTTTTTAAAAAAAATCCAAATACTCTAGTGATTAGTTTCTGTGGACAGCTTCCTTTAATTCTGAAACCCCCTAACAGTATAGGTTCAATCCTAATTATTTCTTCCTTGTTACAGGTAGAAAAATGAGACTCATTGCAGTTAAAAAGGTTGCCCAAGACCATATTTTACTAACTTGTATAGCCAGGGTCAGCATAGACACAGGGCTCCAGGCTTCCAGTTCCAGAACACAGAACTAAGGTTTCTCCTGGTTTCTGGGGTCTGAGAAATGTTTTGTAAAAATGTTTTGTGGTTTTAAAATAAAATGCATTCTTTCACTGATATCTGCCTTCTGTCTCAGGTTTTACACTTTACTCATGATCTTAAAATAATATATTTTTATTTGTGTGTGTGTGTGCGTGCACATGAGTGCTTGTACCTGATGAGGCCAGAACAGGGTGTTGGATTCTCTGAAGCTGGAGTTACAGACAACTGTGTGCCTCTCCATGTGGTGGTGAAACCCGAACTCCAGTCCTCTGCAAGAGCAGCAAGTACTCTTAGCTGTCAAGCCATGTCTCCAGTCCCCATTTGGTGTTTTTTTTTTTTTTTAATCAATGGCAATTTGTTAAGTACTACCCTATGTACAGTTCTTTAACAAACACAAGAAGCAAGCTCTGAATGCATGGTTTTATTTATTTATTTATTGGTAATTGTCCTTACAGTGATATTTGCATTTCTGGTATGACATGATTTCTCATACTTTTTTTTATTCCTTCTTTTTCTGACTCCTGTTTTTATTTCTTCTTTTAAAAATTTTATGCATTTTTAATTAAAACAGAATTACATTACTTTCTTCCTTTTCTTTCCTCCTTTTAGCCTCTTCCAGGTATTCTGCCTCTAACTCCTCCCATGTCTCCTGCTCTCCCAGGTATTCTGACTCTAACTCCTCGTGTCTCCCACTCTCAAACTGATAGCCTATTTTGCTTTTATTGTGATCATTACATACATATATGTGTGCACAAGCATATGAATACAACTTATGAGTCCATTTTTGTTGTTTGTGTATAAGGCTGCTCTAACTTTGTGTTGGATAACCAGTCAGGGGACTCATCCTCGGGAGAGGCTAATTCTCCGTCTCCCATCAGTTATTAGTTGCCTGTTGTTCTTTGTCTAGGAATTGGACCTTTGAAAATTTCCCCCTTCCTAGTTAGTGTGTGTATTGACATCGCCATTTTTCTGGTCTTGTTTATGCAACCATTTCTAGGAGAGATCGCTTCACAGCAGACTTCCTGGCATTCTAGTTCTTACAAACTTTCCATCCAATGATGCTCCCTGAGCCATAGAGGCAGAATCTGGGGTGGAGAAATATCCCCTGGTGCTGGGCTCCCCACTATCTATTTATCTCTTCACTCGGTCCAGTTGTATTTTTCTGTGATGTTCTCCACCTGCTGTCAAGAGAAGCTTCTTTGATAGATGGCTGATAGCAATACTAATCAGTGGGTAGAAGGATAAGATTTAGAATGTCATAAGAAATTAATGCTGGTCTAGCAAAGTGTCTAGTAAGTAGCACTTTCTTTTCTAAGGTCAATGACCTCATTAGGCCTGGGTAGTTGGCTAGGTTCCTTGTACCAGACATGATTTCCCTCCTATTGAGTGGGCCTGAAGTCCAAGTAGAAAGCTGTTGCTTGCTACCAACATGTGAGAGCTACAGATTGTACCTTACAGATGTCTTCCCATGCTGGTCATTGTTGTAGTTCATAGGTGTATGAACTGGGTAGGACTCCTAACTATTTCCATCCTTTGGCAGCTTGCATAGTATTTAGTGGCACCGTGGAAGATAGATCCCATGAAGAAGGTCTATTTCAAGTTAGACTGAGCTTGAATCATGCCAGTCCTGTGTTCACAATGTTCTACGTCTTCAGGAACAGAGACTCAGCTTCATCCTCTGAGAGGCAACCAAGGGCAACAGCAGTAGCCTACGTTGTTTGGGAGCTACTTTTTTATGTTCTCTTTTTCTTTTGTCCACTATTCCCTGCCCCACCTTTTGCCTTTGGGAGAGCTTACCTTAAATTCTTGATATTTGACTTACTACTTACCCGATATCATAGATTTTTATTTTTTTCAGGTGGGGTAATTATAATAACTTCAATTAGAAGCCCAGTCCCCAACATACCTTTTCATTCACATCCTGTACATCTTAAACTGCACCAAATTACCAGCCCACCTGTCCCACTAGTCCCTAAAAGCTGTTCCTTTTATCCCTGTTGGCACTATAGGATCACAGACCCATGTCCTCCGTCAACTAGACATCTGCTACAGACCACTAACTTGTCTCCTAACTCCTACTTTTATTTTCTGCTAAATAAGTTTTCTACAGAGCTATTCAATAACTTCTCAAAAATACCACCATGCATCATTTTATTGCTCAAACCCTCTACACTCCTGTATGCCCGCGTGTTAAAGCGCCATCTCTTCTGCAGCTCCTCCAGAATCACTCTGGGCCTCCTCCACCTTGCTCTGGGATGCATCTTCTGCACACTGCTGTAGCTTCCCTCCACTGCCTCCTCGATCATTCTCTGTCGGTCTTCTTCCTAGTCTTCACCATGGTAACTAGCTCTACCTTTGTAGAACTCACTCATGGACCACTTCTAGGAGGCTTTTCTTCTCTTTCCAGGTGATTCTCAAGAGCAAGTCACTCCCAAATGGCGTGGCTGTCTCCTCCGTGTTTCTGAAATCGTGCCCATAGCACAATGCCTCCAAATGACCTGTACCACCCTTCCACTATGTTAGATCTGCATCAAGTTTTCATCTGCTGCGTAGTATCCATATTAGAGGCGCAGCTTGGAGAGCATGGGATAAATATTTGGGGACCTGAAATGAAACTTCCCGGCATCTTTTAATGAAAGAGAAGATCAAAAATAGACAGCACACTCTCATAAAATGTTTGGACTTTGTGGCAAAGCAGACTGGCTGTTTCTGGGGTGTCAATGATTGTGCACTTTGAAACTTAACCTTTGGCAATATGGCTACGGCACTAACTTACTGGGGATCAGCAAAGGGGATGATGGTGTTGGAGCCCCATTCTGTTTAAATTTAAATGCTGTTTTACTAAGAAATGTCAGTGCTGTGGTTGTTACAATATAAGGCCCAGCTTCTTCAGATCTCCTACTGGGCCTAAGTAGGTCAAGTGTCTCATTGTGTGAGTCAGTGGCAGTGCCTGAAATAGAACACAGACAGATACATCATTTCTTTCGAGCACTGCCCAGATAAACCCAGAGTTTTGATGCAATGCAAGCAGAGCTAGAAATCAACAAGGATGCTAATGAAAATTATTTGGGGCAAGGATTTATGAGGATGTGGGGAACTGGGCTTATACAAATGTATTTAAAAGGAAGTAATACATTAGCAATGCTAAGAACAAATCTTTCTACTAGGTGCATTTGTGCTATGCATTATACCCGAGCTATGAATTTGACTTAATTCACCTTTGACAAAGATACTCCTGCGTATTTTGTTGTCTATGGCCTTATGTGAGGCTTTTAAAATCTCCACGATCAAGGAATGATATAAAGTATATTCAGTTTTCAAGGAGCAAACCAACGTTGGCCTTCCATGATCTGGTGCCTGCCTATCCTTCTCTCTAAATGATTGCCTATCCTGGTCTATCATGACTTTTAGACAGCAGCTACAAGGAACACTTTTGTTCGTATCAAACGATTTCTTGCCTCTAGGACCAGGCTAGTTCTGTTTCCTCCAATATTTGTCAGGTTTCACCCATCCTATGTGTTAAAGTAATTGCCCATGAAGCCCACTCTTCCCACATTTACCAACTATCTGTAGGTACTTCTGATGATCACAACTGGACAAGAGAAGCATCTTGTAGAGATGAGGAATGTTGTCAAATATTCCACACTCTTGAGACCTAATCACAACTTATTCAACCTATTGAGTGTCAGTAGAGGTATTGAAAAGTCCTAATTTGGAATGCCTCTTACAACAAATAACCCGAGTCTATTTCAACTGTTTGAAGAAGTGCCAACTTCACTTAAACGTATGTTTTTAGCAATTTTGTACTGATAAGTATAACTTTTTAAAGAGTGAATGCCGTAGTTTATAGTCAGTGACCCTAAGTTGTAAAGGCTTTAGAAAGGTCATAGGTCAAGATGCTCATCTTAATTCTAGATGTAATAGGATAGAATGTGATTTAGTATTATATCACTCCAGTCTTTTGCTAAGGAGTTAAGTTTTAGATTATAAAAGAATTATCCCTGTAATTAGTGCATTTCTCTTTGGGTAGGTTCTGTATTCTAGTCAATCTGGAACATGACACTGTACCTTATTGTTCAAGTGCACATATACACACACAGGTATATACATACATACACATAAAATAAACATAAGAAAATCACACAAAAAGTTCAGATTCTTCAGAAACCATTCTACTTGTCTTGGCTCAAGGATTGTGGTACATTTGGAATAACCACCCTTAACAGGGAATTGCTTTGCCATTGCAAGTATCTATTCTTTTATCATGTCTTCTAGAAGGTGGACTTCAGTTTTTAGATTTAGCAGCCATAGACACTTGGTTACTACATAACCATAGCCATGACAGCTACCCATTCTTCATCACCATGGGCAAGGGTACGTTCATCATGAGCTTGAGCTGTTGTCTGAACAGGATATGAGGAAGTGAAGTTCTGCCTAATCCTGTTCTACTCTGAAAGCTTGATTCCATCTCTATTTTATTATTACTTCTTTAAATCCCAGATTTAGGTAGAAATGATAGCATTATTGCTGGGCCAGGTTCTACACATTTGTAATCTCAAACACTTGGGGAGTGGAAGCAAGGAGATCACAGGTTCAAGCAAGCCTGGGCCACATAGTGACATCATGAGATCGACAGACATACAGAGAGAGATGGGGGACAGGGAAAGGGGGAGGAAGAGAGAAAGAGAAAGAGAGAGGCAGGGACAGAAACAGAGAGAGAGAAACAGAGAGAGAGAGAGAAAGAGAGAGAGAGAGAGAGAGAGAGAGAGAGAGAGAGAGAGAGAGAGAGAACAATAGGATAGCATTACTAGAACTTATCTAGCATAAGCATATCAGATAGTAACAATAAAATTTACAGTATAGAAAATGTAAGAGGGTTGCACACCATCACACACTGGAAAGATACTGAGAGATTATGAAGGCTCACCATCGTGTGTGCTTATCTTTGGGTAAAAGAGGATACTAGGACATTTAAAAGTTCTTTAAGAGCATATAATTCTGTTTTACAAAATAGCTTCTTCCCAGTACAGTCAAGAAAGAGAGCTCTTTGCACTCTCCCTCCCTGGGTTGTATTCTTAAGCCCCTTTAGGCAGGAGGCCATTGGTGGATACCTAATTAAGTAGTCTCCACTAGCCACACAGGGAGTGGAAAATCCCACAGACATTGAAAATGCCAAGCAAGGGTGGATGCAGAGGGTGCGGTTATCTAAGACTGGGTTGGGGAGGGAGAGGCCAGGATTCTGAGGTGTGTTAGGATAGCAATACCATCCCTGTCTTTTCCTCTTATCAGTTCTGCTTTCAGGAGCCATGTCCTGATCAGCATAAGATTTGTAAATCTGTTTGTAGGATTAGGTACCAAAGAAGGCATTGTAAGAGGTATTGATATTTTAGTGCCATGTGTCTGTAACTCAACCTTCTCTAGAGAGAAGAAGGAACTGTGGATGCATCTGTGTCCTTCAGTCACAAGCTATCCAGTTAGACAACATCATGTCTAAAACTGGCCAGTAGCATGTAATCCCCGAGTTCTAATTCTCCTACAGGGTAGTGGTACAAAAGGGTGAACATTCCTAACCAAGCATGGCTCCACACAGTTGATGCTATAATCATAAAAACACTTTTGAAAACAGAAGGACCACCTGTACACAAATGGGATTTGAACTTATTTGTATTATTTTGGTGATACACAGCAGAAACGCAGTTTGCAAATTTAACTTTATTTTGAGATAAATGGTCCTCCCGTGCAGCCATGGCATCATGGAAACAAAGGCGACTCCTGTAACTGCGATGTGGGGGACTTTATTTTCCTTTTCTCCCCTGCAGGATAATCTAGATTAATTTTCCTACATCTGCTCATATTAACTGCTCTAGATGTTGGGCGGTTTCTGTTTAGAAATGAATTATTCCACCGCAGCAGTTCTTGCTGATACAGCTGTAAATAGGAGAGTTGTTCAGTTGTTCCAAGAAGGAGGCATATGCTGTTTTCATGGAAAAGGGTATTTAGATCTTGCTGTTTACTTAGTATCCTTGGGCAGGAATATGACCTTATCGCCACCTTATTTTTCCCCCAACACAATTTATGTGTCATCTAAAGGAGGGAGGGAACCTGGTATCACCACCTTCAGGATGCTGGGTGGCTGTGTGTTCCTATTCTGAGACTCACCTGGGCAGATGAAGGCTATATCCTCTTACCATTTTGAGAAAGGAACATCCCATAATGATTCATGGTAATTTACCTTGTGTGCTAAATAGAAATTCATGTAGCATGCAATGGAGCATACATTCCATTCCCAAAGTTTGGGCAAGCTTTGGCGATAATAAAGTGTTGGGCATTCATCACCTTTGCCATGAGAAGACTGATGTGCAAGATGTGTGCCTTATTTTTTTCTAAGCTGTTGGCTGATTGTGTAGGAAGAATTTGAAAGAGCTGACATTTACTTGCTAGAGACTGAGTTTTTCTTTAATTTCTTCCCTCTATTTGGGCTGTCACACAAAATCAAGTCATTGTATAATTTTCTATTCACTTGGGGAAGTTTTCGCAAAAGGGACACTTAGATACATATTTGGACTTTTCTAGACAGAAAACCACTGCAGGTCATCCTACATGAGAGGGAATAAGCCAGAGACTTTCAGATGTGTACCATCTATGGGAGATACTGTGGAGAACTGTATTGTCCTCTCAACCATTAGAGAAGATGGAGTTGTTCTTGTTGGTCATTCCAGGCTTATGGATTGTTATAGGATTTGTTTTAAGTAAAAACCAGAGTCAAGGCCACACAGGAAGGATATATGAAGGTTTCCCCCACTTTCTTCTCTTCTGCCTATGTACCAAGCTATCCAACAATTCTGGGACTATAAGAAAGGCACTCATTAGCACTTGACTTACTTCAGTTGCCACAGCGAAGGACAATCCAGAAAGATAAAGCATGCGACAGAGGATGTATATTCTCGTTCATGCCCTAAAGCAAATATTTCTAACTCATCTTGGAGGCCAAAGTTACAGGTGAGATTGGTAATCATATTCCCTCCACCCCATTGTCCGCCAGAATATTACGGACAGGTTTTCCTCCCATTCTCCCAATCCTCTTCACAGTACTTCAAAGACGCATCATCGATTTTCAAGCACTTTTCACCTTCAGTTTAGTCTACATTAATCATAACTTATGTTGATAGTCTTGAAATTCTTGCCACTGTCAATACCCTTGAAGTTAATGCATGCCTTTTAATTGCTCTTGAACTTGATGGTTGTTTGGTGTTGTGGAATTGACATCTAATTCTATAAGCTAAACATATTCTTCTCCACTTCCATTGGAAGCTCTTGGCATTGCTCACTCCCCACACTGTAATCCTAGCCAGCCTGTTTGTGGATCCCATCCATCTCCCGACACTTGGGGGATTTGTCTTCTCCTTTAAGGGCTTGGTGATTTCCACTGGCTGATTTTAAATTGCTTAGTGTGGGAAAGCGTTCTGTATTTAATAACTTACCCTTTCTCTGCGTATCATAGTAATTTTTAAGGTGTTTAAAATGACAATTAGAGAATCACATTTCTGACTAAAATTTATCCACAGGTGTTACTGAAATTACAACTGTCCCAGCAGATAGGACAATACTCTGACAGGTACCTTTATACTCAGTTCAATTTGTACATTCCTAGGGAATTACCACAGAGCATAATATATGCTCTCAGACTCAGCATACTGCTTTTCATTTAATTATGCAATCAATAGTTAATTTTAAACATATTACAGTGTTGGCAAAATATTAGCCACAAATCAGGAAAATATGCTCATTTACTAGGTTGGTTAGTTTTTCCCAGAGAATTAAACCTCTGAAGTGACCAAATGCAGGAAGTTTCATGGTAACAAAGTAACCATGGGAGCAAAGCAGGCTGTCACTCATGCGTTGGTAGTTGTTGCACTCGATACCTTCAAAGAGTTGTATGCAGTTATTTCCGAGACGCTCAGCCTTATCAACAGTCATTTCATTAACTTTTTCCATAAGGTAGCCCAGTATACTGAAGCTGTGTTAAAAACCAACAGCTTGTGAAATGCAAATAAGGATGATAAATGGGTTCAGGGTATTATGGAGGATCTAACTGGATCTGATGATCTGATTAATCAAGAGAATGGAAAAAAATCTGCCCAGGATCATCACCCTGTCCCCCTCTCAACTGAGTACATCAACACGTTTTCATTGTCCTTAAGATATGTCAAATGGTTAATTTTTATGAGCTACATCTTGGGCTTCCTAACAGTTGCAGAGCCTGTGTTCTGGGTTCTACAGGATCACCTCCACCTGGTGGGTACCTGTGTGATTTCCAAACTTACAATGACATTTGGGCTGCTTGCTCCAATCTTCAGTCAGTGATTATGGCAACAGAGCTATTACTGGAGACCTATTGTGAGCTCCTTGTTTGTAATTGAGGGGGCGGTGACACCTGCTAGACAGGACAGCTCAGGGACAGTGAGGGCAAGGAGGTACGTTGCTATGTCTCATGAGTTTTTATCATGCAAAAGAGTCAATACAAGTACATCACTCTCTGCTCCTTGTATTGCCCAGGTATTTTAAGAGGAGCCAAAAAAAAAAAAAAAAGGAGCCACCTAGTTAAAAGACAATTATATCTTTAAGCAACCTTATGACATCTATCACTGTGGAATTTAAGTATGAGCCCATACCCAGTGCTGAAATAGCTCCAGTAGTAATAAGCAGAAAGCAGCTACGTTAGAATGCACGGGTCCCTAGTAGCTGGATTCTAACTCCTACCACATCCCACCCTGTCTCAGAAAAAGGCACCCTTCAGCTAGTAGGCTGTTTCAGATACTGGTGTACTGGTGTGTGGGCATGTGCATATGCACATGCGTTAGTGTGTGTACTCTGTGGTATCAAATACAAGTCCTCTTCTTCCTCCTCTTGTTCTCATGAGTGTATGTAGCATCACCCTGTTTGTGGAGCACAAATGTAACTAAGCAATGGGCACATCTAGGTAAACTCAAAATAGCAGCAACATTATCTTCATGTCTAAAAGAGAAATAAAAACGAAGCAAAAATAGGAAAGGCATCTAGTCAGTATTCATTGACAGGCTCATGGTGAAGTCCATGTAGAGGGAAGATTAGGACTGATGATGAAGGTAATGTAGACCTCACAGAAGAAGAAAAAGAGAGAGAGAGTAGCTCCATGAAGGACTGAAGGAAGTTTAGAGTCAAGTAGAAATGAGGCCATGGTGTCTGAATTGCTGTTGTCAGAATTGTGTGGAATCTTAGCCACAAGCACTCAGATACTGTATTCTTTTTAAGATCTAGACATTACATGTCCTCAGTAAGCAAAACACTTTTGTGGGCCCTATTGGGGCTCTCTCTTTAGTCTGGATGTGAACCTCATCAGAGGCTTCCCCCACGTGACGATGGTTTGTGCCACAATAAATTGTCTTGGTCCTCCATTCCTATGGAGTGCCATCTCCACTTCCAGTTTTGCCAGTGAAGGTAACTGTACCATAGGCTACTTAGTCAGTTAAAATTGAAGAGAAAAATGGTAGTGAGAATCTTCAACCCAAATGGCATCACTATTAGCTTGGGTCCAGTCTTGGTTGACAGGAGAAGGGGATTGGGCTTTGATGCTCAGACCCTCTGATGAACCCTTGTCCATGCAGAGCAGTGGTTCTCAACCTATGGATCACGACCCCTTTGGAGTGGAAATATCCTTTCACAGAGGTCGCCTATGACCATCGGAAAACACAGATATTTACATTATGATTCATAACAGTAGCGAAATTACAGTTACGAAGTAGCAATGAAAATAATTTTATGGTTGGGAGTCCCCACAACCTGAGGAATGGTCTTAAAGGGTTGCAGAATTAGGAAGGTTGAGAACCACCTCTCTAGAGAGTAGCTTGTGCTTGTCAGGGTGCAGACTGATTGTAACTTTGTGCTTCCTATGCTGTTAGCAATGGCAATCACCTTAGATTCCTCCCATGGTGGCTTCCATTGCTCGAATGACTTGACTGTGTAATGGCTGACTGATTCTAAACTGAAAATCTGAAATTCTGAGGCTTGATTTTTAAAGGGTCTCATTCTAAACAGTTAAACTCATCCATATTTGTTTAGTTTTGTGCATTTAACTCCAAAGTTCATTTGTCCATTGATAACACCAGATTAGGAGACTCAGTAATTTTAAAACATATATTTCATTTTTATGCTTTCTATTTTATTTATTAGTATACAGTCAATGAATGGGCTTTTAGCCCCCACCATGCTCATAACTAAAATGGGCATCATTCTTATTATGTAAAAGCTATGTTAGAGTATTGGTGAAATTATTAAGGCCACTCCATGTAGTTAAAAGGGAGGTTTCTTTTGTGGCATAACTTACAAATGAAGGGATAGGTAGGTCACAGGGTCTGGGAAAGACGTAGCGCAGTCTGGCGGTGTTCTCTGGAGACCTCTGCTCAGTTTACCTCCAGCGTTCAGGGTCCGGGAACCAAGAGAGACGGCGCATCTGGATCTTGGGTCTTCAGGGTCCTCTCTTGGCCCTGCCTTGTAGGCGTGACAGTTACCGAAGCCTCAATAGGGGTTGGAACTTCCAGATCAAGGTTGGAATGGCTACCCAATACATTAGAGATTTTGCAAAGGCTAATAAAATGGGAATCATAAAATGGCTAAGAGATATCTGGGTGGTGGTGGCACATGCATTTCATCCTAGCACTTGAGGGGCAGAGGCAGGCAGGCTTCTAAGCTCCAGACTAGTCTGATCTTCATAGCGAGTTCTAGGACAGCCAGGGCTACACAGAAAAACCCAGACTCGGAAAAAAAATTGCTAAGAGTTTAAAAATTTACAAACATAATGACATGATGGAAGAAGCCAGAAGGGGCAAAGTATTTAAAGGACTCAGAACGCCTATCCAAATGACAGCCCTTACCCCAAAAGGTCACGATGGAATTTAACAGACTTGCCTCAGACACGAATGCATCACATTCATGCAGGGCTGGTTGAGTGTCTGTCTGGAAAAGAGTTGGTTCATCTCACAGCTCTGAAAAGGAGAAGTTGGAAGCCAATCCTATGATCACATGCAGACAAGTTGAACCAGTATGGGCACTCTTGTGATAGCCTACATAAGATGCATCATAACAGATGAAGGAGCAGGTCATCCACAACATCCAAGCAAGCAGGACAGTCCATAGAACCCCATCTGTCCACAGAAGTTTTTCATTAGGCTGCTCCATGGGAGATTCCTATGTTGCCCTGTATGGGATAGTATTAGTGATCTTGTTGATGCTGTGGTGTTTGCAGATGGAAGTAAGGTTAGGATATTATGAAATGGCTGTTCCAGTGAGGATACATTCCTGCAGCCAGAAGCAGTTTCAGAAGGGATTGTATGGGATTAAACCATAAAGCAATCATCACCAAGTCCTTCTTTTCTCCTTGCCCATGAGCAGTATCAGGTAGATTTGACATTTTGTTTCTTCTATTTACATTGTATACAAGTAAGCCTGGGAAACTCTGAGCTTCAATTTTCTTATGAAATGAAAATAATGATATTTTTCACATGTCCATTATGGATTTTTCAGTTTAACCCATGATCTATCTCCATGAACTAATAGTCTTATGAAAGGGAGCTTACATTCTCTCATACCTCTAAGCAAGCTCTATCAGTTTGATTCAGTAAGTACCATTTACTTACTGTCATGAGGTAGCTGAAGTTGGGATATAAAGGAAAATAGATAAATAACCTTCTTTCCAGGAGTTTATAATGCAGCACATCAAGAGAATGATGCACAAGCTTGGGGAGACTTGTCTCAAAGTCAAGTCCAACATTACACTAGGCTATGGCACCAAGAGAGTTCATGCTCATGGTGAGATTGGAGAGATTTCTTGAGGAGGTAGCATCAGAGACAATGCATGAGTAATGAGTGTGTATTTTTCCCTAGTTGAATTTGTCAACTCAATTTATTCCTGATCAGTTTGTCATGATAATTATGATTGGCAGTGAATGTCACACCCAGGACTCAATGAAAAGTAGATAGAGAAATATTCTACCTTCTATAGGTTTGCATCTGTTTCTCTACTATCTTTATTGATTACCTGAGAAGTCATGCAAGTAAGAAAAGAGAAGACAAGTGACAAAATTGTTTTTTGAGAATCAGGGGAAAAAAGAAAAAAAACAAAGAAAGAAAGAAGAAGGAGAGAAGGAAGAAGGGAGGGAGGGAGGAAGAAAGAAAGGAAGAAAGGAAGGAAGGGAAAAAATCCCATTTCTCACCCAGCATTGAATACTACTTAATTTTATATATTCATAATTAAATACTCAAAACATTAATTTCAAAGGTTGTTTATTTTAAATAGAGAATGAATATAAAACACGGTTATAAGTAATGACGTCCAGTGTTTACAGAGCACTGGCTGCTCTTGCAGGTGCTTAAAAAATACTGACATACCCAAGAACAGTTAGGCTCTTGGATGTTATACTAGTGTTCATTTCACAATCTAGAAAACTGAGGCAAGGAGTTCAGTGATGTTCCCAGTGTCACAGGGATGACCTGGGAGACTGAGTCTTAAGGTTTGCTCTGTTCCAACTCAGCAGCTATGAGATCGCAGGGCCACTTCCATTTGCAGAGACGGGTAATTGAGTAAATTCTCTGAGTTCTTCCAATTGTGTCAAAACTACTATTGTTTTAAACATTGTCAGCGTTTTTTTTTTTTAAAAAATAGTTTCACCTTCCTTCATTTACTACCTTAGTTGAAAGTAGGTCTTCAGTGTTCTTTTCCTTCACACTTGGTGAGATTAAGGACATCAATTCAAAATAGGTTTGTATTCTTTAAACCAGCAATGGAAGGTAGGAAATGGTAGGAGGATGAAGGGGAGATTGTTGACATGGCTGGAGAGTTTTGCATCTCACCAAATTCTTTCTGCATCTCTGCCTACACTTCCTTCTGCTTCAGAGTGAGCCTTGGGGGAAGATTTACTTAACAGCCATTGAATTTGGACAGAATCTTAATGAGCACAGCACAATCTGATCATTAATTTTATATCATCATTTTTGTTAGATCCCCATCTGCATTGGTTTTTAAGTAGACAACTTAAAAAACCCTATTTTATTTCCTGTAAGAATGAGCAGTAAACACAAAGCAGGGGACAAGCATAAAAGGGACATGTTCTTAGGGCTTAGGAAGTATTCAACAAGTACCTGAATTTTTAGCAGAAAGAGGGCAGGGTTTCAGAGACTCTGGCCACAGGGCACCTGGAATCTGGCCATCCTTCATGTTGAATTGGCTGGGCACATTGGCTCTAGATTCCTTGTTCAGGCCCCTGCTATCAGCAAAGGAGCCAGGAAGACTGAAGGGCTGTCAATCACTTTGTATGTCTTGAGGAGAGACTGTTCTGGGTTCACTTAGTTGAGAGGTTAAGTCCAACCAGGAGGCAAAAGTCTCTCCTAGGAGAGATGTAATCAGAGACTTGATAGAGGACTTTATTTTAGAATGGAGCATTGTTTGACAACAAAAGGTTGGATTTGGCCTCAAATATACAAACAGACAAGATTTGGAAAGGAAATCTAAACATCCCACAGGGCATGGTTCTTTGCCAGCCTGTTCTTCTGAACAATGTTCATTTTCCTTCACTTTGCATAACCCTGCCTCTTTCAGCAAGATAAAGAGTTTAATGCAAAAATCTGACCTTTTACATTTGGACCAATTCTTTATACTGGCCTGCTCTTAAAATGTACTTCTCCGTCAGACAATCCACAATGTAGGAATAAAAGACATACTATTTCTGACTTCTCTGGGCATGTAGCTTTCTTTTTGAAGTGCCTGGTTTCCTTAAGATTATCCTCAAATCTGTATTTTTCCTTGTCACCTACTTCATAGACTATTGAGAACAGTAAGAACAAGTGGGCATGGCTGAGATTCACTTTTGATATTCTCTCAGGATCCTTTTCTGATTCTGCCACATTTATAATTTTTTGTTTCTTAATCAGGTTACGTTCCATTTTTCATTATGGTGCTATTGCGGGTGCCTAGTTTCAGTGGTTGCTACTCATATATTTGAAGTAATGAACAGATGATAAATGTCATCAGTGAGGCATCCATAGTCACTCAATGAACTCACAAGATACCTGGGATCTTCTATGGCTCACTGTAATTTTCCACTCCAGCTGATAGTCTACCTCTTGCTCATGTGCAATGCCCTTGGCTGAGGCCACATCTGTAATGGAGGTAGAAGTAAGGCCAACCCAATTGCTGGGCCACAGCCATTCTAGAGCTCTATCAGCAATTAAATTAATCATACTTTGGTGGAGGGAGGAGGAGATACAGAGTAACCCAGATGTTTTTAGTTTTATATCCTCCCCTTCATCCTGCATCTTATCCACATTGACCCTGATTTCTTCAGACCTTCCGAAATCCTCATAGTAAAAAGAAGAGTAAATCGATCTTGATTAATTATTGACTTCTCTTTTTCTCTTTTATCCATGCATCTGTGTATTTATTCATCCATCCATCCATCCATCGATTCAGTGAATGGAACATGGCTACTTATTCTTAGCAATGATTAGAACATTTTTCCTCTTATTTAGCATCAAAGTATTTAGGTCATGCTTATATTCAAAAACTTCAGTCAACTCCATCTTATGTTGCTCTTTAAAATATGCACATACTGCTTATGTGGTTCTTTCTGTTAATGATGATTTCTGACAGAATGCCAATGCCAGGGACATGCTGTAGATTCAAGACTGTAGAATCAGAGACCCCTAGAGCTAAAATGGATAAAATGACTTGTTTCTGTGGTAACCCCTGTCCTCCTCCATTTCACAAATACCTTCCATAAAGACTGAAAATGTAGACACTGGTCATTGTTATGTTTTCATGTTATTTAATATTTTATTTCTTTTTAAAATTCACAAAAGTATAATGTCTTTCTAACCCCAGCCAGTCCATGCCAGGCTGGAGTGTCTAGTGTGAAAAGCTTTCTTTTTCCTTTCTGTCTTTTTCTTTTCTTTCTCTTTCTTTGTTTGACAACCTCTTTACATGTACACACACACACACACACACACACACATATGTATATATGTAGGAAATTTGTTATGCTTTTGTTTTTTCTTTTCACACATGGAATTGTGGTATACATAAACTGTACAGCATTTTTAAATTTAAAAGTTCATCCTAGAAGCTAAATATAGATTCATCTCATGGACTTTAACAGATGAATACTGTACTACTATGTGTGTATGTTTGTGTGTGCACACACATGTTCATGATCTACCCAAGCATTTCCCTCTAAACAGATATTGGATGCAATTCTTTTGCTTGTCAATGAAGTTATAAGCCATTCTGTACTAAATATTTATCTATATACCAGTAGTTGGTTTATTTTAAGAATCCCTTCTTGTCTGGCTTCTATATGAGAGGGTCTTTGAAAGAAGGCCTTTAACAGAAACTGTTTTATTTTATCCCTTACATTAAATAATGCCAAATTTCTGTGACCTTATCGATAGAACAATACATCAGGGATGATGTGACCACAAATCATTTCAATTTTACAGTTATACTATCTTCTTCTTAAGACATATTTCTACCAACTTCTACTCCTTATTTAGAAAACAATGTTAATATTCTCTTGAAAATGAAAAATGTGTTTGGGAGATGATAATAAATTATATGTCTAAACTTCCAACATGAAGTTGAGATGTTAAGTAAAACACAAATAAATATGCTTATTTAAGAAGAAAATTGTCTAAAATTAGACCAAAATCATCTAAATTCAGATGTCTAAGATTTATTCATACTTTATATATATTCTTCATTAAAAATTTGTCCATTCAAGTTTTTTTCTTTTTTCTTTTGCTGCCACACAGCCTGCTGTGTCCAGTAAGCTCTATTCAGCACAGGATGAGGACAACCCTGCTCCTTCATCGAAACTAGAGTTCAGCAAATCAAAACAAAATGCCAGCTTCTCCCATATTTGTAGGTGAACAATCTGCCTTTAATGATCAAAGTTCACTGGGAACCAGATGAAATTCCTTCATACTGAATAGTGAGCCTAGAAAGAATAATAGCTTCATTAAAATAACTGTACCATAATTGGTTCCTGGGTTTCTGCTTAGACACAGTTTGATCCACTGTAAAGGCTTTAAAAACAACAAAATCTCCAACTTTGACCAGGAGAGAAGGTCCAAGAAGACAAAGAACATTTTTCTAAAAGTTACTGTTTTGTCTTGCTTGGTTTGCCTAAGTCCTGTCGGCATCCCCTGCTGTGGCCCACACTGATAAAGATATTTTCAAAGCATTTCTACTATAATTGCAGTAAAAAAAATGAATGCAAAAGATTTGGATGCTATTTTTATGAACTCTTGTAATATAGCTTCTGTTTGCCAAAAACTAATCCAAAACAAACACATACATATACCGAACTGACCTTCACTGGTGCCTGCTAAATGGCAGACAGCTTTCAGCAAATTCACGCTTTCCTAACAATCTGAGTGAGGTTTTTCCCATTATTATCAATATTTTATACTTGAGAAAATTACTAAATCACTTCACTTTCTGTAAATTACAAAATTTAGTCCTCATGGTCTAGCCGATAAGTAGCATCAGTGCATGCTATTTCTGTTAGAAGTACCACAACTGCCTTTCCTAACCACTAAGACTCATTCTAACCAGAAAAAAGATACAGAAGGACAGACAGATACACACACACACACACACACACACACACACACACACACACACACAAACACACCTCATACACATACACACACTCATACACACAAATATGCACATACATACACACACACACACACACACACACACACACACACACACACATCTACACTCATACCCCCACATGCACATACACACATACATGAATGCACACTCACATTTTCTTTGGAACAAGTGGAAAGTGGCATGGTCCCTGATCTTTATATCTTGAGATGGATTGTTTAGATCTTTAACCAAAAAGAGAAGAGAAAGTATGTCTTTTTGTTGGGTCTGGGGTCTTGCAATGACGGGGGACAGACCACCACAGTCTATTAAACCAGAATCAAACTTTATTCCAGAAAAATAAAAATTAAAAATTAAAAAAAACCAAAACACCGTGGAGTAAAAAAGCTTATCAGCTAGCTGAGACCACAGCCAAAGTTGGAATTCTGGGGCTGTGGCCATGGAGGTGGGTACTGGTCCCCTTTTATAGTATCAGGCATGGGGTGCATGCTAGGAGTCACGGAGAAACATCAGGCATGGGATGCATGCTAGAAGTCACGTAGAAACATCTATTAAAAGTTAACTTTACACAGGGACAAATAGCCAAATGAATGGAAACACATGAACTATGAACCAATGGCTGAGGGGTCACCAACTGGATCAGGCCCTCTGAATGGGTGAGACAGTTGATTGGCTTGATCTGTTTGGGAGGCATCCAGGCAGTGGGACCGGGTCCTGTGCTCATTGCATGAGTTGACTGTTTGAAACCTGGGGCCTATGCAGGATCGCTTGGCTCGGCCTGGGAGGAGGGGACTGGACCTACCTGGACTGAGTCTACCAGGTTGATCTCAGTCCGCGGGGGAGGCTTTGGCCTGGAGGAGGTGGGAATGGGGGGTGGGCTGGGGGGAAGGTGGGGAGGTGCGGAGGGGAGAGAACAAGGGAATCCGTGCCTGATATAGAACTGAATTGTATTGCAAAAAAAAAAAAAAAAGTTAACTTTAGTCCAGACAGTTGTTGGCTATAAGGGGCAAGGGGGTTAAAAGTTAACCCTTGGCTGTTGACAGAGGAGCTGGCTGCAAAGCAGAGAGCCATTTTTAGCAGTTAATCTTCAGAGCTGATGATTGTCAGTTTTTAATGTCTTGAGCTTATAATTTTACATTTCTATATTCCTGGACCCTTCATTTCAAATTTCTAATACTTATTTCATTTATTTTGTGTATTAATATTTTGCCTACATGTCTGTAAGTCCACCATGTGCATGCCTGGTACCCAAGGAGGTCATACCCACTGGATGCCCTGAAACTAGAGCTACAGGCAGTTTGAGCGGCCATGTAGATGTTTGGAACCGAACCCAGATTCTCTGCAAGAGCAAATGCTCTTAACCACCCAGCCACCACTACAGTTCCAAGGAGGCAAATCTTGATAAATAACCCGGAAGTCACTGTTATCACTTTGCCTTTAGTCCACCAGGCAATGTCAAAATATTGTATGAAGAAATGGGAGGAAACAGAGCAGAAGATGCAGCCATGCCTTCCAGGAGTTCAGAATTTATTTTGGCAAGGAAGACATTCATTTATAAAGAAAAGCAGCAGAACAAGTTGGTGAGACTAGCAGCCACATGTGCCATAGGGACTCAGAGAAGGACTCGTTAACTGCGAGGAGAGTAAGAGAAGGCGTCCACTGGGCCCTGAAATGAAGGGAACTTCAGTGCAAAGAGAAAATTCAAAGGACTGAAATGCAGAAAGGCAGCTGCTTGGGCCAGAGGCCTCCCTTTCAGATGTTACTTCATTATGCCTTAGGGAAGAGCCTTATCTCAGGGTAGATGGACTGTCCTGTGAGGAGGAAGTATGGTTTGCAGCTGTGGAAGCCACTTATGGACTCCCCTGTTACACTGTTTAACATAAACAGTGAAACTGACGTTGATTCTTCCAGATGACTTTGGCCTTAAAATACTGTAATATTTAATATTCTTATAGCAGGTAAAACAGATTAGGAGTTCTGATTGGTCAAAATTAGGATTATGGGTGGAATTTTCTTTGCCTATTTTGGCTTAGTAATTTGTTTGATGGTTTGTTTGTTTGTTTGTTTGTTTTTTGTTGTTTTTTTGTTTTTCGAGACAAGGTTTCTCTGTGTAGCTTTGTGCCTCTCCTGGAACTCACTCTGTAGCCCAGGCTGGCCTGGAACTCACAGAGATCTGCCTGCTTCTGCCTCCCGAGTGCTGGGATTAAAGGCGTGCACCACCACCGCCCGGCTTAGTAATTTGTTTTTAATAACCTTGGTGAGTATATCATTCTCTATTCCTGATTTGGGTCATTAGTGTGTCTGCAACAGAGACTTAGGATTTTGCTGTGGAAGGTAATGCTTTGCCCTTCCTAAAATTGCCTGCTTTCGTCCAGTTTATTAAGTTCTTCTGTGATGGCATGTCTTTCTCCTTGCCTTACCTTGGGAGGTAAAACAGCTACAAAGAACCTCCATTGCATGAATACCAGCAGGGTTTTTTTTTTTTTCCCTACTGGCCACTCAGAAAGCATGTATTTGTCAGCAAATGACTGGGGGAAATGTTATAAAGCCTATGAGCAAGTCTACTACTCTGAGTAGATATTACTATCCTGTATCCCACCACAGAACAGGGAAGCCAAGGACAGACACAGCCTAAACCCACTGTGAAGGGGGAAAAGCACAAAGACTGGACAGTGAATGAATAATGAACCTTTGAGTAATTTGGAGCCTCCCTCTGTCCTACCTGAGGACTTTCTAACATAGTGGTGAGAAACCATGCCAGTTGGTAAAGGTCTACACGTGTGCCTTTCACTTGATCATTACCCTGTTCCAGAGGTTTCCAGGAGGGACAGTTATCTCTGGAACATATGCTCACAAATTGTTTATACTCTTCTCAGAAAATAGCTACCATCAAATCAGCAACTTCAATAAATTCAGTTTACTCCAGTAAGGGCTGACTTGGGGCAGGTGTCAAAATCTGGGGGGTATATAGCTAAGTAAAAGTAGGATGTGGGCATGTTAGAAGCCTTCATTGTAGATGTGAGGCAAGGTGGGGCCCCTCTAAGAGTTCTTTGCTTTTTTCCCTACCATAAATGATTCCCTAAAGTGCCTATCAAATTAACCTTGGCTCTTGTGAGGATAAGCCATTGTGGTTAACCGGAACTCTGAACATGGAGGCTTTAGAGTGAGGGAATAAAGTATGAATAAGTATATAGAAAGTCGGGGTTTTGTTGTTATAATAATAATAATAATAATAATAATAATAGTAATAATAACCTCTGCTAGTCTTTGCTCCTTTGGCATTTGGTGGCACCACTGCTGTGTGTGAGTCAAGGTAATGAACCTTTTTATACAGTGCTCCCGGAACAAAAGCTCCAGTGCTCATCGGGCATGCAGTTCTGTGAGAAAAGACAGGTAAAACTAGTGAATGGAGAAAACAGCTTATGAATAACAACTGGGGGTGAGAGCAGTGGAGAGAGAGAACAGGGCCAGTGATGGAGACCAACTGAGAAGGGACTAACTCAGAGAAGTGGTAAGTAAGCTTTCTGCAAAGTGACATTTAGGGGGGCCTTGAAGACAAAAAGGATAAAATGGAGTTCACCATCTAAACAGCCAGAGGAAGAAAGTAGCTCTGAAAAGGGATGTTAATAGTGAACAGGGCTGGAAGGACATCTTGGTGGCCAATTTTATGTCAACTTACCTAGGCTGCAGTGCCTGACTAATTCACACCTGATCTCCGTGTTGCTGGGAAGATGTTTTGCAGGTATGATTCATGTTCATACTTGGCAGACTTGAAGTAATACTGATTACACAATCTTGGTGATTCTGATTCCATAAATCGAAAGACCTTAAGAGCAGAACCAAAGATCGCCAGAAGTTTGATGATGGTCTCTTGGTCACTTCGACTCTAGTATGAGATAACCTATCCCACCCATTTGATGAATGAATCCCAATATTATCACTTCTCAACTCTCACAATTATGCTAAGCCATTTCTCATATCAAATCCCTTAACATATAACTTACAATGATTTTGTTTATCTGATTGAACCTTCACTGATAGATGGTTCTGCATGCCATGTATGTAGTGGGGCATTATTGCATTAATGTGAGCAGTGCAGAGGCCTAGAGAATCCTGGGAAAAGGGAATGATCGGAGGTGTATGGGAAGGAAACATGGGGCTGTGACTCTTCAGCAATGGGACAAAGCAATCTTTCACTGTTTTTGTAACAGTGGCCATTCCACAGCAGCCTACTGGATAGACATTAGCTCAGTTGCAAGGAGAGAAGTTCAAAGAGCCTGAGGCCAGAAAGCATTTGAAATATTCAAGGAACTAGAAGGAGGTCAGGGAGATTGGGTATAATTGGCAAGGGCAGAATGAACTAAAGGGAAGATTGGACTAGGTAGTGTATGCCTGTGCATGGGGTTCTGTTGACAGGCTCGTTGAAGCCCTTCAAACGGGTGAGTAGACAGCGGCAAAACAGGCCAGCTTGGGTTGTCTAGAAACCAAGTGTAGGAGTATACGCCGCAGTCTAGGGAAAACATAATAGCTGAGAGTGAGTGTGACATCGGTAGAAGTGTAGAGAAACCGATCGTTTCAAGACCGGAGACAACAAAGGGACTCATTTCCAGTAAGATGAAACGAGAAATACTCAGTTAAAGACACTTATTTCTACAGTGGTGCTGAACACAACGTTTGTGTTGGCCACAAAGAAGCCTCAAGACACAGAGCTAATTTACTAAGCAGTGTGAGGAGTTGTCTTGTTTGGGTTTGGGGCTGTGATGCCAGACATTTTATGTTCGTGGGACAATCATTCTACCTCCTATTTGTGTTTCCACTGGCTCTTTCCCACACCCAATCTGTTTCCCTAACCATTTCCTTCTTCCTTGCATGCGAAGAGGTTGTTTCCGTGTTGTGATTTCCATGTTGTTGTGAAGGCGTGGACTGTATGCGATTGCAGCTCTGTTTCCCCGTGATGGGGATATTTAAACATGAAGGTGATTCTTGTACAAGTGCAGAGATATTGGGACTAAATCCAGGAAATGTGTTTCGTTTCTTCCAGATAGAATTTGTCTTAATCTAAAATGTCATCCAGAAGAATGTGGGGCTGAGGTTTTAAATATACCGTGACTAATTAACAGAAACAATTAGACATGCGTGTTTAAGAGAGAGGCCAGCTTTATGTTTCCAAGGAGGCCCGCAGGATAGTTTTTGAACGGTCCATGGCTACTTTAGTTTACATGCAGCAATTGTGCTATAAATGATATTGCTTCTTAGAAAGAAATATTGCTGTGCTACCTTTCAATACCATAGAATGCAATAGATAAAGTCCTAGTAAAGGCAATCGATTTAAATAAATTTAGAAGAGTCTGATTCAATATGAAGTGTGTCTTTATCAAAAGGGTCGATGACTACAGAGACATACAGATGGAGAGGAAATGGTACAAAAACAGCGAGAAAATGGTCCTCACAAGTCCAAGTCATCCTGTCATAGTCTCAAAAGGAAACAACCCTGGTTTTGCCAGCATCTTCTGCTTTCTTGAATTTTGAGACAATAAATTCCTTGGGCATGAGCAAAGAACTTTGTGGTTCTTTGCTAGGGAAGGTAGAGACAGCAAACTGACATAGCAACTGTGTATACTGAAAATTCTCCAATATGGGCTTAGCAATCAGACTTTCTTGGTTAAATGAATTCAGTTTTGATTTTGAAAAGAAATGGGTCCCTATACTATCACTTTGCAGAATTTTGGAATGAATCTACAGAAATAACTCACAGTTACAAACATTCTATGCCCCATTGCCCCTTTCCTGTACTGTTAACATATAGGTTATGCATATTAATGAGATCAACATAAATCTTTCTAATTGTTTTATGAAATTTGCTTCTCTTAGTGAAAAAAATTATATAATAATAAGAACATGTAACACAACTCCAGATTTTCCATTTGCCACACATATAGATTTTGATAACAATACTGAGTTGTTTTGAAAGTTACTACTTCACAAAATGTATTTGCTAACGTGGCTTCTCTTTGTTCTTTCTTGTGATAATCCCCAAAACAGTATAATGTAGCTGCTAAGACCTGAGTCTGTGTATCCAGATTCCCTCACTTAGTAACCATGTGACCTTATGAAAATTCTTTACCCTCCTGGTGCCTCAGCCTCCTTGTGGGATTGTTATGAAGCAAAATAAACAGATGCAAAGTGATTGGAACAATGCCTCATGTACAAACAGCCAGTAAATACTACCTGTCACTGTGGCTGTAGCCCTGAATTGTTCTAAGGTATTCAAGATGCTCATGGATGGTAAAAATAGAAGACGGATTTACAAATGAGGAAGCTGAAACCACAGAACTCAAAAACAAGAGAGCAGGGAAAATTCAGGATCTGACCTGAGCATTTCTGGAGCCACAGTGCTCAGCAACACAGTAGAACACCTCCTCTCAGAAAGACTTCATGAGAATCAGTACACCCTTTTGCTTCAATTAACCTTCTTTTTTTTTTTTTTTTGAGAATTCTATTTGTGAATATTTCATCAATTTTCTTCATCTCCTTCCATTACCCCTCAATCCCTCTCTACATTATAATCTCTTCTTTAATTGTTGTTGCAAACACACACATACACCCTACTAAGTTCACTTAGGTACTTGTTGCTTGTGTTCAGGGCCAACCATTTGGGTTTGAATAATCTATTTTAAAAATCATACCTGCGCACTAGAAAATAAAGTTCCAAAATGTTCATTCTGAATTTTTTCAAGACTGCTTGAAATGTATATATTAACTTGGAAACGGCTAATATTGAAGTATGTATACCTTTTGTTTTCTTACTTAGCCTACACCCATCTCTTTTTAAGCTTACTATCAGATGTCATACATGAATGATGCTCAGAGAGTTCAGTCTTCTCCTTTTTGTAATTTGTATGGGCTTGAACAGAGGTACAATACAGAAGTACTGCATGCTTGTATTTTTACTATGTGACTGTTAGGTTGTTAGTCTTCGCCAGAGGCTGTCTCAGCACACTCGACTCTTCACGTGCATCCAGCTGTGTGGACACTGACTGAATGAGAGCAGACCTTGCAGCTGTTTTGCCTCCTTCAAACTCACTAGGAGCCACACCCACTAGGATTTTGATTGACTGGCAGTTCCTCTAGATTTCCCCCATCTATTCCCTCACTTGGCTCTACCCGCCCTACTACTTTACATTTTCACTGTTTCCCAACCCTCAATTCTACTTCCTCCACCATACTCCCCATTTCTTTTTCTCTGAGAAAACTGAAGGAATCAGAATCCTCTCCAACTCATGTCCCAGTTCCTTGCCTGTATTCCCAGTCTCTTCCTTCCCTGCTGTCCCACAGCGCTTGATCCACACACCTGCCCAGGCCACGGCTTCCCTTTGTCCAGGGAGTCCCTCACCTCTCCCCTACTGGGGATTTCTCCAGCTGCTGTGGCTCTCCGGTGTCTTGCCTGATCGGTGTTCCTCTCTACTGGATCACTGCCGTCGGCATATAGCACGCTCTTAAAGCCCCCACACTAAAACTAGTAGATCTCTCTTTGCTCCACCCATCCTTCTCAGTAATTATGCTACCTGTCTGCCAAACAACCGGATATTTGTATTGCTTCAAGTCCTCTCTCAGGAACGTACAGATTTTGTATATTTGATCGTTTTCTTCTGCAGTTTCATGCTTGTATCACTTCTCCCTAGTGAAAGCCTCTTCAATTTGCTTCTTGTGTCTTTAACATGATGCTCTTATTTCCTTCTAATTTGTTTTAAAAATAATCCTTGGCCCATTTTGTGTATTTCCTGCCTCCTTTAAGGAAAGAGACTTTTCTCTGTGGAACCCGGCTCCACCACGGGAAATGGAATTTTGAGACCACACTGGGCACTGCAACCAGAGATTCATAGCTCCCAGACTTCTTAAATGAACAAAATTAGGAAATGTGGAGCAAATTTTAAAAAAAAAGAGAAAAACATTTTAAATTTATACTACTATTTTCAATTCAAATATAAACTTATAACCTTTTTATTTAGTTCCTTTGATTTTTCATTTTTATCATATCAATTTCCTCTAAAAGTCTTGGTTTCCTATAATATTAATGTAATTATTTTCTTTGCTCTAGTATGTATAAAATGTTTCTGGAATAAAAATGTAAATATGAGTATCCCTTCTTACAGCAATAATAATGGATGCAATCTAAATTTTATTTGCCATGATTTTGGCTATGTGAACTGTGCACACTTCCCAGTAAGAATGCACCAGAAAGAGTAATGTTTATAAGTCAATAGAAGTCCTTCCTTTTCCCATGGGAGGACTTGGTATGTAGTGGAGATTTATTTCTTACTCGTTTTAAAAAAATGTTTTCATCCAAATTTCCTATTAATTATATTTTTTTCTATTTAGCCTTGTTTTGTAATTACTCAAATATTTAAATTTCTCAAAATTAAAATGGTCAGATGAAATATGAGTAGGTAAGCCTATCCTGCCCCTTCTCTGTTTTCCTCTCTGTTCCCTTCTACACATGGCTCTTTTCAGCTTCTCCTTCTCATCATTACTCTTTGTTTTTTTTTTAATGAATGGATAGGGCTTGGGCTCAGTAGATAAGAGTACTTGCTATGCAATCGTGTGGACCTCAGTTTGACCCCCTAGCACCCATGAAAAATTCTGTGCACATTTCATGTGTGCCTGGTTCTCCAGCCTCGGTGGGTCATGGTGAGAGGGTATGGAAACAAGAGGGTCCTTGGAATTTGTTTGCCAGTCAGCCTGGCTGAAAAATGGCAAACTTCAGGTTTGGTGAAAGACCCAGTAGGAGAGTGACAGAGCTGGATACCCAAAGTCCTCTGGCTTCTGCAGGCATGTACAGGGAGTCCGTGTGCAAGCGCACACATGCTTGCCGCACACACACACTACACAACACACACACACACACATACATACACACATACACACACACACGTATACACACACACACACACACGTATACACACACACACACACACACACACACACACATGACCAGTGTTGACATTGCAATGCTCATATCTTCAAAAATTCATTTCCTGGTTTTCTTTATACAAGTCATAACCATTTCTTTCTACATTTGTTTTAAAATCCCCTATAAATGTGTTATTTTTAAGAGTAATCCCCCCCCCTTTCACTTACCCTTCAATATTTCCTAGAGTTAGGTTGAAGGAAGGGAAAGCACCAGGTAAATGTGGTATTTCATAGGAGATTTTGAAGATCTCTATTAATCCCCACAAAATGTTTACCAAATACAAACAATTGCACTCCTTCTGTCTTGTCTCTGTCTCAGTCTCTGTCTCTTCCTCTCTCCCCTGTATGTAACATAAGGTTTCTATACCTTCATAGTACTAGCCACTGTTAATGGATAATCACTTGTTTCAAGTCTTTGAGTTTTTAAAGTGCTACTTCAATCCCAATGTCATGTGCATCTATCATTTCATAATTTTGTCTGTTGAAGATAGATTCTTAGAAATGAGTTATTTTTTCCAAGGATGAGCCATATATGCGTAATCATACTTTGTAAAATTTCCCTTGGTAGGAGAGTTATTATTTTTAATTCATCTGAAATGTGTGCGGCCCCTTCGCTTTTGATGCCCTTGTTTTAAGACTTTCATATTTTTTTTTAAGGGAGATGTAGTCTAGCATGAATAGGCCAGGAGCTCAGGAGGCTGAATCTTTAGGAGCTATTGGTGACTGTTGGTTGCTAGCAAAGAGAGACATTTACTTTAGGGGTGTGAACTTTTAAAATGGGTGTCTGGCCAATTCTCGTACATGCTCAAGTTTACACCAGGACCCCAGGAATCAAGGATTTGCATTTTAGCTAATCTAATAAGTAAAAAAGATTAACTCAATATTGTTTTATTTTTGTATTTCTTTTATGAGTGAGATTGAATTTCATTTAGCATTTTTAAATTTTGTCTGTCACAAGCATCTTTGAGTTACTTTTGAATTCACATTTGGCTCCTCTTTGTCTCATAACATACATCTCACCTCTGAGGGGATCTTTGAGCTATTTTTAAGAAATTTATCCCAAACCTGACTTCTTTTGCATGTGATTTCTATCCTGGGTTTTTGAAAGCTCTCCTCACTGGCCGTCTAGCTTCCATCTTTGCTGCTCTAATAATTTATTCCAAAGCAGCTGCTGTCTTTTCAAAATACGTGTCCAGTGGCTCCTCTGGTCAAAGCATTACTGCAAACACCCGTCTTATCTAAAATAAGAGCTAAAATTCTCACAGTGTCCTTCCAGGGGATGCCCTTGGACTTCCATGGGCACCCAGCTTCACTGGGTCGCTTGCAGTCTGGTGCACTTCTACCCTTGTCCATCCCTCTGAGCTGCTATTCCAAGTAGGTTACACCAAGGAGTTAAGTTTAATATTTTCTATAGTTTTCTCATTCCTCACTTTCTTCACGTACCTCTGCAGTCACTCCATTATCAATATAGTCATCCAAGACTCTCGGGCTTATGATAAGGCACACCCACACTGATGTACTTGACCTTCCCTGCCCTGCTAATGTTTGGCCAATTCTCTACTATTTTTCTCCACACCACTTACTTTTGTCTACAGTGTTGCGTCCTGTACATCTTCAAGTGTTTGCTGTCGTTATGTGTGGTGATATTTTGTTTGTGCTCTAACAAATAAAGCTTGCCTGGAGATCAGAGTGCAGAGCTAAGCCACTAGTTAACCATGGAGGCCAGGCAGTGGTGGCATACACCTTTAATCCCACCACTTGGGGTCTCATACCTTTGATCCCAGTACTCTGGAGGCATACGCCTTTAATCCCAGCACTAGGGAGGAGGAAACAGGAAGTGATATGGCTGGGCAGAGAGAGGAATATAAGGCAGGCAGAGACAGGAGCTCGCTCCCTCCCCCTTCAGGCTGAGGAGTCAGCAAGGTAAGTGGTGACTGTGTCTTGCTCCTCTTTCTCTCTGATCTTCTAGCATTTACCCTGCTATCTGGCTCTGGGTTTTTATTTTTAAGATCAGTTAGGATTCACACTACAATTATGAGCTTACCTGTAGATATATTATATGATAATACACCATCTTGTTCATTTCCCGTACTTTGGGTTGATAACTGACTCTGACTCCAATGAGCCGCTTAAGTATTTATTGAATAGGAGACTATACTCACCAAGTGTCTGCTGCCCCATTCACAGCTAAAAAAGGTTGTGAGTAACTTGCCAAAGTCTAGCCACTGGCGAATGAAATGAAACTGTGTTCAGAGCCGTCAGATTCTTAAGGGTCCCACTTCCTCCTGCTGGCTGTATTGCCTCTCTCAAGGAAATTGCTATCCATCCTGATTTTGAAATCATGGCTAAAGATAAATCACTGGGGCAATCTGAATTCCAGTTTTAGTTTGGCCATTATAGGGTTGTGAAGTCACAGGGAAGGGATTTAAAATTGTGATTTCCATTGAGCACTTTAATAATCTGAAGAGAAGAACATGTTCTCTAATCTCCTAAATTTCTTCCAGGAACCAGTGTCTGATCAACGGGTCACAGCACTGAGGTGTGTATGGTACAGTGTGTTCAACTGCAAGGCAGTGTCAGGAAGTAACGAACAGTGACCTCAGGTTAAGTTTGCTTCCTTCTGGTTTTAGCCCTTTGGAGACGAGATGCTAATGGATCACAAAAGTTCCATTGTTTTTCTCTGAAGCAAGAGAGACAATTGAAATACAGCATTTCTTTTTCCAGAGCAAGACGGAGTTTTGTAAGTTTGGCCTCAACAAAAGTGTCTATGTTTAAGAAATTCTGCAAATAATGTGTTGTGAGCTGTCCAAAGGAAACTTGAAAAAATGGGCAAAAGTTAGGCATGTAAGCATAATTCAATAATTGTAACTTCAGTTTTCTAAGAATAGTGCAAGAAGGTAGAAAAGAAAACCCTGTGGGCTAGACACATATCCCACAACACATTAGTTGCGACTAACAGTTACATCCTTCCTCCACCCCCAGGTCTCCACTCCACTCATTAAAACAAAGAGTTGTTCACAGGGATCTCGAGACTGACATGCCAGTTCCTGCCACAGTTGGAGAGTGGCATTTGAAATTGGACGATATTATGTGAGTTACAAAGGAAATAAATCTCATTTGTAGTCTTTGCAGCCCTTTAATTAGAAAAGAAATGAAGCACAGTGAACTGTCCTAGGCCTAAGAACTGATCGTTGGCAGGCACTCATCGTGATTCCTGGAGTCATTACAAATGCCCAGGGCTCAGGTACAAAGCCAGCTCTGACCTTTGACATATGATGCATCAAAAGGTTTGGCTGCAATTTCTACTTTTTACTTCCAGAAAAGTTCTAGTTCACTCTGTCCTGATTCCAAGAGGCCCAGGAGGAGGCATTCCTTACCTTATGTCCTTCAATGACTTACGCACATTTATCCACAGGGCACCATTAGCTTTAGAATGATTTCTGGAGAAACATCTTCTCAAATATCCACCATGATGATGAAGTTAGAAAGATGCATACCACCTAAAACAGGCCTTGAGTTTCTGTTTGTATCCTGTTTTTATTTCCATGCTATCAAGAATACTGACTCCAAGGGCACCAGTATGACTATTTCAAAGATCATGGCTCAGTCTCTCTTGATTTCTCGGATTTTGGTGCCAACTAGAGAATGCATGAGAAGTGGCTGGACACCCATTTTAAAAGTTCAGATTCCTGCCTCTCTCTGCCAGCTGCCATCAACAACCAATGGCTCCTAAGCCAGGGCTGGGGCCTCCTGAGCCCCTGGCTTATCTATGCTGGAATGTTGACGGGCTTGGTTCTGTGAAGTCTCTTGTAGGCAGCTGCAACTGTGATGCATGCATGAATGCGACACCTGTGTCATGTCCAACAGACATTGTTACAGAGCACTGTTCTCCAACATCTAATCCTTACAATCGTTCCTCCCACTCTTCTGTGGATGATATTTCTTGAGCTTGGAAGGTGTGTGGTATAGATAGGCAACTTAGAGGAAAGTACTCCACAGTCACTTCTCTGTTCTTTGACCGGAGGTGAGTCTCTGTATCCACTGTTGTCCACAGCTTCTCTGCTGAGGGCTGAGGGCTGCACTAGCTGTGGGTATTAACTTAAGTGTTTAGAAGGCCGTTTGATACTCTGTGCATTTAGCAAAATAATAGTGGTAGGTTCTCCCCTAGGCCCCATGGTCTCCCCAGCCTTGGGTTCATGACCAGGAATACAGTATTAGGAATGAGTTCCTTCCTATGGATAAATCAGAAAGTGATTGGAGAACCCCGTGAAACTCATGCCACTACTGTCTGGGAGAGATAAAGAGCAAATGTGATCAACATACACTGAATATATATATAATATAATTTATAAATACATAGTTCTCAAAGAATAAATATAAATGCATGTTAAAAATAAGTTCAGAGTTCTGACCTTGTGTCCCAGGGACTCTAATTTATTTAGTCTTTCACAGACCCTGAGACTTTGCATTTAAGCAAGCAACCAAGGAGCAGGAGATATAATTGGTTGCTGCATCTTTCATATCCCCTGAGGTGGTTGTCCTGGTGAGAACAACAAGCTTCTTTCTCTTAGGGCTTCCTGCAGTACAGCTCACCTCTCTCTGCAATGGTTCACCGTACCGCTTAGGTGCTCTTGGCAGCTGCTTCTACCCTTTGGGCATCTGGATTTTCCTCTTTGTTTCTTTCTCTACAGTAACCCCCGCAAAAAAAGAACAGAATAGATTCTCTGGGTTCCACTTCCTTACTTTATCAAGACAGGAAACCTGGCTCTTTATTAGACTTTCATTGAGAAAAACCTTACAAGTGATCAACTAGAAACAAAGATGGGGAGATTCAAAATGCTCAAATTTACCAAAGACTTTAAAGTTGTGACCCCAAGTTTGCTTCCATTTCATAGAGATGGGAGAACATTAGAGATTTAGTGAAATCTCATTATCCAGACTAGGGAGCTCAGGGCTTTCCATTTCCTCCTGCTCCCCATTACCCCATTACCTCTTTCCTTCAACTATAGTAAAGACTGTGAGGTTTCCCTACTTTGTGGATCTCTGCCCACTAATCAGTTATCGTTGTTCAAGTTAGTTCAGTAGACAAACTTGTAAACCAGCCATCGTGTATTTAGGAAGCCAAGTCTCCTAATCAAGAATGACTTCACATTTTGGAAAAACAGAAGCTGTGAGAAGAGGAAAGTTCTTGCAGAAATCGGCTCTTCCTTGTATGATTGTGAGCAGAAGAGTCTCCTTGGACAAGTTCTTATTCTCACACAAGTTCCTATTACACATGGTTTTGGCTGCTTGATGCTGTCCCAGTCCATGGGCATTCCTTACTTCTATTCTTCTTGTGGGTATTTCATTCCAGAGAGTTTCCATCACTGTGTCAGCTAAGTGACTCATATTTTCTTTAAAAGTATCTTCTTCATTAACCATCATTCTATTGTATTATTTTTCACTTGTAAAAACTCAATTTTGGACTTTCATCTCTGTTTTGTTTAAAGTGCTTAAGACTTCATTCTAGAACATACAAGATACAATTAAATAAGTTTAAACTTATTTGTCTGCTATTTTTTATCCTGTCTTGTTGCTGGTTTTATTTCTACTGAGTGAATTGACTCCTCCTTATGGGTTGTATCCCCCTCCCTTTTTTCATGAGTGGTGATTTTTGATCAAGTGTCAGATAACATGAGTTTTACCTTGTTAGAGAGTGGATATTTTGTATTCTTTCCCAAACTTTGTTCTGGAATTCTCCACTAAGTATGAAGATTTTCAGTCTGGCTGGTATAAATGTAGTTTTGTTTTTGCAGTCTATGTGAGGTTGAGGGATTGATTTTTTTTCTTCCCAATCATTCTGAATGATTATTCCTGCCCTCACTTGGTGTGGGGCTGAGGGATTATTTCCTATGCTCATTCAGAATGGGTCTTTCTCCACCCTTAGTCAATCGCTCACATGCATGCTTTTGTTAGTGTTTAGTTTAATACCAAGGTGGAGCTCTTCTCTGTGTCTTTGGAATTATTTTCATTGGTTCTGTTCTCCCATTCTCTTCCTTGCAGGCTAACTCTAGCTGCTCTGGATTCCCTAAATTCCCATCTCCATTATCCCCGACTAAAAGACCTTACAGAGCTCTTCCTAGGACCTTGAATTCTGAGCTATGACTGGTGACTCTCTTTCCATGGTAAACAAGGGCAGTTGTAGGGTTCATCTCATTTTCCTCTTTTTTAAGGAGCCGCTGTTCCTCACTGGCTGGTGCTTAATATTTGAGTATTGTTATTTAGTCATGTGCCCAGTTTTAAAAGCTATGAGAGTAACAAATCTGGTATTTTTTGACCAGAAATGAAAATGAGCCCTGGGACTTTGTACCAAGAGCTGCTGCTATACTCTGTTGGTTACATACAGCTTACTCAATCAGAAGTTTGCTTATGATCCTAAGGTAGTGGCTGCTAACCTGGCCAAAGGACAATGACTACAATGAGTTGTGTTTTCAGTGTTCTCTCTTGAAGACAATGGATATAAAACTTCCAAACAAGCATTGGTAGAAAAAAGAGCAACAGCATAGACACTGAAGTATCTAATGCTAATAAATATTCAGGAAGAAGGAACAGTTAGAAAACCCATGTCAGTAGAAGTCATGGATAAGAAAGAAGCATGGAGTAAAGACAAGGGTACTAAGAGGTGGTGGTGAGACCAACCCTCAATGGGGGCAGAGAAAGAGAAATAAAACCTAAGAGGAGACTCACTGGGAGGCTGAAGGCAGATTTCACAGTCTACTGTGTTCCAAATCATAATTCCATTTCCCATAAGCCTTGGCTGTGTTTGAGAGTCCTCAGTGCTGCCTTATTCTTGTCTGAATCTTTCTCGATGATCTCATCATTGTTTCTAAATAACGTAAGACCCACCTGTTGGGTATTGGAGAGCAGCTGATCTGAAGAAGGTAGTATGAATAGGTCCATGTTTTTGTTCTGAAAAGCACACAGTGGAGACTAAGTCATGAGAGATGAATATGTGTGCAATTCATTATGCTATGTTTACCTTGTCTGTATTATAAACCACAGGGATAATTATATAGGAAGTGAAAGAAAGAAGGAAGGAAATTAAAGAAAGAGAGATGAAGAAAACACTGTTACATAACGAATTACAGAAATTGATGTTCAAGGGCACTTGTCCTTCAGATGACAGCCCCATGCTTCACCCAGTGCCTCCCTCTCCGTCAGACATCCTGTTATAAAATTTCATAGCACTCTGTATTTTTCCTTTATGCAGTCACCTCAGCTTATAATTATATTCTGTTTGTGAATATGTAATTAATATGTTTCCCCTTAGCTAGATTATAAACAATAATGGATCAAGAATTTATAAACATTTATTGAGTTAATGAATGGCTGTCTTAGAGCCGTGGGAAAATGGAATTTATGTGAAAGAAACTTTGCCTTTCTATTTCCATTTTATGTAGAAGTAAATGTACCACCGTGTGAACCTGGAGGTCAGAGAATAACTCGGAGTTGTTCTCCCCTTACACCTTGGATTGCAGAGATGGAACTCAAGTCAACAAGCTCAAGTGGTTTTAGCAGCTCAGCCATCATGCCAGCCCCATCCCAGGGTATCCTACAGGTGGATGTGGTTATCTGAACAAATGTGAGTGGAGCTGGTTATTTCCATGCATTGCTTACTAGTTTCCCACATGCAGCTGTCGCTGAATGGTTTACAATGATTATCTTGGTTTCCCTGGGGTTCATTGGAGGAAAAAGAATAACTTTGGATCACACACTATATCCAGGGGGTTATCCAACCCTTGGCTATGGGTTTCAAGAGCATACATGTGTTTATCTTGAGTGACATTTCAGTACAGTGAGCCCTCCTGGTCTCCACACATCCCACAGGCTGTGGGTTGAACACCTTTGGTTAGATGATGACCCTGGATACCAATCCTAATGCTTAACTTTTCCCTAGGTTCAAAAAGTGCCTAGATGGTTAGCTACCACTTTCCAGTGTGCAAGGGATCTGTACATGGATGTAGCTGACTGTGGGAGATGGGATCTGAGTTCCTTTAGAGTTAGCTTTCTAATATGCTCTTTCTTCTTTTATTTTAGAGGAAAATAATTGAACTTCCTTTGCAACAGGATGCATTGTCATAATTGCTTATAAAATGCTTCAGAAATTCTGGAATAATTGAGCATTCTGTCACCCCATTGAGTAAAATCACAGACTCCGTGACAATGCCCTTAATACATTGGCTGATAACATACAAATAAATATGAGTGATAGGAACATGAACATATATCCATAAAATATGTTTTCAAAGATAGTTCTGATAAAAATCTGATAGCTGGCCGGGCGGTAGTGGCGCACGCCTTTAATCCCAGCACTCGGGAGGCAGAGCCAGGCGGATCTCTGTGAGTTCGAGGCCAGCCTGGGCTACCAAGTGAGTTCCAGGAGAGGCGCAAAGCTACACAGAGAAACCCTGTCTCAAAAAACCAAAAAAAAAAAAAAAAAAAAAAAATCTGATAGCTGAAGAATGCAACTGCCCCCCTATCAAATAGGAAAGATGTATTCAATCCACCATAACAAAAATGTCTTTATCTATTTAATGGAACCTAGGAATAAAATTATGTACCATGTTTTGCCTTTGGGAACAGAAGGCAGATTCAGTTGTGGCTTAGCCTTAGCATGGAAATGACTAAACGTCTCTGCATTTTTTTTAACACAATGCTAAAAATTACATTCTAGGTCACAGCTGCGAGAGATACCAGCTTTTCACAAGTGTCACTTAAATTTATCTCTCCACTTTTCTGGCTGAAGAGTCACTTGTTGAAGAAAATATTTTTTTAAACTCCTTCATACAGCAATCAGGTAGTTAACAAAAAGCTCCAAGTGTAGGTACTACATGTTACTTATCTCGTGGGCACATAGGACAAGCTTCCTGATCCCTCAGAGTTCATAGTCCTACTCTGGAAAGTAAGCTTAAATCTCACAGGTATAATTAATGCTTGAATTACAAATTAGAGACACAGGTGCAAAATAAGCAGTTTAAGAATTCAAAGGAAGAGAAAAATTACTTTCAAACAACTGTAGATTAGCTGGCCAAGAAAACATTATATGACTCCAGTTAGAATGAATGGAGTTTAACTTTGTAAAGATAGTTTATTGGTTAGGATTTGAAGTTAACAGAAAACAAATAAATTAGCTTTGAGAAAGATAGGAATCATTATTATTGCTATCATCACTATTATGCTTATTTCCTCTCATGGCTTGAGAACTGTGTAGAGAATCTGGGATGGGCCCAGTAGCCCGAGCATGAGACAAGGTTGCTGTGACGTTCTTGAACCTTCTTTGGCAGTTAGCTTGCTAAATATCCTACCCCAAGTTCAACCTTCAACACTATAAGAAAAAAAGTGAGGGGAAAAAAGAGGAAGAAGAGGAAGAGGAGGATTTCAGAGCCCTATAAACTATTGTCAAGCTGCATCTTTCAGTAGACTGAACCCTGAGAAAAAAGTTCCATTTGCTGTTCGTGTCCCTATTGGAGCATAATGCTTGACAGCAGTGTGGGTTCTCAAGGTGCTGATGTGAACCATGATGATATGTGGTGTTTCATTGTGTTAGTGATAATCCAAGGGTTCGGTTTCAAACATTGCTCATGAACAAAGTTTGCTAATCCAAGACTCGGCTTTTCCGAAAGAAAATGCAGAAGACCAGTGGAAAAGTAAATGGATACGGTTGTGCCTGATAGGCACATCTCATTTGTTTCCATTTTGATCCTAGCAAATTCATTGTCTATAATTTCACAAGGGCATTGTTTTGATTCCAAGAATCGTTACGCTTTGAGGGGAGACCTACCACTACCCCAAACTGAATTACTGTTATTAAAGAACAGAAAAAAAAATAAAATAGAAAAACAAACTAGCTCTACATTGCCATCTGTCTTGCTATCAATTGCAAAGCATGCTCAAAGCAATGCTGCTAGCAGGCGTTCGGGGGGGGGGCATTTGAAGGAAAACTTGTTTTAATATTATTTTCAAATTTGGCATTTGAAGCGTTTTTGTGAGACATCACAAAAAAGAAGAATTCTGTCATCTTCAATAGCCAAGTTGGCCTTTCTGTTCCCTTGTTACCTATTTTCCAGGCTTCTACTTATCACCTCATTTAACTTGTAAGGAAAGATGGGCCACACAAAGAATTCTGCCATGGAAAATAACTCCCGCTTTCTACAGCCAGAGCACTTTCTGATCCCAGCAGGAAGCAAATGTCTGTACCTGGGCCATTAAGGGAGATGAGTGATTGCTTAATATATTTTAATGGATTGCTGGTTGGCAACCTCACATGCAAGGCTTTCTAAACAAGAACTTTGGAAGCTGGAGCACAGCAGCTCTAGGCCATGGCAAAATGAGGATGTTGCTGAATGCTTTTATCCGGAGGCTTTTGATAAAGTTTGAGAAGTTGCCACAGTAACAGATGACGTCATCTGATGTTTAGAAGAGCACTTGAAGATGTCAGAGGAAATGAGTAATCCTTACCTGGAGAAGCAAAACAGGCAGTCATTGCCTCTCTCCAGAAAGGGACAGTGGGAATCACGCTATTCATTCTTCTCTTCTGCTGAGAAAACAAATATGCTTATGACACATAAGCAAGCTGAAATTAATATGGTAGTCATAGTTTAGGTATTATTATGATCCCTTTCAACATTAAGTTGAAATTTGGAATAGTCTTATCACTTAAAAAAGAGATAGCACAGATATTTTTGGCGAAGTTCTGTAATGATTTGACTTTAGGGGCTAGGGGAGTGGTTTAGTTGGTAAACTGCTAGCGACCTGAGGGTGAGGATCTGACCTTGGATCCCCAGTTTCCATATAAAAAACAGGGCACTATGATGCTTGTCTGTAATCCTAGCATGGCAGAGCCACAGACAGGGGCACCCCTGGTGATCCCTGGCAGTGATCCTAGCAGAATTGTACACTCCAGATTCAACAAGAGACTCTGCCTCAGAAACTAAGGTGGAGAGTGATCGATGAAGACATCCTATATGGCCTCTGCATGCACACATATGTTCCTGCACACCTGCATGTACGTGTGCACACAGCCATACATTTGTGTATACACAAATACAAGATACACAGAAAAGTTATTTGATGTTGACTGCTGATGCACACACCACAATTTCCATGTGCCCTCCTTTTAAGAGACCGAACTAATTATGTAAACATTATTTCACTGGAAAGACAGAAATTGAGATATATTTTATAAAACTGCAATCAATTTTCCATTACACTGGGTGAATAGAAAACAGAAATATATTTGTGATTTATCAGTATGGTTTCAAATAACAGACATTTAGGATAACATATATGCATGCATGTACAAATATAACCATTGCAAACTTTTAGACACAAAGGAGAAAATTTGTTCCAAAGTCAGTTGCTTTTATTTTGTGACCAGTTTTCCTTAAAATTGTAGGTTCAAAGCCAACAATGTGCAGATTTTCTTGCTATCTGGTTTGGTTTATAATCCTATCTCTACCTTTTGCATTTAGTCCTAGCATTGAGGTTGAGGGTGTATAGGCAAATCTCAACAAAGGTAAGAAAAAATTCAATTTATTTGATAATTTTGGAATTGAAAGAAAAGAGTACCCATAGATATGCCTGTGCTATTATTTAATTAGCACATAAAACAAGTAAAAATCTCAAGTAACTATGGTCACTGCTGTATTCCAATGCTGCACTTGGTTCTAAGAAGACACATTTGAAACAGGTATAATTTTTGCAAAATTAAGTTCCAGCTCATCCTGGTTTCCCAGGTCACAGTAAATTATTGTCCAAGACTGGAAACTATGTGTGCTCTGGCCTTGCAGACAGATTGGAACATGTGTGGAATGCATCCTTTAGATCTTGACTTAGGCCAAAGTATTCCCCTGGGTTTAACAGGTCTAAACTTGCCAGTGTCTGGATAATACATGAACAACGATTATTGTGAAATCCTCATATCTAAGGTTGAGTTAGGTGCCTTTCCTGTGTGCTTTCTTGGTGTCTGTGTAAGCCTGGTGTCACCCTCTTGGTCTCTTCTGTAATTACCTGGTAACCTGCCCTAAATCTTCACATAGAACAACCCAATGATTGATTGATGGAATCTTTTATTTTACCAGCGCTAATGTCTACATTTTTGTATCGCTCACATATTAAACTTAATGATATGCTGCTATCATTGACCAGAGGAGGAAGCCTGAACCAGAATCATTTACGCAGAGCAGTGGCGTGTCACCTGATTTTGGTGAAGTACTTCTTCATCATTTAAGGACTATTCACAGTCCTGTTTATTGCAAAGCAGTCATCAGCTCTCTCAGTGCTTGCCTGCAGTGTGACTCACAGGCCAGCAGCAGCAGCAGCAGCAGCAGCAGCAGCAGCAGCAGCAGAAGCACTGGGCACTTATTAGAAATACAGAAACCCAGGCCCCGCCCAGACACCCCCAAATCAAAAGTTTTGTGGTCAGAGGCATCACAACTCACATGCCCATTGGCCTTTGAGGAGTGGTGCTCTGGGAGGAAAAAGAAACAGGAAAGGGCTCACATGCAGCTGGGTGAAGCTCTGTTCTTCGGTTACAGGGATGTGGGAAAGAGCATCCCTCACGCGCTAAGAACGAAAGCTGCCAACAGGAAAAGGCCGTGGTGCTCACAGACGAGAACAAAGTAAAAAACAAAATAGGTTTGTAGGAGCCCTTCGTGTGTGGAAGCATGCTCTTCACAAAGGCATGGGCTCCCTTTTAGTTGGCAGCCCTTTTTAATTTTTGAGACTTTAAACTGATGAAATGTCTTAGGAACGACAGCATCATCTGTTCACGATGCAGGGTTTTTCTTCCAGAAGGTAAGATACCCAGGGCAGACTTACAGTCCTGCAGATCCTCAGTCCTGCTCTATGTACAGCATTCAGTGATGTCTCTGTGAAAGTGAGCACATAACACCTATAGTTATAAGAGAGAGGGCAAATTATACTTGTTATTTTACATTGTTTAATAAGCCTATATGTACTTACTATCATAACATTATATATATATATATATATATATATATATATATGTGTGTGTGTGTGTGTGTGTGTGTGTGTATAAAAGCGTATGTATTTCAAATGCATAAAGTATATTGTGGAGTGACCACCTTACTAATTAACATGAGTATCATCTCACATTGTTCATCTTTGTAGCAAGAACACTTGAGACTATTTATTTATTTATTTATTTATTTACTTGTCTATTTACTTATTTATTTGTTTTGATTTTTGAGACAGGGTTTCTCTGTGTAACAGCTCTGGCTGTCCTGGAGCTCACTGCATAGACCAGGCTGGCCTTGAACTCACAGAGATCTGCTTGCCTCTGCCTCCCGAGGGCAGGGATTAAAGGCGTGCACCAGCACTGCCTGGCCTGAAATCCACACTAAGAGTTTTTCAACACAATACTCTTAATTGTGGTCCCTCTGTGGTATAAATTTCAAATTCGTACATCCTCTTGATAAAAGAAGATTAATATTCCTGAGGTGTGTTGTTTCCAATCACAAAGTCCTGTGAATGTGCTGTGTATGAACAAGTGCAAGTTAGAGATGTTAAACTCAGAATAAGACCAGCATCAAACACATAGTTTTCACCCATCCTGCATGTGGTTTATGCAGACCATCTGACAGGGAGTCCAGAATAACCCCTCAATCTGCCTGTACTTCTATTTCATCCCTTTGAGCAAACGGACCACATGATCTCTGATGGATACACTTCATGTGTCCTTCCAGGTCAAGCACATGGAACGTCTCTTCCTGTGTGTGGTCCCAGAATCTCCACTGCCCATCTTGATTCTCTCTTAATGCATTTCCTTGCATGGTACAGTTTGCATTCTTAATGAGCTTGAAAGAGAAAAATCTTTGAGAACAGAAGAGTTATGATTTGCTCATATAGTTGTGATGAATACATGTCTTTCCAGTCACATATCAAAGACTGGATGCAAAATTGAGCTGCATAAAATTAAGGAATCAAACAACCATTTTTTTTTCTGTTTCTAATAGTTTCAGTCTTAACATTTTAGTTAAATTTAATCATTTTCTGCTTTGGAGACCAAAAGCTTTTCTCTCTCTTTAAAAAACTGTAGTCCCCTTTTCTCTCTTTTGGAAGACTATAGGAACAATGGCTTTCACAACTTTCCAAAGACAAGAAAGTCCACTTATGTTTACAAAGATGAAGCAGCTGGGAAGAGGATGTCTGAACAGACAGCCATATTTCAGGAGGATTGGTCACATTCACATGGGTGCTGGGCAGAGCACTTCCCCTGGGTCTACAGCATCCTTACCCAGTAGTAATAATATTCACTAGAACCCAGAACCTAATACTCTTTGTATGCTCATTTACATTTTCATGTTTGTCTGGGGTAGAATTGGGATGAAAAAGGCTTTTTAAAAGTGTAACTAAAATGAAACATAGTCCTTCACCTCTGAATTTGGCTTTAATCCTGAACTCCCATATCTGGCTCGACATAGAGCTCTCAGGCGCTAACTTGGTACCTTCCAGGTGTAATTACCCCTCTATGCAGAAATGCTAATGTGGCACCTGAAAGACTGGGTGATTCAGGGCTGGTTGAACACGCCATTGCGTTGATCATTATCCTCTTCTCTTAGAAGCTAGATTAAAAACCATAGTTTGTAATTACTACTCGCTATTCATGGTTTAGAATTTTGTCGATTTCCAGATAAACATAAACAACATGTATTTCTACATTTTTCAAAGGAATGAGAGTTTGGGAATGCGCTAGCATCCTGAAACCCACTTAGAGTCTATAGAGCAGAGTGTCTCCTTGGCCCCTTTAGTATCCTACGTGCTCAGTCAGAGTTTGCTCATTTTTTCCCCTTTACCTCCATTGTTTCTTTTTAAACTCTCATTCGCTTCTTATATCAACCCTTTTCCTTTACTGGGCTGGTAATGTTTAGGCTGTTGACAACTTGTCCATCCAGATACTTGCTGCCTGGGTGAAAGGACGGACTCAGTGCCATGCACGTTCTTTCTTACAGAATGGTGCAGCACATGGAGGAGATTCTTTACTGGTACAGTTGCTTCAACATTGCCAACTGGGGAGCAAGCCTTCAACACAGGAACCCACAGGGACATTTTATTATTAAACCATAATAACTCATTATTCTTAATGGGTATAATTTCACTACCAATAAAAATCTAAATTTTTGGCTTATATTAAAAAGCCAAAGTATTTAGAAATACAAGGTCTAACTTTCCCAAAATTGGCTGGACTTGAGTGTCACCATTTTGGTTTAGGTGGGAAATGAATTTCTCAGTTCGACACCGTCTCTTCTACACCTGTCTTTGTTGGTGGTACTACAACACAATACCTGAGCTGGAAGGAGTTATCACCAGCAGAAACATACCTTGTAACTCAGGAGCCTAGAAAGTCTGTGATTACAGTGTTGACAAGATCAGTGTCTGCAGAAGACCTGGTCATTGCTCCCAAGGTGTTATTGTGAATGATGTGTCCTATGGGATAGACAGTGCGGAGCTAGTAAACAGATGAGGTGTAGAAATGTCACAAATGGGGTTGGTGATTTAGCTCAGTGGTAGAGTGCTTGCCTAGCAAGTGCAAGGCCCTGGGTTTGGTCCTCAGCTCTGAAAAAAAGAATGGCTCTTGGAAGTTGCTTTTATGTGTATTAATCTGCCCTCTTGACTCAATAATCTCCCCCCAAAGGCCCTATCTCCTGATACTATCATCTTTTTATACGAATACTGAACAGTTTCATACCTGTCCTGTCCTATAGGTATTATACATCAGTATGGAAACTGATGATTCCAAAACTACATTATTGACCATGTTAGTCCATGTTTTGTATAGTTATTTAGATTTTCAAGCTAACTGAAAATTAAATAGATTTTATTTTCCTAGTTACCGTGGACACATTTCAAGTGCTCACATCCACATGTGGCAAAATCTGTGGTCACTGACTACTCTGGAATAGGAGTGTATTCTCAAAGCTTCTGAATCATGTTTGAACAAAACTTAAAAGTGCCACGTGTCAGCTATATACTAGTTAACTCATGCATATTTTATGGCCTTTTGCAAATGACAAGAAAAAGTAGACAAAACTAGGCAGCCAACAACCATTTCCTTAGGAGAATTTGAAAAGTAAACTCATATGACCTGGACAGCAGAGTGTGGCTTGAACTGAAATTTATATTCTTTAGCTTGATCTAGCAAACTTTCCTTTCAAGTGCAGTTGTTTGAAATGATTAGCTAGCATGAGTTCAAGTTTTCTCTCATTCCACGAGGTAACTAGGGCAAAGGCAAGCGCTGATTACTTTTGTGGAATTCTCCTGAAGGCTTAGGTAATATTTAAGCGGCAAGACAATACAAGCCTCCACGTCCGTCAAAATAACTCATCTCTTGCATGGGTTTCTGAAAATGACATTACTGTGGCAGGTGGACCTATTTGTTGTCTTTTTGTGATTTTGAACATCGCTGTCCTTTTAAAGAAGAAAACGGTTTGATGCTATGGTCAGAAGCACAGGAAGATGTTTCATACCTCTTGGAAGTGGTGTAAGACAGAAAAGAGAGTGTAACTTATTCATCTCGCCATTTTTCTTTCCATGTGTCATCCCAATGTAGAGAAAACAAAATACAACTGATCCAACTCTGCAAAGCTTTTCTAGTTTGGACTTTAGACCCAGCATCCTTTGTCTCCCATGTTTATCCAGAACTGTTAGAACGCACACTTGAGACCGGATCCTTTCCGAATTTGACAATGACTTATAATGGGACCCAGCAAAAACACACACCTGGAGCACAAGTTCACAGCAGATATTCATCTTTATTACTCGACTTCCTCCAAGTTCTGTTTCTTTTCATCTATGCCATACTTCAACATGTTGGCTGAAACCTACCACATCGTGTTCACTATCAGTGGGATGTGGTCTGCAGTTTGAAAACTATTGCCCTGGATGGTATTGGAGTTATCGTTATCATCCCTGGATGTAAGGTTCTTAGAGGATCGATTCAAATATGCAAAGACTAAGTATCTCAGGAATATCCGCTGATCTTCCCGAATCACGCACGGATGGCAACACTTTCCTGCTGAACTTTCGACCTGAACTTTCCTGATGATTTGTAGCACTGGTGTTTCCACTCACCAGAAGTTCAAAAGATCCTCTCAAAACCAGCTCGTTAATGTTTCCACTCGCCAGAAGTGAGTTCAAAGGCCTTTCTGAAACTGGCTCATTACGACTGGGAAGACAAATGGGCTCACCTTTTATAGGGAGCTATTACCGTGCATTCCTGTTCGCTTTAGACTCTCCTGGGCAGGGTTGTAGTGGAATTAGAAAAAACTAGCTAATTCTTAAAAGGCAGGGAAAACAAATCATCTGAGGAGTCTACAGAATATGCAAGGAACATATACTACCCACATACCTCTAGAAAACAAAGCCTCCTTAGTTTACATTCATACTTTGTAGGTAAAATGTATATTGATTTAACAACAGCATATTAAACTGTTTCCAAGCTTCAATGACCATCTGGTTTATTTGCAGTAATTATCATTCACTGAAGAAAAGCTTTTCTTTATAGGTCACTGGTGTCCTGTTGAGATAGGGCTGTACTCTACTCAGAGTTACTCCACTGTACAAACAGTGGCTTTTCTGACTGTGCCTTGCCCTAGGAGACTTCATTTTAGAAGCAGCTTTTTTACTCCATTTTGAGGGAGAAGGATGACTACAGCCCCCTAGGTGGACACAGAAACTGTACCTTGTGTCAAGCGCCTTCCATCGGACACAGAGTACACATGCCATATTCCTGGGACTAGAAAGGGAGGATTGAAACCGAGGAGGGGCACGTGGACTTATTTAAATCCTATCAGAGAAACCAGGGCCAACAATTTACCAGGCATACCAGCTGGAGGAATGGGTGCAGCTCCCTAGCCAGCCGGGACGTCAGAGTGATGGTCACCTCACACTGAGATGTCACGGACCCACACCGTCCTCTCATCTGATGCTTGGCATGTGTATCCAGGACTGAGGGCTCCCTGAGTTGGCTCAGCACCCCCACTGTTGACATAGCCTATTTAACTGCCTGCCTGTCCACCTGTTTGTCCCTTTGCACCTGGACATGACTGACCTTTCCTGCCTCCTGACTCATTTCCTGCTCTGGACTGGGTTAGACCTTTCACGTTGCCGCTGAATTCCACAGCTTTGCTCTGCAAATTGGATCTAGCGTCCCTACTAGCAGTTCTCAGGCACGGACTGTTGTCTCATCTACACTGATGCTTTCTCGGGCTCTTCCGAAACATCTTGAACTCTGCTGCAGCCTCTCTAACTTTGTATTCATTCTATAACCCACATGTATATAGACATACATATATATATATACATATATATACACATATGCATAGATACATGTGTGTATAGGTCCTATTATATATGCAACACATATATAGTACATATATTTAATATACATACATTTGTACATGTGTGTATAACACACATATATAACCTGTATATATATATATATAATGTATATATAATATACACAGATAGGTATGCATATATGTGTAACATATATATAGAGAGAGTTATGTTTACTGTGACGTGTGTTATGTGATATAGTAGTTAATACTAATAATTAAGTGGAATAAAATTGCTTGGCCAAGCCACCAAGGTAGGAGGATTTTATGACAATTGGCTATCCCTGAAACCACTAAATGTTGTGAATTTCTTGTTATTCAATAAATCCTGATGTCAAAAGCCACAGCATCTTCCTCTGTGATTGTGGCATAGTGCACTCACGGTATGTCTGTTACAGTCTTGTGACTTTGTTTTTAGTAACTTCAGTCTGCAACATCTTTGGGGGCTTAGAACATTAATTCCTGTTATCTGTCAATAATAACAAAAATCAGAATATTTTTGCAGCAACCCTCACAGAGCAGATACATGTCTCTCCATGCTACAAGTGTGTTAGCTTGGTGGAAAGGAAAGAAGACAGGAACTGATCACAGATGAGGTTATTCTTTTAACTCTGCTTTGACCAGGTGGCAGATCCAGGGAAAAATCATCTGACTTCTTAATTAAACACACAGGTATTTCATTTGAAATGATAACTGCTTAGCTCAGCCATAAAAACATCAAGGTCCTGATATGCTCATATTGTCTGAATATGAATAATACACATTTTTTGTTCCTTTAAGACTCCACACTCAACTCTTTTTTGACATAATTCCTCTGTCTTCTTTAATCAAATTTGTAGAGTTAATTTTATTAGATAGTGAAAAATGTAATCTAGAAAGCTAACATCGTGTACAAATTAAAAAAAAAAGTGAATGAAAGCTCAGTGCTGGGAGAAGACATTGAGAAGGACTGTTTAACTCATCTCCACTGATTCTGGTGATACAGCCTCCTGTTAACAAATTTCTACTTAATTTAAAACGTAATTTCAGTTTGTATTATAGTGTAAATAGACAGTCCATAGAGCCCAATATCGAGGACTATGGGATTACTTCATGAGACAGGAAAGTAAGATTCCTCCTCTTCCCACAATGGGAAAGTGATTCATTCACAACAAAGAATAAGAAGGGCACACCCCATTAAAAAAAAATCCCTGCATGAAATTGGGTCTTTATCCAAAATTCAATGTACTGCATATTAAGTGTGTCACCAGGTGCTTTGATATGGGGACAGTGGTGACATTGGTGAAAGCCATGGAGACAAAGTCACCGTGAGTTCTTACTGTTTTCCTAAATGTGTGTGGCTATTAAATATGTAACACCCCCAACAATCTTAGGAAGGATGGCTGTTACTATCTCACTTCACTGAAGAGGAAACCAAGGCACTGGAAGTGACGTACCTTGGAATCAATCTCCCCAAGCCTTACCCCCAAACACTCTGTAACTGTTCCACTGTCTGTGGAGCAATACCTCAAGCAGACAGGGAGAGCATTGCTTTCCCATTCTGAAATGGAGGAACTGAGGAAATTAGGTCTAGAGAGGAGGTATGCCTGGATCACTGTTACAGATACTGTTACCAGACTTAGGAGCAGAGGAGCTGAGAGTTCTTCCCCAGTCTTTACCCACAATTTCCTATTTACATATGGATGTATACACATACATATATGCATGTACCATGTACACACATCCACTGTATTTATCAATACATACATAAGTATGTATATACATATATGTGTGGCTTCTATCATGTATAACTTGCTTATAGGCTATCTGATAGAGACATTTTCTCAGTTGAGGTTTCCTCTTTCTAGGTATCTCTAGCTTGGATCAAACTATCAAAAGAATTAACTTGGCCAGGTGCCTGATGCAAATAATATCAAATGCAAAAGTAAGTTATCGGCCAGTGTGAACTGTGCCAATACACTACTTTAATTAAAATGTGTTCTTGCCTGAAAATGTCTGGAAGGATCCTCGACAGCTCTGCCTTAGATCATCTCAACTCCCCAATCTCCTGCTGCACCCTCTTCTTGAGCTTCACTGTGAAATGTGATTTTTCTCTCTGTCTGGGCAGATTAATCCAACAGTATCATTAAGCGGCATTCAGCCCACAGCATCTTTGTATACCCCTCCTCGAGTTCACTCTCCTGGTTCTTATTCCCAGCCTGTGCTTCACATTCCTGAGTATAGTAGGACATAGAAGATTTTGTCTCTCTCACAAACCTACCTCCAAGAGTGGCCTTCTAAGTAGAGCAAAGGTGAAGAATGCTCACGCCTTTAAGTCTACGTATTGTTTTCATAGACAGTTGTATTTCCTGGCCGTTTTAGGCAGCATATCCATGATCTGGTTGTTTCCATGGAGCAGGAATCTGAAAGCACCTTAGCTGTGTTTTCTGAAAGCAAGGTTTGTGCTCATCGCCTATGGTTGTTGCTGGCTGTCCTCTGGACCACTCTCAACTCCTAGAGGATATCTACATTCCCAATTGTGGCCTTTTCACAGGACAGGGTAACATCTAAGTCACCCTGATGGTCTCTCCAGGCATTACTTTTAGTACTAAAAAATGTTCCAGTTAAGTAAAATTCACTCCCTTTGTGACTGCTATTCTGTTACCAATATTTTTTTTCAAACTGGGTATAACAACGCACTCATGTAATCCCAGCCCTCAGAAGGTTGAAAAAGGAGGATTGTGATCAGTTTGACACCTGCCTGAGATACACAGAAAAACTCTTTCAAAAACTGACAAACATAGCAAATGCTTCTGTACCAGAAGAGGGTCACATGAGCACATGGTGCTTTCGTTGCGTCTTAGGGACTCATGCATTGTGTTTTGTCATAGACAAGTGCACAGTGTCTCTTCGGCTTCCCCTGAAGTGCTTCCAAACAACTTGCAACTGACCAGGTAGAACAGGAAGTCTGCTGGACCCTTCTGTTCCTGTTGTACTAAGAACAGACCATGCTGCCCTCTTCTGTCCACTGCATGGGTGCCTCCGTGGGGTCCCATTCAGTGGGAGTTCCCTGGGTGAAATATTGATGGAGCTCAGGAGGTCTGGCCTCCCCTCCTGGTTAGGTAATATGTAGAGTAAAATCCAGACATCGGGGCTCCTCTGGGCAGCACCCATGCCTTTCTGAGTGGAAGAGACCTTCTTCCTTTGGGCTTTGGCTCAAAGCCTCGCCTCATTTGCATCTCTAAAGAGCGACCATCCAAACTTTACAATATTAATTCTGATAATTAATATTCTTTCCTCAAGAGTTGGCCCTTCCCTAGTCAGTATGTTCCAAAAGGTATGGATACTTAACTAACTCAAAGAAATGAAGACACAGAAGTAAATGTATAAACTGAGAAAATAAAATTCTTAGTAGCCTATCATTTTGGAATTTCTTAATATTCTTACAGTGAACAAAACTGGAAGAAACAAAAATTTAGCCTGGGGCTTCACTGCCATCATTCCGTGGAGAATATCATAAAACTCAAGAGAATCACCTTATCTCTCTGCTCTGAGTAGTGAACAGAGAGAAACCTTGTGTCTTTGGATTTGAGTCTGGCTTATATTTAACGAGAAAGAATCTAATTTTTTTTTTAAATGCAGGGATAGGAATGTTTTGCTCATTAGTTGTTTGATGTTTCTGAGCTTAAAAGTATGTTTCTGAAAAACTCTTAAGGCTTCCATTGGATCGTCTGAATTCCTGAGATGAAGTCTAGGTGAGTCTCTAGACTATTTCAGATCAGGTTACTAAGGATGGAAAACAAGGCAGCCTCTTGGGAAAGGGGGACCCAGTTCACCTTCATGCTCACTGCAACACTGATCACAGACGTCCCAGGCAAAGGGAGTTGCAAGATGAATTACTGTCTCTTTCAAATATAACTCCTGACTTCAATAACGATAAATTAACACTCTAATGTTGCTCTGTTTTTAAATAGGGCTCCCAAGTGTTTCCAACCATCTCAATTTTTCTTTTTTCCCTTAGTCAAAACAAACCATTAAAAATGCAAATCTTAGAAACCCGTATCCACCTCAGCTTTGACCTCCTTTATGCGATGTGTCTTCAGATATGTTTAAGCATTAATTATTGTTCTTGAGGGCTGGCTACACCAGAAAACAGGCAGAAGCAGTTGGAAATGCTCCTCTGGTCTAGATTGTCTTGTGGAAACAGCACTACTTAGAAGTTCTCTCCTGGCTACTGGCGGATCACTGATGATGTCTTAGACCGTGAGCACTGTGACCTTGGTTGTCCACTTAATGGGATTCAGAGTCACCATGGAGACTAATTTCTCGATGAGTCTATGGGAGGTTGTCTAGACTAGGTTAACTGCAATGGGAAGACCAACACTAAATGCAGCTGGTGATGTTCTGTGGGCTGCGTCCTGGGCTGAGGAAAAAGCAGTGAGCGAGCTAGCTGCATCATTCGGGTTGTCTGCTTCCTGACTACAGATGCGATGTGATCAGCTGCTTCACAACCTGCTGCCCTGACCTCCTCACCTTCACAGACTGAACCCTCAGAGTGTGAGCCAAATGAACCCTCTCTCCTTCTCTCCTTTTCTCCCTTCCTCCCTCCCTTCCTTCCTCCTTGCCTCTCATTCTCTTCTTCCCTTCCCCCTTCCTCCATTTCTCCCTCCTCCCCTTTCTCCCTCCCTCTGTCCCTCCCTCTCTCTTACACTCCCTCCCTCCTTCCTTCCGGTCTCCCTGCCTCTCTCCCTACCCCATCCATCTCTTCCTTCCTTCCATCTTTTCTTCCTTCCTTCCTCTCTCCCTACCCCTTCCTCCCTCCCTTCTCTCCTTCCGTTGCTTTTTCCAGGTATTTTTACCACAACAATGAGAAAAGTAACTAATACAGACACTTCCCACATCTTCTAAAATTAAATGCTTCTAAATGGGGCAAAGATTACAAAATATGTCTACTTTTCAAAACCTGTCTTAATCTTCATCAAGTATCTCCAAGTTTCATTAACTCAAATGGTGCTTTAATTTTGTCTTCGATGTTGGGTGAGCAATCATTTTCTAAACGTTTTTTGCCTTGGCAAATTGACAGAGGCAAAAAGAGACTTTTTGACCAAAGGTCCTGGAACAACTGAGCATCTGTGTGTGAAACAGTGAACTTAAACAAACACAAACCCTTTACCCTTCACAGACAAGCAAAATGGATAATAGACCTAAATTTAAACTGTAAAAAGTAACAACAGTAGAAGGTGACACAGGGAAAAGACTAGATTTGGGGTACAGTGATGATTTTTAGTTTAGATACGTTACCAAAAGTCAAAAACCAACAAATTAAACAACTGGTAAGCCTGAGCTAATTAAGATAGAAAACTGCCCTGTTCTGTGAAAGATTTGTCAAGATAACGAGAATCTGGGTAAATTGAGAGAAAATATTTGGAAAAGATATTTGACAGAGGACGATTATCCAAAATACACAAAATCTGTTTTTCTTTTCTTTTTGAGATTGTAGTATAATGACATAATTTCTACCTTCACTTTCTTCCCTCCAAACACTCCCATATGCCCCTCCTTTCCTTTTATTGTTGTTTTGTTTTTCAATTCATGGCCTCTGTTTATACTGGTTGTTGTCATAAGCATAAATATATATTTTTATATGTTTATAATATATAACATATACATACATATATATAACCTGCTCAGTCTGTATAATGTTATTCATACAAAGAACACTTAAATCAACAGTAATGAAACAATCTGATTTGAAATTAAACTAAAGCAGCGGTTCTCAGCCTGTGGGTCTCCACCCCTTTGTGGGTTCACAGGGGTCACCTTAAGACAATTGGAAAACATAGATATTTACATTACAATTCATAACAGTAGCAAAATTACAGTTATAACATAGCAACGAAAATAACTTTATGGTTGGGGGTCAGCACAAGGTGAAGAACTGAAAGGAAGGTTGGGAACCACTGGACTAAAGACATGAGCAAAGACAGCAAGTAGCCATCTGAAAAGACATCCCATGTCAGTTCTCACTACAGAAATGCAAATAAAACACTGAAACATGATACACCTGTCAGAAAAGCCCAGGTAGGAAGATCACCAGTTCAATACCAGCCCGTACCAAATGTAGCAATTCTGCCTCGAAACAGAGAAGGGAGGTCTGATGGCTCAGCGAGCCAGGGCACTGGCCACAGATTTGATGACCTGGGAACCCACACAATGGAAGGGGAGAGACTATTCCAGCAAGCTACCTTCTGACCTCCACATGTGTCCTTTGGTGTGAGTACAGGCACACACACACACACACACACACACACACACACACACACACACACACACACGGCAATTACATAAATGTAAATAAGTATTTTTAAAAATGTAACTAAAAACTTAAAAAAGAAAACACCCCCACCCACAAAACAAAACCAAAAAAACCCCAAGAACAAAGCCAAAACCAAAACCAAAACTGGTCAATATTGCTATCTTTCTCTTCTCTGGGCTGGAGAGTGAGGGAATTTTCTCACATACACTGATCAAGATCTGGAAGTAAGACTTGCCTGATGTTCCTGGGGACTGGCTCCTTCTGGAATTAACTCAGCCCTCCCCATCCTGAGCCTCCAGCACTCCGTCCACTGGAGCACACGTGTTCTCACCACGACACTAGTTCCTACAGGGGATTTCCTCTTGTGTCTGCTCCTTTAGACTTCCTGTATTTGCCTCCTCCAGTTCTTTTTTCTGGCAGTTTTTTACCTCAAGATCTCACTTCTGTGATGGTTTAAGAAGAGTTATTGAAAGGGGGGCATGGTTGTAGCACACCTGTAATTCCAGCACTTGGAAAGCTGAGGCAGGAGACTCTCAGTAAGTTGTGACTGGTTCAAATTTACGCATTGAGTTCCAGGCTGGCCAGGACCACATGGCAAAAGCATACCTAAAAAAATAAATAAATAAATAAATAAATAAATAAATAAATAAATAAATAAAAGAAGGAAGAGCCAATGATACATTTTCAGTTTGTCTTAATTCTTTAGCTGTTAAGATGGAGTTGTGACTTCCAGACATCTTAAGCACAGGATCAGAATTCCCATGTTTTCTTTTAAATACATTTATTTTTCAGTTTCTATAAAACTGGATAGATCATGTTCACAGCTGTACTCAGGACTTGGAAAGTGTGTGGCACATAAGATCATCAATAAATACCAATGTCTTGCTGGGCGGTGGTGGCGCACATCTTTATTCTCAGCACTGGGGAGGCAGAGGCAGGTGGCTCTCTGTGAGTTTGAGGCCAGCCTAGTCTACAGAGCACCAAAACTACAAGGAGAAACCTTGTCTCAAAAAACCAAAAAAAAAAAAGTCACAATGAATGTACACAAATGAATGAACAAACAGCTTCAAAGAATCAGTCTTTTCTGTTTTTATTTTCTTTTGTTTGAGGTAGGGTTTCTTGTGTTGTCTAGGAAGACTGGGAACTCACAATCCTCTGTCCTTACCCCCTCTCCCAGCAGCTGGTATTACAGATGCCTGGCATCCTACCCAGCTTCCACTATCTTTTACAACTGTCCTATCCTACTACCCACGTTTATTACTTGTCATTGTGTGAGCCATACTTGTTTCTAACGTTTAGTTTTTCTGCATTCTCTCCAGATGTTTGGTGGTTGTTGCCTGATTGTCCTCCTTAACTTTGGCTTCCTCTTGCGCACATATTTAATGGGCTTTATTCATTACTTCATATTCTCCTCTCTCTGCACGTTTCTTTCTTGGCATATAATTCAAGATCTCATCTTGCTCTCTTGTCTCCTCTGTAGTCATATTCTTTCCCACTTCCATTTCACACACCTATAGAAGGGAGTCTCTCGGTAGTGTGAAATGGTACACACACTCCTCTCAAGAAAGAGCCAATGTGAGTCACAAAAGTGCAAGGTAAGTGTTTTCTAGGTTAGATGGTTTGTGAAGTATGGACTGGACCTACAGCCTCTACCGTGTTACCTGACTAGGACAGTTCAACTCTCCATTACTCTAGTGAAGAGTTCAAAGACATGAATTGGCCCGAAAGTCTCTTAGTGGTTGATGTTACAACCAGAGGTCATTATGTTTTTGATTTTATATATCAAAAAAGTCAAAAGGGCCACACATGTTTTCAAGATAGTAATCTTTTCTTGTGATTTATTGAATTACTAAATAACCAGTTCACTATTTCAAAGAAAATTTAAATGTGCTAACTGTATAAATAATATTCGTTCTTTTATACTTAAAACTCAAATGATTTGAAGTCTATTTTATAACAAGCATTTCTTTAAGTAGCTGCTTCAAGACTTTACAGTTTCTACACAAAGCAAATAAGAACACAAGACATCCATATATATTCAGTTTCAGAGAAAGAATTTTTTCAGTACATTTGGGACAAACTCACAGTGTTTAATTTCTCATGACATTCAAATTTAACCTGGCGCTCTGTATTTTTCTAACACCTGCATGTAAGTTATGTGTCTTATAAAAAGAATCAAAAGCATGATAGGTTGATATTTGTAGAATTGATGCTTTTTGCTTAGTTTGGGTGAAAAAAAATTGATTTTAGTTTGCATCAAAAATATTTCTGTTGAAAGGATGAACAAAATTATGTGGAGGCCAAGTAAGTAAGTCAGAATTTCTGCACCAAGAATTTTAATTGCGTTTCAGAGAAGCTGTTTTGATTGGGCAGATACTGAGTTTGGGATCTATTTCTTTAGAGTAGAGGTTTCTCCTTAACCAAACATGTCATGATCCCAGGTTTCTTGAAATATTGTTGAGTAAAATGCTAATAAACTTCAGCTATAGAGGTCAGATATTTTAAATAACGTGGCAAAGTAGATTATAGTTCAAACTAAAGTTTTTAATGAATATAAGCTGTTGATTAAGGTGCAGAGAAATAAATAGTTGAAAAGAACTCAAATAACTGCTCACAGGAAACGTTCTCTGGTGCAGATCTGGAGGGATACACTCTAGGGAAAGGAGCTCAATTGTTGAGAGCTGTTGATGGACTGGAACGGTTTTTCCATTTGAGACTAGATGGCAGGCTCTGCGGTGGCAGGTCTTTATCTTAGGCATCTTTGTTTTACACAGGGTGCCTTGCAAAGCAGGTGCCCAGTAAATATTTTCCATCCGAGAGATTAAAATCCAAAGTTTGTCTGGGAGGAAGCATTTGTTCTTGAACACACTGTCCACAGTGTGCTGTAACTGCAGATCTTCCAGCACACAAGCATGGAGGCTGCGCTGTCTGGTTCTCAGCACTGACAGGGTGGCCAGTCATCGTTGAGTGTCTTCTGTTCATGTGTCCCAGGTGATTTTCTTCCTGCTGATGTCATCTAAACAGTCTTGTTTTTCTGGTTCGTCTTTGAACAATTCTGTATCCTCCTCGCCTCCTCTCGCTGCCTCCAGACTCTTAGGTTCCTTTTGCCTTTCTGACTTAGAGTTCCCATTTCCTGCATGTGCTCCCAGAGCTCCCAAGAGTGGGATCTCTTGTAGACTGTTTTGTCCAGAATACATGACAGGATTTGGACAGCAGGGAAGTTCCCATTCAATGGCACACGTAGACTTTTATCTAGTACCCCGGACTAAACATATCAATGAACACAAGTAGCACTTTCCCAGCCCCTTCATGAGTGATGTCCTCATCAGGAGCTTCACTGTTCAAAATAAGGCAAGACTTCCTGAGTCTTTTCTTATAAAGGACTACACTGACAGTGAATTAAAAACAATGGGTTTCCTTTGTTTCTTTGTTCAAACCTTTCTTCCCTTAAAGTAAAATTTGTTCCATCTCCAGGCAGCCCAAATCTTTGTTATGAAAAAAGCATTTACCTTTTTGAGTAGGTAGTACAAATGGACATTATAAAATTTTTAAAATACATCTGGCTTGTAGAGAAAGTGCCTGCCTTCTACTGCAGCCACAGGTCACCTACAAGTGGACAGTGTCAGTGTTTGGATATGTGTTAGGGCAGATAGACACGAGCACATACATGTATTTTTCAATGTAAAATAAAGCATACTTTAAAGCCATTTGTTTTTAAAATAACCAATAGTTTTAAAGGATGTGATCCTGTTTTACTATGTAAGGATCTTTTGTTTTAAATGACTGCATAGTGCCCTGCTATACAACCGTACAATGATTAATTTCACTGGACAGCTATGGACAGCATATGCAGTTCTTTGCCTATCCCCTTCTATAATAGCCACTGCTGTAGCCAAGACCACTAAGCATATGGCGCCTCACATACATGCACATATTTATGTTATATTTCTAGAAAGTCAATTTTGGGGTTGATTAGACTGCTTTAGCTATGTTCATAAAGGATGGTCTTCAATAACTTTGTCATTGAACACACATTCCTAGAGCAGAATAGTGAGGTTTCAGTGTCTTCTCCCATCAGTTAGATCTTGAATTGGCTGTTAATTGTGATTCAGATACCAATGGTATTGAAGTAAATTATAAATGTTCTGAGAAAGGGTAATATCCAGAAGGACTTGACATGCATTTGTATTAAAAAGTGAAATATGTGTTGCTTTTATGTACAAATGTTTAGGGCTAAGCAACACAAGAATTTTCTCTGTCTTTGTCTCTGTCTCTCTCTCTCTATATATATATGTATGTATATATAATCACATATATATATACACATTACAATAATAACCAATGAAGAAGAGGTTATAAATTTGATAGGAAAGCAGGGGGCCCCCAAGAGGAGTTGACAGGAAGAGGGAAAGGTTGAGGTGATGTTAAGTACATTATCAGGTATGAAGTTCTCAAGCATATAAAATTTTTTAATTAAAAAAAAGTTAAAGGTGGCTGCCTTTTAATTCTTAATGTCTGGAAATTCAACAAGTGAGAATTTTAGGGAAAATATTTGTCTGAAATAGCGTTTCTTATAAACTACTCATGTCTGTATGGATCCTTGAAGAGACTGCCTGAAGGATGTATTAGTCTCTAACGTGCAGACAGCATCCGAGGCGCGTAGGTCAGTCACATCTGTGCATGTCAGTTCTATCACTACTTCTGACAACCTGACCATGAAGGTTCCATAGGCCATTTGAACCCCTCCCTTTACCTGCTAAGTCCATCACAACAGAGACCCTTGTCTTTTGGCCTAGGGTAACGCAGAGTTTGTACGAAGACACTGAGGCCTCTGTGGGTGCTACCAAGAATTGCTTGTCCCATGTTTTCTAGAAGGACAGCACTGTCCCCTGTGTGACAGCTCAAATTCTGCCACCACTCAGGTAAATCATCCACCATGAGCTCTAATAGCGAAGCTGGACTGGACTACTGTTAGCTGAGGATTCTCAGTAACTGATAGTGTGTTGGTCTAAATCAAATCTCACTCTGCCTTCCTAGACTGAGGGAGTGAGCCAAGCTCTTTAACTGTATGTCTAAAACTAGCCCCTACACTCTGATTTATGGCATTCAGTTGAGATAGATGCTCAGACATCCTTCTGGCCTGAGTTTGTGTTACAGGGTTAAACACTATCAGGCCTAAGGCATGACTGGCCTCACATCAAAGTCTTATTATTTCCCTTCACAGGAGTTTTGTGCAGAGATTGGCATTTCACCTGGAGATGGAAAAAGATATTCAAACTTAAATGAAGATATTCTCTTCCTGGGAAGCCTAAATGATTTAACTTGGTGGCTTCCAGAAGTTCAAGAGATAATGAATGCAATGCTTGTCCCCATCTATAATGAAAAGTAATATTGAACCATGCTCAGGCATTTAGTCTTATTGTTTGAAGTTCAGGACCCAATGGACTCCTCAAAGGGCTAGTTGTGGGAAATGGGCAATACAAATGCCCATGTGATGAGATGATAATGCCCAACAGATAAACTTGATTCTTTTTTTTTTTTTTTTTTTTTTTTTTTTTTTTTGGTTTTTTGAGACAGGGTTTCTCTGTGTAGCTTTGCGCCTTTCCTGGAACTCACTTGGTAGCCCAGGCTGGCCTCGAACTCACAGAGATCCGCCTGGCTCTGCCTCCCGAGTGCTGGGATTAAAGGCGTGCGCCACCACCGCCCGGCTCTAAACTTGCTTCTTTAAAGCATGCCTAGCAACTTATTTTATCATTTCCCTTTTTACCGTTTTTCCCATTTACCATTGTTTAGAAATCTTCAACATTGCAGACTGTAAAAAAAAAAAAAGAAAATTGCTAAGTTTAGAACTCATCATATTCATGCATAACTTGGTTAAATAAGATGTTTAACCAGCTACCTGGTAGCTAGGCCATCATCATTGTCCACTATACAACCTCCTCTGTACACTCCAAGAGTTGGTTTTCAGTTCTCGACTCACTGATGCAACTTTAGATACCTTATTTAAAAACTGATCTGTCTCAAACACAATTATTTATTCTCAGGATAAATTGGAAGGTTGAATTAGGACAGTGCATCGCTAAAGCTGTTAGATTTAGCCTGCTGGCCAAGAAAACTAAACTTGCCCCAGGTGTGAACCACATGTGAAATTTTAAGTTTTCCTACAGTTAAATTGAAAAAGTATGAAAAATAAGTGGAAATAATCTAGACAAGATTTTCTTTAATGCATCAAATGTTTTCAGCCTAACATTTAATCAATATAAAGTATTATTGGGTCTGTCATAGTAGATGGCACCTCCCTACCTATGCTATCATAGACAACTACAAACTCATTGGGTCACACACAATGACAGTAGGAGGCGCCTTGTTAGGAAAAAGGGTTTTAGTGGGAAAGAGCAAGATGAGAAAAGGGGACAGAGGTGAAAATGTCCAAAATTCATTGTGTATTTGTGTGACACTGTCAAAAGAATATGGAAAAAGTTACTACTGGGATGGTACACATTCTTCTTACATCATACTATGTATTTAAAATCTGCTGGACATTTTATGTTTACAATACATCCCAGTTTAGACTGATTACATTTTTATTCAATAATTGCTGTATATAATGGTATAATATAAAGCAGTACAGTCATAGAAAATACCACACATTCTGTAAATAGCAGGTAATTCATATCTTACTCTTTGTATTCATTCTCTCTCCTCTAGCAAACCTTTTGACTCTAGTCAGCATTTGTAGCTTATTTGTGTCTTTTCTTCTGGAATGAATGCTTGTAGATACACCTTTTGTTTTCTGTAAGTATTTTTCAGCATCTACTTATAGTCCACTATGTTTTGTGTATTATGTGGCTTATTTCCCAGTTTTTTATTTCTCATAATGCTTGATAGAGTGTTTTACTCATGATAGTATATATAACCATACATTTGTGTGCATTTATTTATTTACTTATTTACACATATCTACATACCTTAATTTCATGTTTACGTACATTTCTGAGTTATTTTTATCAAAGTCATGGTTTATATAGACTTTTATTTATAATAAATATGCACAGTAGTGTTTTCCTTGATTGAGTTTCAGAAATTAATATGTCACAAAAATTTCCTTGTTATGCAAACAGAGATTGTTTGCTCAATTGATCTGTCCAAAATTCTTTATTTCCACTTCAAGACAGACATTTGGCACAAATTCATCTGAATGTTAGGAATAAAAAGTAAAACTGGACGTTTTTATTGAATGTTTCAAATGATTAAACAAAACAACTTAATGTGAAAATTCCATACAAATTATAGTCATTACAGATATTACAAAACTTTGTATCAATTATTGCTGACACTCTTATTAGTGATCTTCACTTGTTACATAGAATGTCGGTTCGTGGTAAGTTCTCCGAAATAAAATAAAATTTTTGTGTGTGTGCATGTGTGCGTGTGTGTGTGTGTGTGTGTGTGTGTGTGTGTGTGTGTGTGTGTCTGTGTGTGTGTGTTTAAGGCAAGTGTTTTAAAGTTTTGTCTCACTGTTTTGTCTCAGGCTAGCCTAGAACTTACTATGTTACACAGACTAGCCTGAACTGAGTTCCCTAGACATTATGATTATAAGTATGAGCCACTGTGTCTAAATATCTATTCATTACAGGAGGCAGTAGGACCTTGCCTGTACTAAATAAATGCTGTATCAATGAGATATAACCCTAGACCCTGAGTCTGTTATTAAACAAGAATAGGAGATGATATGAAGCACATCCAGGGTTGGCCATTAATAATGTAAATTAGGATATTTAAAGTGCTAATGTTTGTTAATGAAGAAGTCTATTTAAAAAGGAAGGAAAACACCAGAAATTATATGAACATCCTACAGACACTAAAATACTAAGAAATGGATGTTGTAAATGATTTTAACACCACATTTGAAGATTTAGAGAGGTAGGTATATCCTTAATAAATATATTTCAAATATGAAAAACTATTAGAATATTCTTATAACAAATATGTTATACACACATATGTGTTTAATATTTAACACACATGTACATATTTTCTCAGAAGGAGAATACCAAGCTCAGTGACTTTATCTGTGGAGTCTCGTTAACATTTAGCTAAAAAGGAAAATCTGCATCACACAGGCTTCCTGAGAACAGAACAGAAAGCACCTCCTCAACCTGCTCCACGATGTCAACAGAAATAAAAATCCCTGATAAAAACATTAGCAAATCAAATTCAATAATACACACATTAGGGAGCACACAGTGACCAAGTGTACCGAATGCTAGTATGATCTACTATGTATACAACAATGAGGTATATTTCGATGATTATTTGAATAGATGACAAATGTATACTTGATAAGATTCAGGAGCAATGAATACTAAAATGAAGAGCAGAGGGAAAGACAAAGGGAGGAAGAGGAGGAGAGAGGACTCTTCTACAGCTGAACACAACACAGAACAACTAAAATGCTCATGCACTGTAACAGGAAAGCGCAGTCGTAACTCACATTGGAAAGCCATCTGTCTGGACAAATGGATGAACTTACATCCTAGGACCCTGAAATTACAGTCCACAAGACTTAAGTGTGTTCACCAGTAGGCACGTGCCCACACATTTACAAGTTCTTGTTACTAGTGGCCACCCTCCTTTAGAAACATAAGGAAACTGTGCATAGAGAAATGCCTCATAACATAGATACACAACAGGATGTAAATACACCACTGAAAATGAGTGAGTGACCATCCCAAGAAATGACCTGACAGCCATGTCACTTGTGTTGCCCGTTTTGTCAGTGTCAAGTGCAAAGACTGCCGGAAGTCCTCCATGTTCTGAAAAGTCAGGACAATGAATACTGTTCCTCCCAAGAGGAACCAGGTGCCTGGAAAGTGCCATGAAAGAAAGTCTCTGATGTGGTAGATACATTTCTTATCCCAGTCTTAATGCTAACTACACACATGCGTCTGGTGTGTGGAAACCATCTGAGGCATTCATTTATTGGTGATGTGCACATTTCCCCTTTTTATACTATTATTAAGTAAAGAATTTCTTTAAGAAAATATTGTGAAAAGATGAGCAACAGGATGGAGGATGAGCAACTGGGGATTCTGGATTTTCCAGAGCTACTGCTGCTTTTCAGCTGTGATGTTCAAAGTGTGCTATGGAAAATCTTGGCCTAGTGGGAAGAATGGGAGCTTATCTCTTCGGGCCAGATGTTCTCTGCTATGCGTGAATGGTGGCATCTGGATAGGATAAACTTTGGATGTGAGAGGCTGCCCTCCGTACTCTGAGACATGTAGCAGAGTACCTAGTCTCTACTCATCAGAAGTCAGTTTTATATTCACCCGTTGTGACAAATAAAATCATCTCCAGAGATTTCTATACGTACTACGGGGTATGGGGGCAAATTTTTCACCAGTGAAGAATAATTGAGAGTGGAGTTCTAGTTCTTTTTTTTTTCAATCTTAAGACTTAACTTGTTCATACTCCAACCTTGAACAGCTATGAGTCTCTGCATTAACCACTGCTCACAGCGTAAGAAGCTCCTCCGATCCACTTGGACTTAGTTTTTGTACACAGTGATAGACACAGGTCTAAATTCTTTGTTCTGCATGTGGACATCTAGTTTTGCCAGAACCATTTGTTAAAGATGATTTCTTTTCTCCAGTGTATGCTTTTGATATCTTTGTAAAATATTGAATGTCTGAAGTTATGTGTACTTGATTTTATGCTATTGGTCTACATGTCTCTTTGGGGGCCAGCACCACATTGTTTTTATTACTATGGCTCTATAATATACATTGAGATCTGGAGTGGTATTCCCACCAGCATTTTCCTATTGCCCTTGGTTGTCCCCTGAGAGATTGAAGGAAAGTACTTCTTACTGAAAGCACCACATGCTTCAGACAGAGCCCAGAGGACTGGAACTGGATTTGACCTGAAAGCATTCTCCTTGAGGATTAGCTCTCATGGTGCCAGAGTTTGCTATGAAAGCATCCAATGGAGGGAAAAAATAGTCCTACCCAACTCTGGCACTGTGAACCACAACAACCAGCAGGGCACAATAATCCAAAGGACATGGTAGGGACATACATACTTTAATGCAATATCACTCTAATTGGGCTTAAAACCTGAACAAAAAGAGAAAAACCATGCCTAGTACTGTAAACCTAGCCAGATACCCATGGCTAGTGAATCATAGAGGAGAAACTACAACCTTCACTTTACTAAACTTGCAAAATCCCTAAAATCCATTCTAAATATTTATCTTTATGCCAGAAGATAAGTGTAGTCCTCACTCTTCATCAAGGAAACTTCTCTTTGCAACAGACAGATAATGTTACAGAAAACCCAAACCAATCAAGATGCAGAGTTGTGGAGCCCAGTCCCAACTGATACATCTACCACACAACTTCCACACCTAAGGGTCAGGGATCATTGCAGAAGAGAGATAGGAAAGATTGCAAGAACCAGAGAATCCAGAGTATGCTATGAGATTGTCTCTTCTAGAAATGTCAGAAACTACATCCATGAGGTCTCCAGAACATGGCTGCTTAAACAAGACCTGAACATGACAACATCAACAGAAATGCTAACACAGAAGGAGGAAGCTCAGGAAGCCTCAACCCTAGACAAAGAACTACAGGCAATTTAAAAATGCTGAGAGTAAGATAGTTTTCCCCAGGGAAAAGGACACCAACTGTTATCCAATATCAAATGGTTAGCCCTAAAAACTTGCATATACAATAGTGTGGTGATATTTTATTTGTGCTCTAACAAATAAAGCTTGCCTGGGGATCAGAGGAAAAGGCCAGCTACTATATTAAACAGAGATCAGGCAGTGGTAGCACGTGCCTTTAATCCTAGCATTCAAGAGGCAGAGATTCATCCAGATCGCTGTGAGTTCAAGGCCACACTGGGAACAGAGTCAGGCATGGTAGCACATGCCTTTAATCCTAGCACTAGTTAACCATGGAGGTCTGTAGGTCTGTACAGACAGATAGGAAGTGATAGAGCTTGGCAGAGAGGGGAAGTAAGATGGCCAGGTACAGAAAGGTATATAGGGATGAATATACAGGAAATAGCTCTCTTGGAAGCTGAGGATTTCATTCAGAGGATTCGTGGAGTTGGTGAGGTAATAGCTGGTGGCTGTGGCTTGTTCTGTCCCTCTGATCTTTCAGCTTTCACCCCAATATCTGGCTCTGGGTTTTTCATTAATAAGACCATCCAGCAATTTGTGTTATACAATAGAATTATACAGAATGAGCAGGTTATAGTTATACATTTAGGAATACGTATATTTATATATAGTATATTGTTGTTGCAGCTATGTTTTATTTATATATGCATATAACATATAATATATGCTATACCTATATATGTATATATGCTATGCATATATGCATATATGTGTACATATATATGCATATACACACACACACATATATATATATATATATGCACAACAATTATTGGATTTTATTGCAAGAGAGCAAGGGCGTGGTACATGGGAGGCTTTGGAGGGAGGAAAGGAAAGAGAGAAATAGTGTAATTGTATTGTAATATGGAAAAATTAAAAAATCAAATAAGAAAGGACACTTTTCTGACCAAGGTTAAAGGCAGCTAAAATTTATGGATATGAATGCAAATACTTAGAAAGGATTTTGACAACATGACAATTTCTTCGCTAGGTCCTATGGTTTCCCTAGCCATGGTTTTTGATCATGTTTACAATACCAGGCATGAATTCCATCCTGTGAATCAAGTCTTACATTAAATGGGAGGAGTGGTTGGTTACCCATAAACAGTCCTGCCACTGTTGCACCCGTGGTCACCTTGCCTGGGTAGTCATTACTACAGTATGCAGGGCCCAGTGCTGGCTATGATCATTTATTGCCCTTTCTGTCCCAGCAGTCAACATAGTAGTCTCCAGAACCATGGAAGAGAGCCAGGAGGCAGAGTTTCCTCTCAGACTGATTTCTCTAGTCCTATAGATGAAGTGTGCTATATCTTCAGCAGTAGGGTTTTACCATCTAGTTAGATAGGCAACCAAGAACAATGGCTATGACTTGTATTCTTTTGGGTGCTTTCAGGGCCTCCCTAATGAATAACTTACAGGAAAATAACCTATGCCTGGAACTAATTAATTATCTTTTAATTATCCATGTCCTTTTCCCAGAGTATTATTGTTCATATACATGATAGACCTTTGTTTACATTCATCTTTAAAGAAAACATGTTTTAACTAGTTTACAAACTAGTGGGTCTTATGAAGCTTCTTCATACATTCTTAGTTTTGGTTCACCCATCCTTTACCCTTCATTCCACACCCCTTCCTTCATTTTCACTTAAACCACCCATTATATCACATACGTTCTACTATCCCTTTTTATTATATTTCTTTTTGTTATTCTTGTTTTGTTTTTCAAGACAGGGTTTCTTTGTGTAGCCTTGGCTGTCCTGGAACTCACTCTGTAGACAGGCTGGCCTCAAACTCACAAGACATCCACCTGTCTCTGCTTCTCCAAGTGCTGGGATTAAAAGTGTGCACCACCACTGTCCAGTTTATTATATTTCTTTTACTTGGGTTGCAAGGACACAGGTTCCCAAGTAGCTTTCGTCCTCACACTTCATTTTGGTTAATCCTTCACCAGTTCCCATCTCCATGACTCCACTACCTTCCTTGAAACTTCCTTACCCCAATATTCCCCTTCTTCACTTTCATCTCACTGCAAACTTCTACCCCTCCCCTATAAATGTACCTCCCAATCCAGAGGCCCATCACTAACTAGTTTCTTGGCTTCAATGCGTATGCCAGGCTACATCTCCATCAACTCCCTAAACCCAAGGCTCAGGGACCATCATGAAAGATGGGTTGGAAAGATTGTAAAAGCCAGATGATAGGGAAGAGTGCTTCAAAAAGCTGGCCCCTGGATAGGACATGGCCATGGCATGCATGAACTCAACAGCTGTGGTTACCTGCACAGGATCTCATAAGACCATAAGAGTTACAAATTCCAGTGTTAGAAAGGAGAGGGGTTCTAGATACCTACTCTCGGCTGAGGAGCTCATGACAGCTGATGGCTGCTGAGGGAAGGAGAGTTTCTTTGCGGGGTCATAGGCATTGATAGGTTGCCCATGCCCCATTGGATGACTGCCCTGTTCCCCAACCCCCATCCCCCACACATGCACAAATGGGCAGCGTTAGCTAGACTTAGTGGGCTATAAACAAAGAGATATGAAGTTGATAGGGAGATGGAATACATGATGAAGGGTACGAGATGCTAAATAGAGTGAGTAGGATGTGGATATGACCACGATATATTGTATGTATGTATGAAATTTAAATTTGAACTTGGAGAAAGCAGTAATTCTTTTTCTTTCAAATTAAATGTATTAACTCTACCACTGAGTTGTAAACATTTCTTTATTGTGGAACCCACTTTAGTTTTCTCATGCCCGCCAGTAGTTAGTATGATGATTTTCTGGCTCATTTTGCAACCAAGCCTTGCCCCAGTACTTGAGTATTATTTTCAGCAGAAAAGGGGTGATTTTGCTGTTGTCTTTATTTCCTTCTATATGGAAACAGAATAAGAAAAGAATGCAAAGCTGCAACAACCCCTGTCCTCCAGGATGACTAAGCCACCTCGAATAAGCTTTGCATGGCTGCTTAAGGAGAAGAGGCAGACGCCCTCAGACTTGCAGTTCAATGATGTTGGCATTTGAAAGTGTCTCTCAGAGACCCATGTGTTAAAGCCCTGGTCATGCTCTTATGACAGTTTTGGAAGGTGATGAGATGTTTAAAATATGGAGCCCTGGGGAAGAAAGAGAGACCCTTGTGGCTACTGGGAGTCAGAATCTTCCCGTTTCTTTGCTACTCAGCTGCCACCAGGAGAACAGGCATCCCTGACAAACACTACAGTAAAGATACACTGCAGTATCCAAGGACCAAGCCCTCACGAATTGAAACCTCAGACATCAGAAGTCAAAATAAACCTCTGTTTCTTGGAGTTGCTTGTCTCTGATCTTTCGTCCCAGGGACAGTGCTGACTGACGCACAAGCTGCATTTCTCACAAAATCATTCTACCCAGCAACACCGGTTGTTGGGCATCGGCGGCCCTGCTTCAGGTGTTTCAGTCAATAGTACGTAACAGACGAGTCTTAAGACAACTGCATGTAAAGCAGCAGATCGTCAGGGTTTTAAGAGAAGGATGTAGGGCAAAACACACTTTGCATAATTATAATTCGCCTGCCGCTTGCTGCTGTTGTGGTGAGCATTGCTCAAAGGCTCCCTCCACATGTCCTCTGCTGCCAGCCCCAGCACGCTGAGCTTCAGATGCCAAGCCCCTATTTGAGCACGTGCAGACAAAGCAGAGCATGTGGACTGACATGAGAAATCCATGGAAATGTGATTTCCAATGCAAACTATGTCTTGGTCAGGCGCTCAAGTTTAGTTATTTTCACACAAGCAAAAAGAAAAGATAATGGCTATGACTTCATTATGTAAGAATTGCTAAAAATATGAGTGTAGGGGGTTGAGATTTGTTTCTCAGGGGTGTATGACTCAATGGCTTAATTGTCAAGGAAAAAATGAATTTAAGTTAATTTGCTCAAATCTGACAAGAATATTTAAAAGCTACTTTGAAGTAACCTTTAAATTGTGCACATTTCAGAAACAATCTCATGAAATGTACTCAAGAAAGTAGAGATTGAGGTTTGGGGGTATAAAACAGTACTTTGCTGATTGAAGAATCATAGTATTCTCTGAAATAATGCAAATCGTGTTATTCTGTGGATAAACACATTTTCATCACCACAATGCCTGTCATCGTTTGAGACAGGAAATGCTGCAGTGTGGCACTGAGAACAGCTTCTATGTTAGGGACACAGCCCAGCAGGAGAAAGGTCACCCAATCAGCATCAGAATGTTAGTTAAGAGGCATTATTATGCATAATAATTTATCTTGAGGTGTAAACTTTCTGGCTGGCATTGGGATCACAGTTTCCAAGTGTGAAAGCTGAGAGGCCAAGTGGAGAAATGACTTCTTAGTGGATGTCACAGTGAGATGTGAACCCGGATAGATCCTTTTGATTCTTAAGTGTTTCTTTTCCACTGTGACCATGCTTCTTCATGCTGTGAGTGTATGTGTGTATGAGGTATACACACATATACAATATATATATAATTAATATAGACATACACATACAATATATGCACATATATAATGAATATATTGTACATACACATGCATAATATGGACTGTGAGAACATATAACACAATAAAATATATACCATATATAATTGTATATCCTCCAGAGCATTGACATTATTTACAAGATCTTCATATATGTATGTAACTGATGCTTTGGCATTCTCTAGATCTGGATGAAACCAACAGAACTTCCTATGTAAGTTACTCAGAGCTGACAATATTTAAAGGGAAATTGCTCTGCTAACCTCAGGAAGAAATCCATGAATCAGACAAGAGAGAAATCAGAAGGGCTTCTACCTGGCCCGGCTCATCATTTCTCTATGAGATCCCAATTAGGAGGTAATAGCTAAGTAGGAATACTGTGGTTGGAAAGAAACCAGGCACCAGGGTAGACTTGTAAGTTGATATGAACCCTGAATTACCATGTGTTTTTTATACTCCACCAGGCTTAAGGGGTGTGCTGTGCCTCTGATACACCTGTTGTGTGTGAGCAGTGAGCAGCTACTTTGTTCAAAGACATGCTTTTTTCATGTAATCATAGTCTTCCATTTGAATTATCATAGCACATCATCAGCCCCACCACAGAACAATTCTGAATCAACAAAACCAATTTTTTAGAAAGTTGTTTCTGACGATTAGGAGGGAAAATGGATTGTCATTGGTTTTCCTTTTGTTTTAACTTACCATCAGTACCACATAGACTCACACCCAGTCAAAGTTCCTGGTGTATTTATGGTGACTGATTATTCCATCAGTAACCTGATTTCAGAACTGAACAGTGTTGCATAGGGAAGCTATGCCACAAGCAGGTAGAAGTCGCTGGTTATTTTAAGTCAGTTCAAAAGAAGGTATTGTTTTTTGAAACACTTGTCATAAGCATAATTATATCAATAGGAAGAGATCCAGCAACTTGTTTAAAGAAATAAGAGACATGAGGGAAATGTCAGTTAAGATCACTTTGAATCCAGAAATGGAGGCACAGAGGTCTTGTAGACCTTCAGAGATGTGCTGTTGAACTGAACTCAGACGGCTTCTGTGCCTTTGCCTCGTCTAAGGCCAAGGGATATCCCAGTTTTCCAGGTTGTATTTCCCACCTCACTTTCATTATTTTAGCTGTGTTCTCAGCTCTTAGAAGGTCTAAGTTTGAAACAGAAGATGCATATTTGGTGACCGGAGACAGGTGAACCATGATAAGTAGAGCTTTCCTCTCTGTCCCTTTGCAGAGGTGAAGTAAACACAGTCGTTGGCAGAGGTGAGGTGAGCGTGGCTGAACTGCTGCTCCCCGGCTTTGAAGGAAGCCTCTTCCCTTGCTGTTCCCATTTTCTGTGCAAACTCAAGTGCAAAGGAAGGTTGGAATAAGGCTTAAAACTCCCCTATTTGGTCTTAGAGAAAAGCTTTTGTTAAACAGCGTTCCTGACCTGACCGGTCAAAAGCAGGACTCTGAACATATATCCTATTGGAGTTTTGACCTGATGAAGTGCTACATAGTGTGAACAATGAAACTGAGTCAAAACATTATCTGAGTCAAAGAAAAGGAAGGGATGGAGGAAAGGAGAAAGAAAGGATGGAAGGAATAAAAAGAGAGAAACACAGGAGCTGGAGAAATGGTTTAGCAGTTAAGAGAATTGGCTGCTCTTCCAGGGGTCTTGTGTTCTAGTTCCAGCACCCACAGGGTGGCTCACAACTGTCTGTAACTCCAGTTCCAGGGGATCAAACACCCTTTTCTGATCTCTCTGGGCATCAGACATGCAAAGGATGCACAGACATACATGTAGGAAACACCCATACATATAAAATAATGAAATAACCCTACACAAATAACTACAGGCAGCTAAGGAATGCCAAGAACAGGAGAAATAGTCTTCCCCAGGAAAGAACACACCAACTGGATAACTGAGAGCAAATGGTCAACTCTGAAAGCATACATACAAGTAACAGCATTACATGGGTTGAACGGGTTGGCTTTACATATTTAGAACTATATATGCATATACATATACATACACATATATGCACGTAACAACAATTAATGAAGAAAAGAGGCCATGAGTTTGAAAGAGAGCAAAGGAGGGGTGTATACAGGGATTGGAGGGAGGAAAGGGAAGGGGGTAATGCTTTAATTTTATTATCATCTCAAAAAAAAAATAAGTTAATAAAGAGGATATTTTTTAAAGAGCAGAGTGCAGTAGCCCCACATGCAGGCACTTTGAAGCTGCTGTGACAGTGTCTGCCAGCTTACATCTGTTGTCATTATGACCAACCAGTTCACCAGCACTGCTTTGAAGCCGTTACAAGCTGATACACCAGTGGCCATATCTCTACCACACATACTCGACCCAATTCTACTATTATTGGATTTAGGGTGGGACCTGGTGGATCTTCTGCTTAAAAAAAAAAAAAAAGCTCTAAGGGAATTCTGGACGTCAGCAAGTTTAACATTTGAGTCTATCACTTCCTAACTATGCAATTTTCTGCGCATCTTTTAACCTCTATGTCGTCTGAATACCTCTGCTGTATTACGTGGGCTAGTGTGGTCTAAATAATGCAGGATCGCATTTGATTCTGTAACTGTAATTTAAAAGTTGCTTTAAGCACTTGTTTGATTCTTGGTGTTAAAGTCTTGTCAACATCATCCTTCGCATTCACAGTGGCAGCCGCGCTGGTTTACAGAGTGGGTATGAGTGTATCATTACCCTTGCAGCCAGAGAAATAACGAACATCCACAGTGCTGCAAGGAAGACTTCTTCCAACATCTCATTTCTGTCTTACTCCAAATTCTAAATAATTGAGGATATACAAAATTGCCCAATTCACCAGAGAACAATCGTTAGGAACACAGACTAAACACAGCTGATGGGATTTTTTTTTTCATGTTCAGCTCCCACTACCTTCCTGAAGATATGACCTTGTACAAATTACTTAACTACTCTAAGACTTTCTGTGAAATGCAAGTTTCCTGGAGTGTTTATTTTCTCTGATGGATTTAAGGTCTGGAAGAACCTAGTATAAGTGGACACACAGAACACGATGAATGAATATATCATGGGATGGCACGTGTAGTAATAGCCTAAGACTTGGCAAAACATCTATCCCATAAGAATTAATGTATTCCTAGCTCTTTCAAGCAGCCTGCTTGAAAGTCAGTCCATTGCAATATCAGTTGTATTTTTAAGACCAAATGGTTAAGACTTACTAATACTTGTTATGACAAATAGGTACCTCCCTAATATCATTTGTCTTTTTTTTTAAAATCCTACCACCATTCATAATTTCCCTTCACTACCCCACCGCAGAGGCTGAGCATCATCAGCTTCACCTCTTACCTCCTGTATCTTTTGCCCTCTGGGTTTGGCTAACAGCAGGTATAAGCAACAAATCCAAGTGTTCTCTTTAGACAGAGCTGCTACCAAGCAGATCCACTTTCCATTTCTTCCTGGACAGGGTCTGGTAACTAGTCTGTTCTCATGTTGCTGTAGATCCCAGGACTGGTTAACAACTACCTGTTGGTGCTGGTCACCAGGTAGTCAAAGTGCATTGCTAGTCCCCTAACCAAGCCCACATCGGTGACCTGTGAGCCTGGCCTTGATTAGTGCTCCTTGCAACTAGGAAATCAGCATGAAGAAAACCTCAAAATAGCATTATTATATATGCTGATGTATATTAGTTGGTTCTTCAGTAGAGGTGTATGTGTTCCATTTGCATCCTAAATATACCTGATGAGATCTTCTAAATGAGATTGTGGCGACACTATTAAAATATGTAAATGTATTGCTTTTGGATCTTTATTGCTATAGTTTAATGATAACACTTTTTGGTACAGAAGAGTTTAGAAGGGAGTTGCTTTTCCACTTTAAATTCTAAAATGTATCAGGCCAATAATTATGACTAAGGTATTTTATATGTATGGAAACAGACTGAAGTGATAGAATGCTGATGTATGCCCCATTCCCTTGTAAGAACACATTCGATTTTTTGTCTGCATTCCCAGATACATATTCAAGTGTATGCCTGAGCTCCAGGATTAGATTTAAAGCGTATTCTATTCCAAACACAGGACAAATATTTCCTCATGAAATTCATAGGGACATTTTCACTTCGTAACAGCTAGCAGAGACGAATTGCTTAGATTGTTGAGTAGAAGAATAATATTTTTGGAAACAGAGTTTCTTATATCCTGGACATCTCAGTTTCCCTTTCTTCTTATGCTACCACACCCTGACAAAAGCAACTGAAGAGAAAGAAGTTTTTTTTTTTTTTTTGTTTTTTTTTTTTGTTTTTTTTTTTTTAGTTCACAGTTCAAAGGTGTAGTTCATCATGGTAGGGAAGCCAAGGGAATCAGGAGTGGAAGCCCCTTCCATCACATCCACAATCAGGAAGCAGAGAGAGATGGATGTTTGTACTCAGCTCACTTTCTGCTTTTTGCCTATCTAGGATCCCAGCTCAAGGAATGGTGCCACCCACAGTGGACGAGTTTCCCCACTTCAATTAATCTAATCAAAATAATCCACCAAGGGCACATCCAGAGCCTTTCCTATTTCTTAAGAGAATCCAAATCTCAAGTTGACAATTTACACTGTGCATCATCATCCTAGGCAGCCTCAAACTCACTATTGTACTTGAGGATGAATTTGAACTTCTGATCATCGTGTCTCCCTTTTAGTGCTGGGATTTCAGGCTTGTACCATGGGTGGTGGGAATCAAATCAAGGGCTTCATGCATGCTACTAAGGCATACTGTCAACTTAGCTACATCCCCAGCCCTAGGAGGAAAAATAGCAAAGAAAACATCTCAGTTATGTGAGAGAAATCAGTGGATTTAAATTTAAGATCAAGTGGATATAACATATGGGAAAACTTGCTTGCTGTTCTTTATAGTTTTTGAGTACAGAACCAGAAATAGTGAGCATTAGCAGAAATTAGCAATAAGTAGAGGTTATTATTTATTGTCTTTAGCATACAAATCCAAGTACCTATGGGAGATGAAGAAACAAGCTGCCAAGATTATATGAAAAATGCTGAAAGAAAATCGCACACTTTATCCTCTAGGCTGGAGAGTAAAGTAAAATATCTCTGAACAAAGGACATCATGAACAGTGTTGTTTGTTGCAGGGAATTGTTTGAAACTGTTCCCTAGGATGCACAGAGTGGAGGCTATTCTGCAGATCAATCAGTAATCTCTGCGGTGACTCTGGCAGGAGGTACTGAGTGTTTACATAAAACTGCTTAGTAGGATTAATGGAAGAGACAGCCCTGAGTGGAAATGTTGACCAAACGTGTACATAGGTGTGTGAAAATGAACTTAGGCAAAAGAAATGGTCAGCCAGAACATTTCAGCCTTTATGATAAGCCCAATGATTCAAATAAGTGGAACTTCTGAAAAAAGAGGTAGGGAGTTAGTGAGATGATAAAGTCATTTCTTATTAAAAATTTTGAGAATGGCTTACACAAGTGCAGTATTTATTTCTGCCTCTCTACCCTCCACCAATTCCTCCTATGTCTCCTCACTCCATCTCAAATGTACGACCTCTTCTTTAATGACTATTTTACATATATACATGTATGTAAAAATACAACGTGCTGTGTCTGTTTAGGGCTATTTGCCTCTACTTGTATTTAGGGCTCCCCCCTTGGTCAGCCTATCAGGGGCTCATTGCTGGAGCTGGAGAAGGCCGATTCTCCTCTTGGCCGCTGTTTTAAGCAGCTGCCTCTGAGAGGTTGGCAACACAGAAGCTCTGAGGTGGATTTTAAAAAAGAAATTGTGGGTATTGATGTCAAGTTGAGAATCATATGCCTTGAGGTGGTATTTTAAGACTTAAGTGTTACTGAAAGTTCAAGAGACGTGAACATGCTGTAGGAAAATAATGAGCTAAGGGTGGAAGAAAACACTTTGAAGAATGCTTATTGGCTGAAGAAAAAAAAAAGAGCTCACATTCCATTTAAGTGTTAAAAGTGTTTCCTCTGAATTTCCTAATTTCATTAATGAAATAACCCTAAGAGGTACTGACTCTGAGAAAAGAAAGGCCAGAATCTTGGGCTCTGTCTTCCAAAAGTTCATGTGTTAGGGGCTGGAGAGATGGCTTAATGTTTCGAGCACTAGCTGCTCTTCCAGAAGACCCAGCTTTGATTCCCAGCATCCACATAGTGGCTCAAAAACATCAGTAGCTCTAGCTGCAGCAGATCCAATGCCTTCTGGCCTCTATGGGGGTGAGACATGTACATGGTACACAGACATAAATGCAGGTAAAACATCCATATACATAAAATAATAAAATGCATATTTTTAAGAAAGGTCAAAGCAATAGTATGGAGAAGTGGAGCCTAGTGGAAGAGGCTCTCAGGAATGGATTACTGGGTTGCTCTGTAGCTGAAGTTATCTCCAATCCCGCTCAGACCCACAGCCATTCAGATGCAAATAAACACACAGATGCTTATATTATTTAAACTGGAAATTAGGAAAACTGTTTGGCCTAATGGCTCAGGCTTCTTGCTATCTAGTCCTTATATCTTAAATTAACCCATTTTTATACATCTATACCTTGCCACATGGCTCACCAGCACTTGACATCATGCTTCTCATGGTGGTGGCTGGCAGCATCTCCTGACTCAGCCTTCTACTTCCCAGAATTTTCCTCTCTCCTTATCCTGCCTACACTATACTTCCTGCCTGGCCACTGGCCAATCAGCGTTTTATTTATCAATCAATCAGAGGAACACATTCACAGCATCCCTAGCATTACTGTCAGGAATTTGGTTGCCTCTGTTGTGAGTGAGTCTGCTACCTTTCTGTTTTCTTCCCTGAGTGGAAGCAGCCTAAGGTCCTCACCAAAAGCCAGCCAGATGTCAGTAACTTCATGCTTTTGGATTTCTAGCCTTCAGGACCTAAATCCCAAATAGATCTCCTCCTCCTCTTCATCTTCTTCTTCTTCTTCCTCCTCCTCTTCCTCCTTATTTCTTCTTCTCCACCTACTCTGCAGTATCAACAGAGAACTAGGGCTCAGAGAAGTGGCAGACACAACTAAAACAAAATCCAAATGTTTTTGTCTTTTCATTCAGCCCAGCACACCATCCTGCCTTTCCATGCCAATTGTCCTCAAAGGGGAGCTTTCCAGTGAAATTTCCCAGAGTCCTCAGGAACCTGCAAAGCTTAAGGAGCCATCACCAAATGGAGAAGAGGCGGAAAAGAGGTCAGCAAGGCAGGAATCTGTGATGATTTGGTCAGATCACCTTTGCTGACATAGCCCTAACCCATTCCTTCACTTGTCCAAGGAGTTTCCCAACCTCAACTTGTGCAAAGACTCCAGGCTCAAATACCCTGTGGTAGGTATCCTTGAGCTATTTCTAAAGGTCCCTCATCTCCATAGGATTGAAACTAGTCTATGAAAGTTCTTTGTTTCTTCCTTAATGAGTGGTATTTCCTGACCCCAAAAGGGTGGAGACTTCTCTGCACTATTTATCTCTTAAGGTTGTGCTGTTCTAAAATAGTAGCTTAGAGATGGCTTCAAGTCTAAGAGAGGCAGATTTTCATATCACTCTAAGGGGACGTAGCACAGCCTCCTAATTGTGGGAAAGAACTTCATTTCTTTTGGTTCCAAATTTACTGGGCAGTGGCCTCAATGATGAGCAGAGAATCTTTAGACATGGATATGGTCCATCCCCAAAGGATTGTCAACGGAATAGGAAAACACACATGGAAACATTTTAAGTCACTATCCTGAAATGCTTTTGAGCTTTTCCAGGTTTTCCCACTGTTCTCTTTCTTTGTTTTCTTTGCTTACTGGTCATTCCTAGGGTTCAGTTTCTTAATTACGATGTGAAGAAGGAATATTTGAATTTCTGCTCTAATTCAGAAGTCATATCAAAGAACAACATTGAATTAAACAGTGATGCAGATTTTAAATATACTCCAATATGCTTAAAATAAGTAACCCTTTTCTTTTGTGACTTAAATACATAGAAGAGCCAGTTTATGGGCCCGAATTAATCATTTATGGAGCAAGTTCCTCAAAAGGCTAGATACATGAATTTAGGCACATTGTTGTTTTCTAATGACTGAAAAATCCTAGATGGAAAGAAAGGATATTAGTGTTTACTAAACCCAGACATGGGGATAATGGCTTTACATGGTGTTATATTTGACCTACCCCACCACTTTAGGAAGTATGAATTATCAACAGAATTTTATACATGGAAACGTTGTTGCCTTGAGAAATGAAGACATACATTGCAGACATAGGGTTTGGTTTCTGGTCAACTTTCTCACAAAGCTATGTATACTCTATACGAGGCCACCACTACACAGAAAATTGGATTAGTGACACACAGGAAAGACCCATCATCCTGATTGATCTCTGTACTAATCAGGCTTTAGTCAGAGAAGCAAAAGAGCCAGGGGGTGCATATATCAGTGGGATTTTGTGGGGACCTGAAGGGCACAATGTTCAGGAGCTGATTTCACATGCTGCATGAGGATATGCCTGATGCTGAAGCCTTAAGTTCAGAAGCAGACAGTACAGAACAGCAGAGCAATATGGAGGTAAGGAAGTAAGTTAAGCTCCAGCCTTCAAGACCAAGCTGGAATCCATGAATATCGGCCTCTCATTCCCTCCATGCCTCCAACACTAATGATGGAAGAGTGTTGAGAGAAGCTGCTGCTCTTCATCACCAAGCTAGACATATCCCTGAACCTGGTGCAGGAAAATTGGCAGAATGGTAAATCTTCTCTTCGCCTGTATTATATATGTTTTACAGTACTCCCTTAAATAATTTCATGGAAACAGAATCCAGTACATTTTATTTAGTTCAACTTGTCTGGAGTCAACTGACTATTGTAAAGTGCTAGCCTGCTACCAATACCTTCCACGAAAGCTTCATTCTTTGGTCTATTTGTTTCTGGTACATGTGCTCAGTTCTCTGACTTTTATTTTTACTTTGATTAATATCTTCTTTTGTTTTAATATGAAATGAGAGCTAGAAAGATGACTCAGCAGCTAAGAGGAATGGGTATGGGCAACAATAGAACACCAAGTTTCAATTTTTCAAGATGGCTTCAACTGCTTATCAATTTATTTGTAGAATCAATGATTTTCACTCCCATTCACAAAAAATACCCAATCCCCTTGGTTCACATCCTGTCCAGTATTGGGAAAGATCAGCCTACTTAATTTTCGTCTTAAGAATTTTATTTGAGTATTGATGTTGAAGATATCTCTACATTTTTATATTGACTTCCCGTGGCTGTTAACTCATTTATATCCTCTGATTGTTTTTGTGTTGAATGCTGGGTAATTTCCTGTGGAAATATGAGTTAGGTATTCAGGACACAGTCTCTAACACTGGCTGGCCTGGACTTCACTATGTAGACTAGGCTAACCTCAGACTAACAGAGATCTTTCTGCCTCTGCCTCCCAAATGCAGGGATTAAAGGCGTGTACTACTGCACCAGGCCAGGACACTGATCTCTCACTGATCTCTCAATGGACATTAGAAGTAACTTCTTATGGGTTGTACTTGCATTTTTATTCCAACCCCCCCTTTTCAATGAAGGCCGTGTGTGTGTGTGTGTGTGTGTGTGTGTGTGTGTGTGTGTGTGTGAGAGATGAGAACTAAACCTAGGGCTTGGAGCATCAGGCAAGTACTATACCATTCATTGGTCAATACTGTTCAGCTGGAAGCTCCAGCTGGATCTTGCAAAAGCACCATTTCTCGCTCTTCAAACCCCGCCCTCACGTCATTTTCTCCCGCCCCTTCCCCTGTCCAGATCTCTGGGGGCTCGAGGAGTATCCTGGATTGCTTTGCTCAGAATAAACTTGTTTGTTTTTTTTTTTACTTTTTAATTCAGCTTGGTCTGGCTTACTGTGTTGTTGGAGAAACCTGGTATCGGGTACAGAAAACCCACTAAGTTCCTGCAGTCCGATGAGCTTTAACTTCAGGGAAATCACATTAATTAATCTCATTCCTGTCTTTTTATGTCTTGTTCTAAAAGAAATCATTTCTTCAATATAGACACAAATTTTTGCCTAAGATTTTAAATGTTTTTACACTTGACATCTCTGTGTTAGTTCATTAAGAAGTCCTTTAATGCAAAAGATAACATTGGAAGATGCTTGCTTCATTTACTAAACTTCTCTTAGTTTCCTAATGTACCATGCTCTCTCTCTCTCTCGCTCTCTCTCATTGAAAATAGATTTTTTTCACAGATTGTTTTCTTTCTTTGTTGTTGTTGTTCTTTTTTGTTTTGAAGAGGTCTGTGTTGATGACTTCACACAATATTTTCTAATTACCGTCTCCCATCCCTCAACTCCTCCAAGATCTTCCCCATTTCCCCATCTTGAATGTACAACATTTCTTGACTTTCATTAGGTAACAAATGAGCTTCTAAAGAATAATTGTTTAAAAAAATAAGATAAAATAAAAACTACCAAATTTGAATAGAACAAAACAAACAGACGAATGAACAAACATAAGAAAAGGAGCCAAAGCAAAAGCATGAGAAACACGTCTAGACTCAAAGCCCCAAATGTTCATACACAGAAGAAGCTCATAAAAACACAAAGCTGGAATCAATAGCTGTGCACAAAAAATCTGGTAAAGTTAGAAAAAAATGCCTTGATGAGACATTATGAGACAAAGGACTTCCAAAGACACCATTGAGTTCATTTTGTGTTGGCCATCTGCTGCCAAGTATGGAGCCTGCTCTTAAGAATGGCTTGTTTGCCCTGTGAGTCTCTGTTGGTGAGAAATAATTTTTCATTTACAAGTGGTTATCAAACTGCCATGCCTTCTCTTTCCCATTATGCTGTGCACTTAGGTAGGTCAGTAGGTCTCTGTTTCATGACCTTTTCATCTCTTTCCCTTTACAATACAACCTTAACCATTACAACTTTGTACTGCGTATCATGTAATCAGGAGAGCAAAAGCAAGTGTCTTAGATTTTAGAACTTTGCATTTCTGTGTATTCTGTTATTCCCTTTATAGCCTTTAATGTTAGACCACTGACTTTGTAACTTTTTTCTACTTGTAATATCTCGTAAAACAATACAAGCTTCAACTTACTGTTTTCTGTTCCTTTCAAGCTTTTTTTTTTGGTTTTTCGAGACAGGGTTTCTCTGTGTAGCTTTGCGCCTCTCCTGGAACTCACTTGGTAGCCCAGGCTGGCCTCGAACTCACAGAGATCCGCCTGGCTCTGCCTCCCGAGTGCTGGGATTAAAGGCGTGCGCCACCACCGCCCGGCCTCCTTTCAAGCTTTTAAGTGTATTGTAGCATGAATTCTAAACGATCTTTTAATAAAAACCCGGAAGCCAAATATTGGGGTAAATGCTGAAAGATCAGAGAGACAAAGGAACAAGCCACTGCCACATCTTACCTCTACACTCTTCAGCCTGAAAAGGCTCTCGTTCTGTCTCCTCATGCCTCATATACCTTTCTCTGCCCAGCCACCACTTCCTGGGATCAAAGGTGTCTGTACTTCCCAAGCAAAGGCATAAGATCTCAAGTGCTGGGATTAAAGGCCTGTGTGATTCCCAAGTATTGGGATGAAAGGTGTGTGCCACCACTGCCTGGCTCTGTTTCTCTTTTAGACTGATTCAATCTCATGTAGTCTAGGGTGGCTTTGAACTCACAGAGATCTAGATGGATCTTTGCCTCCTGAGTGCTAGGATTAAAGGTGTGTGCCATCACTGCCTGGCATCTGTGTTTAATTTAGTGGCTTGTTCTGTTCTCTGAGATCTTCAGGCGAATTTTATTAGGGGGCACAATACATCACCACAGTATGTAGTCCCTGAGTTTTAATAGATATACACATCTATTTTATATTTAAATACATATCAAATTTACCATCATCACAAAATTCTTACGGCTCTCTTTGCTCCACTGCATCCCTAATGGAGTGACCACTATCCTGGCCAGGTGCTGTGATCATTCATTCTTTACAATACTGAAAAGTGTGCTCTTTGTGTTTCCCTTTTTACTGATAATGTAGACAATGGAAGGATCAGTGGTTTGCTCAAGGGTAGTAGATGTCTAGAAAGTAATAAAAATGGCAAACTCCACGTAGAATTTTTTTTTTAGATTTTTTTCTTTTATTTTTTAGATTATAACTAAATGATTTCTCCCTTACCTTTCCTCTATTTTATTATTTTTGACATGATATGTGAGTGCTGCATTCACCTCATTTCTATACAACAATTTCCCCTCCAAATCTTCCCATGTCTCCTCAAACTCCCACTGAACTTTATGACCTCTTCACTGATTATTGTTACACACACACACATACACACACACACACACACACACACACACACACACATGGGAGTGGGTGGAGACAGAGACAGAGAGACAGAGAAATGCAATCTACTGAGTCCATTTAATGTTGCTCATACATATATGTGTTTGGGGAAGACTGACTTTTTTCTGTCACTTTTATTTCTAGGTTTGTATGCTTGGTGTTTCTTTAGTTGCCACTAAAATTTCTCTTATTAAGCATAAATTTGAAAATAAAGGCTCGCACTCGGGAGGCAGAGCCAGGCGGATCTCTGTGAGTTTGAGGCCAGCCTGAGCTACCAAGTGAGTTCCAGGAAAGGCGCAAAGCTACACAGAGAAACCCTGTCTCAAAAAAACCAAAAAAAAAAAAAAGGCTCTAAATTGTCAATACAACTTTTAATTATCTTTTCCATCTCAGTTCCATTATTTAAATAATTTCGTTATTGACTGCTGTTAATTGCATTCCCCCAAAGAGGCTGCTGCATGGTTTATCCTTTGGAACGTGTTCACACTTGTTTTACGGGCTTGTACACAGTCTGTTCTGAAAATCACCCATACGTCCTTGAGCAGGACAAGTATTTGACAGTGATTGGATGGTGATTTCTATATATAGCCATTTGATGAAGTGGCCTGGATGTGTCCCAGTCTGTGTTTTCAATGATCTATGTGTGCTATCAGAACTGAAAAAGCTGTTTTACAGTTTGTCATTATGTCAATGGGTTTTGCAGATTTTCATGGCGTTTTCATGGAGTTTGATACTTACATTTCAAGGTTGCTTTGCTATAGATGCCCTGTTCAGATGTCGTGAGGTCATGTGCTGTATACTAGTGACTCTCTTTGGTTTAAATGATATTATTCTATAACTGAAATAGCTAATATGTCTCATTTTTAGTTATTCATTGCCTCATGCATGTTCTTCACCTATATTGGTTCATTCTGTTACTGTTTTTATCCTATAAAAGTATTGTTTGTAGACAAGGTTAAGCTGGATTTGAAAAACTATTTTGGTGATTTTTAATTTACACGTATGTTTGCAAGTCTGTCTATAGAGCTGATGACTTGTTTGTATTTATTATTATTAGGGATTCAATTTTTTTCTGCCATCACACCATCACACTTTTTAATTTTGTGTGTGTGTGTGTGTGTGTGTGTGTGTGTGTGTGTATTTTATTATACCTGGAACTCCCTCCTTAAACACGTAAGCTCTTTAGAACATTAATCTCAATTCCTGTCTTCTAATGTGTGTATTACTGTCCAGAACTTCATTCTGCACTTTTTACTAGACAGCAAGAGTTAATATTATTGTTCTCAGTAAATGACATTTATTCACCTTCTTTCTTTCATGGCAGACCAAACTTCTTATGTCATTTTGTTTTTCTTAAAACACTTCCTTGAAAAGTTCCCTTGCAGTCAGTGTCTTGAGGGTCTTTGCCCTAGTTTTCATTATCTGTAAAATCACATTTTTTCCTCATTCCTCAGTGAGAGTTTTCTGGACTCACGGGTATAAACTGAAGATGAATGTTTACCTTCCTGATAATTATCTCACTATATCCAGCCTTCTACTTCTGTGAATTCTGCATGTATCCTGTCCTTTTGTGTTCTGTTTGTCTGTCTTTAAATGTCCTCTTTTGTCTAATATATTTTCACTACCATGTGTCTACAGATACAATTTCTTTTACCTTGTTTTAATATGTTGTGTTTCATCAATTGAGAAAATGTATTTCTGACCAGACCTATAAAGTTTACATCATCATCATCATCATCATCATCATCATCATCACCATCATCATCATCATCTTTCTGTTATCTGTAGTTTTTCCTCTTGAGATTCTAATTAGTTGTAGGTTATATTTAATTCCCTCTGAATTATAAAATTACTTTCATTACTTTTAACCTACTTTGCCGTATCCATTTTACATAATTAATTCAAATATATTTCAGTTTATTAACTTCTTTTAATTTTGGTAATTTCCATTTGACCTACTCATTTAAACATTGCAACAGTTGTATTTTCAGTTCTAGAAACATTAATGTTTCTTATATCTTCACTTTGAAGGGCTGCTGTTGTCAATTATTTGTGTGTTTGTCCTTTTTTTTCTAATATAGCAGTCATTCCACTTTTCCCCTGACAGTTCCCATTGTCTGTCATTTTGTAGGCTGAACAAATTTGTAGTTTCTTCTTTCTGCTGAAGTCCTTTTTTTTTTCTTTCTTTTCTTTTTGAGAAAGAGGTTCTCTGTGTAGCATTGGCTGTCCTGGAACTCCATAGATCAGGCTGCCCTCTAATTCCGAGATCCACCTCCCTCTGCCTCTAGAGTGCTGGGATTAAAGGTGTGCACCACCACACCCCGCCTGGAATGCCACATTTTAACTTACCAGCTCCTAGTTGGCCCAAGATTCATTCTAATCAAAGCAATTTCCTCATAGGGCTTCACCTCTGGGAAGGGTTCACCGACACACCCCAGTCAGGTGCCTGATGGTTCGCGTCCCTTTTATCCCAGAAGTTGCAGGAGTATTTTGCTAAAAACAAAAGCAAACAGCAGCAACAAGAACAACAACAACAACAAACACCCTCTGAGCTTTTATCTTAGCTCCTCCGTGTTCCAAGCTTGGTTTCTTGTGTCCAGAGTCCTAACTCTGACCCCCAGGAGCAGCCCTGACCCAATCTGGGCCCCACTGCCATTCCCTTTCTTGCTCTGGGCAGAGGAGAATTTGCTGGAGACCTCTGCTACGTACCTCAGCACAGTCTTAAATGATATCTCTTAACCACGATCTAATAGCTTCAACAGTAGACGACCTCAAAGTTTCTAGTCTTGCCTAACACTGAAGGCAGATCCCCTGCTTATTTATACTTAACAGTGTTTCAAAAGTCTCCATAGTGTGAGTTCCTGCCCTTTACCACAGAAAACATCCACAAGAGGTTCACATTTCCTTGAAACTCAGCAATAGGTCAACTATCCCGCCCATCAGATCCAAGCTCATCTCTTGATGGAAGTTAGAAGTTCTAGGAACGATAAGCCTTGAGATTGTATTCTGGAATGCACACTGACAGATGCCTCTGTATTTCTGAGCTGATAGCGAAAGGGATGGAGTGAGAAGTGAGATGGGGGTCTGCATTGTGTGCTCTCTGTGATAAGTTTTGCACATAGTTGATACATAGCGCCTACTTGATTCTCTAGTCCTACCAAAAAACAAAAACCCTTAAGTAACTCAAAATTGTTTTATAAAGGCTGTTTTTGTTTGTTTGTTTGTTTGTTTGTTTTTGTAACACATTTCTGCTCGTCATAACCAAGGCCTTTCCAGATGCAGTGATTCTGTACCTGCTTATGAGCCTCACATCCACAGAGGAGACAGGAAGTAATGGGTAAATTCTCACCAGACACTCCCATCTCAATCTCATCTGAATTTCATTAACATAAAAGAAGAGAAGCACCTACCAGGCCATTTCCAATTCAGGGAGAGAAAGTCATCTACATAACATGTACTGATTTAGTATTTCCATAATACACTATGGAGATTTAAATATTTAATTTTCCATTATTTTTAACTGACATAAAATAATATAAACTACATACTATCAGAGTGCCCTGTACAATATATGGATATATTCTGTAATAGTTAAATCAGGTTAAACCTATATATTTCTACAGACATTTATTATTTCCGTATGGTGGAAAAAGTTCAAAATCCTTTCACTGTTTTCTTTTGTTTTTGTTTATGTTTTTTTTTTTGAAGTGTGCTGTATGTTTCTATGATCTAAGCCACATGCCTGTGTGACAACATCCGGGACATTCTTACTTCCAGCTCCTGCTTAGTGCTCATTGAGTAACGTTCACACAGCCCTCTCCCCTACTCCAGAACACCCACCATACTATTTCCAGCTTCTGTATGATTAAGTTTTAGATTCCACACATGAGATCTTGGACTTCCTGAGCTTGGTTTGCTCAAATTACCACGTGGAGCCCCCGTTTCAGTCACATTGTTGCAAACGCTAGGATCGCGTTCTTTTTAGTAGCTGCACATAATTCTTTTGTATCTATAACATATAATTAACATGTTTGTCAGGAGATGGACAATTTGTTTTAATTGATGTGAAAAGTGTTGCAATGATCATGGGAATGCAAATGTCTCTCTGATTCCATCCTATGGATTCTCTACCCAGTAATGGGATTGCTATGTCATAATAGAGTTCTATTTTTGTGAGCAGCCTCCATGTTGTTGTTTATTGTGTGTGTGTGTGTGTGTGTGTGTGTGTGTGTGTGTGTGTGTGTGTGTGTGTGTCTACTGATTTCCATCTCCACCAATTGGGTCCAGAGTTTCCTTGTGTTCACATCCTTGTTAGCACTTGCTGTCTGTAGTCATTTTGATAACAGCCATTCTTACTGGGATGAATTGAGACCACATTGTCATGAGATTTGTGACCCTGGGGATTAATGCTGCTGAGCATCTACGTGTTTAGTCTGACACTGCCTGTTTTTAGAGACTAAGAACCAGTTGCTTCTCAACGTAAGAGGCTGGATGCCTCAGCAGTCCCAACCTGCCTTCAAAGGTCCAGAGGATTCCTGTCCAGGTGCTGCTCTCCAGTCCGTGTTGGAAGGCTGACAAAGATGGCTTCTGATGTCTGTGAAGGATGAGGCAGCAGCAACTGGAGCAGTGACAGCCATAGAGCAGTTGAGCTCGCTAAGAAGATGTGAAGTCAAGTAAACAAAGAGGAAAACCTTTCCCTTGGACAACTTCCTATCTGGGCTGCTACCAGATGGTACCACCCACATTTAGGGTGCATTTTTTCCATTTCACTAACCCAATAGAACAAAAGCCCCCACAGATGTGACTGGAGGCTTGTCTCTTGGTTAATTCCAGATTCAGTCAAATTGGCAAAGTTAACCAACACTTTCATCTGTTTCAAGTTGTTCCTATTTTGGTATTAATTTTTGTAATTGCTTTGCTAATCTAGAAATCAATCTCTCAACCGATATATCACTCGTCAAATAAATTCTAATTTTGTAGGTTATGTGTATAAAATATTCTGTTGCTTGTTTTTCTATCTAGAAACATTTTTATTTGACGCAATGCCATCTGTCCATTTTTGCCTCTGTTTCCTGGATTTGGTGATTTATTCAAACCTTTCTTTCCCACTCTACTATCACAAGGCACACCTCCAATGGTTTTTCTCTACTAGTTTCAAGTTTTTCATTTAGGTCTTTAATTCGTTTTGAATTTTAAAAAAATAAGTGATGAGATACGGCATCTAGTTTCATACTTCCACGTAACATTCAATTTTTACTGACTCATTTATCAAAGGGATCGTCCTTTTTCTAACATGTGTTCTTGGCCTCTTTGTCAAGGCTTCATTAACTGTGGACCTCCAGCGTGCCCCAGTGGCCCATGGGTTAGCTTTTACGCCAATCCTCGTTGGTACCATCTTGTGGTAGTTCTGCTGGCAGTTAATAGTTTGTTCCTTTGTCAAAATTGACTTTGCCTCTCTAGGGGTTTTGTGGTTACCTATATATTTCAGATTACCTAGTTTTCTCTAGTTCTATGAAGAGCATCATTAGTGTTTGAAAAAAATTCCCTAAATCTTTAAACCATTTTGAGTAGGATCTAGTATGGATGTTTATGAATATCTCACCCATGAGCATGGGTTGAAATTCTGCTTCTTTTCTACTTCTTAAAAATTTTCATCAGTTCTGTAGAATTTCCATTTTAGAGATATTGTGATAATTGTTTTCGTTGAAAAATCCATTAAGTGTGTGAACACTTGCAGGGCATTGACAGGTCAAGACTAAGGAGATGAGACTTAGTTATGGAGACCTGATATCAATTTCTACCTTAACTGATAATAGAAAAGTAAGAAGCAGGAGGCTAGTTGCTTAATTCCTTTAAAAGGGATACAGAAAACATTAGCTGAATCTTTGCCTCATTCTGTGTGATGAATAAAGAATTAAGAGTCAGGTTACATTACCAACCCTAATATCACCATCTCAAGCCTAAAAATAATTTTTGTGAATCCCACTACAAGAACAGCATACTAATATTTATTTGTTTTTATTTCTCAACTGAACTATCCTCATTAAAATACAAGTAACATAAACTATTAGTTAAAAAAATCATCATATTTTCAAAGAAACATGAAAAAAGGAGGATTTATGTTTTTACCAACTGGCATGCTGTTTGCTTTTATTTTAAATTGACATTACTCCTTAGAACACCAATTGTGAGCTCTGTCATACCCTCCTTTTTCAGTAGGGATGGGAAAGTGGGCTCAATAGCCACACGTCCAGCTTGAAAGATGCTGTGTACTGACAGCCTTTGTGATGAGGTCATCTCACAGAACTGTTTGAGAAAGAGCTAAAAACTACTCAAATGCCAAAACTTTGAAAGGCCAAGATACAACATAACCCAAGAAACACTTTATTACTTAATCACTTATGTTATAACTTGGAAAATTTTGCTAGAAAACTTAAAAAAGAATTGTGTCAAGTGGTAATACTTAAAATTCCGTTCACTTTTCCTGGAAGTACCATCATAGGTAAAATATTAAAAAAAAATTTCAATTTCTTTAATTGTGAAGTTTTAATATTTTGCTTGAAAACTGAATTAAGTGAGAGAAAATGAATTTTAAAACAAGATGATACATGTTTAATTTTCTGAGTAGGATGTATTTTAAGGCTATTTTCCTTAAGGGTAAATTTTAAAATACTACTTGCATTCTGAATACAAAAAAGTATGTTTTTAAAATCAAACACATACATTTTAATATTTTAACATTTTAATATTTTTTTCTAATTGTGTATGCACAGTGACCTTTTCATAGTTTCAGACATACATGTTTTAGATTTATTGGTTTCCATTTCGTTAAATGATTTTAAGTGGTGATATTTAATCTAGACTGTGGCTCATCCACAATGAATTGCCTGTTTTCCCATCACTAGGTGTGTACATTCTGAATTTTTCACGATAATTATTGAAGGATATTATTGTTTGCCCTTCTCAATGATTTGTTGAAACCGAATCACTGAAGCAAAGCATGTTCATCTTTGAGACTACTGATGTATTGGTCAATTGCTTTGTAGAGAGTTTGCCCTTGTGACAACAATGTCCTCACAGTTCCCAGATGACAGTAGGGCACAAGGATCCGATGTTGGAGGGAGTCACTATAAATAGCCCTGCTTGCTGTTTCTGGATCTTTCTTTGGTTTGAAATAATAAGTCAAAGTGGACTGGTTTCTCTCAAGTGAAGAGACGAGCATCCTGCATGTTTATGTATCTCACACAGTACTGAAATGCAGAAGGGAAAATCATTCAATCTCAATTGTCGTGAAGGATCTACAACTCAATGACATTCAGAGCCCTTGGTTTATTTAGCTGTTGTTGGTATTTCTATATGGTTAAGTATAGCACAGACATCACAGCGTGTTGAGTTCATCACACTTAGTAGGTGTAATGCAGTGACAGTGAATGCTGAGTGTGCTCATTTGTGTCCATTTTCTTTCTTTCCTTTTTTTTTTTTTTTGGTTTTTCGAGACAGGGTTTCTCTGTGCAGCTTTGCGCCTTCCCTGGAACTCACTCTGCAGCCCATGCAGGCCTCGAACTCACAGAGCCTCTGCTTCCCAAGTGCTGGGATTAAAGGCCTGAGCCACCACCACCCGGCTTGTGTCCATTTTCAAACTCTGGCTCTTCAGACTGTGTCTTTAAGGGCCCACATAGACTCTTCATTACTGTCAAATACCAAAGTTGTCCATAACATAAATAAATGAGACATAGTGACAAAGGAACAGAGATTCTTTTCTGTAGACTGTCTCCAGTAGAATTGCAATGTTTTGTTCGTGTTTTTTTTTTTTTTTTGTTCTTTGGTTTTTTTTTAATTAATTTATTCCTTAACCATTTCTTACATAATATATTCTCAACACACTTCACCCCTCTGTCCTCTCTTATCTCTCTCCTGTCCCCACCAACCCCTCATGCCCATGCCACTTGTGTGCCCTTTTGGTTCTGTTTGTATGTTTTTGCTAAATCTCTCACAAAGTGGAAATGTGTGAGGTGCTGACATCAGACTCCCAAAGCGCAGCTGGGACAGCGGCAGCGGCATTGTGCGTAATCCAATGAGAGCAGAGCTGCATTTCCTTTCTGCTGAGCCGGTGAGCGGCAAGGGTGGGTCAAATTCACTCCTTGCTTTCCCAGGTCTCTCTGGGTTTCTCAAGGTGGCCAGAGAAGCTAAGCTCTGTGTGTGTGTGTGTGTGTGTGTGTGTGTGTGTGTGTGTGTGTGTGTGTGTGTGTGTGTGTGTAGGGGGAACAGGAATTCCTTTTGGAAGGGTGACAATCGTTCTCTGTCAACCCAAGAGCTTTGAGCCTCAGCAGATGTTCTTCGCAGCAATCTGATGAAGTCGATTAGAAACGCTGTTGGCTGCCAGAGATCAGCTTGCTTTTCTTTCCCCCTTCATTATGAAATGCTGATTGCCTAAGAAGGAAAAACAACCCCCAGCCCTCACCCTCCTCACATCCCTTCACCGCCCCACCCCTTCCTCTAAAGAAGAGAGCAGGAGCTCTCTTAATCTTATTTTGTTAGAAATTGCTCCTTAAAGTGAGTGGCCCCCAACCCCCAAATCTACTAAAACCTCCACAATCAGGTCAAACCCAATGACAACTGAAAGGTAAAGTGTATAACAAAATCCATTCGTAAGATTTATCCTGAACAGCTCTGTGGTTTTAATTCAACAGTCAGAACTTCATGTCTTACGCTAAAAGGTCAGGAAGCCCACAATTTCCCACCACCAACTCTTCTACTTTTAAATTATATTTGTACCTTGAAATAAATAATTTTCTGGCATAGGTAGAGGGTTCATTTATAATGTCTTTCTTTTCAGAATAAATGTTTCTGTAGATTTTTGTTTCCATCTTTGGCGTTATTGCACTTCAAGGATGTTCAGACATCTGGATATGATACACTCTGGCTTTTGTGACTTTATGTTAAAATAATTGCACTTCACTTTTTGGAAGCATGTATATATTTTATTTCAGAAAAGACTTTATCTGCTTATTCACAACCTCAACAATACATGACAGGCCATTCCACACAGGATAGGACCTTGCCTCGTGAAACGTATTTGTTATGTTATATTATATTTATTGCATTATTATATTATACTTATTATATTATTTCATTAAAACAAATTGGATTTTGCCTTCTCTTCTTGTTGGAGCATCTTATTCTTTAAAAGTTTAAGCAGCCGTCTAATAGATTAATGTAAAAAGCTGTAAGAAAATGTTCTGTTTCCTTTCAGTCATGGGAAGAGTGATGTCATTCTCATCAGAACACCCAACTGCGGGATTTTATGGACTAGCTTAAGAAAGAGTCCGGCCATAGCCTTCCTTCATCACAGTCATTGTTTCAAACTTGCCTTACTAACCTGTGAACAAACTTGTACCATAAAACCAAATCTGATTCAGTCCTCCTAGCCATCTAGGAGAGGCTGGGAAGGTTCAGGACGCCCACAGGAGGAAAGGCAGCAGAGCTGTCTTGAGGACATGATAAGGAGGGGATGGTTTAGAAAGAAACACTCAGCAGTATTTCAGCCCTCCTACTTCACATATTATGATTGTGTGACCTCGGACTGAAGCAAAAGAAGTCACACGCTTTTTCCCTATGGTGGAAAGAATGAGATGGAATATACAAATGCTGGAATAAACAAATGCTGTAGTTTCAGAAACGGGCGTGATTTGCATCTTCCCCGGGTGACCATGTGTTGCTTTCCTGACAAGCCAATGTCTAGAAATTTCCCACTGAGTGAAAGGAGAGGTGCTGCCGTACTCAGGGGACTCCAGCATATGTCTCTGGTGACTCCCAAACCCTAACCATGAGCATTCTTAACCAAAGAAATCCTACCCTTTTGCCCCTTTGAATTATTCTTTACCACCATGAATATAGATACATCATTTTCTAATGTTAGCTTAATATAGAATCATACTCTCAGCAATGAAAATCATCTCTGCCTGTTGTTCTCTGGGGCTTTGATTCCACTGATATTAAAACACAGATCGTTGGCCTTTTTTAAAAAATAATAAGCCAATTGTCCTTTCTAAATGTAAAAATGTTAAAGATATTTATAATATAGTGTATTATATATCACTATACACAAATAGCAAGGTATTCTTTTAAACACACTCTAGTTTACCACTTAAACCATCTCTCAACATATACCCAATCAGTAGTGTTCCTTGCACAAGTAGAAATTAATAACTCCTTGATCTTTATATTGATACAGATCAATCAATTAAATAAATAAACAACTCATTGAAATTGTTGCATTAGTCTGTTTTTTCAATTTGTTTGGTCAGCTAATTGGTTTGAAAGCAGAAATGTAAAACTGATCAAAGGAAGTGCGTGAAACGCGGCTTCGAAGGTGAGCACCACACACATTTAAACTACCTTAGAAACTTCCGGCTGCACTAAGAGAACAGTTCTAAACATTGAAATTACATCAGAAAAAGAGAGACTGTGAAGCAGGTTGGGAATGAGAGCCACTGAAGGACCCTTGTACCATAACTGGGTGAGATGATCAACTAAATGACACATTACTGATGTTGTTTCTCCATTTCGGAACAACGTTCTCTAAGCAGATGCGATGGAGTTTCTGTGAATAGAATGTTAACTCTTTTTTTTTTTTTTTTTTTTAAGACAGGGTTTCTCTGTGCAGTTTTGGTGCCTGTCCTGGATCTCACTCTGTAGACCAGGCTGGCCTTGAACTCAGAGAGATCCACCTGGCTCTGCCTCCCGAGTGCTGGGATTAAAGGCGTGCGCCACCGCCACCCGGCCTAGAATGTTCTTAACCACAAGGAGAAATTTCCCATCATTGCAGCTCTCATCATTGTCTCGTCACTCCTCTGGCTGGCACATTCAGCATTGTGCCCTTTGGATAGTGTGTAGCCTCCAATATCTTCATTCGCTTAGTACTCACCCTTTGCCTACAAACTCCTCAGAAGAAAAGTCTGAGAGATCTTTGCATATTGCCCAGGGTTACAATCAATCAAGTAAGTTCTGTCCTATAATAATTTTATGTAGATAGATCAATCACCAGACGAGAAAAAAATAGATTAGTAAAGAAGAAAGGATTTCTTCACCTTCTAAATACCTTTCCTCTCTTGGCATTTCAGTACTCTACAGCTCTCCTCTTCCAAACTGTGTTATCATCTGCAATTCCAGTTTTAGACAGTGTATTAAGAGCCTCCCAAATGTCAGGCACTATACAAAAGAACAGATTGAGGACAACGGAGAGTTATCGCACATTGTTTCCAATGTATGCAATCATTTAAGGATGGTTACCAAAGTCTGCTTGTGCCTCTCATTTGAACCCAGCAATACTCATGGAAAACTACTTAAAGGCTGTGCCAGATTTATCTATATGCTCTTTAGTCCCTGTGGAAAAATCAGAGGTCACCGTTGCAAGTTTGCTCATGACACGGGCAAGCCGGGAGCAGAAGACGGAAGCTGTTATGAAACATCTGCATCCAGATGTGGACAATTGCCAACCCCTGAGCTGGGTTAGGCAGAGGCCAAGGTGAGCAGGAAACAGGTTGCAGTAGTGACGTAGAGGAAGCTTGTTGGAGCTGCTCAACTCCCTCCCTGAACACAGAACTGCAGCGTCAATATCCAGTACAGCAGAGACCAGTGTGATTACTCTGGCGCATACGCAGTCTAAGTGTTTGCACTTTTCAGACTCTAGCTGCCTTTAATTAATAGGATGATTATTAGTCTAATAGGATAAGGCTAGTGGAGAGTTGGCTAATACAAAATTCAAGAGCTGTGAACAACTGAATATAATAAAACCTTTATTGTTTTCAAGTTACTCGTGTAGTTTTTCTTTATGAATAATTTCATAAAGTACGATTTCAGACATACCAAGGTGTCTCCCATTCAGACCCCAACAGCAAATGAGGAAATTCTACAACCAGGCTAACCTCTGGCCTTAACTTCCCCAATTCCATTACTTAGAATTATAATCTCAAATGAAAATACTGATGGGTCCTGGATTACCAGACATTATATCATTAGCATTATCAGGGAACCAAGGTTTGAGAAAGGGAAGAAAGTTTAGTGAAAAGAGCTTTATTCTGCTTTTGATAGCTAAGAAAAGGAATAGGAGAAGTTTAGCTGTTGGTAACTTCACAATTATCTTCATTCATCTGTTCATTCATTCATTCACCCATCTATCCATTCATTCATTCATTCATTCATGCATTCTGTTACAAGGTGATGTTGACCATCAGTTCACTGTGTGAGAGGAAGTGTTGAGAATTCTTGTGTGTAGGATCTTGATCTTTCCAGGGAATAGCTTCATACTTATGTTTTTGTATCTGTCCCATGTTGAAAGATAGGGAGTTTTAATTTGTAACTGCTTTGATTTTGTTTTTTCAGAAAATGCATATGCATAAATGGGTAGAAAAGTCCATGCTGATATTGTGAATGATAAATTTGTTTACTTATTATAACAGGAGTCAACACATTATTTGTATCAATAATCCTGATATATAAAGACAACTTGAAGAAAATCAATAAAATCGTTCATTTGGGGCATGGTTTTCCTCCTTTGGATACTTCAAATTCATGCTACTGTGGATATGTCAGAATGTTATGATTATTCTAATTACCACACAACTGCCAGTAAACTAACTTGTTTTTAGCATTAGGCAATCTTTTCTAACTTTGTTTTAGAACACTGGAGCTCTTTTTAAGCATGCCATAGGGAGGCTTACATGTCCTACTTAATGAGATGGAGTCCAGAGCACAGAGGTCCTCATATGTGTAGTTAGGGTCTTTAGATGCAGCTTTCATCACTTCTACCTTTCTGTGACATCCTGATGTCATTTGTCCCTTCAACTCCTTTTGTTCTTTCTTTAAGCTATGTGTGACTAATGTGATTCAAATATGCCTGTAGCCATGGAAACTATAAGAAGGCAGAAATGTGAGTGTAATCATTTGCAGGCATGTGCATCACCCAGCCAGTTTCTTGGTCACTGAAATATGCTTTATTAAAACTATTAAATATAGGTAAGTATGGCTGTTTCAGATATTCAACAGCTTCTTACTTCTTTATAAAAATGGAAAACATTTGTGTTTTATGAGTTATTACTTTCCCATAGTGCCTTAAGTTTACGTGGGGGAAGGCATCAACCTCAGACCTACAGTTAGAGGGGTGATTTCTGTGAAAAGGCTCAGAATTACACAGGGCATGTGCTGTAAGCACGTGTTTGTCAAGCCATTTGCTTCTGAGTCACAGACCTTGAATACATTTCCTTCCCCAAATCGCCTTAAACAAAGCACTTTGAAGGATACTCATGTAAGGAAGATTGCCCCCAAGTGTCATTTAATAGTAATTGATTGCTGCCAGTTATCATTTTGAGATCTTGCTTTATCTTTCACAGCTGTCAAAGCAAAGCTATTTTGTTCTTCATCCATTTGAACTGAAGTCCCTTTTCTTGTTGGCCTGTTACTTTTGCTTCCTAAGTGACCATTCTCCATTTTTGTACATAATATATTTGATTTTATGTCATACCTCCCTTTTAGTGTATTTCCCTTTTTTTGCTTTTATTTCTAGTTCATGGAATCATGGACTGGTGGAATTAGAGAGGACCACAGATGATACAATTCAACCATGCATTTTATAGCTGTGGCAAGCCCAGTCTCCAGTAGAACAGCCGACTCATAATCTCCCCCTTGATCATAAGCACGCTAAGCATACATGTCCTAGAATGAACTCTGACATTTCTGCAAAAGTGCTCCTCCCACAGTGCTTCTGATAAAACAAATGTCATAAGCCTGCACTCAAATGCTTAGGCCAAAATTCCTCAGGCCATCCCTGCGTCTTGTTTTCCTCTCCAAGCCTGGCATCCAACCTATCAGCCAGTCTCAATTCATGTCTCATCTCAACACAAGAATACCATCTTTCCAAGATGCTAGCCCTGACTCCCACTCCACAACCTACTCTGTCTTCACCATGACTCGTCTATGTGGAGCTACAGTGACTGGTGGAATCATTGTCAGCACACTGTGATATAAACCCCTGGAGGACCAAAGCTTTACATACCTTGTTCTCTACTGTGCCCCTGGCTTTAGAATAATCCTGGAAGACAGAAGATGCCCAGTATAACATAACTGAAAGAATGAACAATTCATCACCTAAGGTGAGTCACTGAGTTGTAGTGTTATGTGACTGTTGAGCAGCAAAGCTGAGAAGAGAATGTGAGGATGCTTCACTCCTTATAATTAGCTCGCTCTCCTTGCTTTGTAGTTTTCTCTTAAAGTCTTAAGCATCTTGTTCATAGTGTAACCTTTTGGTTTCCAACCCAAAGAAGGACCTGCACTTACATAGCTAATTGTATGTAGATTTCCTAGTTTCTTTCTTAACTTCTCACTGTTCCTTTATCATTGCAAGATCTTGTGAATAAATTCTTCCTAAAACCAGTTGATATCCTTTTTTTCCTGTAGAAACAGGCCATTCTCATATTGCAACCTTGCATTCATCATCCTACAGCCAGTCCATCACTGAGTGAGTAGTGGATGGCTTTGAATAGAAAGAATAAAATAATGCAAACCAGAGCTGTGTACTAAGGCAGGGTTAGACCCTCCTTTCATGTTTTGCCTAGTTGGTAGAATTTGAGCTCTTGTGTTTGTAGGTTTGAGATGTCTATTTTACTGACAGCTGTTGTCTAGGGACTATACTCAACTCCAAGAAGCCACTTCTCTCCAAGCAGCTGTCTACATAGCTGTGGTGGAATTGAAACCATGGAGAATATCTGTTTGGATTTATTTCTCTATTGTCAGCCAGTAAAACTTGCTGAAGAGTTCAGATGACTCAAACCATGAACATGAAGACGTGAAGTTGAGTGGGTAGGGATGACGAGGTGAGTTTGGGAGGAGTTAGGAGGAGTGGAGGATTAAAATGATAAAAATACATTATATGAAATCCTCAGGGACTTAATTAGTATTTTTTTAGGTGAGAGTTCAGTTGATGAGGCCAGCTCACTCTAGCTACCTTCTCCTTTGCCAATCACAGGAGTGCCAGCTCATATTCACAAGGTTGGTTCTACACCAAAGACAATAGAACACCTGCAGATTTTATCCACAATTTAATTTCCAAGAGTTAAAATGTTGAAGATAGACATATAGGAAAAGCAGGAGGATCACAGTTCAGGTACTCATTATAGTCAAATAATTTTCCATACTGGTGGTGTTTTCCTTTCTTTCAACATTTCCATTAATTGTGTGAGTGGAGAAGCACTTTGCTTGGACAAAAGATTCCATAGGCTGCTTAGTTGGAAAGATTTGTGAACTGAAGTTTATTTTTAATTATATGACCTTTCAAGGTCTGAAATAATCATGAAGAATATCATAACTTATTTGACCAAGAAACTTATTTTCATGCCTGAGTGTTGGCTGACATTCATTGACATTCACCACATGGTTGTTTACTGCCAGAATGTCTTCTGATTAGTGGGTGCCTGACATTCATCTACATATTTTTATATCATTCTTGTTCTGAGGTTGTCAATGTCAATAATGGCTTCATATTAGAATCACTTAGATAACTTAAATGACTAATACCTGGGTCACTGGGTCTCATAAGCAGAGAGTGGGATATAGCTTTGTTCTCTATGCTATGAGGTAGATGTTTCTAGGAATGACTTGGGAATAATCACCATACATGTACTTGAATGGGATATTCTATAAGCTATGGAATATGTCAAATGGCATTTTATTTCAATTTTGTTATAATTCTATGATCACAAGTATCAGACTTCCTGTACAAAAGAGAATATTGAAGATTCAGGAGTCAAGTGGCTTGCCCAATGTCTCAGGCAGAATGTGAAACTAATATCAGATTCACAACTTAAGGTAACTTCTTTTCTTTTTTCCCTTTTATTTACATATTTTTTCATTAAGAATTTTTTTATTCATTTTACATACCAATCACAGATTCCCCTCTCTCCCCTCTTCCCACTCCCAGCCTTCCTCCCCCAACCAAACCCCCATCCTCTCATCCAAAAAGGTAAAGCCTCCCATGGGGAGTCAGCAGAGACTGGTACATTCAGTCGAGGCAGGTCCAAGTCCCTGCACCAAGATTGTGTAAGGTGTCCCACCATAGTTAATGGGCTCCAAAAAGCCAGCTCATGCACCAGGGATGGATCCTGATCCTACTGCCAGGGAGCCGCTTGAGCAGATCAAGCTACACATCTGTCTTGGTTATGCAGAGGGCCTAGTCTAGTCCCATGGAGGCTACACAGTGGTTGGTCTAAAGTTCATGGGTTCCCACTGGCTTGAAGATAACCTCTTTTCTTTCTGGGCCTGTGGTTACATGATGGGACTGTCTAGAACTGTGGCAATCTTGCTTGTCGAAGTAGGAATTCCAAGTCTTGTGAACTGAGAACACTGAGCTAACAATGGATAAAGAGATTAGGTAGAAAATGGGCCAGGAGCTGAACTTAACAATGTTAAGTTCCCAACTGGATAAAGCAAGCTTTCCATAAGCACCATATTGCATAAACAAACAATGTCTAGACAAATACATCAGAGCCTGCTAAAGAAATCGGCTATTCTACCACACATGAAAAGGGTGCCTTTTAATTTCTGTCCATTTTGGTTAATTTCCATCATTGGGTATACCAATGGGAATCTGAGTTTTAAATGTTAGGAGCCAAGACCCAATAACACAGAGGATGTTCAGGCTTATTGAACCTTAACATGTCTTTTAAAAGACTTAGCAACCACACAAATACTAGCTCCAAAGCTGAGTCATAAGATTAATACTTTAAGTTTGGAAAATACTTTTTCTCAGATATCTCTTAGTATTGCAGACATCTGTTCAAGACCTATGTCTAAATCATGGGGTTTCTGAGGCCTTCTGATATCTAGGTGTATTGGGACCACAAGGAGAATTGGATGAAAACAGGATCACAGTGCACTAAGTTTTAAAAAAGGATACCTGGACTTCATTCTCAGATTACGATAATTCACCACATTCCCTTTAGCAAATATATCGGGCAAAATCACAATTATCCTGTAGTTTGCAGTAATGTGATGAACACGATAGACTGACGTGAATCTAAGTTCTCTTGAATAAAGAGTTGTTTTTCACTGAATTCGGATAAATAAATGTGTTATCGAACAGCAGGCCTGAGGCAAAAACAATGTAAATTAAGTACAGTCTCCGGAATAAGTGTGTGATTTCTATTTTAACCAGAGGAGTACAATGTACGTTGGAGAGGTAGTGTGATGATGTAAAAACCTCAACTGCCATTCCATCTATTACTATTATTATTAAATCAATAAGTGCTTTGAACCTTGGGAAAAACACAAGTTGCATCAATCAACCAGCCACAGTAACATCAAAATTTCCTGAAAGTAGTAAAGATAAACTTTAAAAAAAAATCAATGCATATGAAAAGTTCTCTCAAAAATATAGAGGTCTTTGTGGATATTGTTAGCTGATACTATTTTTGTCTTTTGATTCAATGGGAAGAGAGCCAGGTCGTCTTCATGGAGAATGTGAGAATGTAGAAGGAGTAACATGCCTCTGGTTATTGCATATTCTATTTTACTGAAAGTCAAATGGAAGTAGGTGTTCTGCATTCTTGATCAAATCTTCCAGCATGACGGAGAGGCGGGGTGGATGCATTGGGGGATTTTCTGATCTTAATCTTCCTCCTTCCTCTTTCATACTTCATATTACAGCATCATCAGGTCAGTTACGATTTTGGCAGTCCACATTGCTGACTCACAGTTGGCTTGCACTTAAGGAGAACTCCATAGATCACAGGGCCAATGAGGCAGCACAAATGTACTTCCTTCTGCCGGAGAGAAGGAGGAACTGGAAATGCCCTTGGAAAGTGGCTTCCGTGGCTACCGCGATCACCTAAACAATCCACATTCCAGAAGAATGACTTGTAATTGAATGTCATTTCCATTTGCACCTGGGAAAGTCCCTGTGAAGGAATCTGGCATATCTGACATGAACTCGGGGTAAACTAGCTGTTATCCTAACTGAATTATTTACAAGCAGGTGCTGCTCTCTGAAGCTTATATCATTCTACGCTTGTTTCTCTTCTCTGAACTTAATGTTTCTGTTCAGTTCTGCTTGTTTTTATTCTCAAGTGGAAATAGTATGTCTTATATTTTGAGGAGACAACTAGAAACAACGATAGTTCCATACCCACATACTGGGGTAGAGGAGCTGTAGGCCCAGGCAGCCAGCTACCTAAAAGAGTACTGGCTGATGGCTAGATTTTGAAGTTCCCTGTGGATGATGAAGATACCATTTTCACTTAGATTGGTTGGTACTCTAAAATAAAAATGAAGTTTCCAAAAACGCTTTCATGCATGCACGTGTGTGAACATGATCACTACTCTCATGAATACTTTTTTTTTAAAATACAGTTCAGTGCAGCATTGAGTGAGATCCCAGCAGAGCAGAATAAGCAACGAGCCCCACATTTTTCACAAAGCTGATCCTCAGTGTTCCCATGACAAAGACTTGACTAAGTACTGCAAGATGATAAGCAGCTCTTGATAACCCAGAGCCTTCTGAACACCCTTGCTGTTCTCATGTGTACCATTTCTCCAAATGTCTGCTGCAAATACCTCCAGGGAAGGTCTAAGCAAGTGGCCATGACTTGAAATCAACTTCATTTAAGTCTGCCACAGAGATGGCTTGTTTCATGACTCTGGGAAATTTCTGGAGATACCACGTGCTAAGGAAACATACACTTATTACATCCATTATCAAGGCACTCAGAATTAAATGTTCCATGCCAGCCGTGTGGCACAGCAGGAAAAATTTATCTAAGAAACATATGTCTGTACCCTCTCTTTTGAGGTGACCTGTTGATGGTCACCTTGACCGTGAGACCATTGAAGGACTGAGAAACTGAGTCTGTGAAATGAATCACATCAAAACCTGGGTTGGCCAAGATCATCGTTCAAGCCACAGGCTTTTGTAGTTTTCATTTTACATCACTAAGGATTTCAGAGGCAGAGCCGCATGGTGGAAAGGATACTGGAAAATCTTGCTCACACTGTTTTTCCTGGAGATGCACAGTACTATCATCTCTATCTTGTTATAGACATAGATGTATACATTTCAGGTGGTAACACAGAGACCTGACTCCTTTTCAGTCATCTCAGAAGGAAGCAGGAAAAGAAGTCTCAATTTATGATTCCTTTCAGAATGCTGTTCATGCAGTAGCATGCAAGCACACACATACACACATGCACATGTGTGTGCACACACACACAGCACAAACACACACCCCTGTCTAAAAACAGAGTCTAATCAGCAAAGGAAAGTTTGAAAATGGAAACAAGTCTCCAGAGTCCCCCATTACTGTTTTTTTTCTAACTTTGTTCCTTTTATACTTCATTAAAAATAGGAACATTTAGGTGTAACAATAATAGCAGAGTTTTATCACTGGAAAAAGTAGGAATCACAATTAGTCAGACTAAAGAATGGTAGTCATGCTGATTCAGTACACTTTCAATCCAGTGCATTCTTGAGCAGTCTTTCTCCTGAAGGCTCTAAGAGACTGTATAAGAGTAAGGAAACTTTTTGTCAGAATGCCACTTTGAAGGGGTTTGAAAGCTTCTCAACTTAAAGCCTTTTCCCTGGAAGTCAAGGCTGCATATACAGAAATAATCACACATAACTCTGAAGTACAAGGCCAAATACGCATGAAGGAAGCAGGTGAGATATCACAGCACTTAGAAGCCGGTGAAAGTGTTTCATTTTGATACCTTTAAATCAGAAGAAAAATTATTATCATATATATATATATATATATATATATATATATGTATGTATGTATAAAGCATCCACATTATATATCTACTGAGATATTCCCTATTCTTTGTTAAATGCCCAGCAAATTTTATAAGATATTATGAAGTGATAAAGCATGTAACAAGCCCTGTAAGAAACACAAGCTTCTACTATCTGGTTTAAGGTGGGAAATCCCATGACTTGTTTTATTTGTCAGTCATTTTTAAATTACCTGTAAAGTATGAATTTTCCTTCTACTTACAGAAAATTTTCAGGGAATATCAACAACCATTTTTCTGTGAAATTCAGGTTAAGAAGATAAAAAGAGTAGAAAAAGGTAGGGCGTATCCTTCTTTTTGCAATCATAGTCATTTATTTTGTATTTTTGGTCAGTTGTTTAAAGGACTGTGTGTGTGTGTATGTGTGTGTGTGTGTGTGTGTGTGTGTGTGTGTGCTACATGCACGGATATGCACATCTGTTTTTTTTTTTCCTCAGCTCCTCAAATATTATCTAAATTCTTCTCTTTACTAATGCAGCAAATGAGACACTAAAGGCTTAAATGTCTTTCCAAGTTCCAGGCTAGCAAAGGGGTATCATCCTGGTAAGTTAATGTCACCCCTGCTTTTCTTGGTTTCCTGGGAGATACACCCCACACATAGTTATGGGAACCGAGGCCAGGCATAGCATAGTAAGCCTGTTCGTGGTAGCTACTGAGGCAAGGGACTATAAACAATGTTGTGCAGTAATGCAAATGTCTTCTGCCCCAGTTTAAAGGTTAGAGTCTGAAGTCAATATTCCTGGTTGAAGTACAGATGTTAGAAGGACCACACTTCTCCCCAGTGCTCTGGGGGACGACCCCATCCTCACATCTTCCAGCATCTGCTAGCTGCTAGTATTCTTTGACTGTAGTCACAGCCCTTCAGACTTGAAGTCCAGCATCTCCAGCTCTCTGTTGTTCTCATATTGTCTTCTCTGCATATGTGAACTATCCCTCCATGTCCTGCATTAGACATTTCCTCACTGCTACAAATCCCTGAGGACAGGAGAGAGAGAGAGAGAGAGAGAGAGAGAGAGAGAGAGAGAGAGAGAGAGAGAGAGAGAGAGAGATTGATTTACTTTGGTGCAAGCATTCAGAGGTTTCAGTCCTGGGTAGGCTGATTCCACTGATAGCATTCTGTGATGAGGTGTTCAGAACACCATGGCACTGAGAACATTTAGCAGACTGAAGTTTGCTATCTCCAAGTGTCCAGACAGCAGGAAGAAATAAACAGGAGGCCGAGCAGTGGTGGCACACATCTTTAATCTCAGCACTCGGGGGGCAGAGGCAGGCAGATCTCTGTGAGTTCCAGGCCAGCCTGGGCTATAGAGTGAGTTCCAGGAAAGGCGCAAAGCTACACAGAGAAACCCTGTCTTGAAAAAAAAGAAAGAAAGAAAGAAAGAAAGAAAGAAAGAAAGAAAGAAAGAAAGAAAGAATGAATGAAAGAATGAAAGAAAGAGAAGAAAGTAAAGAAATAAACAGGAAAGGGCTGGGAAAGAGATGGTATTCTCAGAGTGATCTGCTTCCTCCAACTGGGCCCCATCTCCTAGTTCCCACCATCTTTCAATGAAGTCATCAAATTGCCATGAAGTCGAGGGCTCCTGATGATCACTTTACCAAAGCCACATCAGTAAGGAACCACAAGACTTCAGGGGACCTCCAGATTTAACCAACTGTTATAGAAGATAGGACTGATCACATTTATGACCTATCTGAATAATTTAGTGAAAAATCTCCCATCCCAATTTCCTTAATTGCATGTACCAGGAGTCTTATTTTATCACAAAAGCTGCCATTCTTGGTTTTAGGTATTAGACCATGGATATTTTTAGAAGAGAAATAATTTTGTTTTCAGCTAAGGACAGTGCAAGTCAGAGCTCTTTGAAGCTGTATGGACAGAAAGAGAGGAACGCTGATAGAAACAATGAGGGTAGACAGGAATGTTTTTGGAACTTGAAAGAGCCCTTCAGTTATTTAAATAGACAAATTCTAAAGGCAATTAGAAGCAGTGGGAGATACGTGGCCTGTGAGTGGGGAAAACTGGTAAGGCTGTGTCACAACCCTGGCAGAAGCCCTGGAACAGGTTCCCTTTCCTGTTCACAATGTTGTGTGTGGTGTATATGGTGTTCATGGTGTATGTGCTGTGTGCAGTGCATGGTGCGTGTGCTCTGTGCTCTGTGTGGTGTGTGTGCCCTGTGTGCTGTGTGCCCTGTGTGGTGTGTGTGGCCTGTGTGGTGTGTGTGCAGTGTGTGCTGTGTGTGCTATGTTGTGTGTGTTGTGTGTGCTGTGCTTTGTGTGCTATGTTGTGTGTGCTGTGCTGGGTTGCGTGTGCCTACTTGCATTTCCTTTTGTCCAGGGGAGTGAGTATTATTACAGCCATAGGTGTAATGACCAACTTTTCAACTTTTCACTCATGTAGTCCTAACTTCCAGCCCCTATTGTTCTCAGGGCTAGCTAATGCTCCCTTCGTGTTTTCATTTGCTCTGGTGCAGCACTCACCCTTCCCTCCCCTCCCTTGTAAGATCCGACTCTGACTATTTTTTTATTACCTAGTTTTCCTGCCTCATTATATGCTTTAATTTTTCAAGATGGGTTAATGTTGCTTCATTTTTACTGTAGAGTTGACCTTCTGTCCCTTGTGTCAAAGGCTCAATATGTTTCTCACTCCTCATTGTTCTGTCAAAGCATTGAGACCTACCACCACACAAGCTTCTGTTTTCTGAGGTGTGTGGTCCCTGGCCAAAGCCTTGGCATTCCTTCCTTCCAAAAGCCCCTTCTGCTCTGTGCCCTTCAGACTCTGCTCATCATCCTCTAGGGCATCAAGAGAGAAAGTCCACTTGTCCATACCATGCCTTACCTTGCTATATTGAGCTCATTAATATTATCTACATACTCACCATTCAATTCCCTTGAAGATTCCTTTCCAATTTCCTGTTCTTCCTTGTCCTTCTTTTTGACGGCATTTTTCCATCTATTACTCCTTTGCTGTGTGCTCATGCACACATGGATTTCAGTCTTTCAAATGCTGCACTAAAACTTCGGTCCATGCTGACATCTCTATTCAGTCAGAATATCGGGGTATGAGGTAACCGCACTCAATAGTCTGGGTTCAGAACAATAGGGGTAAGAGGTGAATAAGCTCACAGTCACCTGGATGAGATAAGCACAAAGTAACCACCATATACAGGAAGTTTTTCCACTGCCAGAGTGGAAGAGTAAGTTGTAACAATGAAAGAACAGATTTTGAAGGAGAGAAAAATCAGAAAAAAACTTAAATGCAAAGGAGAGCTTTAGTTATATAGGATTTAATTATGGAAAGAAAGGACGAAATGATATTCCAAATAGGAGAATTTTGTGGGGAAAGCTATAAAAAGCAGTGGATGGGCAGGACACAGGTGTTTGTTTTCCTGGACAGGAGAGATAGGAAGGCAGAAAGGGGTTGAGTGGAGAATGACTTCAAGTTAAGCTGAAGAGTTCATCTTACTTCATAAGACACACAGGATCACTGAGGACATTTGAGCAGAAATATGTTATTAATCAATAGGAAATTAATTTAAGAAACAGCCATGATGTGCCTGTTATGTTCAGGCACTGCCCCTAATATAAGTGGATATCATTGTGACACAATATCTAAGGTTAATGAGCTCGTGGTGTGTGTGTGTGTGTGTGTGTGTGTGTGTGTGTGTGTGTGTTATGTGTGTGTGTGTGTGTGTGTGTGTGTGTGTGTGAAAGTGACAAGGATACAGATGGTTTCCACATTAATACTCATGGTAGAGTATTAACAAAGCATAGGTTCAGTCTAAGGAAGCGAGGAGTCCTGAAGAAGCAAAGACTGTTTCACATGACTGCATTTAGGACAGCAATGTGGTAAAAATCAAAAGAGGGCTTAGAAAGGCAGAGAGAAGAAGCAGCGAGATAATCTTAGTTAAGTAGTAATGCAAGTAAGGACATATCCGGACTTGAGCTAGATACATAGCTTTTGGAAAGGTTGTGGGATACACTGAAGAGCTACGCGTCATTTGCAGCTGCTTGCATTGGCTTTAGTGGGAGAAAAGGTGGATAAGACAGATGCAGTCTATAATCTTGTGTTGGGGTTTTTCTGGTGGGTTTTTTTTTTTTTTTTTTTTTTTTTTGTGTGTGTGTGTGTGTGTGTGTGTGTGTGTGTGTGTGTGTGTGTGTGTGTGTGACCTAGGCAAGGGTAATGCCAAGAAAAACGAGAAGACCAAAGACTTGTATTCACTGCAAATTCAATTTGGATTTGAACTTGAGTTTATAGTGATGATCAATATCTAAGGAAGGCATTAAAATGTCCTACTGGGGTTAGAAAGATAAGTCAAGTTTAGAGGCAAAAATTCTTTGAGGCATTTTTAAGAAGGGTTGTTTAGGCATTCAGTAAAGATACAAACTTGGATGAAAACTAGGAGCCAGGGACAGACTACAGACATGTGTATAATGACTAACACAAAAGAGAAGTTCAGCCATAGATGACCAGGGAGGTGACAGCAGAGTCCACGGTGTCTGTTAGAAAGGAATTTTGATATGGAGGTAATTAAAGGAACCAGAGAGAGAGAGATAAAAACATAGATCACTCTCCACTGACTCTGTGCTCCCTGGTTACCTTAGAACTGACAGTTCCAGTAACTTTGAATATATATTGTATTATCGAGACCCATCTGAGAGACAAGTGGAACCAATAAGATTACTTTTAGATTTCAGTGTGAGGGGTGTGTGTTTGTGGTATGTGTGTGTGAATGTGTGCATACATTTCTTTGCATGTCTGTTGATGCACATACATGCATGTGTTACATATGGAAGCCAAAGGTTATATTATGAATCATCTTTAATCACTCTCCCTACTTATTCACTGGGGGAGGACCTTTCATTCAAGCCTGCAGCTCACTAATAAGGCTGGTCTTGCTAGCCAGCTTGCTCTGGAGATCCCTTGCCTCAGCCTCCCGTGGCTAGAATTATATAGGTGAGGCCCGTTCCTTCCCCAAATTTACTTGGGTTTTTGAGAATCCAAGCTCTGCTGCTCCAGCTTGCTTGGCAACTCTTGAGTCATCTCCTCAGCCTACTTCAGGATTTTTGTAGACGTGGATCCTGAAGATGCACGTGCAAACCTTCCCACTAGTGCGGCAAGTATCACCACCAAGTCATCTCCCCTATGTTCACGACCTTGATGAGGGAGAGACAAATGAGGAAACAGGGTTGCTCTCTTGTAGAACAATAATAATGCTGGCTATGCTAGCACATGTGTATTACAGCACTCTGAGGGATGGATGCAGGAGGATCAAAAGCTGGAGGCTAACTTAGGTTACATGGTGAGTTAGGAGCAACCTGACATACAGCAGGGGCTACATAATGAGTGAGACCTATCATATATATGTGCCAATAGGCAGACCCAAGGCTCAATTCTAAGGAAGGTTGACTTCAAAGTGTATACTGCTGCCTAATTTATTCTTGAATTCCCCATGGAATTTACCATAATGATTGATGCTTAATATGCTCAGTAATGATTTATTGAGTTCTTGAATGATGCTTTCAGACGTGAGACATCTTTTAGGTGTTAAGTTGGTTTTATATATAGGCTTATGATGTAGATCAACAGGTTATCAGTATTCTTTTGGTGTGCAGAGGAAAACTCAGTTGAATTGGTACTAACCTTTTCTTCTGGCAAACACTGGAGATCTTTCTGAATGCTGTTGATGGCTTGTAGGTAGAGTCTCAGAGTGAGGTCGGGCAGACATCATTAGACAATGCCAGCACATAGTATGAAGATGATCACAATAAGGAAGACAAAAGGAGAAAATTTTCAATTGTTAGAAAACACAGAAGTATTGAATATCTTTTTCAGATGTTTAAAATTTGTGTGTATTTATAAATTATAATTTTTGCTCATAATTTCATGAAATTAACAAATGACCATAAAATGGTTTCAATTGAATTTTTATCTCCAAAGGCCTTTAATTTCAAAAGTGAAAGGTGGTTGGTTTTCCACACAGATTAACTTATACTTTACTAATTTTCATAAACACAAGAATGCCAAGTGACTTAATTGTGGATCAAAACGTTTGGGTAATTATTTAGGGTCAAAATAGCGTATCAGTGAGATTATAAATTTCACCCCATTTAATTTTTTCCAGTTAAATGATTTCCTCCATACATTCTCTTTAAAGAAAGTGAATCCTATTATTAAAATCATTGCAATCAAATACCAGCAAACCAGAATAAAAAAACTGAGTAGGTATTTGCTGCAGTCAGCCTTTTTGAAAAACTCCTAAACTCTAAAACCACAAAACAGACCTCTGAAGAGCAATGGCAGCACCCCCTGGTGTGTCCCTGTCCCTGTGGGGTGCATCGTGACTTGGGCTTCACAGTTGGCCTTGTAGTGGGTAGCCATTCCAATAATTTCACCAATAGGCCTGACTATAGAATGGGCAGCCATGGCAGAAGGACCACAAAACACTATCTTGGCTCAGTAGCGTGAATCTACTGTTCTCAACCTTCAGTTCGTAAGGCCAGACGTCTACTGTTTATTTGTTCTTAGCTTTATTTTCTGCCTCACCAGTTAAACGATGATCTCCAGTCCATCACTCAGCTACCTATAGGTCATTCCTAAGTTATTCTTTTGAAGATTTCTGTATTTTCTATGGAGTCAGACTAGAGACTGTGACAGGGAGTGCAGGGTGCCTGCATCACTACCCAGACCCACTTCCAATTAGAAGTAAAGTCTAGATTTTTTTTTTTTTGTGTGTGTGTGTGTGTGTGTGTGTGTGTGTGTGTGTGTGTGTGTGTGTGTGTGTTTATTTGATTGCCAACTTTGTCACTAGCTAAAATCCCAACAGATAACCTGTATTTTACAATGATCCTGACTGCTAGTGTCGATATAAATAGAAGCATTGTGTGGGATTTCCAGGAAGCATCCTTAAAAGCGAGGGGCCCTTCTCTTCTTCCTTCTTCCTACTGTTTGGAATGCGGATGTGATAGCTAAAGCTCCAACGGTCATGGTGGACTCTGATCCAGCGTGGCAGAGTAATGCACCAGGAGGAACCTGGCTTCCTCCTGACCTTGGAGTTGCCAGGAGATCCTGCTTGTCCCGCCGTGTGTGTGTGTGTGTGTGTGTGTGTGTGTGTGTGTGTGTGTGTGTGTGTGTGTGTGTGTGTGCGTGCCAACCAAGGCTCATGGAAGGCTGCAGGTCTTGTATTTGTAATTCTGTGCTTTGAAAAAAAATTAATAGTTTTATATATATATGTATATATATATATATATATGTATATGTCTTTTCTTTATGTTATTAGCTCTTAAAATAAAGGACTTGTTTTTTCTACTTTGCAACTTTGAAAGCCCATACTATGAAATGGGTACATGCAAATGTCCTAATGAATACATTCATGAATAAACAAATGAATAACTAAATGTGACTCAGACATTTGCATGTTTCCTTGACTGTGAAACATGCAGCTGTCTACACATGTGCAAAATCTATAACCTTAACTGAGAGTCCTCCTTGTACTGTTGGATGTTTTATAGTAACAATCACTAATTTAACATGTATTTGCCTCAATGCAAGCAAAGATTTACAGAAAAACAGCATTAAATTCCATAGCTGCCCCTACTCACCACCTTCTCTTGTCAAAATTTCCATCTGTTTTCCTAATGCAAATGGTAAGAGTTCCCTTCTGTAACCATATCACTAGTGACCACTGGTTGCTAGTGGTTACATGATGCACATCAGGATTAGCAACGGAATATAGAAAACCCCAAGGTAATAGTGGCATAGGAATAGTGACTTTTTTTCATCTCACATTAAAGGAAAACTAAGGGATGTTGTCACATGTTAAAATTTGTTGGAAATATCGTGTTAAAAGGTCACTTCTTGAGCCTTAAGGGACTTTCTGAATCTAGCTTTTGCCAAGGTATGTGCATGTGAGCAAGCCTGAAAAAGGGAGGCAGGGCATCATGGTGGTCAGGGAAAGCACAACATCATGATGGCTAGGTGAGGCCCCAGGCAGCCAGTGCTCCTTGAATGTGATAAAGTGTGAGACCCTTGAGACTTGCTTATGGAAGAAAGACCATTGCTGCTAGTCTCTTGGAGAATTGTTATGGTCCAGACAAGAAGAAGGAAGGTGAGCTTAGGACAGACAGACAGCAGAAATCAGCATAAGGAGCCGTGGCCTGTTCTGGGTAGGATGTTCTCAAAATAAGCAGAAAGCCCCAGTGAAGGCGTAAGGCTTGAATATTCTGTAAGATGACTAAAAGCTTCAGGGGTATTTAAAGGAGATGAACAGCAGGGAGGGAAGGGGTATGAAGTCAATCTGGCCAGAAAAGAACACTTCAAAATGGTTTTATCTGAATGTTTTGAACCCTTGACACTGAGTCACTTTAAAGGAAGTGACCAGTCCCCAGGGAGTGACTGACGACACAGGATGTCGTTGCTGTGGGACTGGGGTGCCTTTCCCAGTGTCTGGAAGTCAAGAACACATTTTGTCAAAGACAGCTGTCCTGCCTGGGGCAATTCCAAAGTGGAGGTGGATTATGAGCCGGAGTGATCTCTTTTTCATGGGCACAGACCTGTGCACCCCCACACACCCCCACCTTGTGTCACCGTCACCAACATAGATAGCTACTGAGCAAGGGGATGTAATGGGACTGGCTACAGTAGCACATGACAGCATCACAGAAGAAGCAGAATCTCCTGGATTTAGAAACCAGTTTTGGATATTTGTTTTGTTTTGGTTTTGTTTTTTCTTTGCCTGTGTGTGTATCTCCTGTTATTTTTCCACCAAAAGAATATCCTATGGATACTGCTACATTCAAAGGCAGGATTCTAAATACCAAACAGTAGATGAATTGTCCATTTGAGCAACAGCTCCCTCTCTATATCTGCGCTGTGTGGAAGGCTGAGAGCATAAAGCTGCCATGAGTGCTCAGTGTATCTGAGCCAAACTTCAGACCCTGAGGACTTGGACTGATGTACAAAGAACACAGCGACTGTCCATTCTCTGTGGAGTGCTAGCCTCCAAGGCAGATGCTTGGGGTGGGAGTGGTTAGAGTGGGTGGGAGAAAGGACTCATAATCTTAGAAAACTGTTTGTATTTCACCCGCGGCATATCTAGACAGAGGATGCAGTTCCTTGCTTCCCATTTATTATATTAGCTTAAGAATCGACTGTGTGCAAAACAAGAGTGAAGTGCCAGTGAAAAGGGGGCCAGCTCATGAGGTCTTAACCGCTCTTGTTGTTACACTTGCTGACCGTGACTGAATGCAAAATGTCTGCGTTACAATTCTAGTCAGGAGCCCTGGGCACAACATCACGGTGCGTGAGTCCTTGCGCACGTGTGGAGAGCAAGGTTACTCTGAAAAAGAGATGTAATTTTTCCCATCCAGCGTAGCTCATTTATTTTGATAGCTGCAGGCACACAAAAGGGAGCAGGCGTAGCTGTTAGGTGCAGGTGTTCTTTGGAGTGTGCAGATTGGCAGGGTCTGGATGGTGAAAAACTTATAGACTTCCTCTCCAAATAGAATCTGGGAAATCATCCAACACGTCCCACTTTCCTGAGAGGAAGCAAGATGTAGGGACAGGAAGGCTCTGTCAATAAGGCACTGGAGCAAAGGCTTCTGTGATTGTTTTTGTGTCGTAAATATTCCGCAGCCACGCTCATGAGATTTTGATCCCAAACCATTGTAATTTGCTGACAGTCTTTAACAAAACTGAGAAGGAACTGGGTTTGGGGTCCTTTCTCGTGAAATCCTCCGTAAAACAACACCGGAGAGGAAATTTTATGACTGGAGCCACCATTGTCAAACCACGAACGCTAATTAAGATGTGGAAGACAGAACTTCCTCCCCATAATCTGCCCAGAAAGATGGTCACGTGGGCTTCTCGGGAGGGGTTTCCTGCTTGAGTGCATAGCCTCCATTTCTAAGATACTTCTGAGCTTCATTTCAGAAGAAATTCATCCCCCAGTTCAGGGGTCGTTTTCCCGGATTCCTCCCTGAGGCTTCCAACAGACTCTCAACTAACTCCCTTCCATCACTCCAGTGTTCTGGTGAGCACTGTTTTTCGTGTCTGACATTTACCCATTCTTTTCCTGATGACTCAGACTGACTTTAACAACTTGCCAATTCAACTCAGTCAGCCCCTCCTCTTCTTCCTCTGGTTGGGATGGCCCCAGACATCCCTTAGGTTATCTTTCCTCTTCAGCAGCAGCTGTTTCTAGGTGACAGCAGTGTGGAGCAAAGACAGCCATCCTGCTTCTTAAGCTTCTGCTACTAGGTTCTGTAGCCAAATCTGGAAGGCAGTCCACGATCAGAGATGGCTCTCAGAACCAGCATCCTTATGCCAGAGCTATCTTGACAAAAGTCCTAAATTAAAGCTGGGTCTGTGGCAAGTTTGTTTCATTTTAAGGGCAACAGACATGTGCCATTTGTCATCAGAAGGGACCCTTTGGATCTTAACAGAGCTACTGAAAATGGATGGATCGTGATGTCCACTGTGTTGGACAAAACTGTTTTCTTGTTTTGAGATGGGGGTCTGGCTATGTTGTTCAGGCTGGCATTGACCACCTGGGCACCAGCCATCCTCCTATCTCCGTCTCCAGGCATCAGAGACAACTACAAGTATGCACCACTGGGACCGGCTAGGTAAACTGTTGAAGGAACACATGCATAGAAACATGAAAGACAATTGACGGCAGGTTCTGGACCAGGCTCTTGCCTTGAGTAAGATAACGGTATAGGATGGGTTCATACTCAGATTTCTCCCAGATGTGCAGCTACTGATCTTACTGTTCACACTAGGTTCCACAGTTCAAAGTGAAGGTGATAAGGAATATGACAAAGGCAGACAAAAGAGATGATTGATTACCAGATCTTGCATTTCCATCCACAAAAAAATCTTTATATACCTTATATCCCAGGCATAACTCTGGTGTACTAATTCTTCGTCATATAATATTTTTTATGGTTCTGGAAATCAAACCTAGGGCTTTGTATAGACTAAGCAAGCATACTGCCTATGAGCAATATCCCAGCCCTGCGTCACATGTTTTTCAGTATTTCATCTACCACTCAAAATTTTCCTGTGTTTTGTCAATAATGTATGTAGTTATCTGAATTGTTGGGTCTGGGATTTCTATGAGACACTGGGCATACAAAAAGTTCTGGTCTTCGGAAAAGTCACCCTTTGAAACTCACGGTTTCCAAAGGTAAACAAACACAGATACAAAACTACCGCTGTTGATAAATGGCCCAGCGGAGGGAAAGCCAGTTGCTGAGAGAATAAGCCTAAGTTTTGGAAAAAGACTAGAAATCATTTGTGAGATGAAAGAGGAGGGACTAAATGGCAAAAGTAAGTCTGTTATTTTCTCTTATTACAAGCCAGGGACAGAGAAGAAACAGTGTGTATGCCAACATAAAGTGCTATAACAGAAAGTCACCTGTATGAGATACTGTAAACAAAGCACAAACCAAAGAATTCGAGTTTTATTTGCTAAAATCGAACATAGTTAATTCAAATGTAATCCACATACAGCTAATTCAAATCTAGCCAATTTATGCATTTGAACATATTTCCCTTTTGACACTATGTGCCCTTGCTCTGATACACATATACACATACATAGATATATGTACCTATGTATGTGTGTGCATATGTACACATCTATATATGCATATTGTTCTAGTTAGCGTTCTGTTACTGTAACAAAGTCCTGACATAAATCAACTTATAAGAGAGAAAGGTTGCTTTTGACTCACAGTTTCAGTTACAGTCTCTTGTGTTTGGACCCGAGGAGAGGGAATACGTGATGTATTGAAGAATGCAGTGGACCAAGCTTTTCAGTTCATGTCTGTGAAGCAAAGAGCAGGAAGAAGAGAATGCGTTAGATGATCAACAACCCATTAAGTGGCTTGCCCACGTTGACTCAAAGCCTGCCATTTGCCTTCACCGCCTAAGGGCTCCACCACCTCTGTAGCACCTCTACAGCAGACCAAGCCTTTAGGCTGCACATGGGCCTGTAGGTTCCACTGACCCGAACCACAGCAAGCATACTTGTAGCCATTCCCCACAAGAGCTCTATTCCTCAGCCCTGTGACGGTCCAAGACAGCAGGTGTGTATGTAAGAGGAATGCAGACAGTACGGACTTCTTAAGTCCTCTCTGAAGGTCTCCGTCTGTTCTGGTTCCACCTCTGCAGTTTTCTTCCTGACATTCCTGTGTAAGGGAATGCTGACTTCGCCTCCTTTTAAAGATGACTCAGTGTGTAAAGCACTTACCGTCAAAGCTTGACGACTGGAGTTCAGATCCCTAGAAGCCAAGTAAACCCCAAATAAGAGAGTGAGGATGGGTAATCCCATCTTATATTTACAATGAGAAAAGACGATGAGAATCCCAGGGACCTCAAGGGCTGGCAATCCCAGTGCACACAGTGGCCAACCACAAGGAAGCCTAGAGATATGGCATGCATGCGTCTTTGTATGTATATGCACACACACACACACACACACACACATGTCACACACACACAAATAAAATTTTTAATGTGGAAAGCTAAATTTCTGTAAGTAGGCCCTTAATGATGGAAGTCAGGCATTCTATTGCATCTGTACAAAGGCATATGAGGGAACCGATAGGCAATGCTTCTAGGCCTATATTCCAAGCACTTCCCTGTTATCACTCCGTGGGCCATGGTTGAATATTGACTCGGAATTTCTTGCTGCTGACATGATAAGCATCAGTCTGACAGTGTCAAGTCAGTGGAACCACGAGGGCATGCTTGTTATTGGAGCTAATTTTAACTTCCTTTCCATAAGGCACCTTGTTTCCTCCTCAGCTTTTCCTATGAACTACAGCCAGGGCCAGATAAGATGAACTTGGATAACTGGAGGGTTATTCTTGCTGTTCTCTCATGAATCCCTTTTTTACTTATGGAACTGACCTATGTACATGAAGAAGATGAAGTTGCTTTTAGCTTAGTTGTTTTGCTTTTTTCTTTGTGTCCTAAGTTTTCATTTCCATTATGGCATAATTGGAGGAATCAAACCCAGGTCTTCGTAAGTGGGCCTGGGGACCTCCTCAGTAACTCTGAAGTATCAGAGAAACAAAACCAGTTACACAATTATATAAGGCCATTACCTCCTCCTGAACTATGTTATTTGGCAGTCCATTGATTTTTCTTTTACTTTTTTGGGGGGCATTTTCTTTTTTATTTTAGTTGTTTGACGGTTTCATACATTTATGTAATGACCTTTCCTAATTCCATATTGCTTTTCCTTGTTCTTTTCTCATCCCCAGAGCCCTCCTGCTGACTAAGCTCCCTCCCACTTTAACATCTTCTTTCTGTGTGTTCCACTGAGTATGTTCAGTTTCTGGCCTGAGCATGGGTGGGAGGCTGTTTACCAGAGCAAGGGCAACTCATCATTGGCTTCACCACTGGAGAAAATGATACCTTCTCCCCAACAACCTTTAATTGCCCACAGTCCCTCAGGGAGGGGTGGGGCCCATGGAGGCCTGTCCAGGAGGTTTCTTTCTTAGTGTGATCTGGGAATTGAACGTAAATGCCCTGGCTCCTTTCTGAGCATGGTAAATGGAAAGAGGAAGGAGCTAGCATTTGTTTCTGGCTTATCTTACAAACTGGGTATAGTCTGGGGGTTTCTGAACCTCTCTAGTGTGGCCAAGGTGACCATCCAGCCTCAATGCTCACCCCAAACCTTAATTACGGTCTTCATTTTCCAATCAGTTGCACATACTTCTACTAAAGATGAGAGGCTAAGAGCAGAGGACCACAAATTTGAGAACAGCCTTGGCCATGTAGTGAAGTCAAGGTCAGGCTCAGTTAGCGAGTGAGTGTAAGCTGGTGGGATGCAAAGACAGACACTTTCCAACCTGTCCTCTGCTTCCCCAGAAAGGAATTCTCTCTCTGCTTTAGGTAGGGAGGGGCTTGCCAGCATGGTGTTCTAGAAGGGGCTACAGTGGATTTGAACACCTTTCAAGACACAGAAAGCATGATGAACTTTGAGATGTCAAGAAGAGGGCTTATCCCCAAATTGGTATTTCAGCTAAGTTTCCAGTCATGGGCTGTGTCAGGTGTCACTGGTAAAGGAAGACTCGCTGGACAAACGTCACTGAAGTTTAGAGGAAAGAGCTCGGAAGCACGCCACATACAAAAAGAACAAGGAACTCTTCACTGCTGGAGCATCACATTTACGTAGGACTGAAGAGATGGGTGGGTCTGGACTCAAGAAAAGTAGACCGAGCCTCCCACCCACAACTTCATAATCAACATGATTTTGTTTACGGTCACTCGATGGCTGACACTATCATTTGAACAGTGTGTGGCTAAGGATTTCCCCGGTCCCTTTGAAGCTTTCTTAGCTATGATTTCATGTTTGGTGAGTCAGAGGGAGCAAGCAGGATCAGGAAGTGCTGAACAATAGGACTGGGAATAACCGTTCTCACAGGTTGAAGGCAGCTGATAAGGTCACAGGGTGGGGCCTCCCTCATCCTCCTACCCTCCCCAGGCAGAGTGTGATGCAGGACTAGCCCTTCCCTTATATCCAAGGGTAGCATGGTTGTAGCATATTTGGAAAGTCTGAGACACAGGGACACCCTCTGCCCTTCATACTACCTTCTGAATGTGCACCTGTGTAAATGCGCACAGGCTATTACACACACACACACACACACACACACACACACACACACACACACACACACACACGCTGTTGACAAGTATGCCAACTCCCTCAAAGTCCTCATTAGAAAAATGAGAAAAAGATAGGACTCCAGCAAGTAAAACAAATTACAGGTGTGTGTGTGTATGTGTGTGTGTGCGCGTGCGTGCGTGCGTGTGTGTGTGTGTGTGTGTATGTGTGTGTGTGTGTGTGTGTGTGTGTGTACACTTTTTAGATGAATAGTAAATACTTTCTGACTCTGAATTTTGGAAATGTATCATAATGGACCTAGAAGAGTAAATCTGGAAGGAAGCTCAAGCATCATTTAATGCCTAATTTTTATAATGATGAAACTGAGCCCCAGAGATAATTTGTCAAATAGTCAAGCTCTAAGAGGATTTTAATTTAAGCAAAGCTCATTTAGCTAAATTGTACCTATTTCCAATAGATACAATGCTAGGCGTCGATTTTGTCTCTAAAAGTACCATTGATTCTTAGAGTCCATTCCAATATTTCAAAGTTATGTTTCCCCACTAGACTCAATGGACATGAAGATGAGATTCATGCTTTTTCTGAATGGTCCATAGTATACAATGGATGCTCAGAATTGCTCATCAGGGCAAAGGATGTATACCTCAGTGGCACTGTACTTGCCTAGAATAGGAGTGGATTCCAGGATTCAATCTTCAGTACTGTATACACAAACACATGCGTGTGTGTGTGTGTGTGTGTGTGTGTGTGTGTGTGTGTGTGTGCCTCCTGTTATGTGATATTTAGATATTCTATCTATGTCAGCTACTCAGTTTCCTGTGTGATTTAAGTGTCCAATGGACACTTCAGAGATTTTCTTAGAACCTGTAATTGATAGAAGAGACCAAACAAAAGTCATGATATCACCACCAAACACTACTTTAAAAACAACCCCTTGGCATTTTCTAGAGTATGATATCAGATGGATGGTTCAGATAGAAATTTCTGTCTGTTCTTCTGTACTTTTTCGTGGCTAATGAGTTTACAAGAACCATTTTGATGATCAGAGAAAGCTACATAAGGGTTTGTTTTCCATTTCCTTGATGATAAACTGGGATAGAAAGAACTCTTTTGATAAACTTGGCCCTTTGGCCATGTATAGGTTGGAATAATCACATAACTGATGTCAGTGTAAGGATTTCGTGTCAGTGACAGCCCAGCAGTGAATGATGCACCCCACCTCAAATGAGGTGGAATGTAACTTGACAATCTATGTTAAATCAAATGCAATATAAAATCTGCTTGACACTGTTTCCTGCAATACAAACAACAGAAAGTCAAGCTTAAGAGAATCTTACCTGACTACAAGGAGGTAAAGACAGACAGAGATGAGATTCAAGGACAGGGAGAGTGTGAGAGTGAGGCTGGGCCCAAAGTAGGAAGCAGCTTCTCCTCAGGGCCAACAGCAGATAGCCAAAACCTCTGTCTTATTCTAAGGCTCATTGGTACCACCCAGCTACGTCTGTGCGCTATTAATAACAGGATCAGCTGCAGACTGCCATCCATCTTCAAGGATAAGATCAGGATGGCTCAGGAAATGGCTGTGAAGCTGTTTACTTTCTCATGACCTTTCCTCCTCAGTCAGCCAGCAGGTGCTGTCAGGAGAGCTGGCCCACAGGGGAAAAAGCTCCCGAACAACAACAGTTGGGGATGATTTTCTGAGCTGATAACGGTGGATCACAACCCTATGGAGGGCTTCAGAACAAAACTTCAAGCTTGGGAAACAATGGGAGTCACTTGCAGAACAGAACCTTTGTCCGATCTCTGTACTGGGGGGACAGGCCAGAAGGCTTGCCATTTTGCCAGATCCTCAGGCTTCACTTGTGCCAACTTGACTGAGTAGAAAAAGATTTGAGTCTGTCAAAATAAACATTGTAAATTCACATTTATAGAATTAATTTAGAAGGTACTTTCTGTCTGTAGAAGAGCAGGACAGAAAACAAAGAACACGTTTAGGGTTAAAAGTTAAGGCCGCAGTAGGTCAGAATGGGCAGAGCTGGGAAGCAAGGAAGGTTGGCTTCTGTTTGCAGACTCACATTCGCAACTTGGCTGTTTCAGTAAATTAGATTCAGAACACTTCCCTTAGGGTGACTCCTACAATCTCCTGAATATTTCTATCAATCTTATGACTTTTTCAGGAAATAAAGCAATATCTTGAGAAAAACAAAGCTTATAATAAACGAACGTTTAGTAAGAGTATGACATCAGCAGGTCCCACATGTAGTTCACAGAATGGCTTGCACTTCACTCAGGGATAGGATCATGTTTTTGTTGTTGTTGCTGTCTTTGGAAACAGCTGGTGTTATAATAGCTAGCAGCTACTATCCACGCACTTCGTACCTGGCGCTGGGTGACATGCATGGTTTCTCATTAAAGTCTCAAAACAAACCAGATTTTCATCCCCACTTTATCCTCGAGGAAACAAGCTTAGAGAAGCTATATCTCATTTGCCTAGCTTGGTTTGGATGATAAGTGGTTTGAGCCAGTCGGTGCAGGGGGGGGGTAGGGGGGGGGCCGGGGGTGTGTAGATCCAGGGTTGAGGCAGGAGTTTGAATTCAATGCAATATTCTCCACTTTCTGCTCTTGGCTGTCATTCTTTCCGAAAGCAGCAATCCTTTAAGGTTCAGTGGATTAGTGTGAAGGCTTCCAATCCTTTTCTGAAGGTAATAAGAAGCAAAGAAGATCCCTGGGAGATAGAAAAATGGAGGGGCACCTAACGCAGAGGAGGAGAAAAGTCTGAGACAGCTGAAGAGTTCGGTGATGAGGAAGTCCGCCTGGATTCTGGTCTCCAAAGAGACTGCAGCCTTTGTAATTCTGCTCAAGGCCATCCTAGCAGATGCTTTTTAAAACTCATTAATTCATTTTTCCAGATTCCTAAGTTATGCCGCTATGACATGTTTAAGTCTATACTGTTTTTGTTTATTTATTAATCCTTAGTCCTTTGTATTTGAAAACGCCTGTTTGTAGAGTACTTAGAACAGGGGGAGGCGGATTTCAGGAGGGCTGTGGTGATGTGATGGATCTGAATTATGGAGTCTTGATCTCAGAATTCTATAATTTAAGTGTTCCACATTTATCACTGTAGTAGTGATTGAAATGGTTTAATATATCACAGAAATAGTCTTTTACCATGATTTATGGTGTATTTCAGCTCTTTCTTTCTTTTGTAACCACTGAAAGAAGTGGAAACTCTTGTTTTCTTTTAAAGTAATTCCATTTAGTTAAAATTCTAACTAAAGTATGGTCAGTTTGAAATTATGGTGAGCCACATGGGGTGATGGTCACCATGTTCATAGAAGAGTTTTGTGTGGTCTGCTGAATCAAAGTTTACTCCGGCTGACACACAGAATTACTTTTGGAATCCTTAAAATCATCCATACCTCCCAGAGCTCTGAAAACTCTGCAGAAGAGGAGGCAGAAAGATTTTAAGAGTCAGAGGGGATGAAGGACACCAAGGGAACCAGGTCTTCCGAATACATCAGTACTGAATTCACATAGGAACTCACGGACACTGTGGCACATATCCAGGGTCTGCACAGGTTAAAGCCACAAGAAGTCACAGTGCTGAGAGGGGAAGTAGACACAAGTCCCTGTCCCCAACTCAGAAGCCATCTCCAATTGATAACGACTTGCAAGAGAAAGATTAGTTTTCTCCAACAGAGTCTCACCGGGTACACAAAGTACTCTTTAGGACAGACTCCATGCCCAGCAGTAGATGACCAACACAAAATGAACTCTATGGTATTTTTGGAGGGTTCTTGCCTCATAATGCTTTATCTGGGCATTGTTTTTATTTTGTTATTTTATATTTAAATTTTTAAAAATCCTTACAATTTTCATATATATTGTGGTTTCTAGTGTTGTACTTTTATGGGATTTCTGTGTGTGTATGTGTAAACATGTGTGTTTCTGAGTCTGTATGTTTTTCTTTTGCCTTTTCTTTGATTCTTCTTCTGCAAGATTTTCATTTCATTCTACTCCAGCTTGTCTGTTTCTATTTTACCTTATTTATTATTTTTTAATGCTTGTTTGTATTATAATGAGATAGAGAAAGGGTGTGGATTTGGATGGGTGGGGAGTTGTGGAGTTGAGGGAGAGGAAATCATAATCATAATATATTGTATGAAAAATATATTTTCAATAAAAATAAATAAATATGTAAAATAAAAATGAACTTGTGGACTAAAAAAAAATCTAAAAAATGTATTTTTGTTTCATCTCCATCTTAAAGTGTATTTTAAAAAGATTCTTTTAAAGCTAAGAAAGAAGTAATATAAAATGATAAATGACTTTCTTCCTCTTGACAAGCAAAATATTATAAGTAGATAGCTTTATGAACAAAAATGATTAACTAAATCTCTAAACTTCATACTTAAGTCTTTTCCGTAGCAATTTATGATTTAGGTTTTGCTTTCATATGCACAATGAGCCCTTATGGCATTTCAGTATTGCCATCAAGTCAGACTTCGTTATCAAGAGTGTTTTCCTGAGCCCTTTCATGTTGCCATGCAAGGCACAATGTACTGTGTATACTTCTTCATCGTGGTCATCATTTAGGGTGGATTCCAGGTTGTTCTCATCCATTCAATAAACATATAACTCACACATTTTAGAATAGCACCTTAAAAGATGTGAAGATGAACAACGTGTATTCTCTGGTCCCAAGGTTCTCAGAATCTGGCAGTTAAAGAAACTGTGCAAGCCGGGTGGTGGTGGCGCACGCCTTTAATCCCAGCACTTGGGAGGCAGAGACAGGTGTATCTCTGTGAATTTGAGGCCAGCCTGGTCTACAAAGCGAGTTCCAGGAAAGGTGCAAAGCTACACAGAGAAACCTTGTCTTGAAAAAACAAAAACAAAAACAAACAAACAAAAAAGACAAAGGGAAAAAATCCTGTGCAAATAAATAGGAAGGAACATGTTATGATGGTCAAAGGTTACTGAGAACATAGAGTTTTCTCCATAAATGCATCTGTACATATGACTCTGCTTTGGAAGATGGGATTTCCTAAAGGAAAACCTTGTATGTACACATATGAGTGGCTTATAGAGCTAATTTTCAGATTTCCATATTAGCCAATGAATCATAAACCCATTTGCAGCAGTGTGCACTCCAGGTTGTAACAGCCCACTAGTTGTGGAACCTCTCACTCTAAAGCATTTCCTCACTTCTCAGGAAAGCTGATGACAAGTTCTTTGCTGTTGAACACAAAACACACTTCCATCTTCAACCTATAAGCACTTAAAAAGCAAATATTTGTTCCTCTCTCTTAGGTAACTAGCTCCAAGGAGGTAGATAAGATGCCCAATTTACTCATCCATCTCCAGAGATCAGCACACTGCTTTGTCTATTGTAAGCACCCAGAAAGAATTCCTTAGCTAAAAGAAAATTATTGTATGTCCTAACTTTTTAAAGTTTCCAATATATTTCACATGTTAATGTCAACATTAACATGTAACATCAATATAGATGATGCTTAAATCTTATTTTGATAGAATATTTTTATGGGAGCTAGTTCTTGGTGTCATCACTTCAATTCTTTGACTATGTTCCCTCTATTTCTTTGACTTCTATTCCATCAGTCAAGTTTACTCTAAAAGAATAACAGGATTCAATGACCATCATTCCCCTTTAACACTGCAGAATATAATATCAGTAATAGCCTGCATTACTACATTCCTTGGTGCCAGAAAAAAAACAACTAGATTAAAAAGTATAGGCAGAACAAAGGGAGACCACTAAAGAAGCAAACTGGTGTGCAAAGGAGAAAATCATATTGATACAATTTTAAATTTGCCTGAGGAGAAAATGTGTTAATTTTGACCTGTACACTTTACCTATATTTTTATAAGATTCTGAATTTTCCTGAAGAAAGACAGCTGAGCTTATTACCTATGTAGTCTGACTCCAAAATATTGTAAGGACTTGTGAGTTTGATGTTCAAGCCTGAAGACCTTAGTTCAATTCCTGGATTGTACATAAAGAAGAAGAGAATTAAGTCCACGATGCTGTCCTCTGACCTCCACACACATACTGTGGTATCTACAACTACTAAAAACATGATGCACCCACTCACACACATGTCCGTGTGCACAACACACACACACACACACACACACACACACACACACACACACACACACATACACACACACACACTCATTGAAAGAGGACAGTGTCAAACCTGCTCTGAAAAACTATAAAGTAATAAGGGATTCCTTTTCTTTCCTTTTTTTAGCTTTCTACATTATTTATAACTTATGGTTTATAGAATTGGCTAATGGCAACTAAGTATTTAAAATAATAGTTGAAGCAAGTAGGAGATTCCTTTTAGTTTATGACAAACCATAGAGGAAGCTAGTGCCTGAATTGGGCAGAGGGGCTCTGCATACTCAAAGCCAATGTCTCTGAAAGGCGTTGGCTCTGCCTGTGTGGTGACAGCATGGGAGCTTTCTATTTCCTTACTGGTACCTTTTTAATGATATAAAATGCAAGTCACATGTGCATTGAAGCAGCCAAAGAGCAAGTCGTATAGTGTCATGAGACAGGAGTGTCGTCCGAGAAACAGTTCCTTCTTGCAAGCCCAGCCCACCAAATCCCTAAATCCGAAGAGTGACAGCTTGCAAAGTCTTGTGGCATATATACTTATCAGCAACCTCCCCATTTCCCCAGATCACATTACTGCTAAGTTTGCATGTGTCAGCTGAGACTGATAAAGAGGACATTGTGACCCAGCAATGGGGAAGTTTGAGGACACACCTACCAGTTGGGTGGTTGGGAAAGGGAGGCTGAAAACCCAGCTTCCCTTAAGGAGACAAGCATGTACCACCTTGTTCACAAATACTTCAGTTATTTATGGTCATATGGCTGTGCAGATGGAAGAAAACAGGAGAAAAAGTGTTGCCATAGGAAACGTACCTTCTGTTCTCATTGTATCTGAAGACAAGCCATTTGAGCAACTTGGATGTAGCTCTGTCCTTACATGAATCTTGAGCAACACAAGAAACTTAGGGGGAGTTCCATGATATGACAACCAACTTGTTTAGAGAACATGCAGCCTAGCTGAGAAAGCAGAAAGAGGTTGTTATTTCATTTTAGTTTTAATCTTTTGGTGCTGGCCATAGAACCCATGCTCTCCTTACATGCTAGGTGTCCTCTGTAGAGTGGTTCAGCAGGGGAAGGCTCTTGCCACCAAGCCTCGATTCTGTCCTTGGGAGCCACACGGTGGAAGGAGAGAATCAGCTCCTGAAGGTTGCCCACTGACATCCCCCAAAACACAAATAAGTAAATGCAAGAAACATTTTAAAAAAGAAGCGAATCAAAACCGCTTGTCAATTAGAATACTCACTTGAAGACTTCCAAAGACTACTGTAGATGAAACCAAGTCACGGTTTCCTCTTCGTATCCAATGCACAGATTCTAATCGTCTTGGATCTAAGTTCAAGAGGCTTTAGCAAAACAATCAAACTGGTGACTTGTAAGTAGTGTATTATTTTTACACTTTTATTTTTTATTAGAGTATATCATCATAGGCTTCACTGTGCTCTTTTCACACATATCTTGTTTCTGTTGTCCCCTCCCCTCTGCTGTCCTTGCATGTTGTCCCCTCCCATTCCCAGCATTCTTCTCCTTTCTTGTCCCATGTGGTCTATTACCTGCCTCCCCTAAACCCTCTACTCTCCTCTGTGATCCCTTTCCAGTTTTCTATCCATACGCACCCCCCCACATATAGTTACATCCATATAAAAATATATACCTGATCTGCTCATGACAGAGAATATGCAGTATCTGACTTCCTGAGTCCAGATGACCTCACCTAATAGAAGTATTTCTATATCTGTGCATTTTCCTCCTAATTTCACTTATCTTTACTGAACAACATTCTGGTGTGTAGATGAACCACATTTTCATTATGCATTCCTCTAACAACAGAAATTTCTTACAGTTCTAGCAACTGGTATCCAAGCTCAGAGTGTCAGCATGTACAAGGAGGGTCTGTTTTCCAGTTCAGATCTGGATGTCTTTTTCCTATGCCTTCACAATCTGGAAAGGGTGAGGCCATCCTCTGGGAAAGGCATTAATCTCATTTAAATTGCCTCCATCCTCATAACCTAATCACCTCCTCAATGCCCCATGAACATTGTCACAGTGGAAATTAGGTTCTAACTTGGGCATTTGGGAGGGACAGGAAACAAACTAAAGCCCCTCTGGTTGGTGAAATGTACTTTGGAAATCTAGGCACTAGGTTCCTGTGATGTCACAGTGTAAGGAAGAAGTAAATTCCTACCCTAAGACATCTGTTTCCTCATGCAGTCAGTAGCTAAAGTGCATCTGTTGGAATGATGTTAGCAACATTGTGGTTCATCCATAAAGTCTAGTAGAACAAAGAACAACTACTCACATTCATCTGAATAGATGAGAGTGAGATTCTCACCCATACCTCTAGGCAATAGATAATCCAGCATACATTTATTGAGGAGTGTTTGTTATGCATGAGAAAGCATTGCAGATACTGTAGATATAATGCAATAAAGCATCTACTCTAAAAGAATCTATATTATAATGCAGAAAATAGAAACTATACATCAAACCATAGAATACATGATGATCACGACAAAAAAAAAAAATTCACAAGGAAGTAAAAAGGGATGAATTAAAGGGTGCATTTAAATCCAGGAGGTTGTGAAGGGGCTTTCTGGGGAGGAGACTTCAAGTCAACATGTCAAGTCATAGAGAGATGAGCGAGCATGTGGAGAGAGTGTCTGCTAAGGCCCCCCAAAAGGCCAACTCAACAAGGACAAAAATCCAGAGCTCAGCAAGTCTGGCCATAGCGAAGACTTTATTTTGAGCGTGAAAGAAGCTACTGGAGGATTTTGAGCAAGGGGAAATATTTGAGCTAGAGTTAAAGGAGAGTGTATCTAAACTGCAGTTTGTGATTACATTTTCTATCAGTTTCCCTTCAGGGCTGGCTCAGGCTTATACAGTCTGAGATCTCATAAGCTGACCATGCCCTGGGAAGCTTCCATCTTGAATGCTATTTGCTAAAAGCCCTCATGTCAGACTAGTAGGCACAGCTGGGCCAGGCTCGAAAGCACAGCCAGGGTTGCATTCACTCATTGAGATAGCAGAGATTAAGTTAGGCAGGACCCTAAAGTTCACTAACAAATTGTTCTAGAAATCATGAGAAAGGAGTCTGTGTGTTGTAGTACCAGATGGCCAAGGTCTGGAGTCCTCTTGCTCCTGGAGTATGAGGTAATGCTTGAAGTGGCTGGGATTCTGTCTACATGATATAGCCACCAAAACATTTTCAAGAGACACTGACTTATTCTGACAGAAATTCAAATATGAGTAATTTCATATTTCAACCTAAGTATCGATTTGAGGGTTTGTGGTGAAGTGGGACAGTGGTGGAAAGGGGTTATTTAAAATGCTATGAAATACTGACCATACTTAAGAACACCAATTTTCATATTCTTGAGTGCAATAGTTGCCACCAAGTTAATATTTTTGAATCAGCCTAATTTACTACTGAAAAGAATAACAAAGGTATCCCTAGATACCTTGTGAATGGCTACAGTAAACTACATGTGTTTTCCCCTTCAAATGTCTAGAAAGGTAACAAGCTGCTTCTATAGGAATATTACCAATTTTCCTCATTAAAAGCTTGCATAGATGTCTCTGAAGCAATGTTCTAATAAAAGACATCAAGACAAATAAAATAGAAAGTTTATTAGTTTTGTATTTGATGAAGTGTTTTTATTTACTTATATTTATTTCTTGACAGTGTCGTACATTTCTAGAATGAATTTCAAGCCTCAACCCCTCCCTCCATCCCCCACTGGAATTCTTCTCAACACATTCCCCTCTTACTTCCATGTTCCCTTTGTGTGTGTGACCCATTGAGTTTAATAAAAGTTGCTTGCTGGGGCATGGGTCAGTGGTATTTTGTAGATCAAGGGCAACTTACGTGTGGTTACACCACCAAACAAATGATGTCCCTTTTCCAATGACTGTTCTTAAGTAACTCTTAAGAAGTCACTGGTATGTTCTGATACATGAAAATGATTCTTATGCAAGAAAAACAGTCAATCTGTTTTATAATTCTTTATCTAATGTACACAAGTAAGCATCATCATTGCTGACATTTAGGGTTGCAGAGTCATCACCCCAAATTTCAGGGATATGCTTCTGAGTGTAAATAGTGTGCAAGAAGGCATATCTTGAGGCTGGAGTCTCCCATGTGAGGAAATTGTTTCATAAGGCTTCATAAGAGGAGTCTGGTATTTTGCCTCAGTAGTACATTCTATTGTTGCATGTCAGTAAAAACAGATATGCAACAAGAGTTTAAGTAGCTATAATTGGCCTTGGTAGGAATACATCAGAATTTATTGAAGAAATCTCTTGTCATTTTTTCTGTTGTGCTTAATTGTATTGCTACAATAAACCTTGCAACGAATAGAGTGAAGTATGCATTTTTTTCATTGTGTGATTCTTTCCTTAGTCTATATTATTAGAAGTGAGACTACCTGGTTAAAACAAGCTGCTTGAAGTGATTTTGACACATGTAACACAGAGTCCTCAAGGGAGGATGTACCAATTTATCCCATCAATAGTGAATGCATGTGGGAGGCTTCTTTTTTCATTCAGCTCCCATCATGCATTGCTTTTAGTTCTTGACAATGTAACCTCAATGGAGCCAGGGTACATTTGGGGGGCGGGTCTCAGAATTTGGGATTGTTTAATGGCCCTTCATGAATCATAAATGTGAAGCTTTCTTGCTCACCAGGACTCTGTGGGCAGCAGGAAGTCTGCTGGGGCGTGTGCAGCATGCTAATGCCACAGAGCAAATGTCTGCAGCTTGACAAAGGCATAACCAGTGTTTGATGTGGATCCAGCAGGAAATGCAGTGATCCCGCGGCATTTCTGAAACCCAGAAGTAGAGAATAATTCCCTAGCTGCAAAACAGATCTCAATGATCAAATGCAGTGTACGAAGCAGAGAGACCAGGATCCTGTCCTCTGCCTCATTCTGATGATATTACTCAAGGGCTGCCTGATATTTTCTAGGATAAAGGATGATACGAGCAGGGACGGGACTCTTTATGCTGGGAGTGTTTCTAGTCAATGATCTAGGAAAAATTAATATAAATTCAAAAGGCTGATGATTATGAAAAGAAGTCAAAAGATTGCACCATTTGCAGGCATGCATTTCTGATATAATGAAAAAAGTGAGGAACCGTTAGCAGCAGGAAGCATTTAGCATTGAACTTTTTCATCCTTTGTTATAATCCTGACTAATAAACATTACGTAATCAAGTTCCAGTACCAGGCTAATGATTTTAATATTTCAGTTCTGTTGTGGCAAGCAACATCATTTTAACTCATTTTTGATACCACATCTCAGTTACAAACTGGCTGGTCAAACAAGATCGCTTTTTTCTGTATTCTGTTTCTTCTTTCTAGAATTGTATTGATACGACCGTGCATCTTAACTTCTATCTTGGGTAGATAGGAGGACCTGTTATAATTCAGTCTTATTCTGATGAAAATCAGCTAAAGGGGTGCAGACAGAGAGATCATACATGTGCATTTTCAGGTGGGTTACAACTGTCCTTTGCTTCTGAGGGTACAAAGCCACAGAACTCAACTATCTTTATCAATCCAGGATACCTGTTAGGATTTGCCTAGTTAATTTGGTTGATGCCAAATATATATGTCTGTCTCTGTCTCTGTCTATCTGTCTCTGTCTCTGTCTCTCTGTCTCTCTGTCTCTCTGTCTCTCTGTGTGTGTGTGTGTGTGTGTGTGTGTGTGTGTGTGTATGTGTGTGGGTGTGTGTGTGTGTGTGTGTGTGTGTGTACTGACTCAAAATTATCCAAATAGGCCATTCACTGTTTCTACATTTAAAAAAACAATATGAGGTGCATGGGGAGGGAGAATCTACCGCTTATCCACCCACCAATCAGATGCATCAGTTTCAGAGTCTTTTCTGAGATGGACTTGCTCAGGTTTACCAATTTGTCATTCAGCTGCCAGGATCTGGTCCCTGTCTTTTCCTCTTGTTTATTTCTGTAATGCTCATTTCTTTTCACTCTTCCTGCTGCCAGGGTTTACTACCATCATCCCCAAGCTAAAAACCCTACCATTGCTCAAGGCTTTCTATATTATTTCAGCAAGGTTCTTGGCTCAATTTTCCAAGACCCATGAGGGGACCAAACTATACGTCACTGTGTGGAAATGCACAGCAATAAATTCTGCTCTCCCTGGGATGGGATGGCAGATTTATTCTTGGTAATGGTTTTAATCTTTGTGTTTCTCTTTATTATTTTCAGAGTATTAAGCCAAGTGAAAAGAGCTGTGTTTGGCCTATGGAATTATGATGAGATGCAAATCATTTCAGCAGCAGCTAAGACATTGCTGAGGGAGTTTCAATATCCAAAGGAAATGATTTGTTTTCTGTCAGTCATGTTTTATCCTCTGTAGGTATCAAATATCTTACCTCAGTCAAGTTTTTGCATCTGTAGATATCAAATGTCTTTGCTCAGCTCCCTTCTCAATGGAAATAACTGGCTGAAAGAAACAAAACAGATCCAAAACTGATATTCCTTTATGCAAACAGAAGGGAGGCAGAAGTTATTTCTGCCATTTAGTATGAAGTCCATTCAGGCAGACTTCTGGCAATGACATGATGTTAATCATTTGCTCAGAAAATAACAGGACAAATATGAAATGTCTACCTTTCTCAAGTGTCTTAAAAATCTAACCTCTGTCAATAAGGTGACACCTGAGAGGGTGGATGATGAATCTAGACACCATAGCAAACGTATTATTTTACGTATTTAAATAAATGCGTTCAAATTATTAAACCTTTTCATCCTTATTAATACACTTTCAGGAAAAAGGGGGAACCAGGTGGGACTGAAGAGCCGAAGGGAAGACTCTGTAGCTCCTGTGTTTGCTATAATCTAAGAGTTCGGAGGTACAAAGTCTGGCCAAGGGCTTTAGCTAGAATGTGTTTCTGCTTAATGTTTACTTAGGTGAATTAAGAGAGAATTAGTTACTATTGTGGTTGAAAGCACAGACCCCATGGTCACACCACCCAGATTTGAATATGAAGCCAGTCATCTGTCATCCAAGAGACCCAGTTATTTAACATCTGTAAGATCCGGTGTGCTACAGTATACAGTGGTGATCTTGGGAAGATGGACTTCCTCAAGCATGCTTTGAATAGACTTAGATATGCCTTTGGGGTGCTTAGAACAAGCTGGCATGGATCCAATACTTTTTTTGTTGCTGTTGTTTTTAAAGGGAATCTAGGTCTGTTGTCCAGGGTTATCTTGAGCTCATAGACTCAAGTGATCCACTAGCCTCAGTCTCCTGAGTACCTGGGACTTCAAGTGTATGTCACCTCTCCCAGCTTAGGCTAGACACTTGATGGTGATGTATATCATCACCACAGATTTGTTGTAAAGCGGGGCAAAGAAGTTTCAGCATTGGAAGACCAAGAGATTGAAGGAAAAGAATTTTCTGTCAGGAGTTCGTCAATGACCCCTACAAATATCCTCGTGAAAGAAGGGGAGGGAGATAAGCTTTTCAAAGCCTTCAAGTCAGGCTTGGTAGCTCTGGCCCTGGAGAGACTAAGGTAGAGGTTAGAATTCTACGGCTAGTCTGTACTGTATTCCAAAATACTGTCTCAAAGACAACAAAAAAGCTAACACTTGTTTATTAATTTTTATATTAAACAATGCTATGATTAGCTGTCATAGAATAAAATTGATGATTTTTTTCAGTGCAGTTTTATGATTTTATTACATGTATGGAATTGGGTAAGCCCCATCACAATAAGAACACAATGCTGTCATCATATTCTTTCTACACAATGCTTGACAATAGTCTTACCTTCCTCTGCTTTCAAAGCCAAGCAATACTGATCTGTTGTTTGTCATGACAGTTTTTGACCTTTGGAGAATGTGGTATGAATGAAATCACACACTGTTTGTGTAATCTTTTGTAACTGATTTCTTTCACCCAACATAATGACTTTAAGATTCATTCCTGCCAGGCGGTGGTGGCGCACGCCTTTAATCCCAGCACTCGGGAGGCAGAGCCAGGTGGATCTCTGTGAGTTCGAGGCCAGCCTGGGCTACCAAGTGAGTTCCAGGAAAGACACAAAGCTACACAGAGAAACTCTGTCTCGAAAAAAAAAGAAGAAAAAAGATTCATTCCTGATTTTTCATATATGAATAGCTTGTTCCCAACATGGCATTTATGAGCTGTGTCCATTTACCTGCTCAAGACACATTTGAAGAGTGAGATATAAAAAATATGTGTGAAAATAAATGATTATTTATTTTGACTAAGTACTTAAAAGTTTCAGGAAGAGTGGACCATTTTTACATCCTTTCCAGAAACACATGAGAGTCTCACTTGCCACCAATATCTCTGGAACTTGCCTCCCAGGACAAATGTGTATAGTTGAATTTCATAGTTACTTTAATTAAACTTTCAACTAGCTAATGTTGAACATATTTTCAAGTTTCTATTTGCCATCTTTAAAGTCACTCTTTGGTAAATATCATTCTAGATCCACTGAGGAGCTGCCTGTATATTAACTGTTGAATTTTGGAGAAAATTTTTGCAAGTTGCTGGATGGATATACAATGGTGAGCATTTATTGGTTCTGCACAATCTTTTCCCACAACTTTTTTCTTCCAATTCTATGAACAGTGTTTTTCACTGCAAAGGATTTTAGTACGAACTAAGAAGCAGAGGATGTATTTTGATATCTCCAATTAATTATATGTTTTATATTTTTTCTTCTATGTATAATAATTTGGGACCGTGTTTAAGAACTCTTTGCCCACTGTCTTCTTTAAGAATATTGATAAATGTTAATACTTTCCTAACAACTTTTAAAACCAGTATGAGACTTGAGACAAACTAGAGATCTGGTATCTTATTCTTTTGGATTCTGTATTTGAATTTATTCTTCAGGTAAAAGAATAAAAACTTCAGTAGTAAGAGAAAGGATCTAAGCTAATTAGTGGATTTCAGCCATGATAGTGAGAGCCCAACAAAAAATTACAATATTCAATTCATGAACACTTTTAAAAAGAAAGCTTAATAAAAGCATTAGTTTGCATTAGTAAGCATTCCCTTAACTCTATAAAGAATGTATATTCATTAGACCTTTGGGATTTTTTTTTGTTTGCCTTTTCTATTTCAAGCAGGGTTTTTTATCTAGAGTTTCCAAAGGGACAACATTGTATTGAAATTTGGATTCAATAACACAACGGTTTTCTAAGTCCCATAAAAACTTTTCCTTTCCCAGGTCTGAAAGCATGTTTGTTTTTAAACAGTTCCACCAAGACCATCAAAATAACCTTTTACAAAAACAAGTGTTGGCTAAGGTCATTGGTCAGTACTTTGCTGAGAGTTGAGAAATAAAATGAAATTGTCCACGTGTTAGGAAACTAAAATTAGACGCAACAAGGAGTCCAAATATTAGTGTTTTTTCCTGTTGGGCTAAATAAAACTTTTGCTGATTCCACAACATTTCCGACAACATATTCGAGCCAGAGTTAGTTAATAGCTTTCCCCTCTCACAGTGTTTAGTTTATTCCCTGACATCATTTATGCTGCTATAAAAGAGAAATCATTATATATTTAGTCTCTTGGAGCATTTTCTACTGACACGAGGTTACGAGCTAGTGGCAGCTCACTCGTGGAAGGGCAGCTATTACTCTAACCAGCTCCTAAGGACAATGGGAGATATTGTTTAGGTACTAATGGCAGAAACAGGTCCCAGCTTTGGGGAAGAGGGTGAGAGGTGACCTGCTGTGGTTTGTAACATTTTTAAAGAGCTGAACACAGTTTTTCAGGTAATTTTTATTTGGAGAAGATGACTTTTCCAGGTTCAATTACTATCAAAGTTTCCACCCTACCATGGGATTTTGATTTTATGGTTATGAATTCCCTGATAAAAGCTAAGTCTTGCATTTGTAAGGCTTCGTTTACAAAAAGAGTAATGCAGGAAATTGAAAGCATAGGGAGGAAATGATGCAGGAAAACAAAAGGATTTTTGATAATCCCATAGGATTGCCATTTCCATATGGAAGCCCCAGGAAAACTATCTGATAAGAAAAATTTGCTTTGGTGGAAACAACTTTCATTCCAAGAAAGTCAATTTTCCAAGAAGATGGATTCTTTTTTTAATCACATGGTAATAAACTAACATGCTTTCCTTATCTTTGTTAGGTCACATATCAACAGTCATCAGACTGAAACGATAGCTACATCACCTAAGGAATTTTTTGTCTTTTATCTCTCCAATAATTTAATTGGGTGAATGCTGTAGACATTAGATAGAGTGTGACTTTCTCACCTATTCTACCTGGAAACATTGTATGTCTCAAACTTAGAAACACAGAAATGCACCAAAAGACTACTGAGAAACACACAGAGTCCTTCGAGGTGAGAAATCCTGATTGTTACAGAGGGCTCTGCTGTGAGTTTGCTCCATGTACTTGTACTTCAGCTTTCTACAATATGAAGTAGGGGTTTAGTAAATTGATATGCTACTGTCTAATAACTGAAATTTGAAGCAAGCTCTCTAGCCAACATAATCCTTACTGTTTTATCCTTAAAGGGCTATAGCTGCTCTTGGCATACTTAGGAAGATAGAGAAAGTAAGAGAACATTAGAAAACCCTGTTTCTACACCAGCACAAGGTATTATCATGTAGGCTAAAGCTATACTGAATGAAAGAAATGACTCAGGCCATATCTTTATGGTAGGGATATAGTCTATGGTGATACAATTGAAATGCTGATCTTTTAGACCATGTTAGCACCTTTTAAAAACTAAGCCTTGCTTCATCTAAAAGCTCTGGTCAGATTTCAGAAGCAACCTTTGTTAGCAGCTTTGAAATAAACTGAGGACCCAGAATATGCACTGGCTCTCACATGGAGAAGTCTCTCCTCCTGTAACACAAACTGATCCTGCACACAAGGCATACTGTTTGAATCTTATACCAGAAAATGTTTACATCCTTTTCCGGCTTTGTCAACTCAAGGATTTGTGTTGTACTCTTCGCGGAGACTGATTTTTGAGTTGACCTAGCCAGAAAAGGCTAGAAACACTTTTCAGTGTATAGTAGATTTGGGCAGAGCCATCTCTATGAACCTTGACCAAAAAGAAAATCTTCCTTTCTTTGGAAAGTCTTTAGACTTCAGAGATTTTTGTTGTCAACTCACAAGGTTGGAAGTCCAGCATAGTCAAAGGAAACATTTCCCCACTGTTGCCCAACCCCCAGAACTAGGCATGAATTCCCTCCTTCTACATGGAGTCTCCAGCAGGAGGATCCTATTGGACAGGTTCCATCATTAGACACAACAGTCCTGCAGATTAAGATGAAAGAGACTATCGTCTCTCATTAGTGTTCCTATTTTATATTCATATTCATACTACTCATTTTTGTGCATATTCTAATTTATTGGAGAAAACCACCAGCCTTAATTTCTACCACTAAAACTAGGACTTAAATATTTCCCCTTCAAAATATAATTTAATGTTTTTCATTATTACCCTACAAGTTCCCATACACAGCAGGCACTGAATTCGATATGATTAAATAATTGAAGTTGGAAATGAGGTGAAAAGATTGCTTGTGGAGAACACTTTAAAATTCCCATCAGAGTGTATAGTTGTACACTGAATAATCACGGCTTTTGTTTGTATAGTTCTGAGGTCTGGAGAATTTTGAAGGCATTCTCTTCCAAGGTGGACATTATTCAAATGAGGTGTTCCGATGTTTGCGCTTGCATTTCTTTTTACCTTGAACCATTACTGAATAAGACAAGAAATGTAAACAAACCATGAAATAAATCCCTTTGCTTTCTGCCAGCAGCAGCACGTAAAGTCATGATAAAAAAAAAAAGTAACAAAGCTGATAACTTTATGATACTTGGGAGTTTTCTCTTTGTTAATGGAGTAATTTCATCTAAAGGTCAGCAGAATGCAAAGATCCAATATCAAATGTGCATATACAGAATATCTTGATAATGTCAATTTGAGAAGAGGGCGTGAAGGCTGGAAAGGTGGCTCATCACTTGGGAGCATTTTGCAGAAGATGGGGGTTTGGGTCCCAGCAACAATATAGTGTGGTTCACAACCACCTGCAGCTCCAGCTTCAGGTGGATGTATTATTCCCTCCTGGCTTCCACAGGTACCCCCATTTGTGTAAGCATAGACACACACAGATATACATGAATAAAAATAAGTACAGTTTTGAAGGAAAAGAAAGATGAGATGGGAAGTGGGGTGGGGGCCTGGTTGCTTCTGCGTGTGTGCAGGATTGATAAAAGCAAACAAGGTAAAGGGCCAGAGTGGTCGAATGCAAAACCATAAGACCTGAGGCTGAGTCTGACCCTTGCCTGTTATCAACCATCAGCAGATCCAGACAACCTCTCTAAATGCCAGACCCCACTGCAAACGAATTCCCAGCTCTAAGGCAGAGAAACCAGAAAAAAAAAAAAATGTGATAAAAGAAATGGAACTTCACCAGAGTAGGTCAGTTTGGGCTGTCTCTCGACCACTGCCAGCAGTCTGTTGTGTGGGTATCTTTGTGGATTTCTGTGGGCCTCTCTAGCTCTTTGCTTCTTCCTATTCTCATGTGGTCTTTATTTACCATGGTCTCCTATTCCTTGTTCTCCCTCTCTGTTGTTGATCCAGCTGGGATCTCCCGCTCCCCCAAGCTCTCTTTCCCTCGACCCTTGCCCTTCATTACCCCCACTCATGTCCAGGCTGTTCGTGTAGATCTCATTCCATTTCTCTGTCATTGGGCGATCCCTGTGTCTTTCTTGGGGTCCTGTTTTCCAGGTAGCCTCCCTGGTGATGTGAGTAGCAGACAAGTCATCCTTGTTTCATGTCTAGTATCCTGCTATGAGTGAGTACATACCATGTTTGTCTTTCTGAGTCTGGGTTACCTCACTCAGGATGATTTTTTCTAGATCCATCCATTTGTCTGCAAACCTCATGATGCCATTGTTTTTCTCTGCTGAGTAGTATTCCATTGTGTATATGTACCACATTTTGTTTATCCATTCTTCAGTTGAAGGGCATCTGGGTTGTTTCCATGTTCTGGCTATTACAAACAATGCTGATATGAACATAACTGAACAAGTGCTCTTATGGTGTGGTTGGGATGGCCAAACACCCTAATTGTTGTGCTAGAAACCTCATCCAACTACTGAGGGATCTGGATGCAGAGATCCATGACTAGGCCCCGGGTGGATCTCTGGGAGTCCAATTAGTGAGAATGAGGAGGGTTTATATGAGCAAGAATTGTTGAGACCAAGGTTGGATAAAGCACAGGGACAAATAGCCAAATGAATGGAAACACATGAACTATGAACCAATGGCTGAGGGGTCCCCACTGGATCAGGCCCTCTGAATGGGTGAGACAGTTGATTGGCTTGATCTGTTTGGGAGGCATCCAGGCAGTGGGACCAGATCTTGTGCTCATTGCATGAGTTGGCTGTTTGAAACCTGGGGCCTATGCAGGATTGTTTGGCTCGGCCTGGGAGGAGGGGACTAGACCTACCTGGACTGAGTCTACCAGGTTGACCTCAGTCTGTGGGGAAGGCTTTGCCCTGGAGGAGATGGGAATGGGGGGGGTTGGGGGGAAGGTGAGGGGGACGGGAGGGGGGAGAACAAGGGAATCCGTGGCTGATATGTAGAACTGAATTGTATTGCAAAATAAGTTAATAAAAAAAAAAAAAAAGAAATGGAACTTCTTTAAAATTCAAAGGAGTGATAACATAAAGTAGTGTTATCTTAGCAACTCAGTAGAAAATGATGAATCCTACTTAGAAGGAACATATCTGTGTGAAGAAAATATGATGGCAATTATTCCTACTCAAAATGTAAAATTTGACCCCAGGGTTTACTTCTGACTCTAAGAGGATAGACAAAGGACAGAGGTTTTATAAAAATTAAATCCCTTTCAAGTTTTTATAGCCAATGGCCAGAGGTCCTCATAAGAATTAATCTGCCTCCAAAACTTACTATCTTGTGGATCTTGGCTATACTATTCTCATAAAGGAGGAAAGTAGCCTCCTTGGCCATCTTTCTGGAAACAATTCCTTTCACTTAAAATTGTTAGAAAGACGGATTTGGTAGAGTCATTGTTGGGTTACAATCTGTGCTCACATTACAGATGCATGCAGACATTTTCTTTACTGTATTAAGATAATCAGGAATACAGTAGCTCTGATCAAAAAATAGATAAAAGAGGCACCACATACAATGACATTGTCCATGATTTTGCCCTTGGAATTCAGAGCACTCAGCAAATGATAAGCATGACTCACGCACATGTCTAGAAACTGAAAACCAGACTTGAAAGTCCTCTGAAGAGGATTAGAAGGCCTCACTGTCTGTTTTGACTCTGTCAAGACCAGTTGAACTGGTCTGCACAAAGGCCTATCTACTTGTGGACATCTCTGCCCAGGCTGTTTACTTATAATGATGTACTTTACCAGTGTTCCCACTGACGGTCTACTCTTTTCCATGAAACCCGTTCCAGGGCCTTTTATGCTAACAGAGTCAAATCTCAGTTTGCATACTCAGTAGTATTTAGCAGAGGCCAGCATTCAGTACAATTATACAGACACATGTTGACCAGACATGCCAGAGAGAAATTTTTATTGCAAAAAGGACAGTACCCTATCACCATAAAAAAAAAAAAAAACAGCATTGGAATCTTTGTTAAATCTCTTTTTAACCATCTCTTCATACTCTTTTATTTATTTATTTATTTATTTAAATCTCCCAAGAATCCCAGGATACAATATCTCCCAAAGAACAGACTTGGAATTAACAGTGCACTAAATTGAGATTGTCAGTATCCTCTTGCTATTGGAATAAAGCTGGAAAACATGTAACAGCAACATGAATCTTACATAAGAGGCGCAATGGATTTTTTAATAAGATTCTTTTTATGCACAAAGTAAAATTTTAAAATGCTTTAGAAAAAAGAACCTGCATTGCATTAAACAGCATTATATAATCTGTGGAGCAATGATAAAACATAGTGAAGTTGCAAGGCACCTTTCCCAAGCCAGCCACAAATAGGCCAACAATATGAACTCATTAATCTCCCCTCTGTCCTTTCACTAGTGGAACATCAGATACCATTTTACAGCTTCCACAGATCAGGGCCCAGACTCAACAGCTAGCTGTGCAAAGAGACACAGGGCTCTAGAAATGAAGCCCCTACCACCTCAAGAATTGCTTTCTCTAGGTTTAAGCAGCGTATTGTCTTCAATACTATCATCACTGTGGTGTCACTTGCCTTTTCGGGAGCAAACATGAATGTACAAGCACACACACACACACACACACACACACACACACACACACACACACACACACACTGCTGTGTTTTCCCGACTGCTTTTCTGAAGAAGTTACTCTTGTGCCAAAACAAATTATTTTGCAGAAATTAGGCTGTATTTTATCCTTAATTTCACAGACTAAATAAGCAAAAAGGTAACATCCACCAGTGGCCACTGTGGAGAAAAATAAGAACTAGTATCTGCTAGATATAAAGCAAAGAACAATCAGACTGCAACCCACAGAACCAGGGAGCCTGGGGGGACCCTAGGATGACTGTGGCTTATAGTAAGTTTTGGTTTTACTCAATTACTGGGCAAGCCTCAATGAAACATTTCACTATTAGGATAAGAATTTGTACTGTATCAAGCTGATAATAGAAAGATAAATAAATGAATAAATAAAAAGTAAAAAAAATTAAAAAACTTGAAATATAAAGCAAATACAAATACAAACCGAATAAGTTAGTATGCAGCAAAAATTAGGCCCTAAGAACAGGATCATAAGACCTAAGCTTGTTCCAGCTAAGTAAGGACAGAAGTCCAAAAACTATGATTTTATAATATTCTGTTTTTTTAATACATTAAAAAATTTTTACATTAAAAAATAGAAAATAAAAAAAATTAAAAAAAAAACTAGTATCTGTTACTGCTTGAAATCTGATTCAGCCCAAAATGCATGGAGGGTACACTTGGAGTTCCTATAAAAGAAGCAGCCTGTGTACCTTCACCTTGCTTTGAGGAAGCTAGCCTACAGAAATAAAAACATAAATATGTAAGGTATAAGCACAAACGTTAACTTAGTATCCCATATAGTAGCCATGGGTAAGTAAACTTAATGGGACCACCCCTCCCTCAAAGCAAAAGTGTTCTCAGGGATAATCAAATGAGCAAATAATTTGTGATTTGTTTACTTTGCACATATTATCCAACAATTTGTGTTACTGTTCTGTCACTACACGTGAGATAATCAACTTACAAGGAGGAAAGGGCTGATTTGGCTGATGGTCTCAGACGTTGCAGTGTGTGACCGACTTTGGTGGAAATCCAGATTTCAAAGAAAATCTAGTGATGGCTTCTCATTTAATAATAGGATTTTAGGGCTAATGATTGGAGTGGCTATCTATTGGCTTGCGAAAACAATCAAGATTCTTTATCCTATTTGAGACAGGGAATGATTATTCCAAACCCCACTGCATGATGGAGATAGGAGAGTAGACACTATTATGTATTCATAGCCCCGGTGTTAGCTTGAGCGTCTCCAGTAGGGGATGTTTGAAAGCATTAACTTACGTCTTTATATATTTGAACACTGTGGGTAGGAGGGGGAAGGGCACAAGATAATATTCCACAAGGATGAGATAATTTCCCCAAACTGAGTCAGATGTCCTGTGTCCCAGTTTTGCTGACCATTTTCTCACTAGCCTTGAAGATTTCTTGTCTAATGCAGTTATACAGTATAACTACAGCTTCAACTGGTTAACTCCGAGGCTCCTGTCACTGTCCAGGGATGAGTTTAGTTGTTCTTATAGCACATACTCAGTGGACTTTGAGAGTGCTCTCTACGAAGCTTTGTCTTCAGTATGTTTAGTAAAACAACACACCCAGCTCTATTTGCTTATCTTGATAATGGCGTTTTAAGTTTTTTTCTTGAACTTGAAACTAACAGCATAAACGCTGTGCATTTTTTTGCCTGTGATGCTTTCTCTCACCAGTTGCATTTAGATCCTGCTCCCTGCCAGACAGTCATTGTGTTCCACAGTGGCACTTGGGTGGAGCGTCATTAAACACTATTGAGCATCCTCAGTTCAGTGAACATCTACTACACCAACAGCACAAGATAATCTGACTTTGGGTAGCCTATCTTGCCATTTTCCACTGCAATAAATAAACAGAATAACTGTTTATCCTAAGTAAATCAGCAGATATTTTAATTAGCCTTGAACTGCACAAAGTAGCTGTTAATTCTGCATAATTTAACCATGCAATGAATGGTTTGAGTTACCCCAATTTAGCATAAATTAATATTTTAATTAAGGTAAAGTTCTTATTTATGCCAATAGGCACAGCTTCAGCAGCATGTACTATTACAAAGAAAAGTCAAGGAAATGTGGTGATAAGCATGTTAATGAGCTTGATTCAATCACATCACATTGGGTATCTATGGCAAACATCACATTTTGCTCTGTCAATGCAATGCATCACAATTGCTACATATCCATTTAAAACAATATAAATAAAAAAGAAATACCTTCAGACATAAATCTAATGTAGTCAACTGATAAAGATATAAAGATATAAAGTCAAATATAATAAAAGTCAGATATCAGCAGAACTACCGGTCACCCTAAGTCATGAAGTGAAGTCATGTTTCTATTCATGTCTCAGACACGGGAACTGCAAGTAATATAGTTTCAGTTTTGAACTTACTCTACAGAACACTGTCAACATCCTCTTTCACTAAATAAGATGGAACTGTTATTACACAATAATTACAGTGAAATAGATTAGATAAGGAAGAACCATTTGTGCACTTTTTAAAAATAGGCACTTAATGAGACTGTTCTGTTTAACATGTGTTTGTGTAGAATTTATTAAACACTCCTGATATGTGTGTAAAGAATGTTGGACAAAATCGTGAGCAATGCTTGAGAGCAAGTAGAGATGAGTTCTTTAAACAGAAACGAATTCCAGTTGGAACAGAGTGGCAAAGTAAACCATCAGGCATGGGAAAGGTTAGCATGAAAGAGACCAGAAGTGTCAGCTGTGTGTTAATAGCATTAATAGCATTAATAACTGAGCCCTTGAGCACCTTGTATAAACTTCCTGGTACCCAGCTTCCTACTGAAAAACGGAATGTGTTTTAGGTAATCACTTCAATTTTTAAAACAATTAATATTCTGCAGAGAAGGATAAAAATGAAGTAGAAAGTGTGACTTTCCTAAGTAAAGATTCTTTACTCTCCATTCTAAACATTTAAAGATAGAAGACAAGACACACTCTCTGGTGGGGCTTGGGTGTTTTATTTAATAATGATAATGTGATCATTTTGTCATGCTGACTTAGCTCAGCTGTGGATGTTGCTGCTGATGGGTTGGCTGTAGTGGGCACTGTGTCCTGCATGTCCTCAGCAGCTTCCCTCAGCCCTGAGCTACTGCACAGGAGTGACAGAGAGCTGACAGATCCTGCCCCCCCCCCAAAAAAAACCAAGATACACAGTTAAATCCAGACTTCAGATAAACAACAAAACATTTTAGCATGTGTCCATATAACATCTGAGACAGACTTACGCTTAAAAATATTCACTATCTATCTTAAATTCAATTATATCGGTGCCCTTATTTTAATGGGCAACACAGAAGAAGAAGAAGAAGAAGAAGAAGAAGAAGAAGAAGAAGAAGGAGGAGGAGGAGGAGGAGGAGGAGGAGGAGGAGGAGGAGGAGGAGGAGGAGGAGGAGGAGGAGGAAGAGAAAAGAGTGTTAACTAAGATATTTGGAAGTCAGCTTGGCATTGCCTGATGTCCATCCTCAGAAGGAAGTCCCCCTCCAAGTGTCTAATTTCCTTTGCTGAATTTGTCCATCTATCCCTGTGTTTCTTGACCTCTTGTCTACACCCTGCTTGTCTCAGCTTCTCTGCTGTATATGTCCACCAGAGCGCGGTAAAGACTGTCCATAGACAAAGACGCGGGAGATGACAACGGAGAACCACATCACCTCTTGTTGACCCAGCGTCTTCCAAAGGCCTTAGCACGCTCTGCACAGCTTGCCTTCTTTGTCTTGGATTTACCCCTGGCGCCGCAGTTGGAACCAGGCTTATAGAATTCTATTTTATAAGGGGAGCGTTCACACTGCAGAAGATTGGAATTGCCCAAAGTCAACAAGTTTCGGAAGCAGAACTCCTCCATATCCGGTGTGTATTAAGTTGCCATCTGATAACGGTGACACTGATGTTTACAGAGCTTGTCCTGTCCAGTTTTGAGTCACATATATTTTGTAGTGAATCACAACTTGATGTAGATGACAAAGAACCTAATTACACGGAGTTGAAAAGGACCATGTAGCTGCGATCACATTACAGTAACTCAATGGGTTTAAGGAAGGAAAGGACATGCGGGAGTGTTTTACAGTTAACCGATTGTGAATGCGCCTAATGATAGTGAGCTAAAGCATTGGTAGTTAAACAAGAACCCTAACTTACAGTCCCATGTACTGAGGATGCTGAGACTTGAGATTTTTTTCAGAAAATTTTTATCAGATGGTTGTTATTGTTTGGATTAGTCACCCTATGCTCTTTGGCTCACCAAACTTCCAAATCAGGTGTTCCTGCTGTCCTAAGAGCTAGCTTTAAGGTATAAATCATAGACATACTTCTGAAACGAGATTAAGCACCAAAACCATCACTAGTATCACAATTTTAGGGTAAAATTTCCCTCAAACATGTAATGAGAAGAGAGCGCAGAGGAGAACTTCATTTTTTTTATATATGTAAAATTCCGCCTTAACTGTCAATGTATGTGATGCTGGCAGAAAGAAATGCTCTTCCTAGTTTTAATTATCTCTGAAATGTGCCAACTAGAGTTTCTAAAGTCCTCAAAGCTGGTCTCTGAAGTTGTCCCATTCCTCTTAATGCTGTTTCATCTTAACAAGCCCTTGCTAGGTTGAGCATATAACAAGTAGCCCCAATCTTTAGCTTATCCTGTGCTTTTACCAACAATGCCTGAAAACACAGAAGAAATTTGGTGCATAATTAATAGGTAATGTTGCCATATAGAGTAATATTTTAAAAAACACTGACCTTAGAATGTAGCTGGATGATGGTAACTGTGGTGCTATTGTGTTCCCCAAAATATTGTGTACCCTAATAAATTTATCTGGGGTCAGAGAACAGACAGCCACTAGATACAGAGGCTAGAAAATGGTGGCACTCACGCCTTTAATCCTAGCATTCCAGAGGCAGAAATCCATCTGGATCTCTGTGAGTTCAAGGTCACATTGGAAAGAGCCAGGCATGGTGACACACGCCTTTAATCCCAGGGAGTGAGCCTTTAATCCCGGGGAGTGATGGTAGAAGGCAAAAAGATATATAAGGCACGAGGACCAGGAACTAGAAGCATTTGGCTAGTTAAGCATTTGGCTGGTTAAGCTTTTAGGTTTTGAGCAGCACAGTTCAGCTGAGAGCCATTGGGATATGAGGACACAGAGGCTTCCAGTCTAAAGAAACAAGATCAGCTGAGAAGTTGCCCAGGTGAGGTTAGCTGTGGCTTGTTCTGTCTCTCTGATCTTCCAGTGTTCACCGCAATAACTGGCCTCAGGTTTGATTTTAATAAGAACTATTAAGATTCTGCTACAGGTAACATTCATAAAGACCTCACCAACCGTTGTAAACCATGGGAGCATAGGAGAAGCTGAAGAGAAAAAAAATAGTTATAAACACTTTCAGGAAAGGTGTCTCACTAATTTTTGTGGGCCTAGATACTGTCTGTTTCTATGGCTCTGTGGGAGTTTGAATTTGACAGCAATACAAACAAACAAAACGGCAAAACAACAAAAGGCTAAACTAGCTGTACCCAACCTGTAACCTTCTTGATGGCAGGAAACTACAGTTTAGACTCTGCTTGGCTATGCCCATTTTATGCCCATTTTCATGAGGTCCATTCTCATACTCAGAAGTGAGGTTATCACTACAGTAAGTATAAGATAGATTGTACTAGATAATGAATATCTCTCCAACTTTAGTGAAGCTGACTGGGGTTACAACTGCCTTTAATCCCAGCACTGGGGAGACAGAAAGTTGCAAGTTCAAGGCAGCCTGAACTTCATAGCAAGACCTTAAAAAAAAAAAGACAACTTACCAATAAATATTTTCAATGTCCTAATATAACAGAATTGTGTATGCCCTTTTCACACTATTAATTCCATTTATAAAAGCAGATATCTTTTATTCACAGTAGACAAGTGGATCTCAAGATTTATAGAGCATATGCATTCCTTAATATACATTTTCATTATAGATGCAAAAAACTTTCATAGATTATTGATGAAATCAAGCCCCATGAATCCACCCAAATTCAAGGAGGATGTATACTTCACTTCTACTTCATTCTAGCTTGAAAGAAGGCTAAAAAATCCATCAACAGCCTTAAAGACAAAAATGAATTTACTTTTTTATTTATCTATTTATTTGCTTATTTATCTACTTATCATTTGTAACTAGGAAGAACTGATGACTAACTGGATTTTGGATAACTAGGTATTTGTGCTTGTTCAAAGATGTAATAGAGAGATCACCATTGTTAGAAGATATCCTTTAGGAATACATCAGTTGGAGACCGTAATTGTTAACCGATGACTTTGTCCATTGATACTTTGCTATCTCAAGTGAATGAAACTTACCCTTTAATTTTTCTTCATGAAAAAGCAGCCATCCGTGTCTTCTTCCTCTGTTTACTCTCCTGTCTTAAAATATGGCATCCTAGAGAGTTTATCAACTACTTTGCACAAGTGTTCTGACCCTATGGCTTTTTTAAGGAACAGAGTTTTTTAGGTAATTGGAACTCTGGGAGAACTTTCTAATTTTGGGACTAATTAAACAACGCTGAGAAACTATTTAAGGACTTACCAAGAAGCAGAGAGGTAGTTGGAGTCATAACTCAGTGTGAGTGTGAACAGTGATAAAGCTGTGTTGCATAAAGAACACAATGGTAAAAACCAAGTAAAGTTCTCTTGCTTTTTTGTTTTCACAGACCACTAAGAAACCTCAATAGTGTCTGAGATAAAATGTTCCTCTGGGTTGAACCCCTGCCAATTTCAACCCTTCATCATATGTTACTGATTTAATATCAATCTTAGCATCACCCATACTTAAAATCTCTTCCAAAGAGAAATATACAAACAAAATGTCATACAATTGTATATAGATTTAAAGACACAAGTCCCCAGCAGAGGTGGGCTTTTAGAAGTTACTTGTTCATTAAATTGAACTCATCAAAGACTACCACTAAAGAATCCTGCTACTCATATATAGGCCTGTTCAGTTACAGCCCCAGGCTCAGAGAATCAGATGAAGACAGTGCCCAATACCACCCACAGCTCTTCCTGAGTTGTTGTGCAGAGATACTCACCATCTTTATCTGAATGACAAGAGGTGACTTGTGAGCACATGCAACTGCCTGTCAACAGAACTGTCAACCAAATGCTCATTTCCCCAAGGAGCTTGAAGGACACGCAGCCCCTACCAAGTAGTGCCCCATTCACTAATCCTGAAGGACATGACCAAAGGCTACCTTGGACTTCTTACTTTAAACAGTTTTTTGCTCACAAAGATAACATGGAAGGGGAAAGGGAACACCCAGGTTCCTTCTGAAGTAAGGCTTTGTACATAGAAAGTGGAAGAAATGTGAGAGTTCTGTGTGCGCTAATCAAACTTGCCTGAACAAAACACATCCCATCTGAAAGAGGAGAATGCCCTGAACTTTTTTGACCTACGTTAAGACTAATCTTTTACACAGATTAGTTTTCCGGAGCCTCAGGGAGCTGGATAAACAGTGTACATTTCAGAATGGCCGTTTCTTGGTCCTTTCTGTCTCTTCTGGAATGTTGACTAAGCACCTCCTTGGGTCTCTTTGTGTGTGTTTCCCCACTCGGTCATTTGGTCATTTATTCTCATCTCTCTGCAAATACAAAATTTTCTTCCCTTTCACAGCTCCATCATTTCGTTTCTAATTACTTCTCAGTGTGGCTCCATTGTGGTGTCTCAAACAGGAATGTATCATGCTCTATTGTAGAGGCCAATACCCTCCCCTCATGTATGATTGTACCACTTCCCTTTACACCTTTGATATTCCTACTCTATCATTAGTGATTCTAGTTATCTAAATCTATCATAATAGTATTGGATTTATCCATTCCTCCTCAGACCTTTGCCAGCACTCCATTGTGGGCAATTAACCATCTTTCTCATGACTGAAAGGTTTTAACCTACAAATTACACAGTATTTAATCTGCCAGCTATTATTTTAAAGATACAATATTAATTCATTATTTCTCATACAAGTTAGGTATTATTATTATTAGCACAATTATAATTATTAACCCCATTCAGCAGGATATGCAAACTACAAGCTTAAAAAAATCAGCGTGTTGCTCCAGTAAGCAGTGAGTGGAACCCAAGCAGAACAGGTGATGCTCTAAGTAAATGGTTCTCAATGTGTGGGTCATGACCCCCTTAGGGGGTCACATATCCTCCCTGTCAGATATTTACACTATGATTCTTAACAGTAACAAAATTGCAGTTATAAAGTAGCAGCAAAATACTTTTATGGCTTGGGGTCACGACAGCATGAGGGACTGTTTTAAAGGGTTGCAGCATCAGGAAGGTTGAGAACCACGGCTCTAGCCTCTGCCACTTTTCCCCCCTGGAACCTCGCTGTCACGGGCTGACAAATACAATTATTTCCATGTTTCTCTACATTATGCACTCTGTATCAGACTAAACTATATGCAGCATATTACCCACAGTAGTTTTCTCAGGACACTACGATTTTCACTCCAGAATACTCAGAGAATACTTCTGACTAGAAGGAATATCTGATCCTCACTCAATTATGGACATATTGCCACAAGTTAGCATGGAATTTTTCATTCAGATTTTTAATTGGATATAGTTTTGGGCTTTTGGTCAAGATAGACAAATCTTGTAATGTCTTCTCTTCATCTTTTTATACATTATTATCCTGCTTACTATATTTAATGTAAGAAAATATAGAAAAAAATGGTCAATAAGCACTTGATCCGAGCTGAGTATATTTTATTCAAATTGAATTGCAGGAGAATACTTTGAAGAGCCTGTTGTGATCAGGCTGTGCCCTACTCCAGGTTACCCCATGTGGTGTAGAAACAGTGTTCTGTGTTTTGTTTCTAGTCTGTGCCTTGCCCTAAGAGACTCCCATTTTATAGGCAGCCTTGGACTTCATTGAGGGTGAAGGATGATTGTGCTCCTGGGTGGACCTGCAAACACCACCATCTCCTCATACCACCTATGCAGCACAGAGTGAAAAGTGTAGCATCTTGTAAGCTGACCATGGTGAACTGTGCCTTTCAGAGCACATAGGTATATTCAAATCACATCAGGGAAAGAGTCCCAAGAATTTATCAGACATTGCAAGGAAAAAATGTCTAATTTCCTCACCTAGATTCCATAGAGTGGTCAACACATGTAGCAAAGCAATGGCAATGGCCTCACATCTGCCTGTCCTTTAATACTTGGTGTGTGCAGGGAAGACCAACAGGCAGGGAACTCTTAACTTTCCCCAGGGCTTCAGCTTGGCCAGGTCTCCCCACCCCTGTTGCTGTTGACACAGACTACTGGAATGTCATTTGCCTTTCCATCTGCTCACCTGTTTGGACTTGACTTGGCTCTGCCCTTCCTTCTCTGCAGCTGGCTACATCTTCCCTCTCAACCTGGACTTCTCCAGCCTGAGTGCAAGAGTGCCTTCCCTGTGGCTACTTTGAGTTCCTTATCTTATCAATACAATTCTATTGCATTTCTATCAACCCACTTTGGAAACCTCTTGAACTCTGCTGGCGTTGTGGCTTTAAGTTGTATTCCTTCTGGAACCACACATACGCATCTATAAAAAAGAGATACATTTACTATGTGATGTGTGATATGAGTTGATATTAGCAATTAAGCTTTGAATAAAGGAGCCTGCATTTATCTTGCCCAGGTCACCAAAGTTAGTAACATTACCTGGCAAACAGCTGTCAACACAGCTGCTGCATTTTGTGAATTTACTGTTAGTCAATAAATTCTCTTTCTGGCACAGTGGCTCAGGACAGAACCCTGCCACTCAGAATTATAAACCATTCTGAATTAAAACGTTGTCTTCTTTAGCAGAGAGGTGGAGATAAACACTTTTGAAGAGCCAAACTTGCTTGGAGGATTCTTCACCTATTGGTCTCCAGATGACCCATGAGAAGGGAGCTCTGCCTGGTTCTTGGACCTCAACATCCCAAAATGAGTAATTTCCTGTCTAACTCCAAAGGGTTTCCACTGTGTTTCACCTGATTATGTATATGACATCCCCATCAATGAAAGCCAAAGTGAAGACTGGAAACATGTTTGAACACGATCCAAAAGTAAAGAATCTTGATTGAAAACTCCTTAGTTTTGTTAAAAATTGTGTGAAATCCCAACAGACTCCAATTTCTCACCCAAGTAGAAACTAAGACGTTATTTTTGAACTACTGAGTTAAAAGAAAACTCCAAAAATACTTGATACATCTAAATGAGCTGTTTCATAGTCTTGCATAATCTATCATCACTACCCAATTTCAATTGTGTTTTAGCCATATTTTAAATATGAGCTTCATTTAAAAAAAAGCAGAACATTCTTATTTTAACAACTGTTACAATAACTATTAGTCTGTGGGGAATAGAAGGAAGAGAAATATAAAAGGGTGGAAGGTGTTCCAGTCCCCTACAGATACAGAGTGCCAAGCAAAGTTTTAGATATAGTACTATAAATACAGTAAATGTACCGTTTTCCCCAGGGCTGGCAGAAATTAACTGTTTAATTCCACTTCTCTCACTCCTGATTTTTTATCTTACTGGTGTTTTGAATATCATAGATATCACCCCCAATTTTCAAATTTGGTATGCATCTGCTGAAATGTTTCTCCATTTATTCTGGCTTTTTTTTTTTTAATGAATGATCTTTCCCTCCTTCTCTGGAGAAATTTATTTCTACTCACTTCTATTCATGTCCTTTTGATCTTCTTTGGAAGTCCGTAGTTTCTCACTCCCATAGTTAGTCATTTGTCTGCCTGTTTCTGATGTATTTTTCCTCACTTCTGCTTCGAGACACGCCTGACAATTTTAGTTCCATACTGCGTGCGTACTTTATGCAGGTACATAATTGGTGTTCTAAATGACATCTTTCTTTCACTGAAGAAGATTCTCTTTTTCTAGATCCAATTCACCCATGTTCTGGAGGTGTGGTTTGTTTGAGCTTTGGAGTGAAAATATGGTGAGCCTTTGTCTCATTAGCACTCAAAGACAATACACATATTATGTATGATCCCACCTCCCCAAAGATGTTTTGTTTATCTCATGTCCTACACATATTTAATATTTATTGAACGCCTGGAGAAAATTGGCTGTATCTTTTATAAGTATGACTATGTTCTGAGAATTTAATCTGCCCTTGTAAGGTTTCTTCCCTGATCCTCTGTTCTTTCTCATAGCATCAGAATTTGCAAATACCTGATGGAGAGGGTGGTGCTGGAATGTTTTTAAGTTTTCAGTTTTTCACGCTAGCCCGAGAACTAACAGCAATGATAGTTCCTTTCCTCTGGCAGGACTCTTCGGGTTGGGCCACATCTGATCTTCAGTCTGAGCCAAATTAAGCAAAACTTCCTGGTAAGCTAATAGTTTTGAGTCTCTGCTAACCTTGAAATGATGCTCCTTTTTTGGTTTGTTTGTTTTTTTCTGGAATTCCAGTTCATCTAGTCTTCGCTGCTGCCACAAATCCTATTATATTCAAAGTATTACAGTTGTAACATGCCCGGCATATTAGAAACATTAGTGTGTCTGTTCTTAGTATATTGTTTTTTGTTTGTTTTTCGAGACAGGGTTTCTCTGTGTAGTTTTGCGCCTTTCCTGGAACTCACTTTGTAGACCAGGCTGGCCTGGAACTCACAGAGATCCGCCTGGCTTTGCCTCCCGAGTGCTGGGATTAAAGATGTGCGCCATCACCGCCCAGCTGTTCTTAGTATACTGTTATTGTACTAATAAAATAGCAAGACTGACTGTAAGCATACTGTAAGGTATCACAAGGCAAATTTAAGGATGATCTTTACCTTGACTTGCTTAGTGTCAAGAATGACATTTGCAGGTGTCCAGTTACCAGTTCTTGCTCCTCAGAGATCTTAGAAAATACATTGCTGGATGTGGTGGCCCACATCTTCAGCACTCAGGAGGAGGAGGCAGAAGCAGATGGATCTCTTGGGTTTGAGGCCAGCCTGGTATAAGGATGAGTTCCAGGGCAGCCAGGGCTATAGAGAGAAAAACCCTGTCTCTAAAAATGAATGAATTAATGAATAAATAAATAAACAATAAAACAAACAACAAAGAAAGAAAATCACATTGTTACTATGCTATGACTTATACTGATCCACTTATCTCAATTACTTTTCGTTTTTATATCTCTCCATGTGCACTGTATGCATGGACACATAGTGTTTGGACACTTGTGTGCGTAAGTCCAGATGCATATTTCTCTCTGTTGTAAGCTACCTTGTTTTTGGATGCAGTGTTTTCCACTGAAATTAGTACATTTGACTCTATATTCTGTATATCTCTAGGAAATATCAAAATTATTTTCTATATGAAGCATAGCCATCCTTCTAATACACTTTGTTAAAAGATCAAAAACTAAATTATAAGATGATTTATTATTTATTCACATTGATAAGAGTTCAAGGTATAGCTAGGGGAGTTATTTGTCATTGTGCACAAGGAGACTTTTGGTCATATCTGATTGACTGACTAATGTTTAGTCTCTAGGACACTGTTAGGCATCTACAAATCACTCAGCACATAATTAGTGAACCTTCAAAGTCTAAGAATGAAAAAAACATTACACTCTGAATTAAAATCCATACAGTCAATACAAACTAATCACATTTCCTAACTCAGCATCTTAGTTTTGTGTTTCTCACAATCATATGTTGTAAATGTAGTTGACATGAGGAACTTGGTAGTGCTTACCAATAAGTCTTGGAACTTTCTCAAGGTTTCACCTAAAAGATTCATTCTGAAATACAGTCGCTATAAGATGAAAATGATGTGACACTGTGGTATATTTGCTCTGGTCTGTGATTGGTGAAGAATCTGAGCATGCTGAAGTTTATTCACAGAGCAATGTACCTGCCTGACGAGCAATATAAATAAGTCCTTGTCTCATGGAACTTAGTCCAGTTAGTAAACTGAAATGAATATCAGTCCCATAGTCAGTGGGTATGTTATTGAAAATTTTAGTAAAATACTACAAGAGCAAAAATTTACTTTATGGAGGAAGCCATAATGTTATGGATCATTATGTCTTTGAAAGTGCTGGGAAGCCACCATGACTGGGGCGGGGGGCATGAACCCAGGACAGAAGAGAAAAGGGTTTCAAAGACAGAGCTGGGGAGCAAAGGCCCTGTTGAAATGAGATGCCAAGAGAGATGCATAGGAAGAATGATGTGGTCAGGTCCTTCCACACTAGTCCCTGACCTAAAGAAAGACCAGCGACCCCATCAGATTTAAAACCCGACAGCAAAGCAGAGAAAGAACATATGTAGGTAGAAGAAAACTACTAATTACCAAGACCCAGGCAGGGAACTGCTTCACCCAGGCTAAGTCAGTCCTACTGACCTAGAACTAAAACCGATTATAAAGAAAATTCTTGCTGTATCTGCTTACCCTAGAGGACAAATATTAAATATTAATTTTGCAGGCGTGGCTAATGCAATGAAAGGAAATCCACTAGAACTAAAGAGAAAACAAAACAAAACCAGAAGGCAGGTAACATCAATCTACCTTGGAGAGGGCATTACCTAAGGGGAGAAGGGTTTGATTTTTTTTAAAGTTTGATTTACTTTAAACATCAGCCTCCTGATTTCATCATCATATGCCTCCATGAACAGAATCCCCTTGCAAGCATCTAAGAGAGGAGTGGTAAAATGTGTGTCAGGACAAAAAAATGTAGCAGTTTTTGTACTCAGTATCTTGTGTGTATTATTTGCCCTTTGGCTTTAGAAAACTACCTTGCCGGGTGGTGGTGGCATATGCCTTTAATCACAGCACTTGGGAGGCAGAGGCAGGCGGATCTCTGTGAGTTCGAGGCCAGCCTGGTCTACAGAGCAAGATCCAGGAAAGGAAGGTGTAAAGCTACATGGAGAAACCCTGTCTCGAAAAAAAAAAAAAAAAAAAAGAAAGAAAGAAAATAGAAAACTACCTTAATATTTCTGAAAAGTGCATTGAACATTGTTATATATGGTGAATGGGAAAACTATTCCCATGATTAGCAACAAAATTTTAAGCAGAAAGAAAACTATTTCTAAGCATCACATCCTCTCACACAATTTTAAAATAATCTATACTTTTCCTGATCTTTTTGGTGAATCTATGACTCCTCACGAATGTGTGTCTTGATATATATATCAGAATTTCAGACAGTAATTTGAATTTTGCTGTACAAAGTGGGTAATCAGCTTAAAATCACATGGTATAGCAAGCTGACTAGCCCAAAGGGAATCAATACATCTACATACAATTTCCCTCATCTGTGATCACATGTACATAAAAGAATTTGGAAGACAGAACTTCAGAAAGCCCTTCTAGTCAGAGTTTTTCTTCATCAACATTAACCTTGATTATTCCAATTGAGTTGGAATTTGTGTTATTAAAAGAAAATCAATGGTTTATCAGCTACTTAAAATACTAACGTGTCTATCGATTAAAGACTCTTCAAGTATATCTACCAGTGATTTATGTCTTTAGAGTAGGAAAATGTTATCAAATCCTAGACCAATGAAATTGAGAGTTCTGAACAGAAACTCCACATCTCCATTTAGGACAAATAGAGTGGTGTGACAGGGCCCCAGACCTTGGCACAACTGACTCCATGATGGAAGTACCATTCAGACTGTAAAAATCAGCATGTAGACAGCACCACCTGCCAAAACTAAAACAAAGGCCTAATCCATTAAAATCTACAGTTCTGGGAAAGTCTCTAAATCTACTAACCTGCTTTGGGGCCTATGTAGTTCTACTTCTAGCTAACAATTCTTGTTAACTGAAGTATATCAACCCAAAACATAGGATTTGTGCTTCAAATCTCACCCTGCAAAGGACTCCGGTGCTACACTGGGGTCCCAAACCTACAGTGTAGTCACTGACTGGCTATTAAAGACTTTCTATTGGCTTAAACCCATGTCTGAACAGTCTTCTCTGGCGAATACCCCCAACAGTGGGGGCTGTGTCAGAATGTCTGAGGGGGACAGTGGACCAGCCCGCTGCTCTTCCTGCCCATCCTCCACCAGGACATGGTGTGATGTGATAGAAGAAGAGGAGGGTTTGCCCTTGCCAGGTGACGAGAACAAAGACTTTCCTATCTTGTCTGTTCCAGAAGGAGCCAGAGGCATCATGGTTTCACAAAAACTAATTCAAACTGAAGCGTGGACTTTCCGATCCTTTCTTCTTCCTTTTTCTCAGGAGAATTATTGTGAATGGACTAGCTTTTTGGGACACCCAGAATTCGCAAACTTGCGAAATGTGGCTCTTTTTATTATGCAAGAAGATATAAAAGAATGCAAGCTGACATTATATCTTTTGATTGGACATTCTTTCTCATCAGTTTATATTTTATATTGGAGCACAGTAAAGCTTAGCATTTATAAGACCATGTTCTGGTTGTCACTTGCATTTGCTTCATTCTCAGAGATTTCCCAGCAGCACTCCAGGCAGAGCTTGCTCTGCAATATCGGCATTGTATAATGTCAAAATTAGATGAGACCACATTTTGCTCTTGAGCCAGGACGATATGGGACAACTATTTGAATTAAATTGCTGGAAACCGGATTCCTATCTTCCTTCTCCTCTTTGTTGTGATAGTCATCTTTTGGGCTATAGTTAAGTCTTGTGCACTAAGGTGGCCATGCCACACTCATAAAGTACAAAGAAAGATAAGGCAATAAGAGTGCAACTACGAAGATTCCAGGTGTTCAGTGGTGCTAACATGTGATCAGCAATATGGTCACCGTATTTGGTGATCACACACGATTGAAGATTCCAGGTGTTCAGTGGTGCTAACAATGTGATCAGCAATATGGTCACCATGTTTGGTGATCACACATGATTGAAGATTCCAGGTGTTCAGTGGTGCCAACATGCAATCAGCAATATGGTCACCATATTTGGTGATCACACAAGGGTATTCTGATGGATTTATTTTAGATCCATATTGGAGGAAAGAAGATTTGTGGGTTATTTTTTAAGTAGCAAATGCTTAAAATAATTGAAACAACAGAGTTCATGAGAACCTTGAAAGACTCAAAAGAAGGGACAAAGAAAACTCTACACAAGAATGTGTAACTTACCTTCACTTTTCATTTTGAATATATTGGAACCCGTCCTTCATATGCCTCAGAGAAAAACAGTCAACATTGCTTAGATTAAGAGTGTCTCCAGCTTCTAGCTTTCACTTCAGTTCTTCAAGGTGCTCTGAGGGCCAGGCTGAGTCTCAGATGACCTGATAGGAGTCGTCAGCACATTCCTGTGTCATTCCACAGGCAGCAATGTTAAGTCAGACCCGTAACTCCCTCTTGATCCCTATCACTAGCCTCCACCTGGCTGCACATGGAGACTTCTTAGTGCTCACTTCCTTCTTTATAAACATGGCTACTCCATAGGTTTGTTGTGAGATCTGTATGGTAACTGTAAACCCAGCATTCCTCCCATGGCACTGAATCTCATGCAGAAGAGGGCTTACGAAATTATTTGCCTCCACGAACACGATTATCCTCGAGAAGGGTTATTAGTTCCAGAAAAATGTAGCAGTTCCTTTGTAAGAGCATGCTTCCGGCCCAACGTCCTGATGACCCCATTCTGAGTGGTGAGGCAAGGGACATCAGGGAGGCTTCTGTAATAAAAGGGACACTAAACAGTGTAGCAATCTGTGTGCAACTGTAGACATGCATGGCATTTTCTATGGTATCAGTTGATGTCCTAAGCATCTAATATACATTCAACTGGGTTTTCACAGACCACTAGGGTCATGTTTTAATACCCACATTTCACTGATGGGGAAATTAATGCAAAAGAGGTTGAATAACTCACTACAGATCACACTCATTCAGCAAGGCATGAAGCCAAGATTTGACCAAGACGTGAAGCTTTTGAGTTCAGCCATCTTAGTCTCTTAGACCTGAGAACTTACGTTTATTTAACAGCAAAAGCAAGAACAGTAGTATGACACTCCCACAGGGTGAATTCCAATGCTACTATCCAAAAGAAAACAAAACTAATTTATCACTTTTAGAGTATTATTTGAACATTTAAAATATTTTTGCTATTAAAAACAATATTTTTAAAGGCTATTTAAAGAAGCCTTACTTATGAGTTCAAAAATGATGATTAAAACACATTCTTGTGGTCATATAGAAGTTCCAGCCCCTGAGCATGAATTCTGATGTGGTGTATTTACTTCACTTCCTATATCAGTCATTACCAAATAATGGGATTCTTGGGGACATTTTCTCATATCCTCATGAAGTATGCTGATACTGTTTGCTTCTCATCAGCCCTGATTGTCTCTCCTACTTCATCCCTAGGCAAGTGAGTCTGGCCAAGCTGAGTGTCAGCCTGGGAGTGAGCCTGGGAGTGAGCCAAAGAGGGCTCTGCTTTGAGTTCCTGCATCGGATCCTGCCCTGACTTCCCTCAGTGATAATTTGAGATCTGGGAGTGTCAGCCAAAATAACCCTTTCCTTCCCAAGTTGCTTTTGGTGAGAGTGTTACATCCCAGCAGCAGAAGGAAACCAGGACGTTCTCCCTTCTACCTTTGTGTCTGGCTTTCAAATTGAGATTCTAGGAATGGGAGAAAATGTGTGATACTTGGATTTTGGAGTACAAATTTAACGTGGAGACTGAACCTCACATGTTCATATAAACAACATAATTTCATTTTTCTTTGTGATTCCATAATATGCCATCGTGTACACATGCTACATTGTCTTTATCCATTCGCTAGCTGCTGGGTACCCAGGCTGGCTCTATGACTTAGCTGTTGGGAATAGTGCTGTAAGAAACATGGCTGGGCAGGTGTCTTTACTGGAGGTGACCTTTGACTCCTTTATGTATGCATCCAGGAGCAGTCTAGCTCTATCATGTGACAGTTCTATTTGTAGTGTTTTAAGGAATCTACACACTGATTTCCACAGTAAACGAGTTAATTTTTGCATTCACACTTACGGAGCAAAAGGGTTCTCTTTTCCCCACACCTTCACAAACATTTGTTGTGGTTTTTGAGGTAGTCATTCTGAATGGAATTTAATTTTTGGTGAAAGAAGCTATGATTTGTATAATCTGATTCACATTTTCAAATGCCCCCCAAACTTGCTTATGCCTTAGAGACACATTTGTTAGCTCTGATGTATTTATGGGCTCTTGGCATGTTTTGTTCACAGCTTCTTTGGGACAGACTAGTCAGATGAGTTTGGCAGCCACATGGTGACCTGGTACACTGCTGGCCATGTGTGCACAGACCTGTGTCTCTTATCATTGTCACCACTGGCCTGAAGCAAAGCAATTAGACCCTCATCAGAACATGAGCCAGCTGCAACTGACGCAACTTTTAAAAATAACATTGCTTTCCCTTAAAAGAGGCACTATGGTCATTTATATTCTGGAAGACATTCTTTTATCTCCTAGGGGATCACTAACAGTTTATGAACGGGCTGCTTTGAGTAGCACTGTCCTAGTACATTTAAAGAACAACACACTCTAACATAGTAGTTAAAACATTGGGTCCGGGAGACAGGCAGGTCTGAGTGCTTCATGCCTCAGCAACTGTGAAGTCAGATGACCACAAAGAAGGATATACCAGAAGCAGGCTTAGAATGAATAAGACCAAAAGAAAGGGTCCAGAATCTGATTTTGGAATGCTTGGGGTTGATGAAGCCCAAGTAAATGAAGCCCCCCCCCACACACACACACATTAGTTACCCATGGGGGGAGTGGGAGAGTGAGTGTAGGATTTGATGCAGAAAAGGGGCTCAGAGCCTGCTTACTCAGTAGTTACCGATTGTAATACTGGTCATCATTGTAATATAGCAGACAATATATTTTTATACATAGGTATAATTCTTATTTTAGAAGATGGAATTATTTTAGTCAATATTTACATTCTTATTGCTCTCCACTACTCATTTTAGTTGTCTCACAAATTATTAATACATCAGGGAATTCCCTGAAGTCCTACCATGTGTGGCATAGTTCAAGAACTGCATCAGTATGCTTTAGGTCATGGATAAATCCAGTTAATCCCACTGTGACTCATGGCTTGTGTATGGAGCCACTGTCATTTATGTAGCAATCAGTTAGCTGGCAGTGTCTCGGGCACAGACGGTAAAAATAAATGCACGGAAGAGAAAATGCTAATCTGATGTTTAGTCACCTTTAACCTGAGATGTATCCATCCAGAAGGCAAATTGTGTCCTGAATAGACAGATAAAGAAGGGAGAACTTCATTTGTCTCTTTTCTCAAAGTCGAATTTTCTAGAAACTTACTTAGTAGTTAAATTATCAGGGCCTGCCTTGCACTTCCCATAATAGCTGGACTCGGGTACCCTTAAAGAATGCATAGAAACGACGTGCAAACCCACTTCTCAAAAAGCGTGGGCGTACTGTGTTTAAGCTTCTGGGTCCCCCCATATAGGTGTTTTATATCCCTTTACTGGACACAAGAGCACATACATGCTGAGATCGCTGAACGGATCAGCAGGGGTTTTTTATTGTTGTTGTTTTTTGTTTTTGCTTTTCGAGACAGTGTTCCTCTGTGTAGCTTTGTGCCCTTCCTGGAACTCGCTCTGTAGCCCAGGCTGGCCTCGAACTCACAGAGATCCACCTGCCTCTTCCTCTTGAGTGCTGGGATTAAAGGCGTGCACCACCACCGCCTGGCTTCAGCAGTTTTTTCCTGTTAATCCCGACAATTGCCTCATCTCGTATCCCATCCCCATGAGTTCCTCCCAACAATTTATCTTCCCCCATGACCAAGTTTCTAAATGGCCAATTTGATTGTGACACTTCCTTAGAATCCTCTAATGGCTGCCTGGTGGCCCCAGACCAAGACCTAAACTCCCTGGCATGGTCTGGTCCTCTCCTACATTAGTCTTACACTTGCAACTGTTCAGTTATTCTAAGATCATCCCTGTGCTTCTAGACAGCTCTTCCCTCAGCGACAAATAGCCTCTGTGATCATCTGTCTACAAAATTGCTCTGTTCCAAAGTCCTTGCCTACATGCCTCCTTTAGTCACTTAGGGTACAAGCTCTTACCTCTCAGTGATGTAAACCCTGTAACGAAGTGATTGGTATTCCTATACAAACCTTCTTTAGAACTGTGCTCTCCCTAAGGACACATAGTGTTTTCTCTTTGACTTTCTCAGGTCCAAGCCTGGATCAGACCCCGTACAGAGCAAGTGTTCAATGGGGAGCAAATGATAAGTGCTCTAATTCTGAACCTAAACCCAACAACTGTCCATCAGAAAAAAAAAATGCCCAAACAAAATGTCAACAATTCTCTCTGTGGAATCCTTAGCTTCCTAGGCCAATTCTGATTCACAGTGGACAGTTTGAACTAATAATTTGGGTGGTTTCGTGACAAAGGAGTAGAGTCCACAGAAAATACTCCCCACCCATCTGGGAAAGTCACTCTCTGTGTCTAACTTCGGGTTTTCATCGGTGTTCAGCCCAACCTCGTTTATTGACTATATTGTTTTACACCAGGAAGTACCCAGACATCACATGTGGGGACAGCACATAAACAGTCTGCATCACTGACTTGTGCTATAGCAGAAAAAAGGGGGATTATATTCTTTTTTAAGGGTCACCATAAAGATAGTGATGTAGTTTTCAGGCACATCACAGCACACTTGTAACTGCACTAGGGTTTTCAGTTCTTTGGAGCTTAAACTTTTAGCTATTTTGCTCAGAGATCCCTCGATTTCAAAGGTCACAGCTACACATGGAGGGAAATGCCTGGCCTAAGTGGTTTCCCTCCTCTTCTCCTATCATTAAGTTCAGACCAGCAACCCTAATGACTAGAAACAATAAAAAAAAATGCCTACCTAAGGTTGCCTTCTGACACAATAGTCTAGAAACTATGACCCACATAGAGTTTGAATACCAAAGAGGAAGGGAGAAAGGGTTAGACCCTTAGGCCTTGGGTTAAGTGATGAGACTGAAGCCTGGAGAAACCCAGGGTTATGTGAGGGCAGAAGTCAGTAGTTCAAGGGTGGTGCAGAACCCCCAGTAGCTGTTATACAGCCAAAGGCTGGACCTGGGCCTGGTCTGCTTTTGGAGATCTTGATCTTACAGAAAATTATTCAAATTAGATGCAACCTCACACATGGAACATCTCCATATGAAGAATGGAGTTGACTGCATAGTTCATTCCCTGTGGCTACTGTGATTATAAGGGACTTACCCTTTTCTACCTTGGGTGATGTAAGACTGATTTTTCTTGGAATTTCCTCTTCTGAAGCCCATAGGATTAGAAAAAGAGAAGGAAGCATCAGAGGTTGAACTAATTATTTTTAAGACTGTATTAGGAAAGATCTTTAAAGATCTTCTTATGCTTAATTTTTATTTTAATTTTAATTTATTTTACAACTAACAAAAATGTATATACTTACAAGGTATTGTTTTACATTTACAACCTTCAGATTCTCCTGCCTTCCTTTGCTCCTCAAAATAAAGGGTTTCTCTTCCTGAAGCAAAGTCTGTGGCTAATAGACCAGCTACTCTTCTCCTCTAACCACCACAAGGAAACCTTTCTGGTGGGAAAACTACAGCAGAGATTCCGGATACGGAATTGTAAATGATGCCATGTTTTCAAGGAGAGATTTGAGCTCCCTTAGAAAAGGGCCCCTGTCTTGTAGGTAACTTACTCCTCAACTGCTCATCACCATTTAATCAAAAGGACATCTTCCCAGCAAGGCAGGAGGCAGTCCCTGGGCTGCTTATCTCTTCCTCAAGGTGAGTAGTAAGTTATATTTTCTAAACTATGCTTATTATTGAGGCCAGGAACTATGTGTCCTTTCCAAATGAGACTGAAGTGTTGACAAGGTCTCTGGCCAATCTCCAGGAAGTCCCGTTCCCTTGAGTCAGAGCCTCCTTAAAACAGTGAAATCATCTCTTGTAGAGTTGTTAACCTGTCATCCTGGCCATCAACAGAGGTTTCCTGAGGAAAAGCAGGAGGGGAAACCCATTTTCCTAAGTTAAGAGAGAATCTGAGGCCCTCTAGGGTCTCAAATGAAATTCAAAACGACAGGATTAGCTTCATAGCCAGCTTGGTCTTAGTACCCGGCAAAGTGTAAAGGAAGGTCATGATGTGAGGGGTTGCATGTTAGTGACCATGATGCCCCGTATCCATAGAAGATAGGTTGCCTGACCTCCTGCCATTGCCTGGAACCACAGAGAGTACTAAACCATACATATGTGTGTATGCCTATGTATGTATGTGTGCATGCATGTGGTATATAGCTTCAATCACATTTATGTGTGAATGTATATGTATGCATTTATACATGTGAGTAGGTATGTGTACACACACACACACACACACACACACACACACACACACACACACACATTATCCAAATACACCACAGACTGAGAGCTTATTAATTAGAACATGTATAAATTTTCCTGTGCATGCACTCATATCCTTGGTAAAGGTTCTAGATGAGACATAGGAAAAGACTAATAACAATAATCTCATAGATCTAGTTATCTTGGTGTAAAATGTTTTTCTCTTTCCTCATTAAATCAACAACTTCCACCTTTCACTCCAAGGAAGCATTTCACAGCTTCTCAGAACATCAGAATTATCAGTGTCTCTTGCACTTTAGGACTTTCATTAAGTAAAATGAAGGTTATTGGAGTTCAAGCCTTGTGATACTGTGACAGTTTATCTGTAACCAAAACATCTACCAACAGACCAATAGGTAGGCAGTCTATAAGGCAAAGAAATTGTTCATATTCTAGGAGGGACTGCAGAAGATTTTATCATGTTGCTCAGAAATGGCATGCAATATGAAATTCTTATTTATTTCTAGAATTTTCCATTTAGCATTGGCAGATTGTGGTTTTCTACAAATAACTGAAACTACGAAAAGTAAAAGCAAGTGATGACTACTATATTTGGGATGTTTGAATTTTGATACTGAGAGGCTGAGGCGAACCTAGTGCTCGATAACAAGTATGCACAAAAAGGTGAACAGTTTAATTACTCACGGTACTGCTGTTCAGGAGGTGCCATGACGAGTCTCTGGCCTACCTCTGGCAATCTTTTGGGAAGGTTTTCAAAAGCATATGCTGCTGATCAGAATCTTTGGGGATAAGTCAGAGAGCCACCATTTCACGAGATACCCAAGAGAGTCTTATGAATGATCTTGATCCAAAATCTCTTGGAGGGGAGTATTGTCCTCTGGGGATGATATGACTGGTGCTTTGACATATCGGCAGGCATGGTTACCTGCAGGAGACCTCGACAATACTGGACTTACTAATGTTTCATCCTGGAAGGTGGAGGTGCTCCTTCTCTGAGTATTTAATCAGTTGCTGAGAGAGAGTTATATTTTTTCCTCCAGTGACGTAGCCACCCAAAAGCCTCCATGCTCTTGTAAGTAACCCTTCATCCATCCTTCTGCAAGTAACCCCAACTAAACTGATTGGTTCACCGAGCTACACTTTAGTAGAATCATTTCTTTGACGCTGTTTTTGATTCCCTATCCAAGGTAAGTGAGATGAAAATTTTAGAAAATGTTCAACCAACACCCACATCCACATGTTCTAGAGTATCACACATTTAACTTGGTCAAAGAACTACAGGCCTTGGCTTTTGATGGAGATATTTTATAGGAGTAAGGTATATAGCACTGAAAGTGTAATTATCCAATTTCTTCCTCAGTGATAGTGTGTAGTCTTGAGATATTTGTAATATTTCCTAGAAACATTTTTTTACTTTTTAAAAATTATTTTCTTATTTTTTAGGTTATAACATGATTACATCATTATGTGATCAGATACCAATGAAATTCTCAAGATGGTCCCTATATATAATTGAGACTAATAATTTTAACCACCTCTTCAATTCAATGGAAATGTTTACTTTTTTTTAATACTTACATAGATATTACAAGAGGCATACATTACTTTAATAAAGCAAACTATATGCAAATGACTAATTAATATTCATTTAAATGTGAAACATCTGTTTTTATTGTTGTTGGGAAGAAAATAATTTTTTTAGTTACTGGAAAAACCCATTACGAATGTCAGTGAAAGATCAAATAAGACAAACAGAAATAATACTTGCATAAGACCTTTTAAGTTCATTGACTAAAGACTATATTTTTAAAAATCATAAGTACTTGATACGACTGTAGATATTTGCATAAAAAACAATGTGGAAAAAGGGACTTCTCCCCTCCCCCTCTCCCTGCAGCCCTCATTGGTATCACTTTACCCTCTTTACTCACATTTTTTATTAAAAAATTTTACATATAATATATTTTGATCATATCCCTTCCTCTCCCCAGTCTCCTCCCAAATCCTGCTCACCTCACTACCCATCAAGTTCTCTCTCTCTCAAAAAAGATAAAACAAAAGCAAAAGTCCAAACAAAAAAATACCGAAACAAAAGTGTACGCATACAGAAAAACATGGAGTCCATTTTGTGTTGGTCCACTACTCCTGGGCATGGAGCCTGCTTTGCAGAATAGTTGATATATCTAGTGACATTCCATCAGAGAAAGCTAATATTTCCTCTCCAAGACGGTATCATTTGCAAAGAACTGCTTGAATAGGGGTAGAATTTATGTCTGCTTGTCATTCTCTGTGTTGGGAATTTGTTTGGGTTGAACTTGTGAAGGTTTTATGTGCATGCTGTTTCATATGAGTGATTTCGTATGTCTTATCAGCCCTGATGTGTCTGGATGGTGTTTCCTTGGAGCTAGCCACCACTTCTGTTTTTTACAATGTTTCTGCTTCCTCTTCTGTATAAAATCCTGAACAGCCAGGGAAGGGGTTTGATGGAGACATCCCACTTGGGTCTGAGTGCTTCAAAGCCTCGCACTCTCTGCGCTGTCCAGTTGTGGGTCCCAGTATTAGTTCCCATCTTCTACAAGATGAAGCCTCTCTGATTAGGGTTGAGCAAGGCACTGATCTACAGCTAGAACAATGTCTTATTAGGAGCCATTTCACTGCTATGTTCCTTTTGTAAAGTAATAGTAGTAGGTTTCCCTCTGGAGCCTATGAACTTTCTAGTCCCGGGATCTTGTTCACTTTACAAGTGTTAGATATAGGACCCATATCATAGAGTGGACCTTAAATCCAATCAGAAAGTGCTTGGTTACTTCCACAACATTTGCGCTATAATTGTACCGCTATATTTTTCAGGCATGTTGCTGTTAGAGGTTCCAGGGTTTGTAGACTGGTTAGAATTCATTAAAATGAAACTGTATTTTGATATTTAAATGTATGTAGTTTTCCTCCCCATCTTAATAATGTTAGGCAAACAGAGCCAAATGTAGAGCACTAATTAAAGTGAAAATTGAAAGTTTGTATTTGTATGATCACGTCTGTTATTTCTGGGATGATTCAAAATAAGACAAAGAAAAGGACTGATTACAGGACTTCTCACTCCACCACACTCTTCCCTCTCACACTAAAACAGAATGGATTCTAGAAATTCTAGGTATTTTCTTTCAGCCACCCCAGTTTAGCCTTTTCCTGACCTGGACACCCCAGCTTCCGGACTTCTTAGACCCTTCTGTTCCTCACTTCAATCTTTGTTTCTTCCTGAAAAGAAGACCCATTAGTTTGATTGCCCTTAGACTGAATTTCTCATAAACTCTGAACCAGCTGTCTATGTAGGACACATCCTACTTCGTAATTACAGTAACAAACTTTCTCTGTATTACTGACTTGTTTGTTTGTTTGTTTGTTTTGCAATCTTTTTTCCTTGGGGTGGGATAGGGATTCCAATGGGTTTTAGAACTATTTTGCCACTCCTTGGAGATAAAAGTTTAACTCTTGTTATTTCTTCTGTGTGTGTGTGTGTGTGTGTGTGTGTGTGTGTGTGTGTGTGTGTGTGTGTATGTTTTGTTTTCCCCATTAACAAGAATTCTTTAATGGTCACTCTTAAAGTTATTATCACAGACATGATCAGGAACTAAATTACTATATATTATCTGAAGTCAAAGAATTAATTATTAAAATATAAGAAGATTAATCTTTAGCTTGTTTATGTTTTGCATAGGGAGATATGAAACACTATTGATGTATATGCTTGTAAATAATTTTTTCAGAGGATATCTCAAAGACCTACACACTTCTCTTGCCAAATAACATGGTTTCTAGCTTTAAAAGAAAGTTTCCAACAATGTCAGCCATTCCACAAACTGATCTGTAGTTCTCACTTTATTTTTAAAATTCCAACTTATTTTTATTTCATGAGTAAATACTGCATAACCATAGAAAAATATCTTTTATTTCTTCAAAACATAAGTGAAATACATTTTACAATGAACAAATTCATAGTATTTAGCAGTATATTTACTACTCTATTATCACTGAGTGAGGAAGAAGGAGAATCTTTGTATAGACATCTGAGAAACAGGATGGAAAAGAATGTTACAAAGAAGCATGGATGCAAAACCCAAGTTTTTCTTTATTAAGCATCAAGTTTTTAGGAAGCCCAAATGATTTTTAGAATTAATTTATTTTTGATACATTTTAATTAAAATATAGTTACATAATACCTTTCATCCTTTCTCCCTCCAACTCTTCCCAATCCATCTGTCTCAAATTGACATTCCCCTTTTTTATATTATATTATATAATATAAATAATATAATATAATATATAATATATATGCACAGATATATAAATATAACCTGCTAAGTCCATTTTCATCCTCCATTTTCATATATGATTTCAGGGACAACCACTTTCTAGTGGGCAAGTAATTAGGGTAATTAGGGGCTCATCGCTGTGGGAGATGGTGCCCACATGAAGTAGAATTGTCTGCCCGAAGGGAATCATCAGTCTAGTCGTTACAGTACTGTGGAGGGAAAGGTAGGTAGCTCATCCATTGTGTACTAAGTATCAGGAAAATGCTCCCGCTTCATTTAGAAGGAGAGAAAGGACAAAGAGGATGACAGGTGGGGGAGGGGAAGAGTAGGGGACCAGGAGGAAGAGGAAGCAGAAGGAGTAGCAGCTACCATCAAGGACTAGGCAATGTGGTAGATTGGTTGCATGTTTAGCATGTGGGAGAGGCACCAGAGTTCAACCAAAACAAACATATAACAACAACAACAAGAACTACAAACAACATGTTAAGTGCCCCCCCCATTAAGTCCCTTACTAAACAGTACCGAGAAAACAAAAATACAATTAATGACAGCAAAAATCAAACAGCAAAACCATATTATGAGTTTAGTTAGAAAGAGAATAACTGTAGTATTCTCCAGAAAACTTGTTTGTGGACAGCCAGAGTGGAACGGCCTCCGTGTCTGGTCCTGGGACTGCAGCATCTACAATGCAGTGTCTGACTTCCTCGGACACCTGCCCAACACACTGAAGTTTCTCCCCAAAGTCGCAGGTAAGGACACCTGGCATTATTATACATGTCTCACACTGGATAATGCTCTCGGGAAACACGTAGGTACCGCATTTACCACTTTAAGAAGTAGCTTCCTATTAGTATGTCCTAGTTACTGTGGACTGAAATAAATCTGAATTCATTTACTTGGTTTTGGATGGAACAAAAGTTAATTTCATTCTTACAAATTATGGGATCTTCTATATTATTTGATCTTATTTTGTTGTTGTGTCAGGAGTGGTATGTTGGGAGTGGTGGTGTCCAGGGGCAGCTGGAATGGGGAGGTTAAGATTTTATTCTCATATGAAACTACCAAAAAATATTTTAAACTAAAATAAAATAGACTATATTTTCTTGTGTTTAGGGAATAATTTTTACATTTTAGAATCATCCCAATTCTAATTTATTAACATGTAAAATCAACTTTACATAGAGTAGATTGGCTTTCAAGCACCACAATTAACAAGAAACCATATACAGTATTAAAAAAAAAGTCAGAAAATGTTTTAGTTAAAGTTTCATATTTTAGTAGATAATATCCTGGATTTGTGGGGTAGAGATTATATAAGGAAAAGCAGGTCTGGATTTATTTCATTACCCATTTTGGTGTTCGCTTTCATGTGATCATTTGCACGAGCTGTGGCTTTTCCCTAAGGATGGAATTCTGGACTCTGTTTAGTCTATGAACTATGTGTCTTTGAAGTGTGATCTGCTTTATTCTACTGTGCTTAGGATAACAGAGCTCCTAGACCGCTGAGAGTGAGCTCTAGGTGCGATCTATTTAGTGTAGCGAAAGTACTATCTTTGCTTCTTGACTGGGCTGGGTAGTAGAACACACAGGCAAGATCCCCTTATTGAGGTAGAGGCATGATGCTATTGTTTCTGTAACTCCTTCCACCCTCACAGATAAAAATACTTCCTGTTCTATGGCCACTTTGTGGGAGGAGTCACATAAACCGTCTCCCTCGGTGTTACACAGTGTGTGGGCTATCAACCCCTTACAAGGTTGCACCAACCCATCTGCTCCACAGGAATGGGAAAATGAGGAGCTATAAGTGACTGCCTTCTTCAGAGCTACTGACTGTCACTGGACCTTGAAAGCAGACAAGTGGGTACTTTGAAAGCAACTATTCAGGAGAAAAGTGTGCATTGCACACCATGGGTTAGCCTGTGTCCGCTCTAGAACTTCAGACTCACTAGTTCTGAATTTGCACCCATGTCCTTTCTGTTTGACCCTTCTTGTAAATGCTACATAGTCGTCACACAAACTACACACTTGGACTCTTCTATTATTCTGTACTCTTCATTGATTTTCAAATGCAACATCCACACTCATCTTACTTTTTAATTAGTTATTTATTCCATTCATTTACTTCCGGTTCAATAGTCATCAACTTGATCAGAAGGTTTACCCTCGCTGCTGGATTACTGTAGTCAGCTCTGAATTGGTTTTTGTCTCTCCAGACTTTATGTCCCCAGGTTCATCTTTTATACTATCAACAGAATTCTTCTAAAATTATATATTTCACAGTGTTGTTCCTGAAGGGAGAACCCACTGGTGTTTTCTTACTGCCCACCATGTAATAAAGGCCTAACTCATTAATATTTCCTAGAAGACCTTTATTACCTGGCACACTTACTCCCCCCTCCCCTGGGCTACCAAACTATGTACACTTATTAATCATGCTATTTGCTCAGTCCCTGTCTCTATCCCCACTAGTCTCAGCCCTGAACCTCTAAGTCATCTGAGCATGCCCTCTCAGACTCTCCTCAGTTAGGACCTTTGCAAGGCAACCTTGTCTTATTTCCCTTCTGGTTTCTGAGCTGATGTGTATCCTGCTTAGTTCATAAAATAACTTTAAACAGTGTATGACGTTGCACTTTCCCCATCATGTTAGGATTTCTTGTGATAGGTTTGTCTTCCCAGTAGAAGGCTAGAGTGAAGGTTTTCTTTAGGAAGCTGAACTCAAGCAAGATAAATACTCCCTTAACACTGGTTAAAATTAATTACATCTTTAAAAAATCATAGGGCGTATCTAGAAAATAGACTTCAGAGTAAACCATTTAGGGTTGCTGTGGAGTTAACCATTCTTCATCAATAATCCAGGTGATAATGGTTTCTAAACTTCAGAGCTACCATGGGGATTAAATAAGACAAAAAAGAAGGTGCTTTGTCTAAATTTGTCCTGAAACTCAAGCTTTAAATCTAATAGTTTTTATTCCCATAGTTTCTCATAAAATTGTCTCTACCTTGCAAATATGTGATTATGGCTAGTGATAAAAAGTCATGTGTTTTGAGCTAATATAGAATTATGAGTCCAAATAAATTGAAATTGAATTGAGAAAGCAGAGCAAATTTTATAGAATTTGTTTTTGTTGCTCAGGGATACAACTAGTAAGTTATTTCTCTATGTGCATCATATAGGCACACACTGAGACACACTCATACTCCACCACACATACCCACTGGAAGAAACACTCATATCCCATATACATGCATGCATACATTTCTACACAGCATTTCAGCACAACTATATAGAAAGTAAATGTGCTAGAAACTCCCCAAAGACAATGATGCTATTTGTAAACATTTGCCTTGGGCACTTGAACATTAGAAAGATGATTAAAAATTTGCTATGCTAATGAAAGGTGCTGGGGGACTGTCACTAGAAGGAAGGCACAGAAACAAAATAGCACTGAAGGATTTAGTATATAGGAGTGATTAAGGTCAAGAGTTTCCCTGTGGCTCAAACCATGAAAACAAGTGTTGAAATGATGTAAAACCTTAATTTCATGTGGATTCATTTGTATTCTTATGCCTGACTTTTTATGTAGAAAGGAGGAAAGAAGAAAGTCTATCACTGCAAAAGAGGCCATGTTTCCAACAAAAGATACTTTGACCTTTCCAATCAGGTAAAACCTGGTGTCATGGGTTAACAGAATCCCTCTGACAGAAACCCCAACATTTTTAACTTCACAACAAATATACCAATGTACCCATCTCCCAAAATGGTAGTGGTTAGATGATGACAAAATGATAAAGACATTCTCACGAAAGGAATGCCCTGCTCTTGACACCGAGAAGAGAGACCTGGTGTGGGGTTCGAGAGTCACCCTTTACACTGCAGATAGGAGCATGGAGACATTTGACCTACTTTCCTGCAGACACCTCCAAGGGCTGAAGGCTTGTCCAAGGACTTCAAAATTCGGCCCAAAGGGCTGTAATTCTGTAGCCTGTCCTTTTCTGTACATGCCACCCCCGCCCCTGTCCTCTTAAGGTACAGTTATCTTGGGATCTGGATGTATCAACTACAGAATGCTAGCAAAAGAGAAGAAGAGAAATTGCTTCTAGACCTTGGATTTTCTGCCTTATCAGGAGCAGAGCCTGCTGGGCTTCGAAGAAGTCAGCTTTTGGCACAGTGGAGTAATCATTTTTCTCCTTTCTGTAGCTTTAAGCAATTAAAACTACTAATAAACTCTAAGTGTGTGATCCGGATTCCGTGCTAAGGGTGAGGCAACATTACCGTGGTGAGCACTTCAGCTCTTTCCTAAGCATTTCCCCTCCCTTTGAGAAACACAAGGAGTGCTGGGGGGGTGGAGTAGCTCAGAGCAAGATTCTCACCTCATCTGGGCTGGCCTTGTATCAAGTAGTTCCTCCAAGAGAAAAGGGGGACACGTACCAATTTCAGAATTGAGATGTACCCAGGAAAGAGGTGGGTTGCCATTGTCTGTGAATTAATTCTTTATATGACACTGGGTACCCAAGATTCTTCCAGGGATTTAAGCTTTATCTCACTTTAAAATCATAGAAGCCTAGGATGATGGGAAAGGACCTTTAAAAAAGAGAGATTCCGCGTCCATTCATCTGCAATTCTGATCTAATTTTAACCTTACCTGTTCTGTTCTGCGATTCAGGAATCTGTACTTTAAGCAAACATGTCTAATCACTTCTCTGTAGGCGATCAATGGACTACACTCTGAAGGGGACTGCAAAAGTTCACTGGAGGAAAGGCACATCCTTGATTATGACCCAAAAAAAATCCAGCTGCATGTGAGATGGGAAGCAAATCCATCCAGAAGAAGAGAAGAGTGAAGAATGAAATGAAGATGCTGGGTTTATCTTGTAGCTTCGTGATGATACATTTCTGCTCTTTCATTTCAGTGGGTTAAATAGCAGAAACTGATTTTTTTTTCATGTTTCTAGTCACCGGAAGTCAGAGTCAGGTCTAAGTATGGCTGTTACCTTCTAGGGACATGGAGTAAATTGATTCTAAGCCTTGCTCCTACTTTGTGGCAGCCTCAGGCATTCCTTGGGTTGTAGATAACATTCTTCCTGTGTCTTCACACCTTCCTGCATCTGGATGCCTGTCTGCCCCAATTTTTTCCCCTTTGGAGAAGAGTGTTGCACATTACGTAAGATGGGAGCTATCCAGTGACCTCATCTTAACATGATCAACTGAAAATATTTCATTCCTAAATTAGTTCCCTTTCATAGGTCCAGGGAGTTAGAATTCAACATCATTTTGGAAGACACAACATTAATAACACAAGTAGTACAGGATTTTCATTTTATTTTATACTGTAACAAGTGCCAAAGTTACGAAAGGAATAGTATTCAAACAGAAAAAAAGAAATATGAACTGAGTTCTCTGCCTGAATACCCAAGCGTGTCTTTAACTCCTCGTCATTAAATGAGCTGGTTTATTTACAAAAAGCCCTGTGGGGCCAGGTGGTGGTGGCGCCTGTGGGGCCAGGTGGTGGTGGCGCATACCCTTAATCCCAGCACTTGGGAGGCAGAGTCAGGCTGATCTATGTGAGTTGGAGGTCAGCCTAGTCTACAGAGCGAGATCTAGGACAGGCACCAAAACTACACAGAGAAACCCTGTCTCAAAGAAAAAAAATGGGAAAAAAAAAGCCCTGTGGAATAACCCTCTTTCAAAGTAGAAGTTGGCTTTCAGTTCAGCAGAGAACACGTCCATTGTAGTCAATAGAGAGCCTTTAATTTGCTGTTCTTTGATCTGAAGAAGGGAGCCAGGTATTGAGGGAACAAAAAGTGGTATGGATAGAATTAACGTTCTTCTTGTATCTACAGATATAAAGAATTTTTGTAGAGATTAAGAATCTGAAGTTGAGCCGATTTCAAGAAGTCTGTGACGCAAAGGTTTGGTGATACAACAGGCTACATAACTGGAGAACTCAGAGAGGCCTGAAGATAAGGGACCACATTCGAAACATATGGAGAATTTCAAGGGGCTGACAGTAGAATATTCAACTCTAAAGCTATTGGAAACACAGGGTCGCTATGAGAGTCCTCATGCCTGGGGACCATGAAGCTATCCCTGCTTCCAAGCATGACTGTGACAATCAGCTCTACTGTGGCCCAGTCAGAAGTTGACTTGGCTCTATTGCTGAGTAGAACTTGCTGTAATAATATACCATGGTTTGTTTAGGCATTCACTATTGGAATGCATATGGTTTTGTTTCTAGTTTGGGGAGGTTATGAAAAAAGCTGCTATCAACATTTGTATGCAAACATGTTTATTCACCTATGTTTATAGTTTACATGGAGAAATGCTGAAGAGCGGAATTCCTCAACAAAGTGTGTTTCTTAACTTTCTAAGATAAAATGGCTGCATGTTTTTCACCCTATTAAGAATGTCCAAAGAATATATGTGCCCATATGCCTGACAATACAGTCTTTTCAGTGTTAGCTTTTAGTTGGATGGTCACATGTTATGTCAGGATGGGTCAGAATTGCATTCTCTGAGGATTTTTTGCATTATTTCGCTCATTACAATGAATGCTCAATCATTATAAAGTGGTTTTCTCTATTTTTAAGTATAGACTTCGGGGGCTGTGGAGACAGCTCCATCCAGCACTGAAGAGCAGGGGTGCACTTGCAGGAGGCCCAGGGTTGGTGACCTTCATGGCAGCTCACAATGCCCCCCACAACTCCAGTTCCAGGAGATCTTCTCCCTTCTTGACACCACCGGCAGCAGGCACAGACGCGGTGCACACATACACATACAGTAAAACATTCCTACCCATAAAGAATAAATAAGCACAAGATAGACATTAGTGTTTTTAGAAGCTTTGGGTTCACAGCAAAATAGCCCCAAAGCAGAAAGCTCCCATAGATGTCTGTCTCTATTTTCTGTGGTCTCCCTATCATAGACAAGATCATCCTGGTATCTCTGCAGCAACTGGTAAATCACCTTTCTCATGTGACTGCTGACCAAATCCATAGTTCATATTAGGACATTCTTTCTTCCCTGAGTTTTTTCTTTCTTCTAAATGTACAACCTGAATCCACCATTCTAGTATCAGACAGAATAGTTTTTCTGCAATGAGAATCCCAGGTGCTCCACCTACTCAACTTATGTTCCTCCAAACCTCCCAGGAACCATTGTCCTTTTCCTGTCTCCACTCCTTCGCCTTTTTTAGAATGCCAAGTAGCTGTGACGATACAGTGTATAGCCATTTCAGAATGATTCCTCTCACTTTTGAGTACCTACCTTTACATTTCCATCCTGTCTTCTGTGGCTTGACTGTTTGTTCTTTTTGATAGATGTATAATATTCCATTGTCTAGATGTACTAAAGTTGGTTTTTCAGTTCATCTATTGGAAAACAACTTGGTTGCTCTCATGTTTTGGTGATTATGGACACAGCTACTACAAATACCCAGAGACAAGTTTTTGTATGAACTTAAGTTTTGAATAGTTTGGTTTTTATTCACTTAGAAAAATAAGGTATTCATCTTCTCTTTGTTCATTTTTGCCAGGAGGGACATTTAGTTTGTGTACAAGCTTTCTTATTCTGTTTAATAGTGGTGAGGGAAGCTGATCTCTAAGAAGAAACTGAAAGGGATCATTTAAACTTTATTAAAATTTCTCTAAAATATTATCATAATGTATCAGACAACAACTAATCAATTAATGGTTACAACCATGTAATGTATACGGAGTATCATCCTAGGATCCATTCCCACTTCTACTGAAATATATTGTCTTTTCATTCTGGAGAGGCTGAAGTTTAATTCCTACTTAGTGGACTTTTCAGGCTCCAAAAGGAAAACCTCACATTTCTATCTTATCCTAATAAATTGTGCTGCAGAATAGAGATGGAACAGTAAAAGCGGATACTGTGTTTGGCATGTTTATAGAAGACCCATCTTGGCCAGCTACCCCTGTAAGCCAGGTTGTTGACGAATCACTTTTACCTGAAACTGCATAGACAATACTGTAAATTATGTATGCTAGTATGAGTATGTAATGAATGTCTCTGCATAAGAAATGATCTTAGGTCAGGACACACTCAAGGTGGTGCATGTCTGTAATCCCAGCACTCACAAGGCTGGGGCAGGATGAACATGAGTTCAAAGCCAACCTTAACTGTGCAATGAGAGACCCTGTCATAAAAATACATATACAAGTAATCTATCCAAAATCTAGAGCTGTAAAAGGATGGCCATCTCTTTGGCTCACAATTCTAAGGGTCAGAACGTTGAACACAGCTAAGCAGAGCAGTTCTCCTCACCTTAGTTCAGCTCACCCTTACCTGTACTCATCTAGCCTGGGGTGGTTTCAGTTATGATGAATCATCTCTATTCCTTCTGGATCTCATGCTCTATTGGAGTTCTTAGAGCATGTTATTTTGGACTCCATGTTTCTGAGGGAGAGAAAACACGTGTGCACAAGAGGCTGGCTTTAGCACTTGCATATGATAATTCATGCTGCTGTGAGTAAAATCAGGTCCCAAGATCAGTGCAAATTTAAGGAGAAAGGGGGAATTTTTTCCTCTTATTGTATTGCAATATCTGTAGTTTAAAAGGAAGTAATCCTGACAGTTTCTGTACATATCTAAAATACATGGGAATTTAGGGAGGGGGAGAGTCAGAGAGGCCCCTGGTCAGCCAAGGCTCTTGCACTCTAGTAGAGATGGAGGCAGCTTTTTGTACTATGTGTGGAAGCATTTTGGTATTTCAACAAAAGCACCTATATGAGTAGGTATATCCTAAACAGAAGATCTGAAACTATTATAACTTTATGTTTATGTTTATGTCTGTTACCTGGTGAGCAGAGAGTTAAAATGCAGTACACTTACACATGGAGTATTACGTGGCTGCAAGAAAAGTAAAATTTACAGGAAAAATGGATGTAACTGGAAAAAATAATTCTGAACGAGGTTACCCGGACCCAGAGAGACAAATGCCGCATGCTCTGTCTCATGTGAGGGTCCTAGCTTCGGTTGCTGTGTTTTGTGTGTTGAACATGGAATACATACACAAGCAGGAAAACTAGAATTGTGCCATTGGTGGAGATGCGCTTGGGGAGGGGTGGTAAAAGAGAAACGAAGTGAAAGCAGAGTGCAGAAGGGCTCAGGGCTCACGCAGGTAGTGGAGTGATGGGGATGTGAACATGAGGGGCCAAGGAAAGATTGAACCAAATTAAAGTGTGCACGAAGAAGCTCCTTAGGAATCCATGATCTGGCAATTCAAGTACAAAGATACAAGAGTAGAACATAGGTATGATGGTTAGTTTGGTATCAACTTGATATAAGCAAGAGTCATTTGGAAAGAGAAAACTTCAACTGAGTAAATGCCAGATTGGCCTATGGGCAAGCCTAGAGGACTGGTTTTTGATTAATGATTCCATGAAAGAAGGTTCATCCAGGAGGTGATGTCTTAATTAGGATTTCTACTGCTTCGACAAAATACCATAACCAAAATACAAGAAGCCAGGGTTTAGTTGGCAAAAGCTTCCATATATCACTGTTCATCATTGAAGGAAGTCAGGATAGAAACTCAGACAGAGCAGGAACCTGGAGGCAGGAGCTGATGCAGAATGCAAAGGCCATGGAAGGGTGCTGTTTACCGCTTGCTCCTTATGGTTTGCTCAGCCTGCTTTCTTATAGAACCCAGGATCACCCCCATGGATGGAACTACCTATGATGATCTGGATACTCCCTTATCAACCACTAATTAAGAAAATGTTCTACAGACTGGCCCACAGCCCAATCTTATGAAGGCATTTTCTTAACAAAGATTCCCTCCTCTCAAATGACTGTATTTTGTGTCAAGTTGACATAAGTCTAGTCAGCATGGGGGTGATGCCAATCCTGGGAAGGTGGTCCTGAGATGACCAAGAAAGCTGGCTGAACATGTATGTCATAAGAAGCAAGCCAGTAAGTAGTACTCACTCCTCCATGGCCTGTGCTTTGGGCCCTGCCTCCATGTTCCTGCTATGAGTCCCTGACAAACCTTCCTTTGATGACTGGGATTCAGAAGTGTAGGTGAAATAAACCATTTTGCCCCAAGTTGCTTTGGCCATGGTGTTTTCTCACAGCAATATGAACCCTAATGAAGACATTTTGTAATAATAAAGAGCAGGAGAAAGCATTGGGAACTATGGATTTAATAGGGATGAGGTTGGGAGTAAAGGACAGGTGAGGTAGGTGTCACTTCTCTAAAACTAAGGATATATAAAAAAAAGTTTGTTAGTTAATCAGAAATATATTTAAAAAGTGAAATTTGAACATTCATGAACAATGATTCTCCCAGAATACATGGGCTATCAAATGAAGATCATACTACCTCCTAATGAGTACCAGTCAGAGGCCCCAGAGGAGCCACTTTCTTGGTTAGATTTGAGGTTTGCTCCATAGGAGGGAGTAGGCCTGGTATATAAACGTGGTCAAAACCTATGGCTAGAGAATTCATAAACCCTAGAGGAAGACCTATTGATGGTTTTCTTACTGTTCATATTATCAAACAGCTGTGTGTGTGTGTGTGTGTGTGTGTGTGTGTGTGTGTGTGTGTGTGTGTGTGTGTGTGTGTGTGTGTGTTTATATCCATAGATTGATGTTGCTCCCAACTTCGATCAGAGAAGTTTTTATTGCAGTGGGTAGTTGATCCTGAGATGCATTGCTGTTCAAAGTGCCGAGAATGTGACTGTGAGTACTCAGCTGTAGACAGAACACTTATATCAACTCTCTCCCTGAAAGGGTCACGGAACAACAAAGAAGAGGTGGGAAAGAGCATTATAAGATGCTCTGCTGTGGACACTACACTGCCCTTGACCACATGAGCTCACAGCAGCTGTTGTCACCCACACGACACCTACACAAGGTCAAGTTATTTAAAAATTCTGGTGTGGAAGGGGTGGGAGTTGAGTTTTCCCTTACCTACTGGAGGAGCTGTTGACAGTTGATGGCTGCTGGAAGAAAGAGAATCCATTTTCCTTAGGAGTGTTGCCCACTGGTCGGTTCCCCAAGCCCTGAGGGATGACTCCACACACGTGCATATGACACTAATTGGACTTGTAGGTTCAAATAATAAACTAGTCAAAAATTATAAAAGGAAGGCATGAAGTTGGAAAGGAAATGTAAAGGGGATTCCTGGAGGGAATTAGAAGAGATATGAGGGGCAGACATAATCAAGATACATTTTATACATGTATGGAATCCACAGTCAGTAAACAAAATAAATTTCCAGAAGGGGTAGTGGGGGAAAGTAGACAGCTGTATGGAATAAGATGTTGGAGATGAGCACTTTCACACTTTAGACTCTATTCAGTTGGTAAACTAGAGATAACTATTAGCTCAGAAACAGAAAAGCTGCATCAAAATATATCAAAAGAAGTGTTTTTTGGGACATAACACACACACACACACACACACACACACACACACACACACACACACACATACACACACACACAGTGAAGGCAATAGAAAATGTGAAAATGTGGACCCCCCCCCATATGAGCATCTCACAAAGGGTTTCATTGGTACGTGGTATGCCAATGGTAATTGTGTATAGATAGATGGGTGAAAACGTAGTCTTTGCAGATTTTTTGTCTCCAAAGGCTGCAATCATGCTGTAGTTAGAAGACTGTGCTCGCCAATTTCCTTAGAGGATGAGTCCATAGTTGGTAAGGTTAGTGGGGGAAACCCAAGAGACAGTCTGCAGTGACCCACTCTCGCAGTGACATCACCAGTGAGACATGAATGCAGAAGCTGCACCCTCAGAGGCTCTAGAATCCGTTATCAGTGAGGCTGTGGTGTTGCTAGCCTCTCAGAGTTTTCCTAGATGGAAATAATGACTGGAACATTCCATTCACTTTGTGAATACTAGGGTTTTAGATATAGAACTTTACAATTATAACAATGAAACAATATACTTACGATTACAAATTGGGGCTGGTGAAAATAGCAGTCTTTATTGTTGGTCTTAGAGTCTCATATTGGGTGCTTTCCATAATTCCATGATGATGCTAGCTAGTCTTTCTACACACATTATGCCTTTAACACTTGGTTGATTCTGAGGAATTGGCATCATTACCCTAATTTTTAATAAGACAAGACACAGTTTAGCTTTCCTAAGTAACTTGATTTTTCTTGATGCTCAAAAGTACCAAGTGAAGACACCATCTAGTTCATAGTTCTATTTAACACACCATCTACTACCCTCACTGTTTACAGCAAAGACAGCCATGTCAACTCCTGGAGGGTTCTGAATTAATCCAATCCCACAACTTATTTCTTTTATGTTTTCTACTGTCCAAAATCCATTCTCAAAAAATAATCAAAGCAACTGAAAATTTTCTTCACTGTTGGCGAGGCTGAAAATTGGTACATCTACTGCAAATACGACTGATCGATTTCTTACAAAGTGGGCTGTACTTGTGCCACGCTATTCTGATTTGAACATTTTTGTATTTATCCACATGATTTGAAAATGTGTATCCACCAAAAGCCTTCATGTGGGTGTTTATAACAACTTTAGTCTTAGTTACCAATATGTGGATGAAACTAGAATATCCTGCAATAGCTGAGTTGATAATGGTGTAATAACCCTAACAGAAGAGCATTGTTTGTCCCAAAGAGGTCATCTATCACAGCACAGACGAATCAGATGATTCTTTAATAAATACTGCAAACCAAAAAATGCCAACCACAGCTACATGGATGTCAAGAAGGCCACTGACTACAGTGTATTAATTACTTTTTGTTGTTATGATCAATACCAGACAAGACACAGCTTAGAGAGGAAAGCTTCATTTGGCTTCTAGTTTGAGGATACACTGTATGCGAGGGAAGCTCGGGGCAGAAGCAGCCCTTGGGTGTGGCAGCAGGAATGTGAGGCTGCTTGCTCATATCTAGACAAACTGGGAAACAGAGAAAGGAATTCTACACTAGCTGGCTTTCTCCTTTCCCCACTGTGCTCAGTCCAGGACCACTGTCCATGGAATGGTGCCACCCACTTTCAGTGTGGGTCATATTCCCTCAGTTAATCCTCTCTGAAAATGCCCTTAGAGACACACCCAAAGGTATGCCTGAGTCATACCCTAAATATTACTTAATCCAAACAAGTTGACCTTGAAGATTATCCATCACACAGAATTTAGGGGTGCACATTAGCAGGTGGAGTACTAGGGAATCAATGCAATGAAAATATTCAGTATAGTAGTGCTGTGATAGGTTCAAGACAACATGCATGACCAAATTCTGGAGAATGAAGCCCAATGGAAATTCTGTACTCAAGCTAATAATAATTGGTAGCAATATTCATTTATTAATTAGAACAAATGCTCTTTACTAATGCAAGATCTCTACAACAAAGGGAACTGGGAAGGGATGTGGTGGGTTGAAATTGCACTATATGTACAGTCTCTGTACTTCTTAGTTTTTGTGTGGATCAAAGGTTCTCAAAAATTTGTTTTTAAAAAGAGCATCTTCATACCCCAGGCCTGCTTTGTCGGAATCTATTGTTAGTGCCAGAAACACCTAGTTATATCATTGTCCTTAATGTTTTAGCTCATAATTGAGAACACACAGCCATCATGCTAAGCAACAGTCTGAGAGTGCTCACATGGTCCAGTACATGGAACTGGGACGGGATGAGACGCCACAACCTCTACGAGAGAAGAAGGCATCACCAAGTTGAGAAGGCACATTTAACCCTTCACTTACACTACTTTGGAAGGAGGGGATTAGGACTTGCCTGATTGTGGGTGACAACAGAGAAGATGGGAGTAATGACTGAGTCGTGGAGGAGACTCACAGAAGCAGAAGCAGATGAGACTTCTTAAGAGGTGGACATGTCCTCAGGAACTTTCCAGACTTTGCAGTGTCTTTGAAAATGAGATTCTTTCCAGCTACGATTCTGAGCCTCGCTGCCTCCTTCTGAGACACTGCTCTCACTCCAGTGTGTCTCTAAGTAGAGTCTCCTGATGAAGGAAACACATCCCTAAACCCTTAAGAGTCATTGCAGTGGGAATGTCAATCCTATTTTTCTTCATGTGACAAGTATCACGTTTTGGAGTTATGGGTGAGTGAAGGCATCACGGTGTGTACTTGCATGCCAGTTCTGTCACTCAGAATACCTCAAGTTCAAGGAAGGAACAGCTCTTGTATAAGTTGGGGAGAAGATGGGAAGATGGATGGATTCCAAGTAGACACCGAGTGAGACTCGGAGGTGCACTGTTTATCTGTTCTCTCCAACAAAAAGCAATCGCCAGCCAACAGGTTCTTTTTAATACTAGTCTAGACGAGGTTTTGCAATGTTGCAGGTTCTTAATTGCAGTAATTACTGCCTGGGAACAATTAAGCAGTCACTACCAAACATTTCTATTGGGTGAATCTAGTGTCCTATTAATAAACAGTCATGAAGTTATCTCTCTCTGGAAAAACCTCCCCGGCTGGTTCCATACTACAGAAATCTCAAGCCGGGTTTGTTCCCACACATTCAGAGTCCGTGGAGCAGCTGTGTCTGCCTGAGCCAGAAATGGTCGCCGTTCCTCTGAGAGCCCAGAGGCAGGTTCTGCAGCTGCCTGCTACTGTGACTGTGTTCTTGTTACTAATTAAAGGTAGTAGCTGTGAATTCAGTGTGAGAGACAATAAGCACCCATCACTTATGCACAGATGACCTGGATTTGCCTTCCGCAAATCCTGCTTCCCTCAGCCGGGCTCCTTGCAAATTAAATCTTTTCTCAAGGGAAGCAATTTCTAATCTTTAGATCAAAGCCAAATCTGAAAGATAGCTTTTTTTTCCGAATCATAAATTTCATATTCTAAATTACCATTTTATCTACAACCACCTACTCCAGCGTTCTAGCTGGGGTGAAGTCGCTTTTTGTTTCCCTGTTCATTTTCGTGCTGGATTTATTATTTCAGGGGAGTCTCTGGTAAGCCTCATTCTCTTTTATGTATCCATATTATGGAAACATAGGATGATAAAGCCCGCTGTCAGTCAAAGTGCTCTCTGTTCTCAGTGTCGCTGAGTCAGTCCAGGCCTGAGAGGAAGCTTGAAGGAGGCTGTTAAATCTATTCATAGATGCGGTGATGTTCCAGCCACAGTGAGAGGTTGCAAATGACGCATGCATACACCAGCAGTGACATGGGAGGAGGAAGAGGAGGAGGCTGCTGAGGAGGCGGGAGAGCAGAAGGGGGGGTTGATACAGGATCAGAGAACCGTAGGAAAAACTTGATACCAACCGAACCATGTCTCTGCAAAGACACAATTACAAAGACTTGCGTAGACTGCATCAGCGGAGTTGGCTGCCCTGACACATGTTCCCCATGCCCTTTGTCTGAACTGTCATATGGATTAGTGGCCTGGAATATACTCCTTGCATGCATGTTCGAACACTGCTGTATGTCGGCTCCAGGACACCTGCAGTATTACTAAAAGGTTGCCAAGGACTGGTGGAAATGTGGAAAAGAGAGGATGGCCCATAGGGAAGATGGAAATGGGAAGAAAGTCCTCAGTCCATGCTACTTGGACAGAAGACCCTGGTTCTAGGTCAGAAGAGAAATAATACAGTTCGGTGCTTGAAAGAGATTGTAGCAGACTACACTTTAGAGAATTGTTAAAGAATTGGGGGTGGGGGGGAAGGTTGGAAATCAAACATATTGTTGCTGGTAGATGAAAGATTACCATGGAAATTTTAGGGTTCTTTGTTATGTAAGACTAACTCACACTGATGAGTGAATATGCATGAGATTATTCATAGATCTTAGACAAATGAAAATCCTCTTTCTATTATTCCTACCTATTAACAAATTAACAAGAATTTATTGAAAAACCTACTAACGTCAGGGTGTTAGGTATTGTATATAAATACCAATAGTTCTTGTTCTATTATGACTCCAAGAGTGCTAGGAGGGCCTGGGGAGAAATGTAGGCCAAGCAGATAATGGAAAGTGTTGTTTCTCCAAGGTAAGAGCTGTTGGGTATCCCTCACTGAGATTCTGTCCACCATGCCAGGAGAAGCTTTAACAACTAACAAAAGGTAACGTGACAGAAAGGCCTTAATCAAGCTGGGTTTTAGTGGTGTCTCTCATCATCAGGGTACATTCAGGGAACCAAATATCCTCATTGGGGAATCAGATTAGATTTGATGGCCTCTAATGTCTCCACCGAATCCAAAAGTTATAGCTTTCTATGTTAAGGTTCTTTTATTATTTAACTGTTTTATACATTTACACAAATTACACCTTTAGTCATTTCCCTTCTTCAAGTCCCTCACATTCCACCGTCGACCCTTCTTCTCAAGTCAATCTCTTCTGTCCATGTCTTACTTTGTGTAGGGCCCATGGAGTTTAATAAGTCACTTGTTTGAGGATGGGTAAAAGATTAATTCTAAAATGAGTAATAATAGTTTTAAAACTTCAGTAAACTGCTGCAGGTAATGTGACACTTTAGAGGGTTACTTACTGTTTCTGGATCTAGCTGAACCCTGGTCCTGCTCTCCTCTCTATGTACCAAGTGTCCTCCTATGTCTGGACCAACTGAAGGAGCATCTACCTCCTCATCCCTCTAGCTTATATAAGAAAAGCCATGGGGAGAGCGGGGAGGTAGAACACAAAGTGACAGGTTCTCCATCAGCACCGCCGTTACGCTCTAATGCTGTATAGAACAATGGTTTTGTTGTGGCTTCCACACATACACAATGTGTTGCAGTCACATCCAATCCTTCCCTCCTTTGCCAAAGCAGACCCCTTCTTTACACTGTCTTTTAAGCTAGTTACATCCTGTGAAAGAAAATGTCATTTTATCTTTCTAAGCCTAGTTTATTTTACTTAATACTATCAGTTCCTTTTTTTCTGAAGAATGCCATGATTTTATTCTTTCTGGAAACTTATTACTACTCTATTGAGTATATCAGATTGGAAGAAGAAAAAGGATTTATTTACATTTGATTTTATGTGCAGGATGGGTATTTGTTTGGTTGGTTTGGTTTTGGGGGTTTTGTTTCCTTTGGCTGCATGGGTGGCGGGGCACCCATGTGTACCTGGTTGCTAAGGAGTCCAGAAACAGGCATCAGGTCCCCTGGAACTGGAGTTCCAGATGGCTGTGAGCTAGGAACGGAACCCAAGTTCTCAGTGAGAGTAGAAAGTGCTCTTAACTGCTGAGCCATCTCCAAAACCTTTCTCTAACTTTTTGTAGCTTTAGAACAGTGTACTTCAGTGAGCTTTGGCATCCTCATATGCATAAACGTATTTGCTCTGATGAGGACTCAATAAGGCTCAAAAGTAAATTCCATCCAGCTGTTTATTACTCTAACTGTAAAGCAAATAAGATATCTCCATTGTTGAAAAGTAAAAAGGTGAATACCTTATGACATGTTAAAGTTACATAATTATATTTTGCTGCCCATTGATCAAACTTTCTGTTAAAGTTTGTTCAATGTAAGTTCAAAGTAAGTAGTTGTGTATGATGTGTGGTATCTTTTGAGCTGATGTCTAAAGAATATTCTTTTTGGACTTTATTTGGGGAAACATGTGCCAACTTCATAACTAATGATCCAGTTAGTTTATTGAATATTAACTCCTTAAAATTTAAATAAGATCTTAATTCTATTTTTAGTTTATTTTTATGTTTTGAATTAAATACGTAGTATTACACATGTCTGTAGGATTAAATGTATTGTTCACAGGTGCTGTATACTGTGAAATGTTCAAATCAGGGTAAACAGGTCTCATATTTGTGGTGCTTATTTCAATTAATTTATATGCATTTAATTTGCATATTTATTTATAAATTTAGTGGACTTTATTAGGAATAATTACATAAAACTACCCTTTAAGGCTGGGAGATGGCTCAGTCATTTAGAGTACTTGTTATTGTTCAGGATGAACCCAGGATCCCTTCCCAGCACCAACACAGATTTCACAACTATCTGTTATTCCAGTCTTGGGGTATTCAAACTCTCTCTTTTGGCCTCCATAAGTACTGAACACAAGGGGTACACATATACACATGTAGGTAAAATATCCTTCAAAGGGAAGGAAAAAGCTCAATTTTAAAAATGTAAATATGAAACCAGTGCTATAAATAACTGCCTGCTAAAACATCACTAATATGTCATTTTTTCAGATGGGCACATTGAACCCTGAGCAGGAGAGGATATATCTGGATGTAAACTAAAGGGCTTCCGAAGACATGCTCCCCTAGCTCCCTCATGCCTCCCTGGCAGACCTTCCCCTCTGAAGAAAACTCCCGCAACACAACAGCATTTCAGATCATCAAAGTGTCTCCAAGTGCCCTGCAAGAGAGCCTCTTGCCAGAGAAGGTGAACCCCATAGCTCAGCTACCACCGTGTGAGGAGTTCCAACATGAGAAGTCCACAAGCAATTTGTCAGTGTTTTCTTCCCTTTGTTTTTCCAAGTCCAAAAAATTAACAGGGAGGGAAGTGTCATCAGATTATGGAGGCCCTGTCTGTCTGTGTGCCTTGGGTGATTCCCTCCTCCCCCATCTGGAATACACAACGCCAGTCTGTTTCAAAGCACCCCAGCCACAAACAAGAAATAAACCATCACAGTCAGGGGAATATTTGCAACAGATATTCAATCCATCTTGATTTAAAAAATTCTCATAAAAACTCCATTGTTTGTTCCAATCGACTTCTGAGAGCTCATGCTGGCAGGGTCAGAATTTTGGATGCTAGGGAACAGTATTGTATTTATCAAAAGCTCAGCCAGGATGGAGAATCTGATGCACATTTGCAATTGAACCCACTGTGGAGACTTGAGTCAGAGCTCCAAGGCCTTTGGATCTTTTTACCCTTGGCTTCCTCAGAAAGCATTTGTTATGTGACTAGATGGAGACAACAGAGGGCATTGCTTATGCCTAGGAGCTGTATGGAAATGGAGCGTGGAGACAGACAGCTCCCAGGCCCTGCCTGTCCCGGTGTTGAGTGATGACCATTTCAGTCGCCCCTTCCCTTGTTTGTCACAGTATGTGAAGGTATGTCACTTGGGAAGCTCCAGAACTGAACCGGCAATGTAGCCAGAGCAGAAAGCTGAGGAGGGGTATGGGACATGAGAAGTGCAAATCTTCACTATGGGAGGCTCCCCAAGACAGTGACCTACAGATCAGACTCAGAGAGCTGGGCTAGGGAACCTCAGGAACACAGTGAGCTGGGAGAAGACTAAAATGTATTAATAGCAACTCCAAAGGCTGTGTCAATGTTAAAGCTCTGCTTAATTCTGTCATGAACAGTGTGTCTGTTCTAAAGGAGGACCCAGGGCCAGTGAGCTGAAAGACATCTTTATCCAACCCACAAACACCTGCTCTGTGCTGGGAACTGTGTACAGAAACAAAGCAGGATAGCAAAGCAGGACCAGCAAGCCTCCCCAGGTGCCTCTGCTCATCCATGCCAGTTTCCATAGCCTTATCTTGGCATGAGGCCTGCTTGAGAGCACCAGCCCTTTCCCCAGGTCCTTTAGGCCATTCCATTTGCTTCAAGCCTGAGCTTGGATGGATCAGCTTAGTAGTAAGAGCTATGAGAAAGCCCCGTGAATGCAGTCCTCTTCTACAGTCTGCACAGATCCAAGGAGGGCTTCTTGTGCTCCTAGAAAACACAAAAACACACAAATATCTAATATATATATATATATATATATAAACTTAGTTTATGTCTCTCTGGGTCTGAAGCAGATTCTGGATAATTTGTGCTAGGAGATGTTCTGGTAAAAGAAATGATACCTTGCTGCATGGCTAATAAAATGTATCATCTGTCAGCATTGAAGAGCCCTTTTTAATCCTTAATTATTATCATTAGGCACAAGTGTAAGTGCTCTGGAATTTCATCTTGGGGTGGGGCTCTGTGAACTGATCTTAACTTCCCCAAAGGGCTCTCTGAGAGCAGGAAGCCTGCTCCTGGAGATCAACACATCACCACCACCACTCCTTTGAGTGGAGTTATTTGGGATTGTTTTAGTGACAACTGGTTGGATGACAAAACTATGTAAATTCTGTGGTTAGAACCACTGATAGTCTCCTGGTTACATTGTTTTTGCTAGATGACTTCCCAACTGAGGTCATATAGTCGTCTTTCCAAAACTTGCAAAAGGGATTCTCAAAATTCTCCTAAGCTACCAAGCATCATTCACAGGCACAAAATACAAACCCTTTGAAATGGAATCTTTAACTTGTTGCATAATCTCCTCATTAGCAAAATAAACCAAAACTGAAACAAGTGCCATTGCTAATGGTACCCTTCTGCTTCTGCCCACCTTTGTGACCATCCCATGGGTGTACAGGGCTCCTGCCATCTGGTTAAGTCTGGGGTGGTTGCTGTGAGAGTTTCAGAAAAATTAGGAGCCTTTTCAGAGCCTTTTATAATCCAAAGATGGAGTGTCCTCTGGAGAGATATGACAAATAGTTCACAAACACCAAGCTTCTGCCAGACAGATTTGGGTTTCAAGTCTTTCTCTCCCACTTTCGGGCTGTTGGAATCAGAATCCCAAATTTCATCTCTCGATCTGACATTTCATCATCTGCAAACTGAGAGTGTTGATAACTCCTTTCAGAAGTAGTCATGACTGGGAAGGAAAAGGACATTCACTGAGCACAGAAAATATTACCAAAGACCATGCTAATGATGGGCGAATAGTGGTAAGAGATGGGATAGAATAGTTATAAGCAAAACTATGTCATGTGTATCTGATAGAAATAGATAGAAATAGAGGGAACCCTGCGGGGTTAAAATAATAAAAAAAAATCTTTTAGAGTATAGAAGAACCTAATCTAATTTTAAAATTAAATGTAGGATTCAGTTAGGGGAGGGTAACATGTAGACATTTCAAGTGGACATTTTAACCATGCATAGTAGAAACATTCAGTCTGCTCTGTGACTTGCTGTAGTATTCCATTAAAGGAGTCTTATTTAAATATATTACTTCACCAAGTGATTAATGAGATCCCAAGAGCGCCCTTTGAGAGACATCCATTGGATAGGCATCCATGTTTAGTTTCTCAGCAACATCTCGTAATTGTTTGATTCTATTATACTTCAGAGGGAACACCCTTGGATGTTGCAAATGATACAATTTAATCCTGAAGGTTAAAGATAGAATTAACTTCGTTAATCCATTGACCTAAAGTAAAGAGTCTATCCTGGATTATCAGGGGAGACTCCATAGAATCACAATCCTGAAGTATGGAAAAGGAATGCAAGCAGATAGATGGCAAATTAAGATGGCCGACCTTGAAAGAGAAGGAAGGGTTCTTGAGTCAATGAATGCAGGCAGTCTGTAGAACTAAAAAGACAAAGAAATTGCTTCCATCCAAGAAGAGGCCAATAGCATCTTGGCTTCTACCCAACGTGAGTATACTGAACAAATGAATTCTAGAATTGTAAAATAATGCATTTGAGTTCCTTTAGTACATCCACATTTGCTGATTGTACATAGCAGTAGTGGATACTAACACAAAAAGCCTTTCATTGATGCCAACAATCCACACTTCTATGTTTAAACTTTTGTCCTCATATGTTAACTTCAAGAGTGTTCTCAGACTGTGAAGCATTTGTTTCTGTTCTATGTTTAAGTTTTTGCTCTTATATTTAAATTTCAAGAGCTTTCTCATACTGTGAAGCATTTGTTTCTCTCTTTAAGTTGTACAATAGTCAGATGACAATGGGATCTTTAACTCTCTATGAAGAAAATGACTCTCATCCTAGAATTCTACAGAGGTTTAGGACTTTGTAGCGGTGAAGATGGCAGGGGAGAGGGAGGAGAAGTGTAATACAGATCAGCGCTTTGTGTAAATGCCTCTCTCTCAGTGTGAGTTGCTCTATTTATCAAGATTGCATTCCATCTATCGTGTTTTGTTGTTTGTGTTTTATTTCATATTATATAAACCACCCTGCTTCCAATGGCATCACATTATGAGGTACATTGTTTCCATTTGCTCCATGGTTGGTGATGGTATTAATGTGTCCCATAGAGTTTCCCATCATTTACACCAGTCACTAGTGTTTCTCTTCTTTTAGAGATGTTTGAGGCAGAGTCTTGCTTCATGGCCCTGGATGGTCTATTTTTACTTTCTTAGCAAATAATTAATGGGACAACAGTTTGATTCCATGTAACTATATTGCTGATGGTTAACATTCAGGTTACTACTCATCTGTTGTTGACTTTTGACTCAATCAATGATAACTGGTTCTAACTGTGCCTTTCTCTTTGTGTTGGTAACTGGAGTTCTATGTAATACTTCTCTCCCATTTTGACTGAGTAATTTATTTCTAATTTCAACATATTTGTTCCTATTTTTCACAATGATTTTATGGTGTTGCCATCTTATTTTGCTGCTCAAATCTTTTAAGGGAGTAGCATGCTTATTTTCCTGCTTGCTGTTGAAGTGGAATGTCATATCTTCTCCTGAACCTTTCTTGCCTTTTCCCAAAGTAAGGTCACTGTCAAAACCTGAGATTTCTTCCTCAGAATAGACAAGGCATCACTGAGCTTTCTAGAACATATGTAACATTTCATTTGCTTTTCACTTTGACCCACATTTCTTGGATTGTTTTGTTGGTGTTATTGATGATGTTGTTGTTATTGTTGTTACAAAGGAAGTCAACAGTTAAGTTTCAAATAATCACTTGGACAAGAAAAGTCTGTGTCCCAGCAACCCTCTGGTCCTGATGAGGCCTTCAACTTCTGTGGTACCTTGTCCCCATCATCAGCCTCATCCCTGGTTCACATTTATTAGGGCAGTGGTTCTCAATCTTCCTAATGCTGCTACTCTTTAATACAGTTCCTCATGTTGTGGTGACCACCAACCATAAAATTTTCATTGTTACTTCATAATTGTAATTTTGCTACTGTTAGGAATTGTAATATAAATATCTGATTTGCAGAATATCTGATATGCAATACCCATGGGGTCTCAACTCAGGTTGAGAACAGCTGCATAAAAGGATGGTTTCTATTCTCACCACTTTGTAACCTCCGGGTGAACTTGGGAAGGAAAAAGCCTGCATCATTATCATCATTAAACTCTAAGAAAAACTAGCTTCACCTTCCACTGTGAGTGAGGGTGCTACATATCACATTACAACTGTTGAAAAAAATGAACTGTTGAATACTTTTGAATTCACCCCAGATCCACTGCTGGCAGAGTTGTTGCAAGATCTTGTGACTTAGCTCATTAATGAATCTCTTCATGCATCAAGGCACCACACTTCAAAACCCTGGTAACTAAATGTCAAAAGAATCTGTTTCCTTTGCTATTTTGTGTCTATTGTTTTATGCATTTCAATACATAGTTTAGGGGAAAGGTCTAATGCTTCTTCAGAATACAAAGATAATTGGGACACAACACACAGAGCTCTCACATTAAAGCATGATTTAGCTTCCTCCATCCCAGACTGCTATATCCTAAATAGGAACTCTTTGACTTTTGTTCTAGAAAAACATAGTCAAATTAGGGTACCTGACATTCATTGTTCAAATTTTAATTACATATTCAAAAGAAAATCATGCCCATATTCTGAACCTTGAGCACCATTCCTGCTTCTTTTTCCATGAGTAGAGAAAATAATAACCATGTTCACAACACAAATTCTAAGATCTGTTTTGTGCTCTCTCTTTATCCAAGGTTGCATCCTCTTATACAGAGTTTTTAAAAGTCTGTAAGTTAGATGATGGGCTAAACAGATGAGAATGGGAATTCCTGCCTTTCACTTACTAACTCAGGAGAGCTGGAGAATTATTAAAAAATATAAAACTGAATCAACCCTCAATTTTCTCACTCATATAAGAATCACAATAAAAGCTGTATCCTTCTATCACATGGCAAATTGAATCACTGATCAATGAGATCACTTACTGTAAACGTTCAGCACATTATGTGGCCTGTAATTGGTGACTACTTAGTATCTTCCTGAAAAGTTTACTTTCACGTTAAATAAACATGTAATAACTTAGTCAAGTGTACCCGGGGGTAGCCACCAACTTTGAAAGAATAATGACCAAATAATATTGCCATGCCATCTTCCCATATTCATTTTTTCTATTCCTCCTGTGGGTTTTGAGCACTGCTAAGAAGTGGATAGAGGACCATTTTACTTCTGTTTCTAGTTGGTTTCATCGTTTTGAGTGATGAAGGTCATTTATCTGGTCAAGAGCAATAAAGTGTAAGTGTGTTTCTTGCTTTTCTGCCTTGCCATGCTGTCAATTTGATGGAATGCCAAAAGCTTCTGTGATGATTTACTTGATGTGGGCAGATTAATAGATACACGGAACACTCATTTCCACTCCGAGTTCAGAGGAATCCATGTCTCCGATCTGATCCTTTATTGATTTCATAGACTTAGGCAGCTTTGAGGCCAGCCTTTCACGGTGCTGATGACAAGGCTAGGGCCATGTCAAGTACAGAGCAATCATCTCTACACGCATTGCCAGGGACAATACATCCAACTGAGTAGGATATTTAAAAAAAAAAAAAAACAACAACAAAACAAAAACCTGAGGGTCTGCCAAAAAAAGGGCCACCCTTCCAATATGCCGTTTATGAAATAGGTACTGAAAAATGATCTGAGAGGCATTTATAAGTGGATATTGTCCCTCTATTTAATAGAAACAGTATCGTCTGCCAAGAACAGAGCTCAGGAACCTTAAAGTTGGGGCGATAAAGACATTAAAGCTGCAGCAGCTATAAAAGGGACAGGATTTATTTCTCAATAAATAAGGAATTGAGCATCCTTCCTGTTTTCCACTGTGCCCAAAGCTCTTGTTCGATTGGTGCAGGACTGTACAGACACTGCACTACTGAAGCTTCTCTTCATGTTGTGTCAACTTTTGATGAGTCCTCAATCACAGCAGGACACACAGGTGCTGCTCCTTTGTAGGTTGGGATGGCAGAAGAGAAATGCAGTGAAATAAGTTCAAGAATTTGCATCTGAAACGGGAACTGGAGTTCTAAAAGAGAAGAAGAAGCAACGCCCCCACAGTAAATACACAGATCAATGAGAGAGGTTCTGGGATTATTCCAACAGAGACTCATGGTTAAGACAAGAATAAAAGGTTAATAGACACTTCAAGGTCCTTCTTGTTTGAATGTCTAAGATTCAGTAAATAAACGTCAGAGAGAAGGTACTGTAGCTTAACATATGCAGCAGTTTTATCTGCACTGTGCTGACATTTTCTACTCTCATCTGGTACATTCTGTAAACTCTAGATAAATTATTATCTTGCAGTCGTAGCCAAAGGAATAAGCAGCTCGCTGTGGTATCACTATAATCACCGTAGGAGTGTTACATGATCAGTGTGTTGCCTCTCCAGCATTTTCTCAAATACTCTCTGCATTTGTGTGATCAGAGCCTTCCCTTGGCGGGGGAGAGACAGCCTCTGACAATGGCTTTCAGGCAGCCCTTCAGCCCCCAAATGAGCAGAAGGAAATCAAGTTGAGGAAATGAGTGAGACCAATAGCTTCAAGCGGGGAAATGGAAAGGAATTCAACTGACCAAATCCGAGCCCAAACACACGTCCACAGGCCACACAGGATCCTTAGACGTGGCTGGTGATGTTCTTTTCGATGGGGTCTTTCTGTGTTATCTAAACTGACCTCGGACTCCTGGCCTCTGGAGGCCCTCTTATCCTAGACTTCCAAGTGGTTGTGGCTCCAGGTGCATGCTATTGCACTCAGCCGAAGATTGGAGATTTTGAAGAACTCTAAATGATATTCCGTTACAGCTGACTCCAGTAAATCCTCTCTCACTTGTTTAATGCCTATATCTCCTGAATCTGAGCCCTGAGTCTATAAAAAATGGTGACGATCACTAATCCAGTTAGCGACAACATGAAAGGAGATGAGTTGAAGATCAAGTGTACCTTTGTAGCAAGTGGCAATAATAATAAATAAAAAGATAAATGTAGACCTTTATGCTTCCTGGAGAAATTTGTTCCCTAATACCTCTTTGGTGTTGTTTGCCAAGTCTTTGGCACCATTATGACTCATGCTAACACGGTGGTTCTCGATCTTTTTTTTCTATGCTGTGAAGTCCACACTGAGGAGAGACTTCTTGACTTCTATCTTAGCCCTCCCACTGTGTGAATTTGTATAAATTATTTAACCCCTTAAAGCTTCAGCTCCCACATGTGTAAAATGACCATATTGAGATATCTGTTTCATGAGCTAATCTCTTTGAGTAGGTTACTACAGTACTGTGTTATTTTGTCAACATCAAATAAAATGTTTGCTATTCCTAAAAGGGTTGCTATATTAGTAATTATGCTATAAAAATGAACAGTAGTAAGTGAGGCATGGTGGTGCAAACCTGTAACCCCAGAACTTTAGAGAAGGAGGCAGAAGGATCAGTTCAAGGGCAGCCTATGAACACATTTTCCATGAAAACAAAATAAAAAATAAAGGGAAAGAAAAACAGACAAATTCACAGGAGGAATCACTGTTGAAATAACCATTTAGTCTGGAATGTCTTATAAAGACCTATATGGCAAAAGCCTAATCCTCAGCTTCCTCCTATCTTGACATGATAGAAACCTTTAAACAATGGGAGAATTCTTTTAGGAACTGAGAACTTGCTCCGGAAGGAGTCATAGGGACCTCTATCTCTTTTTTGTTTGTCCATTTTTTTCTTTGCTCTATCACACATTCCCCATCATGATGCACAAACTCTTACCATAGGTCTCAGGGAAATAGGTTCAACCAACCATTGACTGGAACCAAAACTGAGTGCCAAACAATGCTTTCCTGTTTGTAAGTTGATCTATCAGGTTATGGGTACAGCACTGATGTCACAGTGTCTTTTCTGTTACTCTGATTGGATAATCTGACAAAAGCAGTGTAAAGGAGAAGTGGTTTATTTGGGTCACCAATCTGGATTCTAGTCCATCATGTTAGGGAACTTACATAGGGGAGAATTTCAGGGACCTGGTCATGTCACATCCACAGTCAGCATCAAGAGTGCAGCACATCAATGTATGGGTGGTAGTGTTCAGTTCTTGTCTTCTCCTTTTTATATGGTCTTGGATCCTTTGTTCAGAAAATGGTCCTGCCCACAATAAAGATTACCCCATCAATTAACTTAAGAGAATCCCTCACAGACAGTCTCCAGACGGTATCTACATGTGTGTACAGAGGCCTCTCTCCTAGGTGTCATGTTAACAATCCGTCACAACAGGAAAGCTTACTAGCATGACTATTATTATCATCACAACTACTATGTTTCAAACACAGCTCAGAGTTTTACATGCATTGTTTTTGACCCACTCCAGAGCTCAATGCATGGTAGAACAAAAGCTGTGTCATGGCTTCAAGTTGAAAATCTGTAGCTACTGGTAAACTAGGATGCACATAATTAGTATCACTTTGCACAAGGAAATACGTTTTAAAATAACTTAGGACATTATCAAAAGAAACAATGCAAGTTTGGGTTCCGTGATTCTTCACAAGGAATCTGGAAATGAATAGAAACACACACACACACACACACACACACACACACACACACACACACACACACAAATACCGTTTTATCAAGAGTTTTAGCAAAACAATAGTAATTTTGATCAGATTAAGGCATTTTATGCCAAAGAAAAACTACCTTTAGAAACCATGTATTTCATTCACATTCCTTCACTCTCTCAAGGATTGCTAGTTGAAATGATGAAGCTCTGGGTGATAATATTCAAACACCTGGGATTTCAAAGAGGACCGAATGGTGGGGAGCTCTGAATACTCCTATTGTTCCCCACTTAAGCCAGTGCATAGACTTTTAAGGGCTCAGTCAAGTGCTTCCTGAGCAACAGTGTGCTTAGTTGTAGGCCTGGATAGGTTTCCAGAAGTCCACTGGAAAGGTCCTGTAAGCAAGCCCTGAATTAAATGTTTCTCTTATATATTGCCTTGGTCATGGTGTTTCATCATAGCAGTAGTAACCCTAACTAATGCAGTTGTTTTCTACAGTTTTGCTAGTTAAAGTAGATTTTAATACATGTCCACTTGTTTCCATATCCAGTATGAGGTAAAAACCTTGATATCTGTTTAGAAGATAGAAGACTACTATGCTCATTGATTAGAATTAATATGAAAATGACCATACTATGCAAAATTATCTATAGATTCAATTCCATCTCTGATAAATATTTCTGTGACTTTCTTAACAGAAACAGAAAAAACATTATGAAGTTCACATGGAAGCACAAAAGAACCCATATTTTCAAAGCAATCCCAAGTGAAAAGAACAATGCCAGAGGTATCCCCATACCTGATTTCAAATCATACTACAGGGATGTAGTAACAAAAAATCACATGGCACTGTCATGAAAAGAGACACTTTGTCCACAGGAATAGGATGGAAGACACAGATACAAAGTCACACAGGTATAGACACTTGATTTTGACACAGAGGCCAACAATCTGTGTCAGAGAAAAGACAACCTCTTCAACAAACTCTGCTGGCAAATCTGGATAACCACTGGTGGAAGAATGAAACTACATCACTATCTCTTGACTACTTGTACATCTGGCTGTCTGGGCATGCTCCTGCGTGTGCTGATGTACCTGTGTCCACACACAAGTGGAGGACAGAAGGCAGCATCAAGTGTTGCTCCTTCAGAGGCACCATTTCCCTTGCTTTGTGAGACAGATTACTTCACTGGATTATGCTAGGCTGGCTAGACAGTGAGCCTTGGGCTTCTACTGTGGGGAGTCTGGAGCTTCCCAATGCTGGGATTACAAGCATATGCTACCACGGCCTGATGTTTTTTTTTAAAATATGGGTTCGTGGAAGTGAAGTCAGATCCTCAAGCTGTGGCTTTGAATGTGCTCTGAAGTACTGATTGCCTATCTACCCCCCGCCAGCTGACCAATGTTGAGATAGCACAAGAGTCATCAACCTAGAACATAAAAGTTAAGGACATCTATAATCAAATAACAGTTCTACAAGCTCACTTTAGTAATATTAGCCTCATCTAAAAGTTATGTCCATAGAATAAACTATACTTAGCAAAATATAGAGCTAGCTGACTTTACAGGGTTGTTTTTTTTTTTAAATAAGGCAAAATAAGGTACTATTACTTTCAGTTTGGGTTTTCATTCATCGGGAAGAAAGCCAAAGTGGGTTAGTACTTGTAACCAAACACTTCCAAGAATTGTTTTCAGTTTTCTCTTTCATTTGATACACAACATAAACAGAAAACTCAAAAATTAAAAACATACATATAGCTGATGTTTTAACACTTCAGAAAACAGATTTAGGCTAATTTTTTATTGCTGAAATTTGCTAGCTTCCAACTACATTTTCACATGCAATGTCACCAAGCCAATATAGTCTTTCATTTTCAACTTCTCTAAAATGTATTCTTTTATAAAAGAATTTCAAGCAAAGGAAACGGTACGATTTTTCCTTCTTCAATATGAAAAGTTGCGACTTGCTTTTCAGACAATATGGATATTTCTGAAAGATTGCTGAAGGGAAATTCAACCTTCCGACAATTTGGCTTTCATCTTACATCCAAAATGATTATTTTTATGGAAACCATTTCTTACTCAAGGCCCTGTAAAAATGACAAAAAGATCTTTAAAATTCTGAGCATGGTCTTGGAAGGCAATTAATAAGTTAAAAGAGGTAAGAAAATGATGAATCAAATAAGCATAAAGTACCTTCGGTACTGATGGAGGAGGATGAAATTACCCTGGAGAATGACATATGGGAAGGGGATGTCTGTGCAGTGTTTTGGCTTAACTTGTGACATTTAAATTAATGTTACTGGCAAGTAGCTTTAAAAATCAGTCACCATGAGACATCAAAGCTGGCCGGAGGCCCAAGATAAAATAATAATTATTAGTGATTCAATGTGGACAAGGAAAATATGTAATTCATTGAATATTTTGACTTAAAGGATATTTACCAGATTTACAGGTTGTAGTATTGAGTCCTCTCTGACCACGAACTTTACAGTGGAACAAAGCTGTTCATTCAATAAAAATAAACCTAGCGTAGTTACCTGATACAGGTCAAGGCAATTTGTTTTCCTTCTGACTGCTGTATCCTCGTAACATCATGCACATATAGCTTGCAATTGTTGCAAACTCTATAATAATAATATGGGAGAAAAATACTGTATTTGAGAACAACATGCCACAACGGTCATTCAGAAAATAGATCACTCCATTGAGGCAACTTCTAAGCATAATGAAACTGAAATTTACGGCTTGAGAATTAGTCCTACAAAGAGTGGTTATAGGCCTTCCCCTCTACCCAGAGGGAAGATAACCATCAGATAAGATGCACACTCCACCCCAAATGCAGGGTGGACTGCAATCCTTAGCACATCCACTGAATCTCTATGCATTCCAGCTACATTCCATGCAGCATTTGGGAATTTAAATAGGTTAAAGTCAAGGATTTTAATTCAGGGAGTCTTATATTATCTATAGATGAAAAGACTCTCTTTCAAGGTAGTCAGTAATTTTTAAGATAATCCACAGCTTCCTAAGAAGAGAATTCTCTGACACACTGGAGTGTGTGACAATAATTTCTGAGGTAAATCATAAACCATTGTTCCAACTAATAATGGTGAAGTCTACAAACTATCCTGAAAGATTCTTGAAGTACGTTGTGCATGTGTTTCCTGCAGCCATTGTACCAAAGTCTCTTGCCTGTGTGGTTAAATAGCTGAAGCACACTGTCTCAAAATTCTCAAGACTGGAAGTCCTAAGTCAAGGTATTGGCTGGGTTGATCCCTTCTGAAGAAGAATCTAGTCCAGGTATTTCCCCGTTGTAGAGAGTTGGCTCCCCTTGTGGCCTTTCATGGTACTGTCCCTCTGTGAATGTCTTTGTGTCCCTCTTCTTTTCTTTTTTCTTTTTTTTTCCTTTTCTTTTTTGTTTTGTTTTGTTTTTGTTTCCAAGACAGGGTTTCTCTGTGGAGCCCTGGCTGTCCCAGAACTTACTCTGTAGACCAGGCTGGCCTTGAACTCAGAGATTGCCTGTCTCTGCCTTCCAAATGCAGGGATTAAAGGGACAGAAAAGCAAAGAGCCAAAGGAAAAAAATCACAAGAAACACATATAGAGTCAAAGACACACAAATTTGCACACACAAAAATCTCATAAAGACAGAAAATCAGAAACAATAATATGTAAGCAAAAGACCCGTGGGAAGAAAAATACCCAGGTAAAGCATTATGAGACCAAAATAAATAAACTAATTAATTAGAAAACAAAACAGAAAGAAAGAAAACACCAGGCATGGGGCCCGCCTTTACGTGCCATTTGTAAGCCCACTAAGACTCCATCAGAGAAAACTACTTTTTCCTTTATGAGCAGTTACCAATTGGAGATAGTTTTTGGCTTAGGGATGTGGGTTTGTATCCATTTCCCCTCTCAGCACTGGGATCCCATCTGGGTTAGACCTGTGGAGTCTCTGCATGCCACCACAGTCTCTGTGAATTCATAGGTATGCTAGTCCTTTTGTGTCTGGAAGGACAAGTTTCCTTGGTGTCTTGCATCCCATTGACTGTTAAAATCTTTCTTTCTGCCTCCTCTTCTTCAGAGCTCGCTGAGCCCTGAAGGGAGGGATTTGATGGAGACATCCCATTTAGGATTGAGTGTTCCAAGGTCTCTCTCTCTCACTCTCTGTAATCTGTCCAATCACGTGTCTCTGTGTTTGTTTTCATCAACTGCAGGATTCATGTTAACTTGTTTACCTATTTCCAATGATGAGGGTCACACTCTGGTGCTCAGTATTGGAGCTCCATACCACTTCATGTGGAGCTGAAAATGCTTGGAATTGATCTCTGAGCACCCAGTCACCTGGGTCCAGACTATCAAGAAATAACCCAAACCTTAGCTCTAAGTAAGGACGGGCTCTGACCCCATTGTCATTCACATCAAACATTTTAGTGTTCCTTACAGTCCACTTCTTCTTCTTCTTCTTCTTCTTCTTCTTCTTCTTCTTCTTCTTCTTCTTCTTCTTCTTCTTCTTCTTCTTCTTCTTCTTCTTCTTCCTCTCCTCCTCCTCCTCCTCTTCCTCCTCCTCCTTCTCCTGCTCTCATCACTCCCATCCACACACACAACAACAATCACAAGAGGAAGCATGAGTTTATGTGTTTCATAAACCTTGAATTGTTTTCCATTTTAGTGCTTTAAGTTGTGTCAATAAAAACAATAACCTTTGTGTGGCTTATCTCTTTATCAAAAGCAGTCAGCGTACATTGCTAATCTCTGCTTTAACCACCTGCAGTGGCTACCCACCTTAAGTGTAAGCTTTTGCTTAGATGGAAAGAGAAGATCAAACATCTGAGTAAGTCTTAATTTAACAACTCCTCCTCCTCCCCCTCTTCTTCTTCTGAGATAGGGTTTCGTTCTGTAGCTCTGGCTGGGCTAGGACATGCTATGTAGACCAGGCTAGCCTTGAACTCATAGAGATCTACATGTTTCTGTATCCTGAGTGCTAGGATTGAAGTCATGTGCCACCACGCCTGGATCTTTCTTCTGGCTATTGAAGGCATGGTGTTAGATCAAAGGGAAGCATAGGTTGGGGTTTCTTTAGACTCCCTTAACTGGAGAACTTATCCAAAGAGAGCAAGCCTCTGCTAGCCACTCTCCACTGTTTGACTTGGAGAGTTGGTCATTCATAAGTGGCTACTCTTCTTGACAACTGTTCCACAGGCCTTGCAGAAATACCTGCCCTTTTTGGGAGACATCGCCAGCCTGAAGTTGTCCCTATGTAGCAGAAATGTGTGGTCCTTAGATACAGAGGGTCTACTTGCAACTCTTTTTCAGTCTCCACCTAGAGTTGAGCCACAGAGCCAGAGAGGCGACTCAGTCCTTCAGAGCACTTGTTGCTCTTACAGAGGACCTGGGTTCAGTTTCCAGAGCTCATATCAGTTGGCTCACAATGGCTATAACTCCAGTTCCAGGGTATCCAGCGGCTTCTCCTAGCCTTCATGGGTTTCCGTTTGCACTCAGTACACATAGACTCCTACATACTCACATATATACAGATAAATAAAAATAAATAAATCTCTTTTTAAAAAGAGCTAAGTTTGAAAAATAAAGATGGATACATATGTAGTATAAGTGAATTTTAAAGGGCTCATTTAATATGAGGTATTTATATGTGACTTGAGCTCCATATTCATACAGTAGGCTGGCTAATCTGATTTGATGATATGATATGAAATCAAATCTCATCCAAATGTTCACTTTCAGTCTTTGTATGACTTTGAGCTTTTGGCTTAGGGTAAGGAAACGGAGAAGAGGGTGTCTTCTAAAAAACAGATGTATAAATCCTTCCGTTTTCTCCCTCAGATCCTTGAATTTTGACAGGACAGAGACATTATCTTGAGAGACAAGGCTTGTGGCTTCTCTGTCCTATTCCCTGCCACAGGAAGTGTTGTATTCTAGCACAGAGTTCTCCAAGCTTATTAATTTCTGCATTCAAAAATTGAAATTATACTGTTTTTCTGACATGGATCAAATGATAGGTTGTAAATGAAACTAATCATCTGTAATCTCTCCTATAAGTACAAGGTAGTTGTATTTTGATGTATATAGTTAACATAATATTACTAGCAACACATTCATGCAAACATGAATATTAAAATATTTTCTGACTCTTTGGCCCAGGACCCCAAGGATCCCACCCATTCTTCTACCAGAACAGGCTAAAAGCTGAAGTGTTCAAATGCTTTTAATCATTATTCTTGTTAATTTCAGAACATTAATCAGAATTGTGCCATGTATTGTATAAGATTCATAGATCTGACTAAACAACTCTGTCTTCAAGGTCAACTACAAAATGCAATATTGTAAAATGTGTGAGCGTGTATCTATATATGCTCACCTGGAAGTGTGCATGTGTATGCACATGTATGCACATATGTTGAGGCCAGAGGTAAAAGTGAGGTGTCTTGCTTGATCACCCCCCACTTTATTTTGAAGACAGACTCTCTCCCTGAACCTGGAGCTCTTCAGTTTAGCAATAATAGACATATTCATCTCCTGTTTCCTATTTGACCGTTGCACTCCAGATATCTACCTGTCTCCTCCCAAAAGTACTGGGGTTGCAGATATGTTTAGTCATCATAACCAGCTTTTCATGTGGTTCTGAGCATCCGACTTAGTTACAAACACTTGTTTTGCAGGTACTTTACTGAGAAAACCACCTCTCCAACACTTTAATAACTTATTCATTAAAAAAAATGTCTCTGTGGGCATGGTGATACAGGGAAATAATCCTAGCATCCAGATGCTAAGGCAGGCAATAGGAAGTTGAAGGGTAACCTGAGCTACAGAGAAAATTTGAACTATCCTGGGCTAAATATCAAGATCCTGTCTCAAAAGACAAACAACCAAAGTTGGATTATTGGATCAATGGTGATACACTAGGGGTCATTTCCTTGAAATGCAAAATAACACATATTTGTAATATAAATGGAAGAGCTTAAAGATGACCTGGGCATTGTTGTCTTATAAAAGTCTTCACAGAGGTGGTTTAAATTTTATGAACTGCAAATACAATTTTGGATTACCCTTCTGAGTTTGTATGTATTATTCATATATGTAGAACACATACCACTGGGAAGTAAGGGAAATTGCCTAACCCAATGTAAATTAAACTTCTTTCAAAAGTTTCAAAAATAGCAATTATTGGATCAATGGTGATACACTATTTATAGCCTCTTTTGTGACAATTCCTATAAAATGTTTCTTAATAATGCATTTTTTAAAAAATTGTCCTTGTTAAGATTGAGTCATAGGATTCTTTACATGTGCTCTGATTCCAATTGTCATGTTTAAACCTACAACCCTGCCTAAGGTTTTTCACTCCTTGGAACAAGCTTTTGCGTGTCCTTGACAAAAAAAATAATAATAATAAGTAATACAATAAGAAGAATAAAAACTCACAAAGACTAAAGCATGAGGCACCAAAAAAATGAACAAAAAGGCATGTACAGGATCTTTTTATTTGATATAAAAAAGTAACTATCTTGTGAACATTGGTGAGTGGCTGAAAACTCGTTTGGGATGTGGGATGCTATGTAGTGCTAAGTGGGGCATGGTTTGAGCAGGGTTAAGCTTGGACTTCCCTAAGTCTCTGGAAGCAGATGAGGGCCGTTTTGAATGTAAGTCCACTGTCACCTCGTCATCTATTTCCCTGCCTCGTGTCACTTCACCTGAGTTCTCCTAACAAGAAAAAAAAAAAGAGTTTACTTTCCGTCTCGTTTTTCACAAATTCTGTTTTTATTTCTCTAGCACTGACTGGTTCAGGGAGCAATCTCTCTGTGGAGACAAGATAATAATAGCTGGTGGAGTTTTGGTCCCTGGCTGCAGGCGGGGTTGACTCGGAATGAGCCTACAGAAAAAGCAGAAGAAAGGAGCAATGAAAACAGGACAGCGCTGGGTTGGGAAATGCTTTGGTGGGTACTCTGAAAAATGAAAAAAAAAAAAAAAAACAAAAAAAACAAACTTCTTTTTGACTTCCTTACTTAGGGCTTCCAAAGCCCTCTACACTCATCTGCCTCATAGAGTCGACTCTAATTTTTTTTAAAGAAAGGTATTAGAACCCAGGGCTACCACGTCCTGACATTTAACACCAAAGATAGACGAGAAAGCTTCGTTGTTTCCAGGCTAGAACACAGATTGGCTTTTGCCCACTGAGATCTTCAGCTTGCTCAGCCTCCTTTATCACTGAGATGGGCTTCCTTGTGTCAGAAGCCGCCACAGCAGGTGCCATAAGAAGCTCGTGGCTGGTGGTAGCACGCACCAGATGTCCATCCAAAGCAGATATGACCAAAAGAAACTGAAAGAAAAACAGAAAAAGGGAAGCATTTGGGGAATGGAGGAAACACTGGTGAGAAGTCACACACTTGGCTTTAAAGAAACATGATCACCCTCTTAGTCTATGGACAAGAGAATTTCATGTTCAGACAATATATTTTACATAGATTATTTTTTGTCTAATTGAATTGAAACAAACCCATGTTCTTGCCTTCAACAGGCCAATAAAATGAAAAGAGTAAAGGCCACATAGAGCTCCATTCATTTAATCGAGCTTTGGACCTGACGCTAAAGCCCTGACATGTGGCTGGGCTGTGCTCTAGTGGGTGACAAGTCCTCCTTCAGAACAGGACATGGCTGGCTCCTCCATGATCTATGGAGGGAAGAGCTAGAGACACGCTTTCCCACTTCTGGGCTAAGTCATTCACCACCCAGGAAGATCCTTAAGAGGCTCTGTAGTTAATGTTTACCAACTGCTTTAATATCTTAGGATTAAAAAGGGCAGAACCGAAAGAAGAGGCTGGGCTGGAACTTGGAAGGCAGTCAGAAATCCAGTCCCACAAGCCTAATGGCTTGTTTTCAACATTGGTTTAACCTCCTTCTGCTATCAAGAAACCTGAGAGTGCTCCGAGGAAGTTTATGCTGAAGGAAATGGAGAAAGTGTACATTGTTTTGGAGCTGTTTTGTTAAGGCTCCTGGATGGCAAGGGTGTGCATTTTCTATTTATGAACGTTTGCTCAGCTTGTAGAAATGTTGTGGGTTTCAGTCCTGCAGCCAACCAAGATTGGGTAGCATGCCATGGCACCTTGGAAAAAGCAAATTCTGTGAGAGCCCTTGAATCATCTTAAATTTTGCCCTTGAAATAGCTGGAAATGAACTTGGCCCCTATCCAACATAGGCCAGCGAAGAGAACATGCCAGAGGGAAATGTTTTTGTCCATGCTGGAATGACCAGCTGTCACTGCGTGCCAACAAGCAGAGGGCACAGAATGGCCGGATCTGTGGGAATAAGCAAACAGTCCTGTTTTCCCCGCAGAAACTCATTTCACTGTGTGGCATATTGACAATGGTGAGCTATATTTGCAAAGCAGTAGGTGTGCAAGCAAAGCATCCACCAGGGCAGGGGCAAATATTTACCCCGGCAGATCTCAGGAGCCACCCCACAGAGCTCCTTCTTCCCAGGTTAACACATTTCAAAGTGCTGGTTTGGGAAGGAAGCATTTGCTGGCACAAAAATATTCTGTAACTAATGTTTATTTCAAAGCCAAGGTGATTTAAGTTACTAATTACACTGGTATGAGAAAAGGGTTGGGCATTCCTGTGTGGGGGAAGAAATGGTTAAAGGCATGACATTTGAGTGTGGGGTACATGGGATTATTTAAATTAGCTTGATCCAACCCTACATTAGCTTTGATCCAGTCTGGTCTTTAGTTGGTCTGTGTTTAAAATATCTTCCTATCAGTAAAGGAAACTGCTAGCTTTAGTCCAGAATACTAAGAATGCCAACTTAAGTACTGTGGAACTAATTCAATATCATTTCAGAGCTGCATTAAAATTACTTTATGTTCTGTGTTAATATTTGGGACCTTGACACATAGGAGCAGTTATAGTAAGTGCTAAAGAAAGTATACTTTTAAGAATAAACCAAAATAAATGGAGGAATATCTTTTTTCTCTCTCTAAGTTTTAAAAAGAAACTGTTTTAATAGGTATGTGGTTTCCATGTTACATGACTTAAAATATTTTAACTGTAACAGTCTAAAAAATAGTAAGGACTGCTGTATGTGCATATATATATCATCATACATATAGATATTCAAGTACAAGCGTGATTATTTTTAACACAGTTTTTAAAATGGAGAGTCTAGACCATGTTGTCTATTTGTTTCTTGGACAATTCTCATAGTGCTCACGCCACACTTGTGTTCTAGTCTCTCTTCTAAGCACGTATCACATATTGATCTATTTAATTCTTAGGTAAACCTAGCAGATCAATAGTTCTCAACCTGTGGATTGCAACCCTTTTTGGGGTCGAACAGCTCTTTCATGGGGGTCACCTAAGACCATCAGGAAACACAGATGTTTACATTATGATTCATAAAGTATCAAAATTATAGTTATGAAATAGCAAGAGAAATAATTTTATTCTTGAGAGTCATCACCACACGAGGAGCCGTATTAAAGGGTCGCAGCCTTAGGAAGGTTGAGAACTACTGTAATAGAAGGACATGTTTTGCATATCTACTTTACTTGACGGAGTCCCCGAAGCACAGAACATTTAATAACTGGCCAGATCTCCCATTCTACTAAGTGGGATAACTGAGGTTAGAACCCTGAGTGTCTCCATAGAGAATCTTTGCACTTGGCTGCTTTGCTAACCTGGCAGTCAGGAGATGAAGTATACCCCTGCATTAGAATGAAGCCATACCCTTTCAAGTCTCTCCTGTCCCACTTTGTCAACCATGCTTCCTGTTGACTGGTCCTGCCACACAATTATGATTGGTGTTGATTATGGTGAACTCACAGGAAAACACTGAGTTCTATTTGAGCCGTTAATGGCTGCATGATACTTAATGCGATCTTCATAGTTGAGAGGGTAAACAGTAAACATAATAGAATTAGCCTGTTAAAATACGCTGTTAACTCAAGCTCCCTGTTTCAACACGCCACATCAAAGAAATACAGAGGAGTTCAGAGGCTTGCTTTTGGATGATTACTTTTAGCTTAGTGAGCCAATCAGAGCTGGAAGGGAGCACTGGAGAGGGGGCTCAGTCATTCAGAAAATTTGCTATCCTTGCAGAGGACCTGAATTCGGCTCCCAGCATTCATATGGAAGGCAGCTCATGAGCATCTGTAACTCCAGTTCTAGAGAATTTGATGCTCTCTCCTGGTCTCTCTGACAAGCATGCGCGCGCGCGCGCGCGCGCGCACACACACACACACACACACACACACACAGAGAGAGAGAGAGAGAGAGAGAGAGAGAGAGAGAGAGAGAGAGAGAGAGAGAGAGAAAGAGAGAGGAGTATCAGTGTTTATTCTCTTAATAAGGAGTCTTAGTGGCCTGGGTAATACTACAGGTTTATTTTTTAAACAATGTACACAAGCATTGTGACATCTCTCGAGCCTTCCCATCAAAACCATTTCTAGCTTGTGTTGTAGGAGGTGAGAGTGAGGGGAGACTGAAGAGTGGGAAGGAGAAAGGCTTAGAACAGTGTGAAAGAATAGGGTTTTTACTCAGCTTTTTATTTATCACTTCCAGTGCTCTGGAGGCTGGAACCCCTCACACACCCCCTTGTGGTCTGGAAGTACTTTAGAGACCTGTCTATCACACCGCATCTGATTTTCTTTTTTGGCCAATGTCACATCAGAGCACGGGGCTAAGACTCTGTCCATCCACCCAGGTTTTTCCATGAAAACATGATCCTTACTTAATAATAGAACTTTCTGTATTATGTGCTTATTCTAAATTATGATTATGACAGTGATGAATTCGAGCATTGCAAAAAAGAGTAATGACATGCTGTCTGCAGCATGGGAAAAGATAATTTCCTCGGTGGTGATTGTCCTTTTTAATATCAGGTAGACATGAACCCTGAGTGTCTAATTCACGGGCGTGGGTCTGAGGTCTCAGCTTCGGTTTTTAAGAAGTATAATTCCTTTACTTTGAGAACCTGAGTGGCGTTCTTTGCTTGTGTTTTTGAGCCATAATCCTGCCAGACTAGCAAGACTTTTAAACCACACTCTCTTCAAGAATTTCCTCATCCTTCATTCCTATTCTCTTCTAGTCAACTTTGGTGCAAGGGACAGTCCTTTCATATTGGGGTCTTTCCTCTTGGTGGAGGTAAGAGAAAACTAAGCCCACTTTGCCATCTTCTTGGGTTCCCCGGAGGATACAGAGAAGAAGCATCTTTTGACCTGTAGAGACTAGTACTAGTCTCGTTTCTTTGAAGCAAGCCATTCTTACCCTCCCTACAAGCCCATTTCCAATCTTTTCTATTCATTTTAACCTCTTAACAATGCATTGTAAGTGTCTGTAAAGACTTGGGCTTTGGGAATGTAAAAGTCATTTCTAGCTTCAGTTGCAAGAGTGAGGGAAATCTAGGGGTGGAGGGGAGAAGTCTGAGGGAAAAAATGTGGAATAGTATTTCAAAACACTGCTTCGGTTTATATACTGATAGGCAGTGGAGTGTGGTTACAAGAGGGTCGACTCTGAGTGTAGGCCATAGCAACTGACTTGCAATTGTTCACCTACAAACTGAGTCACCTTGAGTATACATCTGAGTCTGTGTCCAATTCTCTATCTGTAAAATATGGACAATGACAAGAAGATCATGGGATTCCTACAACCATCATATAATGTTTTTTTAGACTTAAAATGCAGAACTGTATCTGGCACAAATAAATTCAATGTTTCAATTAATTGCTGCTCTTATGACTATGATCAAAAGTCATGTTGCTCATTTATTCTTAATAGCTGTGACAGAGGAAAACCTCAGCTTAGCTTTAATCATTAGCCAGATTTGTCTTACTTCTTTTACCATGTTAAAATCAGTGTACAAGTGGAATGCGATGTATTCTCAGACTCAAGAAGGATTTATTTAAGTTTCAGGAAATAGCCATTGAAGGACTCTCCATTGAAACCCCAAGATTATTACATTAGAAAATGCTTTAATTTTCTCTTAGCAAAGAGAGCAGAGAACATTCTTATTATTTCTCATGAGGAGATACAGTATACTAAAAGAAATTCTTTGAAAAAAATCCTCCATAATAACTTTACAGTTTTATACATATTCAGAGATTTATTTGAAAGGACAATGGCATAAACACATTGCATTTTATTTAAGGGCTGGTCAAAAACAACACATTGTATTCATTGACTTTCTGCAGTCCTAATTCAAATATTACCACTTTGTAATTTTCAAGCAATAAGTATTATAGGAAAGACAATCCTCCATTGGAAGGGTGATTTTGATTTATGACTTTCAATCAAATATTTATATAGCTTTCATGTCACCCATTTAATTTTTATAGCATTATGGGGAAATAATTTTCGTGTTTAAAAAAGACATAAGAATAGGAAATGATTTATTACAAATCAGAATGTTGTAAATCATGTGCCACAAAAAAAGAAATAAAAACATGGTTTGATTACATGAACTGGCTAGTCACAAACAATGTCTAGTTTATTAAAACTAGTGATTAATTCAGCTTTAAGTGAGAACATTGCAAATAGGTCCTTCCCCAAAGTTCTTCGTTAGCCTCTAATCACATCTAATACCAAAACAATTGCCCCCTTGCTACACAGCCAGTCTGTCTGCCATGGGCAATTACAATATCCTCCTAATTTTTTATCAGCAGTCAGAAGGATTCAAACAAAATGTAAATGGTGCCTGTGATTTTTTGGTGGCTCTCCACTCTAACAGTAAGAACCAGGGGTTTTTCTAAGATCCACAAAGTCATGGGTGATTTGAGTCTCTGTCTGACTTGCTACTCATTGAGATTACCCTTTTCACAGACACCAGTCCCTGCTGTTAAGAATGGCTTTCGCCTTTGAGAACTCTTTAGCTGGGTGAGCTTTCATATGCTTACATACTTTGCTCTTTTCTTTGTCATATCTTTAGCCCAACTTTCGCAATAGGTCTTTCCCATCCTATAAATTGTCTAATCATCTCAGTCACTCTCCTTGTCTATTTTCCATTAATTCAGTTCTTCTCTTAGCACTTACTGCAATCAATATAATTTACGTATTTAAGGTACCCCCACAAAGGTGAGGGATATTTCTCAGTACTGTTCTTTGTGACATCCTTAGTACCAGGTGTGCATTAAGAACTCAAGAAAGAGATCTCATCTATTTATCTTTCCCAGGGTGATCCATTCATCCCTCTTAGGGTTCTCCTTGTTAGCTAGCTTCTCTAAAGCTGTAGGTTGTAATCTGGTTATCCTTTGCTTTACATCTAATGTCCACTTATGAGTGAGTACATACCGTATTTGATCTTCTGAATCTGGGTTACCTCGCTCAGGATGATATGTTTCTAGTTCCATCCATTTGCCTGCAAATTACATGATGTCATTGTTTTTTTTACTGCTGAGTAGTACTCCATTGTGTAAATGTACCACATTTTCATTATCCATTCTTTGGTTGAGGGGCATCTAGGTTGTTTCCAGGTTCTGGCTATTGCGAATAATGCTGCTATGAACATATTTGAGCAAGTGTCCTTGTGGTATGATTGAGTGTTCAACCCAAGGCCTTGCCTTGGAGGAGGTGGGAATGGGGGGTGGATTGGGGGGGAGGCTGGGGGATGGGAGGAGGGAGGAGAGGAGGAATCTGTGGTTGGTTTGTAAAATGAATAGAAAATTTCTTAATAATAATAATAATAAAAGAACTCAACAAATCTCTGCCTCATGAATGAATGCTCATTCCGTTTGGGAATGTGCTGAGTTCCTTTGAAGGAATATCTTATTTAATTTTACTTTAATTCTAAGAACTGACTTACATTTTATTAGGTTGATTCTGGCTGGTAGTAATAAGTCATTGGCAAATAAGCTGGCATTGTAGATAAAGTAACTGTAGAGAGGTAGTGAAAAGTACCCAAATGTTTAGCAAAAATCCTCAACAAAAAGAAAACAGTGAACTAGAGTTAGAAGGAGTTAGATGCCTGAGCAGCTTTGTGGCTTTTGAGTAGCAGGAACTGTGTTTGATGACGCAGTTTCATTCTTATGTTGGGGCTTTACTGCCATACATTGCAGACCCTGAAAGAGCCAGTAAGACTTCAGAGTGACTCTTGCCCATAGCAAACTGTTAGCTGAAAACCTGATTCTTAGAAAGACATGGTTTATATCTATATGATCTGAAGCTGAAAACTTAATAAGATACTGTGAAGCATGTGAGACATCACTAGGTAGTGTAGTTGCTTAGCATAATATAACTACCCAGGAACCAACTATTCTCTGTGTGTGTGTCTAAAATAGATAGATAGATAGATAGATAGATAGATAGATAGATAGATAGATAGATAGATAGATAGATAGAAGGTAGATAGAAGATAGATTACAGATACATGATAGATAAAAGACTAACAAGTAACTTGTTGTATACGTCTATTATATGTATGAAGAATTTGAGTTATGATTTTATTTAAGTATTTTTTGCTAGAAACACAAATGAAAATATTAAGAAATACATCTTGTTTTCTGCCTAAGGTAAATTTTTTTTTAAAAAAGGGGAATAGCAAAAGGAGAAATAACAGACAAATTACAAATACCACCCTGAAGGTTGTGTGAATTTCATAAATTCTTTAAGTTTTATAAAATTCTGAGGAATGTGACATTTTTAGATTTGGTGTGTAATTAATTTGACAACCTGAGCCAATCCTTTGAGTTGCCCTGGAAACCAATTTTGGTAACATAAAGAAGTGCTAGCTGTTAATTGGTATTCAGAGTTAGTAGCTGGTGTCTTTGCTTCTGTCTCCATGGTAACCTAGCTGTCACGTTTTCATCCCTAACATCGTGGTAAGATTTCAGATGCATGTGTCTTAACGCACATGTCTGTAATCTCTGGCACAATGTCTGCTCATTATCTGTGAATGTGATCATCTGGGGGATGTTAGGGTTGCTGTTGAAAAGTGATTGCTTCAGGAAAATCTATTTCATTATCATTTCTCTATCCTCCACATGTGGCAAGAATCTATAGCATTCATTTCGGAAGATGTATGCCTTTGTGTTTATTGGTTGTCTACACAAAGTTAATTCTCTCCCACCCCCCTTCTCTCTGTGTGTAGGATCTGAATGCTTAAATATAAAAACAGGATAAAGTTGTATAAATTGGGAATGGTTTCTCAAGGCTGTTTATCTGAGAGTAGAGGTAATAAATATTGTATTTGAGGAATAAATGTCAAATTAGAGAAATGAGACATTTGCCATTTGAAAGAATATTCTCATATTGTGTTTGGATAATGTAGAGATATCTCATGCATTTAATGTCTGGCAATTTCTTCTTTATCAAAATGCAAGTCACCACTATTTAAAATTATTTCTTCTCATTTTTTTCTATTTATTAAACTGTACTTTGCTTTTTTTTTTTTTTTTTTTTTTTTTTTTTGGTTTTTCGAGACAGGGTTTCTCTGTGTAGCTTTGCGCCTTTCCTGGAACTCACTTGGTAGTCCAGGCTGGCCTCGAACTCACAGAGATCCGCCTGGCTCTGCCTCCCGAGTGCTGGGATTAAAGGCGTGCGCCACCACCGCCCGGCATACTTTGCTTTTAATATTTTAAAATTTCACTAATATTTTGTTGATCCTTGAGCACAGTAACCACATGTGGTTACCTAGCTAGTCAGTTAGTCTGTAGCATTATTCTAGAGACAAGTGAAATGGTTTGGGTGTTGTATAACAATCTCTTTTTGAGACCAACACCCATACTTAAACAAATTTATCTTTATCTTTTTTTTACAGCTTTATCTGTCAACATGAAGTTTAAGTCTGACCTTTCCATGTACTAGTTTTTTGACCATTAGGCGAAGAGAAAAATGTATTAACAAAATTTTTTAAAAAAATTAAAAAAACATTATCAGAGTCAGGAAATCACTAATGTTTATGAGTTTTCACTACGTAAATGTTCTTACAGCTGTTTTCAAGCTTGCTCTATGGAACTAGGTAGAAGTGATCAGGGTTCACAAACCAGCTCCAAAGCACTACCACTCATTTCCAAAGTGTGTTGTGAAGCTTCGATAAACTTCCTCAGATAAAATGCTAGCCCCGAAGGGGTTAATTCTTTGTCTTCTCAATTGATATCACCGTTTCTGTTATTCAAAGACGCAATACTTTCCTAGAGCTATAGCTCATATACTGTGCAATGCATGCATTTACATTTCTGTTTTTAACATATCTCTGGATGGACCCCATACACAATAGTTATTCTTTACGATGAATTTGCATATGCGATGGAGTCAGAATCTACCCACAATTCTTGGATACGCCTCTGTTCGTACTGCAGATTCCATTTCGGCTCCTTCGGACTGTGGGTTGTATCCAACGACTTGTGTCTATGAATAACAAGCACATGGCAGAAATGATGGCAGATCACGTCTGAAACTTTATCTTTTAAAAGTATTTTTATATTTTCTCCTTGGTCTTTCTTTCAGAAATTTGACCTTGTAAGAAAGAAGCTATCAAAATGTCTGGTAGCATTGCAATGCTCTTTGCTTCATGGGAAGGTTAAGGTGGCCCAGAACTGAGGTTTCTAGCCAACAGTTAGGTCAGTGAGCAATCTTGGAATGGATTATGACCCAAGGCAAGCCTTCAGCTATACGATGTTATAGTTGTCATATTGACTAGATGTTCATCAATAGCTCTAGTTCCAAAGCACCAACTAAGCTGCTACCAGCTGTTAGCCCATGGAAACGGGTGGGGGGATTATTAATAACGTTTTAATCCACTACATTCTGAAATGATTTGTCATACAGCAACAAATAATGCGGCATATTTCATATAAGTCCAAGAGCATAAGGGGTTCATTAGCATTAGGGTTTAATTATAGAATGTAGAGAGCATGTAGGAGAACACATTAATATTCCTAAGCATTGACAAAGAGCTTATAATGCTTTCAAGAGGAAGCTGCCATTTGAATTCGCTGTTAATGACATATTTACTGGGTATTAATAGCTTATTGCTGTCAAGGAGTTTCTGTGGTGTATAGGTATTTGAAGCAGTTTTCTGTTAATGAGCCACTTGATCAGCCTTGATCTGTGCTGCCTATGGGAAGATGGGCTTATGTGTAACCCAAAGGTCAACTTAATGAGATTCCTGGAAGTAGGAGAGGTTAATTAACAGTGTGAAATCTGTCCAAATTCCTGAAATCTCTGGCATTAAACTCAAGAGCCATTGCTTAGGCTTTTATGGTGCTCATGGGTGCAAGAAAGTGATGATATATATTTATTTAAAGGCAGTAATTCCTCTAATGGTTTTCAATAAATATTTAAGTAGAAATGTCATTGATATTTTTTTAACTAAGGCTTTAAATGGGTCCCTCCTTTCCACAAGGAGACCTCCTAAAGAAGCAGATAAATTATTTAAACAATGAAGAATATTCAGCCTATATTTTACCTTGATTTTCACACCTAAAACTACAGATTATTTGGTTCAGTGGAATCAGAGATATGGCAAGTCTGCACATGGTTTCTGAGTGGAAATAATATCCCTTAAAAATCCATATTTTAACTTGATAACACTTAGCAGCACAGTAGTGGTCCTTAATAATGCTAAACAATAGCATTTTGGAGAAAAATCTGAAATAAGTGTTAATTATCTAAGTGAAATATGTTAAAAATGCAAATCACATTTACAAACACAAGTAGTAAATACACAGAGACTTGCTAGGGCAAAGAATAAGAAGAAAAAGAATGAAAGAAACATGAGCTCATCTCCATGTTTTTAGGTCAAAGATGCTACACAGATTCTATATAAGATGAAAAGATAAGTCCAGATGAATCAAAACTAAAATTTACTTGACAAACTGAGCTATTTACAGCTCCCAGCAATAATCTTCATTCCCTTTTATTCCTATTTTCCTAGGAAGAAGTTTTGGCTTTGTTTTGTTTTTTAACCAAAGAAGTGGATGATCTGATTATACGGTTATCTGTATTTAATATTTATCTTTTTGACACTTACTACATTTCCACCATAGTTTCTGCTTTGAAGCTAATTGATTTTAAAAAATATTGCTAATGGATCCAGCTATTCTCATACATTCATAACAACAAAAAACTCGATGAAAAAGATTTGTTTCAATTCAAGCATCTATTTTATGAATTCCTGATGACAAATTAAGTCTTTGATGACCAATAATTTCTTAGTTCTTATTATTGTGAATTTTACATAATTCAGCCTGTTAGTAGAATTGAGTGACAGATGCATGAAGGGGAAAGTGTACTCTGACATCTGTACTATTAAGCTCCTTAAAGCGACAAGATTAGCACCAGCTTCCAGCCTGACTTTGGACTTCGGATAAAGCCATTGTCTTCCCAGAAATCAGTCTCAGGGGAAGACAGGCATGACTTAGAAGACTGCATTAAGAAACTAATGATGCTATGATGGACAGGCACAGGGCTGGGACACAGAGAAAGCCATTAGCTTCTCTCCCAAGATTTTATACAGGGAGCTCCAAGGGGGTGAATCACTGTTAGGAACTGAAAATAGGAGAACGTTTCTGTAAGAGGTGATACAAGCTAGGACGGGATGTTGAACTTGCCAGTCTATTCCTTAAGAGTGGATATATAAGGAAGAGTGGATATGTGAGATCAAATAGCTCAGGTCACCAGATCACCGTGACCAAGTAGTTAAGAGGTGTCTATGAGTGATTTAGAGGATCCAAGGAAGGCATGAAGAGGGTTAGTAGAATATGGTCTTTAAAGGTGCAAGATGAGAGACATGATATGCATAAATAATATTTTGGATTTGAATTTTTGACTTTTTTGGCATTGGTTTTTTCGTTGACTGACGAATCCATTTCCTCTACTGAATCCTCTACACCAGAGATCCTCTCTTCCATCTCTTGTATTCTGTTGGTTATGCTTGCATCTGCGTTTCCTGTTTGTTTACTCTGATTTTCTTTTTTTTTCTTTTTTTTTTTTTTTTTTTTTTTTTGGTTTTTCGAGACAGGGTTTCTCTGTGTAGCTTTGCACCTTTCCTGGAACTCGCTTTGGAGACCAGGCTGGCCTCGAACTCACAGAGATCCGCCTGGCTCTGCCTCCCAAGTGCTGGGATTAAAGGCGTGCGCCACCACCGCCCGGCTGTTTACTCTGATTTTCTATTTCCAGCATTCCCTCTGTTTGTGTTTTCTTTACTGTTTCTATTTCCCTTTTCAGGTCTTGAAGTGTTTCCCTCACCTGTTCCATTGCTTTTTCATGGTTTTCTTTAAGGGATTTATTGTTTTCTTCCACTTTTTTATTTGTCTTTTCCTCTAGTTCTTTATAGATTTCTTCCCATCTTTTGTTTGACTTTTTCTCATTTTCTTTATTGATTTCCTCCACTTTTTTGTTTATCTTTTCCTCAATTTCATTTTTCATTTTTTTCTTGAAAGGCCTCTAGCATCTTCATGATGCTATTCCTAAGATTGCTTTCTTCTGCTTCTTCCACCTTGTGATGTTCAGGTCTTGCTGTTGGAGGAGAGCTAGGTTCTGGTGATGCTGTATTGCTCTTTATGTTGTTGTATGTACTTCTGCTTTGATGTCTGCCCATCTCCTCATCTAATAGGTATAAGAGGTACCTGTGTCTGAGTGAGTTGCTGTTGGTCCACTCTGTGTTTGTTGCATCTGTGTCTCAGGGGGCCCTTCTGGGTCTAATCTTAGCTCTTGGTCTGATTGGAGCAGGCAGTTTCTGTGTCTCAGCGAGCTGCTCTTGGGTCAACCCAAGCTAGTTGATTCTGTGACTCATGGATTCGTTCTTGGTCTTATCAGGGCTCTTGGTCCAGTCAGAGCTGACAGATTCTGCGTTTCAGGAAGCCTCTCTTGGTCCAATGAGAGGTGGCAGATTCTACTCAGAAAGCCACTCTTGGTCTAATCAGGGCTGGCAGATTCCCTGTCTCCTGAGTTTACTCTTGGTCCAGTGATGGCTCTTTGTCTAATGAGAGCTCTCTCTTTCTCTGGGCCGGATGGGAGCTCTGTGGGCCGGGTGGGAGCTCTCTGGGCTGGATGGGAGCTGGAGGTTGGTCTCTAAGCCTCAGGAAATGGTGGGGTCTCAGGCAGATGGGTGTGGGGGCAGGGTGTGTAGATTACAGGGTCCGCTGGGGGGTCTTGGAGAAGGGGAACCTTCCCGCAGGAGCCCTGCCTGCTGGGCAGCAACTGAGGCCGAGTTGGGCGGGTCTTCCCTGGGAACGGCTGGGGCCCAGGGATGGAACCTAGGGGCAGGCCTCCCTGGGTATGGGATTTGAATTTTTATCTCACATATGAAGTCTGTTGGAGACTTATGCCATAAAATGGCATGATCATTATTTTGTATAAGAAAGTAGCATGTCTGCAGGAGCTAAATATGGAAGGTAGGGTAAACTATAGTCATGCTCTCTGGAACACCACATAGAAAATAATTATAATAGTTTTTTGATATGTTAATTCTCAAATACAGGTGGCAGAAAGCAAGAATGCTGTAGTAGTTTTAATGGAAAAGTCTTCCATAAGCTCTTGCATCTGAATGCTCAGTCACAGTTGGTAGTGCTGTTTGGGGAGGTTATGGAACTTTTAGGACATGGAAACTTAGAAGAGAAACTATATTACAGGGAAAGGCTTTGAGTTTATAACCACACCCCACCTCCAGTTTACTCTCTCTTCTCCCTGTGTGTCACTGAGATGTGATCTCTCAGCTTCCTGCTCTTGCCACCATGCCTTCCCACCATTGTCAACATCAAGCTCCCTGGAACTGTAAGCCAGAATAAACTCTTCCTTATGTTGCTTTTGGCCATGGTATTTTAGCATAGCAATAGAAATATAACCGATGAAAATCGTAAAGAGGATCTATTACATAGAAAATAGGTGGATATTCTTTGTAGATACATTCCAAATTACTCTAGAAGGTACTGGCTCCAAGTCTGGGTCCTGTGTCTACCCTTGAAATATTTAGCTGAGGTAGGGAAGTAGAATCAAATGGTAGGAGAAGGATCCTGGCACTAAGTAGAAAAATGGGGCACCTAGAGGAGGGGCCTATTGTAATCTGGAAAAACAACTCATTGAGGTTCCACTGGGAGGGGAGTACATGGAGTATGTTAAATTGGGTGAAGTGATCAAGCTTTATGGGTAGCAGTTGGCCAGACTTTGGTATCACATGTAATCTAGACAGACAGACACAGGTGATACAGGCTGTCTTCAAGTATTTGAAGATGTAGTAGCCTTGGTGACAATGTTTAGTCTTTCATTTAAGGTAAAAGGAAATTTCATTTAGGAATTTAGAAATAGGCAGGTTTTTTTTTCCCAGGAAACTTTTTATCTGTGGTTAAAAAATAAAATCAGTCATCTTCCTTTGCTTTTGTCTGAGAGTGAAGTGGCCTCTGTCTGCCAAAAAGTGTAAAACACTGTGTAGCACGACAAGCCACAAGAGAAATGCAATTAGGAAACTTATTTTTGTAAACATCTAACTTTTGCTGGAGTTTGATATCTACATAGATATAAAGAGTGGATAGATGTCAGAAGTTTGATTGGAGTCCACTCAAAGCTGCCAAGCCCCTGCTAGGTTCCTACAGTCAGACTTCATCTTCATGGGTTTGTTGTTTGTTTTGCCCTCTGAACTCCACTAAGACTCTTAGTAATATGTGACTTTCTCAAATGTTTGTGGGATGTTTGGTGCAGGCTATTAATATTTTTTTTAATATTAGTTTCTTTTTCCTCTTGCTTGTTAATACGAATTATGATTCACACCTACCCCATGCTTTCATACGGGATGCCGGAGATACCCAATATGGAGAAAAGTAAAAATGTGATGACTTGAAGAAGAAGTGCTCTGAGTTCATATGGTGAAGCCTTGGCTCCCAGCTAGAGACGTTGTGATGTGTTGGGTCATGAGGGAGCTGGCTTTGTTAATGGGCTAATCCTTTGACGAGTCCATACTGAACTCATATTCAGGATTTAGGGCCCAGTGGAAAGAAGGAGGTCCACTATTGGTGGAAGTATTAAGGCAACTCTACATATTTAAAAGGGAGGTTTATTTTGTGGGTAACTTACAAGTAAAGGGATAGGTTACAGAGTCCTGGAAAGGTGTAGCACAGTCCAGCGGGGTTCTCTGGAGAACTCTGCTTGGTCTACCTCCTGCGTCCAGGATCCAGGAACCAGGAGAGCCAGCTCATCCGGATCTTGGGTCTTAGGGGCTCCTCTTTCAGCCCACGCATTGTGACAGTTACCGGAAGCCTCAATGGGGGAAGTACTTCCAGGTCAAAGCTGGAACAGCTGCCCACTGCAGGTCCACAGAGGTGCAGTTGTGAGAGCTATGTCTCGACAGGGCCCCCTTTTCTCTGTCGCTTTTTCTTCCTGGAAGCCATGAGGTGAGAAATTTTATTCTACCACACACTGCCTGCTATGACGCTCTGAAAGAGGAAAAGCCAAGTGGCTGTGAGCTGAAAACCAGGGAGCCACGAGTCGAAATGAATCTTTCCTCCTCAGAGTTGTTTCTGTCAGTTATTCCATCTCAGCAATGAAAAACGGACTACCAAGAAGCCAGCACCCATCACACCGCATTTCCCAGACTCATGGTGATGTATTTCACAGACAAAGATTCTGGAATCTTACTAAAACATTTGGAGACTTACAAAATTTCTTTAACTTTCAAACTTCACTTTTTCATATAAAATGTACATGCAAAATAAAGACTTATAATAGTTTTCAACAAAATGTAATTTTGCCCAAGATTATTCTTCCCTGCATGCAAATAACAGGCATGGGTGGCTCTCAGTATGGAGGCTGAAGGGATCCTGCCTCGTGTGCCTGGTGTATCCTAGGAAGATCCTAAGCCACACAATATGACTTAGTTTATACTTTAAAGCATTGGTTCTCAACCTTCCTAATGATGTGACCCTTTAATACAGTTCCTCATGTTGTGGTGACCCCCAATCATAAAATTATTTTTGTTGCTACTTCATAACTGTAATTTTGCTATTGTTATGAATCATAGTGTAAATATTTTTGGAGCTAGAGGTTTGCCAAAGGGGTTGTGATCCACAGGTTGAGAACTACTGCCCTAAACTCAAGAGACTCTGCTCATGAAATTTGAAGCCCCCTTCTGGAGACAAGGATGGAGAGAAAATGCAATAAAACTGTGGAAAAACACTGATGTCCGCCCCCCCCCCCAAAAAAAAAACACAGAACGAGAGGCCAGGGCACACAAGACTGACATCCAGACAAGTAGAGTCAACCTTGATAGAAAGGAAAGTGTGGCTCAGGAGAGTGGAGAACAAGGCACAAAGAAGATCTGGAAAACTCAAACGGTACCCTACAGCCCAAGGCATGTTACATTAGGTAAGATGGAGACAATGTGGAGGTGGCTGACAGTGACTTCTGGAAGTGTAAGGCAAGAGGTACAAGAATTGGAAGGGAAGCAACCTCAAGGAAGACACATCAGATCTTTAGGAAGCCAGAGAATAACTGATCCTGTTAAGGAAAGTAGTACATTCTGGCCCCTCATCCCTAGGCAGGAGGAAGCAGAGTTTTAGAGTGATCACATTTTCAAAGATAAATGAAAATCAATGGAATGTTCAGGCTAGCCAGTGGATAGCCAGATATGGTGGTTGTCACACATCTGCTGTCTTGGTTACTTGGGACACTGAGGCAAAGGTATCATTTCTGCCCACAAGTTTGAAGGCAGCCAGTCAACATAGTGAGACCTATCTCAGCAACCACAGGAAAGGATGCCATGAATAATGTTAAGCAATAACGAAAATAGCATTTCAAGGTGAATGATCGCATCTTTCTGGCCTGATTTAAAGCAATTCTCAACCAGAGTGACTTGGTGCCTGAGGGGACAACTGGCGGTATCTAAAAGTGTTTTTAGCTCTCTCCGCCTTTGGAGCAGTGCCATACCAGGCAGCTCTTACTAGGGCAGAGGCCACAGGTTCTCCAAACATCTGAAGTCACAAAGGCTGACCTCCCCCAGCAGAGACAGCCAAATCTGACTTGCTAGAGGTTCAAAACTAAAAACCACTCACTGAAGGTATTCCTAAACATTCCAAGAAGCTATTCCAAATTTAGTGTGTTTCCGAATCCCACCAAGTTACCTGAATTTTCTAATAAATTCTGATGAATGTAGTCACATGTGCGAAGGCTGTGGTTCTCAACCTTCCTGATGCTGCAACCCCTTTAATACAGTTCCTCATGCTGTGACCACAACCATAAAATTATTTTGTTGCTACTTCATACCTATAATTTTGCTACTATTATGAATCATAATGGAAATATCTGTTATGCAGGATATCTGATATGTGACCCCAAAAGGGTCATGACCCACAGGCTGCACTAAGGGAAGTTTTATGACAGTCTTAGGCCACTTGGTGTTGAGACTTAAGTCATTATTTACCTATTGCTACATTGCCTTGGGGAACACTTGATGGCTAATGGCCAAGCCCATTCTGAGGGCAGCAAAATTTCAAAAACAGTGAACTGAAGAAATGTCACTAACAATGACTAAACTGTAAGGGGGGTTCGTACTGTTTAAAACTATACACAAGGAGAAGGGACCAGAGCATGGACACTACAGGAGAAGTAAAAGAGATCTTTGGGATGATTCTGTATCACACACAGCGTTTTGCTTAAAAAAAAAAAAAAAACACAACTATTTTAAGCACCAAGCAAAGTCCTTTAGAAGACCCAAATAAATGTTTAATCAGCTTCTGCTGTGTTTTCCGTCATAAGGATAAGCTGGAGTTCCTAGGGGCTGCTACATTGCCAATTCTCTGTGAAGATAAGACAGGCTTTGGTCCTTTGCCTTCAAAGCAATCTGTCGATGGATTTTTCTAGACCCTTTCGGAAAACTTCCTACTTTAGGAAACATGTTTTATGAACTTGATCAAAATTTACCTCGGCCCCAACCTCTTCCTCGTAGTATAGTAACACCATGTGTGTTTTACCACGGGTACAGCACAGACACTTGCACATTCAGGTTGAGGAAAACATTCCTGTGCTTTTGATGACATTATTGGATGCTTTTCATGTAGAGTCTATCTACTATTGGGGACTTTACAGCTAGAAAAGGAAGGGCATGGGACGATAAAGTTTGCGTTTGTCAGAGGTTAAATCTGTAAAGTTGGATAGAATTGGCTATGTAAAATGTAACTTCTTGGCCTTAATTGTTATACGTTGTAATAACCCCTCAGGCAGACTTTTTTAGACAAAGGAAGCAGAAGAATAATATGTCGATGTTAGTGCTCGATTCAACAGATTTGTCCTCATACAGTATATAACAAACTCTATTGGAGGATGAACCTTACTTAAATTGTCTTCATATTTTTAAAACAAGTTTACTATTTATTTGTGTGTGTGTGTGTGTGTGTGTGTGTGTGTGTGTGTGTGTGTGTGTGTGCGCGCGCGCGTGTGTGTTGGCACTCGAGTGCCACAATATGATTATGGAGCTCAAAGGACAATATGGGTCCCAGGATTTGAACTCAGGACATGAAGTTTGGGAACAAACACCTTTAATGGCTGAACAAACTTACCAACCTGACTTCAAAGTCCTCATTTTTGATTCATTTGGTTAAGGTTTCTTCTTGAAAAACTTTCATCCGGGTACCACATTCTTAATTCCTCATTTGAGGGGAATATATATATAAAATGAATGTACATATTCATTTTAGTATAGACTTTTCCTAATATAAAACATATTAAATGTTTGGCTATGTTTCAGCTTTCTAGGAGATAAAAAATTGATTATAAAGCTATGATGACAAATCACAAATGGTCAAATTCCCATTGTCATTGAGCTTACCACTGTCCTCAACTGACTCTAACTCTTGCAAATGGCCAACATTTTTCCCAGTGTCCACATTGACCACTGATAGAGTCCATTTGCACCCTCTGGGTGATCAACAGCTTGCTCATTTCCCTTACATTTTCCCCATGCTATCCATTATTTCTATCCCAAACTTAAAGGCTTTTTGGGGAGTGGGGAGGATTTCAAAGCATTTGTTTCCTGGCCTGTATAATCGAGATATGATTCTCAACTCTGCTCAGGGCTTTTCACCCTTTGCCCTGACCATTAAAGAGTAAAGTAACCACGAACTCAGCGTGCTCTGGAGGTTCCCACTGTATTACTGTTTAGTCCGTTGTTTAACAAGGCTGCACAGAAAGTCTGCTCTTGGGAAAGACTTAGCACTTGCTTCTGAAGATTTTTTTCTTGAGCTTTTTATAATGGCCCAAAAAAGAACATTCAGTATTATCAGCTCAAGAATGCACGAGCAAAATTATTGACCCTTTGTCAAGTATAAATGAGCCTCTGAAACATCCCTAGATAAGAATAGGAAGAATCTAATACAGGGCAGCTTTATTTCTTGTTATATGATCACACATTCTATTTATAGAGTTAGAAATTAAGTTAAAGCAATTAGGAAAAGTAATTAAAAATTATTAAGAAGAAATTGCTCTTCTTTTTATTTCTTCTTTGACCTTTTTTGTTTAATTTTAAATTCAGCCTTCACTGAAGAAAACTATTTCCAATTAAAATCATCTTTTGATTGTTTTTTCTTTTTGTGTGTGTGTATCTGGTTCTAGGATGAGAAAATATCTATATGGATGACTCCTCTGGACCAAATCTTTCTCACCTGACAGAAAAGAAACTATGTGGATGAATAGAGTGTGATCCACTTTCCCTCAGCTTTTTCTTTGTGCAGCAGCTCCAAGCAGATGAAGAAATAAAAACTGGGCAAATGCAATAAAGAGGTCAGGAAAATCAGAGGAGGCCAGATGGCCTATTGCTTAAACTAAGAACACAGGGTTCTTGGGGAGGCAGCTGTTAACACATGAGTACCCACAGAGGTACCACAGAGGCGTTGTGTGCTTTTAAAAACCACATCAGAGGCTGGATGACCTGGTGGTGTTCGTCACCAAATGGAATTATTTTCAACAACTACTATATTGTTACTTGTTGGGGAGAAACTATAGCAGCAGGTGACTGGAAGTCCTGATTGGAGGCAACAGGAATTCGAACGTAAAGCTGTAAGTCCCACAGATGACTTCAGCATGCCCTCTCCTCTCCCACCTCTCCCTTCCACCAGTTCTTCCAAAGGCTTTGACACCAGACCCCGCATATCTAGCTGCAAATCTGCTCAAGCGTGCTTCTTTCTTCTCTCTATATTGACATTAGCTTGTTTTTGCCAAGCTAATGTTTCATTTGCATTTTCTATTGCATAAAACAGGAGCTGAGTGAAATCGGAGCCACCTGCGGCTCCCGTGCAATGAGACGGATTGGAAATCAATAGGCCAGAGACATTTCCAAATAAAATTATCTTAGAGGCTAGAGTTTTCAACATGTTACCCAACAACTTTGGATGGATCATATAATCGGGAGTTCACGACACAGATCAAATATGCCATTCAGATCATAGAGCACTTTGGTGGAGTTCTCAGATACTTTGATGTCATTGTGTTTAGTATTTGGGTTTAAAGACTTTTTGGAGGAATTTAGGAAAAAACCTGAAAGTTCTTCTTTGAAGAAAGCAGAAGTATGCCTACCACAGCAATAGGTACACAATTTCAGAAAATTAATAGAGGCTTGAGAGCCCATTAAGATCCATGATGAGGATTCCTGAATTCCTCCAGTCCTCCTACATGTGTCTGAATGATGAAGACAAGTGCAAGGTCGGTGCAACCTTGGAAAACAATCAGCACTATATATTCCAAGTCCGGCCATTTTTGATCATGCCATGTAGTCTATGCAGAGTATCCTGGTCCATTAGCAGCAACATCCTTCATCCAAGTCATGCTTAAAACCTCAAAAGGAGCATTCACAGAGGCAATAAGTGACAAGAAAGTCATATTGGTTAGGGTAACCCCTAAATTCACTGACTAGTGTCCTTAGAAGAAGAACCAGTGATGCCAGGCGGGTACACACTGAGGAAAGCTCCCACACACAAGCAGAAAGACCCAAGTTTGGATCTCATCGTAAGTAGCATGTGTCTCTCCTCAGTGTTCTTGTGGAAAGATGAGGGATGGAGACAGCAGAATCTCTAGATGCTCACCTGCCAGCTACCCCTGCCCACACAGCAACAATCAGTGAAAGACCCATCTCAAACAAGGTGAGGGTGAGGGTCAATGCCAGAGGTTGTCCTCTGACCTCTATATGTGCACTGTTGCATCCCCTTAGTCACACATTCTCTCTCTCTCTCTCTCTCTCTCTCTCTCTCTCTCTCTCTCTCTCTCTCTCTCTCTCACACACACACACACACACACACACACACACACACACACACACACACACACACACACACAAACACACAGGACTTTAAAGAAAATACAGGTGAAGACACATGCACACCAGGGAAGAGACAACTGATAACTGCCCCTGTCATGTCATGACCATGATATTTAAGTATTATAGTGAGACAGCAGAGCTTAGGGTGACAGATCTTCAAGATAAAGAACACTGTGGGCTGATGGCAAATATCAGAATCCAAGGCAGAGGCATAGCATGGATTTCTCTTCAACTTCCAAAATCACTGAATCCTACAGATTTCCGGCAGCCTTCTCACCAAAATTTCTATTGCTCTAAGAAACCTAATTGGGTAGAAATGTCTTATTGGAGCCCAGAGAAATAAGCAGCATGGGTTATTGCTGTTTGTTTATGTTTTATAGCCATTGTTGTTGAAAGTTTCAATACTGATCCCATCACCAGTCTGCTTGATGTCTTTCCATTTTATTTGCAAACTAACTGACCTAAGAATTGGTGCTGGGCACGTCAGTGCCCTTCCTTTCCCTGGCATTTTCTTTAGGCATTATAGTGAGTTATGTTGATGGAAGTTCTCAGACCTACACCAGTGCTCTGATTACTTTTCAAACGGCTGTGTGTTTCCCACGCTGAGGTAGCTGCTATGGATCTTACATGGTAGAGATGGGGGAAAAAAATCCAATGAAAACTTAAAAGGAAGTTCCATTTAAAGTTTCTAGTAAAATGGAAGTTTGGTTTATTCAAACAATGAGGAAACCTTGGAGATAATGTTGTTGACTTCCTACACTCTAAAGTGCTTCAGGAAGCTAACTGACTGAACTGGCAAATGATCTGTCTCCAAAGAACTGCCTCAGAGACTCATGACAATTGCTTGAGATAAGTGAACTAGCTGGAATTAATTTTCCTAATCCCATTTTCCGAACACACATGCCAGCTGTTATTCACTGTTCGTGTTATTAGGACCATAGATTACCCTGTACATGGAGACGCTGCTTTATGCTGCAGTCAAAGTGTTTTAGCAATAATCTCGAATACCAGGTGTAGTTTCCTATAATTCATTGTTCTCAATAAATTCTGAGCTAGAGGACTTTTTTTTGGCCTGGAGAAAGGTCCAAGGCCATGCTAATGTGAAAAGCCATCTGGATATGTGGCTTGAAATAGAATTCACAGTTCTGCCTATTTTCCTGTCTAAGAACTGCTTGGAAATACAGCCCCTGAAATTTGTTGAGAAAGAAAGTGGGGGTGGGACTCTTTTATATCTTGAGGAACTATGCTTTACCCTCAAACTGCATGTCAAATGCAGCTTCTATTTGTGGTGTCCTGTTTGATTTCCTGTTTCTTGAATACCGAGTAACCATTCTGGGCTTCTGCTTCTCCATGAGCAAAATGGCAAAGAATACACCTTGGAGTTGTGAGCGTGAGCTAAGCAGATAAATCAATTGGATTTTTATAAGTCTCCTTCAAATTGACAGCTGAAGGAGGGGAGGTGTTTCTCTTTGAAATAGGTTACTGTTTTCTTAAAGAGACAGTAGTGGATTCCAGGAAGATGCTGTTGAGCTAGAGTTCTCTGTATTCAAGTGTAACTATGCAAAAGGGACCTGTACACCTGCGTAGAAAACTCGGCTGTGCATCTGTTAGTCAGTTAGTTGTTACCATAGCAAACATGGTAAGGACGTACAAACCGACCTGGAAGAGTTCAAACATACACAGTGCCAGCTGGATACAGTGAGGGGCAGGAAAACTAGGAGAAGGGAGTAGAAGGTGGCTTTTTAGGGCAAAAACATAAAAGAGATCAAGTCTGGAAAAGAACAGCATGGGGCAGGGAAAAAGCTTTGAGATGACATTGTTGAGTAGTAAGTACCCCTTTGGAGGTGCAGTAGCAAATAATCCAGAAGACAGGTATGTGTCAGTGCCTGGTGAGCAGGGGAAGTGGGAAGAGGGACTCTTGAAGGCTCACTGTGGTTTAAATCTCGAGTTGGGGACTGATGAACCATACAGTGCCAGCAAGTTCATTCTTCAGAGCCTCGTCTATAACTCTTCTTGTGGGCTGCTGTTAGTATCTCAGTTAATACATGCATCTAAGTTCCTAGGAAAATACAGTGAATAATGGCTATTGATTAGCCTAATGAGGAACTAAAAGGAGAGAAAATCAAAGAAGAGAAGGCAGCCAGTTTACAACTTTAGCTCTCATGTCCAAAGGACAAAGTAGTAGGGTCTACCTGGAGGAATCCACATCTTATGATACCCATGAAGGTCCTTTAACAGTGTGCACTTGTCTCCTGAATCTCAAATGTATTAGAGCCGTGTTGTCCAATAACCAGCTACCAGCCACATAAGGACATTTAATTTCACTAGTCATATGTCCAGTAACATGGACTAATAGATTCCACACAGGACAGTATACATGCATATATCTAAATATATACAAATATATTCATGTCCCTGTGAATATATGTACGTGTTTCCATTGCCGCAGAGACTTCTGTTACCAGTACACAATTGACTGTTGTGTATTATGTAATTTAAAAAAAAAAAAAGATGTAGCCTAGGGCTGAAGAGAAATGGCTCAGCAGTTAAGAGTACTAGCTGCTCTTACAGAGGGTTCAGGTTTGATACCCAGCACCCACGTGGCAGACAACATTTGTAATACCAGTTTCAGGGAATTTGATGCCCTCTTCTGGCCTCTGCAGGCGTTGCACACATGTGGTGCACACACACATGCAAGGAAAACACTCACGTACAAAGTCAAATTAGCAACAGCAACAAAGATGTAACCCTAGAACTCAAGGGAGTGAGAGAAGTAGGGAGATAAGTGGCAAGAAGTGTAAAACTTGCGGAAGCACGCTCCACTATCTTTTTAGAGATATTGGGATGATGTCAATATTGTCCAGAACTTTAGACAGAGAAGCTCACTACGACAGAGAAACCTGAAGTTGTCATTTACAAGTCATGAAGTTGAAAGAACTCTCGCCATGTTTAAAAATGTGTCCCTACAAATGACACCTTTGTCCACAGTGGCAAAATGATCTATTGGTAGCCAATATGGTGAGCTGCTTACCTCACATAACCTTGGGAGCTAAACAAAATCAGGCTGACACAATAATGGCAACCAGACTTTCACAAATGAGTCATGGTCACTCATGAAAAGATACACCCCAAAAGAAAAATGTGAGGTTTCATCGTGTGTTTCAATGAATATGACAAAGTCCATAGAGAAAGATAATGCACCACAGTGAGCACACATAGTATCTAAGATGCAGAGAATATATCTATGGATTTGTGGTTAGCTAGCAAACAACAACAGAACCCATCAATCTGAATATATAACAAGTTTTGTTACTATAGCAACACAGGAATGAAATGTGACCGTGCATATAGAAGTCATTCTGAAGCCTAATTAGAACTGGGGTCATATTAACATCTGTGACTATGATGATATGCTCAGTCCTTGTCTAGGAGCCAGAGTCTGGCCTGTCACATTCAATCCTCAGGATTTCAAAGTGTTCTTCACCCTGTTTTATAGAGTGGAAAACTGTATCTTAGAAGAGTCAAGGTTTCTGCTGAATTAGAATGCAGAAATCCAAAGTAAGTGTTTTGCTACTGTGGTTGTAGCTGACACATGCCCAGATAAGTGAAGAAAAAAATGGACCAGTAAAAGGGTAGAAATGAAGATAACCTATTTTTAAAGGGTACATAGTCCTTTGACCACCCCCCATCTTTAGTCCTTAGTGCTATAAAATACAACCAAACACAATTGGAATATAAAATGAAGAGAGCATGAAGCCTGTGCTCTTGAACTTTGGAAGGAGACTCGGAGTTGATATGACAGTTCTGAAGAGTTTCAAGACGCTTACAGCTATCTAAGCTGAAAGGAGGAGAGTGCCAGATGGGAGCCTGAAGGAGAAGGGTCCCTGAGGCGGTTCCCTTCTGCAGAGGCTTATTGGAGGATCTTACTCCTTCGTGAGGAAGGTCTGGTGCCCTGACAGATGGTTTTAACTGAGTATCACAGATGATGCTATTCCCTAACCAGAATTTTAAGCCTTAACTTACACTTAGCGTTTTTTTCAAGCCGTAATCTCCCACAGCACACAGAACTGAACGTATGCAGTTGAACCACATGCCTTAGTGCATAAAATAATTGGTAATTTTCACATGGAATCATGCATGATCATAAACCATGTTTTATAGCACTCCTCAAGTGGAGATGGAGTCTTGATCAAGTCCTGTGAACAGAAGAAAATAAAAAGGGACAATAAAAATAAAAATTTTAGGAATGTTTTTTGTTCCGGGTTTCCCTCTGCAGGGAATATGGAGCTATGAAAAGAAACAGGCTAGGTTTTCAGGTACTAATAAGCATGGATATGAAAGCCCAGAGATGTTTGCTGTGGAGCCTAGTCTCTGTCCAATCTCATGTCTTGATGTATGAAGGAGTAAACATCACCTGAAGGGGTCTGTGTGAAAGAGAAAGCCTGCCTGTACAAGTGGAAACATCCCTAAAGGTAAAACTTAAAGACAACAGCAATGTACTTTTTATATGTAAGAACCACATCAATTTTATAGGAGATGAATAGGAAAAGCTCAAGCAATAAAATAAAAAGTAACATGGCCAGCTCTTTCTCTTTCAGCAATTTAACTTCATCATGTATTTTTTTTTCTTCAAGTGAACAAATTTATCAGAGTTGTCATAATAGAACACCAGAGTCTGGGTCATTTAAGTAATAGAAATTTGTTTTCCCGTAGTCTGTGGGTTGGCAGGTGTGGTTTCTTCTAAAGCTTCCCGCATTAACTTGAGAGCATCATCTGCTACCTGTGTCCTCATATGGCCTTTCTTTGTGCACATACATTCCTTGTATCACTTTATCCTTATGAGGACGCTAGTCATGTTAGATTAAGGTCACTCACATTGTCTCATTTAACCCTAGTTACTTCTCTGAAGACCCTCTCTTCAAATAAGTTCTGAGTCTATTAAAGGTAAGAACTCAACATCTGAAAGTTGAAGGAAAATAATTTGGTCCACAATACAGGAAAAGACATGTTTTCACTTGTCTCAGACTCTGCTCTTTCCTCTCACCCTGTCTATCATCTCGTTGTTGTTGTTAGCAAAAGCCTCCTTGTATTTAGCAATCCAAGTTTGAAATGCAGTATAGCTTAGGGGTTAACTCACAACCATGGCAGATTTATCATAGGGTCTGGGAAAGCTGAGCTATGTCCCACACAGAATGGCTTGGTCCAAGATCTCAGCATCCAAACCACGAAGTAGCCAAGGAAGAGCCTTGTTCATGCATTACAGGTCTTAAGGGTCCCTGGTGGTTACACCCCAGGGGCTGATGCTTCAAGGTCATAGGCAGATGTAGCTGTAATCTGCTGCCCCATTAGGGGCAATGTTTCAAGGTCGTAGCTAGAACGGCTACCTACTACACTTAGACATTAATAAAGAAACACATGCAGCTCATTTTATTTCAGCCAGGTTTGATGTGTGAATCAAGTATTAGTATCCAGACTGGAGTGGGCTATATGTAAGCTGGACACTGTGAGAGGCATGTAGAGGCATTGGTTGAACTTTTAATTATAGTGCTTTGAATATTGACTGTGACAAGGATTGCATTTTCAAGTTCTCTCTCTAAAAAGCTTCCCATGATTGACTCTTACAGTAGAGATGATAGGATCCCATGTGACTAAAGCAGTCAGTCGTCAGGTTGAACTACTTGAGCTGTGCCTACACTATGGGGGCTGTAGTCTAAAAGACACCATAAAAGAGGATACAACATGGCCAATGCAATTAACATTAGTGCAGGGCGTGCTCAAAAACAGGGATCTGTGATAGGCTATAAATAGCCACACTGATTACTATGAAGGCACAGTCAAAACATTAAAAGGAGATAGTAGAAATAATGGTGGATTTACATTAATTGGTAGCTCAAGGATCTGAATAAATTCAGCACACCACCATTGATTTCTCAGTATTACCAGTCACTATTCCTAAACACAGATAGGAGACCAGAACTTGACTCTGGTCTACCAAAGCTCCCAGAGGGTGGGAGGCTTAAATTCCTGTCCATTGGTCAATAAACATTTGAGTCTGTCTTTGAGTCATGCCAATGCTTCCCTTCTCACCACATGCCATCATGACAACTGGTACTGCAACATCCCACATGTCAGGAATGAGCTGTCCAGGGTATAGGGCTGTTGGTAGGCACCAGGGTACACATGACCCCTTGCAGTTGGTTTTATATCCAGAAGCCAATTGCAGTCTCGGTCAAGCAGTTATTGAACATTTGAATCTTTTACCTCTGAATTTACACCTAGGACCTGGGATGAGACTGGATATCATTCTTTCTGACAGTCTACTTCAATTGGTTTGTCTATATGAGTTGACATGGATACAGAACTATTTTTAATATAGGGACTATTTGGAAAAGAATTTGTTCAGATAAAGGAAAACAAAATTTAACAAAAATATTTCAAAAACCCAAAGTAAAGATGCTTTAAGAGGTGAGGAGTAACAGCTTTTAGGGACTGGGGAGAGGGCTCAGTATTGGTAAAGTGTTCTTAAAGTTTTCACCACACAAGCATGAGGCCCTGACTCCCAGAGCCCATGTAAAAGTAAGGGGCGTGCACCCTTGTAACCCCAGTGCTTGACAAAAGAGGATGCCTGGGTCTTGCTGGCCAGCTAGTCTCACCAAACCAGTGGGTTCCAGGTTCAGTGAAAGACCATGTCTCCAAAACCAAGAGGGAGAAGTGATAAAGTGAGAAAACAGGCACTTACCTCTAGCCTAGACACGCAGCCATGGGCAAGTGCATGCATGCCCACACAAATGTACATACACACACACACACACACACACACACACACACACACACACACACACGCATATAACACGCATGCACACAAAGAAATTTGTAATGTATAATTTTACTTAGTGTGCTGGGTTTTATGTGTATTTTATGATATATAAACTTACCAACAGTACACACACACACACACACACACACACACACACACACACAATTCTTCTTGATTATCCCTCCCCCCAAAACATATTCATTCTACCCAATGTTTCCTCCCAAATAACTTCAGGAATTATCTCAAATTCTATAGTTGAAGTCACACCATCTGCAGAGATACAAGATTGTTTTCTATGGAACTAAAGTGATTTTTTTTTAAAACCACAGTAAACAGACTTTAATATCCCTACCACACTCCAGAGCTTTGTTCATCTCATAATAATCTTCTTATGAGGCATCTGTTTCTAATGATTTAAAGAAGAGTCTCATGAATATAAATCATTAAGAAACACAGTGATGGTGAGTGTAGCAAGCTAACAATTCATTAATAAGAAGTTGAAGAAATCAGAAACTCCTTATATCTATTTTTAAGTTGGGTAAGACATTTTCAGAATTTTATGTCACATCTGTTCATATATAGGGAGGGAAGGAAGGAAAAACAAGGAAGTGTACAAGAAATAAAAATAACATGGTTAGGTATTCATGGATGGGGTCAACTATTTCACAGAGCCAAAGACTAGGGGGCAAGAGAAATGAAACTTATACAACCTAAACATGATCTAAACACCCATGACTTTCCAAGGTGCCCTCTCTAATGAATTCATCTGTCGTGGGTTGGCCCACTTACCACTAAAACTAGTTCTTTCCTGAGGTCCATACCCTTGGCTGCTAAACATAATATCAGCAAATATTTGCTATTAAATCATCATAGTGCATAGTACTGTACTATGTGGTCTTAAGTTGTGAGTACTTACCATCTCACTTAATTCTCACAACCCTCTGGAGGATATAACCCACTGTTCACAGTCAGTAGACTGAAAGACTCAGGTTCAGAGAAGGGAAATGATTTCCCTAAATCCACACAGCTATTGGAAAATCTAGGGCAAGAGTCTGGATTACTCATATGATTGTAGGCTTAGAAAGAAACATTTTATTACTGATAAACACAGCAAAGTACAACATTATTAGAGACTTTTAAATCAAGTCTTCACAGATTACATTCAAACCTTGAGGACAAATCTGGCTTTCTAATTTGGAGACCCAATAGGATGATAACACTCCTACTTCTGCTTAAGGACTTCCCTCTAAACAGTGAGCGGCACCTTCTCCATTTTTCTGGCTGATAGGGCAGGAGAATAGGTTGTTGGAAGACTGATGCTGTATTTGTCTCTAGAAAGGAAGCAAGGATGGGGGATTTTAGGGCAGCATTGAGAATAGTGTGGGGACAGAAACCTTTTGGCACTTCAAGCATGGTGCTGGACACAAGGTAACATTAATCATGGCTACACATTTCCTGTGTAACAGGCCCTGCCCTAGCCTCTGATGGCACCATGCGTTCTCTCCTGCAAAGACTCAGTGTAAGATTGGGAAGGAGATGAACAAACAGAGAGTTGTGCCAGAGAGTCCTCCTTGCCCGAGGGCATTATATGAACAGGCAGGAGGAGCACCTGTTTCCAGGGAGATGCCTGAGAACATTGCAACTAGGCCAAGAGCATTACTTCTAGGTTAAGAGTTGCAGAATTAGAAATAAGTTGTCCAGAGATTGTAGGAAAGAGCCCTTGAAGCCACTGCTTTATAAAATTGGAAGCAGACTGGGAGCTGTAAAATGTACATGTGACTGATTCTCATGCACAGAGATTCTGGTGAAATTAATGTGAGTGTGGGTTGCACACTAAAGTTTTTAAAGCTCCTCTAGGGATGTCAGTGTTTGGGCCCAGAGTCAAGGCTGATAGCTCTCAGTACTCAGAAATCTCCTCTTAGATTTGCAAGCAGTTTGGGATGGTGCTATCCTCAATGACTCTGGAATTGCAATTTGCTGCTTGGATGTTAAGAGTGGTACATGCAGGACCTAGAATCATGGGAGATTTATCCAGTTCTTTGTGTAGGGACCAAAAGTAGGCTACAAAGGAAAGGGAGACCAAGATTAGAAAGGGATCTGTTGTCCATATTATGGTGTTTGTTCTTCACTTGACACACAGTGATGGTGAGTCAAGGGCTTAAGAAACTGATTGACAATACAAAATTTCTGTCAAAAGACAGAATGCAAGATGGAAGGTGGTGAGCAGGTCTCGGTAGAGGTAACCCATGAGCAGAAAGACAGGAGTTTCCAGTGTGGCCCTATTTTTACTCCTGCCCACTACAGTAAAGAAATGTATCGCCCATCATTCTCCATAGAACCCCTGCTTGGGGAAAGCTGATAAACAGTAAAGGATTGACTGCCTGGAAAGCTTGCACAGAGGGGAAACAGCAGCTGACCTCTCTGCAAACAGTGTGTGACCAGACAGTTCAGAGGCAAGGTGAAGCCTGAGGGGTCACAGGAAGTCAACCAGAAAAATGGCTCAAACCTTCTAGCCTGTGCCTATCTCTGAGGAGCATCCTTGTCCTCTCCAGTGTTTATACATGTAATCTTGGCCCTTGATGTTTCTCTTGGACTGTTCAGGGGAAGAAGAGATCAGGGTGGGGAAGGGATGCACATGGTACTCTATCCTTGGTCATTGCTCATGCTGGGAAAACAGCCCCAAGCTTTTCATGACTCAGAAGTTTGGGAAAGGACTAGACTGCCACTGGTGGGAAAATGATGACTTGTCCTCACTCAGCAAGCATGTCATAAGAGTAGACCATGAGGTAGGTACACCTGCACATATCCGGTTCCCATCCTTTCTGTGTGTGCTGTTTAGGGTGAGCCTCCTGGAGTCAACACAAATCAACTCAGGATGCCCTGTGGGTCTTCAGCCTCCCTTAAGTTATAACTGAGACACATTGCCACACCACAGCTGACCCATCTGCTGAAGTCATCCAATGGGACCTTAAAACTCCCAGACAGAATACTAATATTGGTGTTTAAGTAGAAAGCTCTTTCAGTAACTTTCTGAGAATCTGGAAGTATTTCATTGGGTGAAAATATGCTTTCTCAGAAAAGGGTCACTCAGTATAGGATTCATTGTACCCTATGGCAACTAATGGAAATGAAGAACTGTCAGGTCCAGAGCTTCAGAAACCTGGCATACAGTTTCTATATGTATACTATAGTACTTAGATGTACTAGATCTTTGCATGAAATTCAGGCATGGCTCTTAGCTTTTCTCACTTTCAATAAGCTCCTTTGATTAGATTAAGAAACAAGTAACTGCCCTTTTTATAATAACTGGCTAGTATTTATTGAACTTCTTTTTGCCATTTACTTTGGAAACATTATTTAATTAAATATTTCCAATAATACTGCAGGGCAGTATTATATTTCCAAGTCATACGGGTTAATGCTGAGAAGAATAAAAACTGAGCGATTGCCTCAAGCCAGTGAACCTAATTAGCATCAAAACCAGGTTGTGAGCTCACATCTATTTGGCTTTCCTTTGTAATTTTCTTTTATAATTGGCTTTTCTCTAGAAGTTTCACACTTCTTGTCTCCAAGAAAGTAAGTCCCTGTGTGGTAGTTTGAATGTAATTGGCCTCCATAATCTCATAGAGAGTGGCACTATTGGGAGGTGTGGCTTTGTTGGAGTGGGTATGGTCTTGTTGGAGGAAGTGTGTCACTGCGGGGGGGGGGGGGGGCAGGCTTTGAGGCTTCCTAATCTCGGGATACCTCCCAGTGGGTCAGTTGACTTCTTGATGTCTTCTGGTCAAGATGTAGACAGCACATTCCTGCACGCCACCATGCTCCCTATCATGATGATAATGGACTGAACCTCTGAAACTGTAAGTCACTTCAGTTAAATGTTTTCTTTATAAGAGTTGCAGTGGTCATGGTGTCTCTTCACAGCAGTATAATCCCTAAGACACCTTGGTAGCCAGGTTCCTGAGAGAATTTAAGTCACATTGTGCTGTTCACAGAATCAACCATTTTCCTAGTTCGATCTAAGTGTTCACCCCGTTCGTCTCTTCAGTAGCACATGGGCTGTTCAATGATGCTCTGATGCTCTGCTTAGACTCAGGCACGGGATGCAGTGATAACCAAGGCATTGCTCCTGATCTCAGGGTTTATTTATCAGCCAGTGGAAGCATAAGTGGATAATACATGAAACAGTCACAGAGGTAAACACCGAGAAAATAAAATAATATTAGGGATTTGGAGGGATTTGGGTAAAAAGGAACACTTGGAGTGTCTGGTGACTCATCCGGGCCATATGAGCTGAAAAGCAATGATAGGAACTAGGGGAAGGGCAGTCAAGTAGAGGGAAGGGCAGGTGCAAACAGCCTGCTACTTATTCTCCACGGTGGTAAAATGCCCAGATCACCCAAAATACGGAGATGTGGTGACCCATCTAAAGTGACGCTGCATATGCCCCTCTTATGGGTTTGTAGACATTGCTGTAAATAAAATCCTCACTGTATACCTGCCACATGCCAGCCAGTAAGGACATGCCTGCTCATGCTTGAGTTCTCAGGAGGCTGGAGCATTCATTCCCAGCAAGCCTTTCTATAAAGAAAAACAACTAAATTCCCTTCAAGTGTTTAGTGACCAAAGAGGCTACCTATTCAATATCTGGTATGTTTTGCTTGTGCGAATGTGTTCAGTCACTTGATGAAGCAGGAGCCTTTGAAAAAAGACTGTATTTCAGTAAAAGCTGGGGAAAACAGATGATAGATAGTAGATATAATCAGCAGTTCTCAGCCTTCCTAATTTTGCAGTCCTTTAATACAGTTCCTCGTGTTGTGGTGGCCTGCAACCATAAAATTATTTTCATTGCTACTTCATGACTGTAATTTTGCTACTGTTATGAATTATAATGTAAATATCTGTGTTTTCCAATGGTCTTAGGCAACCCCTATGAAAGGGTTATTCAATCCTCAAAGGGGTTGCAAGCAACAGGTTGAGAGCCACTGAGATGATTGATAGATAGGTAGACAGATAGACAGAGATAGATAAAGTGGGAGAGAAAGAGATAGATAGATGATAGATAGATAGATAGATAGATAGATAGATAGACAGATAATAGATTTAAATTTCATATGTATATGGAGAGATTACATGCTAGCACAGTGACCCCAGTGACATCTTCTCTCCTCTCTGGAGGAAGTTGAGGATCAGATGGAGTGTCTTGCCAGGTTCCAGTTATAGATTTTTTTTTTTCTTAATCTGCAATACACACCCTGACAAAGACAAGTTTACTGTCAGTCACGGTCATTCAGGATGGCATGGCAGTGATCTACAGAGACACAGTTCTCTTCAAAGAGGTCTTATCTTTCCTACTCACATCATTCTCTCCCCTTCATAGGCATTTTTTCTCTAATCCTGTCTTGAAACTGGCACCTTCCCCATCTCTTGGTCTCAGCCTAAGACTACCTTCTACAAGAAGACTTTAGGAATGAGCATGTTCAAAGTGGACTTCCATCCCTCCCACTGCCCAGTTAGGCTTCCTTGTTTTGTCCTGGTGTGTTTCATCTCTTGCTTACTGTATTTATATGGTTTCACTGATGTGTTTTTACTCCATTGTTGGCTGTATATCTACTGAAAGACTTCACAATGGTGAAGAACTTGGGAACCATCATCAAGAACTTTCCATGGACACCCATAACACTGTCTGGCACATACCAGCTATGTGCAGTAATATAAAAGTAAGCAAATCTTACTTTGTCAAGCTGTTAAGGCTCAAAAATTTAGGGAAGACATTTTTGATCTGGCTTAATCTTACCTCTGGGTCAATGAGATGCTCCAGTGAGCAATGGTGCTTGCCAGCAAGCCTGACAACATGAGTTTAATCCCCAGAACCAACATGATGGAAGAAGATAACTGACTCGCACGGTTGTCCTCTGGCCTCCACATACCCACTGTAGCATATGTGCCCTTGTACACACATGCATGCATGCATGCATGCACATATACATACCTATAAAGGAATAAACATCGTTTAATTTTTTTTGTCTTAACCTCTGCTCATTCATTTCCTAAATCATACATGGAAGCTTTAATATCCAGTATTTTATAAGGTGGCAGCATTTTAAGGCAGAGCTTTCAATGAGAGGATTAACTCAAAATGAGATCATTAGGATGGAGTCAAATCTAATGAAGTTACTTATGTTAATCAGCTTTTTGCTACTGCAACAAAATGCTAGGGTAATGAGCTTAAAGAGAAGATTTACTTCAGCTCACAGTTTCAGAAGTTGCAGTCCGTGGTCAGGAGGCCTTACTATTTTAGGGCCTGTAGTACCGAATCATAGCAGGGGTGTATAAGACAGAGCAGTCTATTAAATAGGGCACGTCAGGGTTACATCATCGCTTTCCAAGGCACATTCCTGGTGACCTAACTCCTGTCACCAGATCCCAACTCTTAAAGAAACTGCCCTCTCTCAGTACTAACACAGCCCAGGACACCAAGCCTTTACAACGTGGACCTCTGGAGGCAGGGCATTTCAGATCACACAGATGTTTAAAAATGAAAGCGGGAAAAGTGGACACAGAGACATACAGAGAGAAAACCATGTGTAAACACAGGATGAAGACACCTGCGAGTTAAAGACTGTATTAGAAGATACGCTACCAAAGCTTGGGTCTTGGACTTAGAGCCTTCAACACTGTGGAAAAAAAAAACAACCTATGAGTTTTATAATAATTTTAATATATTGTTATCATCATCATCATTATTGGGGGGCATGCACACACGTGCTTGTGTATGTGTGCATGCATGTACCAAGGTGCCTATGTGGATGGAGGCCAGAGGATGACTCTGAAGAGCCGGTTCTCCTCTCCCACCTTTACACATGCTCAGTGGATTGGTTGCCGGGCCTGCGTGACAAGCACGTCCACTTACTGAACCTCCTCAGCGGCCCAGATCTGGTCAGTGAGCCACCCGGTTCGTGATCCTCTTTCAGACTACCAGGAAACTGATGCATCCTCCAAGCTACATTCCTTCACTTCTAAAGTAAGGACAATGACAGAAACGATTACAAGATGGACTCACTGAGACCACATGATAAAGGTGTCTGACAAACACTATGAGCACATGGAACACTTTAAGATATCGACCAATTGTGACTTTCTTCCTAGAGTCCGACTCTTTCCCATTTTAAAGTCAGTAATACCATAATCATGGCAAGCTTCAAATAGAGAGCAATTTGGAAATATCTACACCAACATAGAATTTCAAAGTAATAGGCCTACTTTAATGTTCAATAATGTTGTATGAATTAGTGATTTACAGGTTCATTTGTAAACATAGCATCCACACTGATTTCTATTTATTCATAGGCAAGTTCCTTCAAGCTTTACAATACATGAAAACCTCATCTAATGAAAAGGGAGTTTTACACTACAATAAAACAGGAGACACACCATATCACCTCCCCCCCCCAGCATGCATTTAACTGTGAACCAAACCACTCATCTCTGCGAAGAACGCACGGCTAATTCCTTTTCGAATTAAGCTTTGGTCTGTCTCAAGTTCTTCCTCTCGAGCTAGAATCCTATCCCCTAGATGTTTTATAATAACTCTGTTCAAACAATAGCAAAGCAGTGTGGCCATCCCAGCCCCCCTCTTCCTGGAAGAGCTTCCTGCTTCTCAAAGGTGTGTTCTGTCTGATGCCACACTGCCACCTCCAGAATTTACGTCTCGCACTTCCTGTTGACAATGTCTGCAGGGCACACACACACACACACACACACACACACACACACACACACACACATACACACGTCAGCGGAAGGAAACATGGGGTTTAGGAAAGCTCCTTAATTTATAGAGAACATGTGCGGTTATTATTAGCTTTTATCTTTACCATCATGCGAGGATATTCCCATAGGGCAGTTTCTATCTGAGAATATAAACACCTAGGTATCTACCATACTTTCTAGACACACCTCTAGATTTAACAGCTCTGTTTACTGCTTCCCAGCCATCTATCGCCAAAGACAATCTGGATCTCTCAAGTGTGACTGGACTCCCATCACCTGCAAGGGAAGAAGATCATTAGATATAAACAAGTGTCACGAAATCCATCCCCAAACAGCTTCTTAAGATCAGGAAGACTGGGCTGGAAGACAGGAAATATGCATTTGTTTTGTTTTGTTTTGTTTTGAAATTTTCCTGAAGGTTAACGATATGAACTTGCTTCGTTTTTGTTTTTTTGTTTTTGTTTTGATGTTTTGAGACAAGGTTTCTCTGTGTAGCCTTGGCTGTCCTGGAACTCACTCTGTAGTCCACGCTGGCCTTGAACTCACACCTGCTTCTGCCTCCCGCGTGTTGGGATTAAAGCCGTGTACCGCCACCACCTAGATGACAATATAAACTATTATACAGCGTACACAGCCAAGCTCCTGTTTCTATTCAGCACAAGCCAAACTTAGATTCAGTGCACCGAAAGAATGCAGGAAGCATGATTTTACACATCTATAACATTCCCTTATCTCATATGGAGGCTTTTAGACATCCTGCAAAGGCTTCAACATAACTGGGGAAGTAACTGTCATTTCTAAGGAGCAGGTAAAAAAAACTCTTTTCGCTTCCTTCTTTTGTATGGTCTGATATGTTAATATCAGATTATTAAAATTACACTCTCTCATTTCCCTTGTCTGTATTTGTTTATTATACTAATTACTGTAATTATACTCTTTGTATAATAATATATTAATTTTAAACATGTACTCTCGTCCTGAAATATTGCAGAGCTGTTTACCACCTAGTAAACAAATTGGACTTCCCCCTCAGCCCATATGTTCTCAATTGTCACTGCTCAAGCCCGCAACTTCCTAACTACATGTCCCCATCCCTGGCCTGTGGTGGCCTTAAAACCACAGAGTGCTAACAGTGTGCTCAGGACACTCATCTGAAGCCACAGTGTGAAGAAAATCCAAGAGCCAAGCAGAGTAAGTTCAGTCCTGAATCCTGAGTCTGACCAAGAGCCTGAATTGTTGAGAGGTGATTTTCTTCTTTTCTGGACTAGTCTTAAATTAAAGAGACACACAAGTCTCTAAATACATTATTTCTGCTCATGTTAAAGGGAAAACAGTTGTTGAAATCTTATAAGAAGGTCGGTATTGTTAAATTAGGAAGTTCACCTTACTCGGGCTTTGACCTTGGAAAACCATTTGTGCTGCATACAGGTTCCTCTTTTCAGACTGTCCAGACCTGCCTGAATTCTGTCCAATCTCGTATGTTAGTTTTCTCCCTCAGAGCATTTCCCTGACCACCTCTAACCCTGTTTTGCTTCAGATTCAACCACATTGCCCTTTTCTTCAAGGCCACACACAGGGAAATCCTAGACCTGACAGGACTTTAGGGGAAGGTTAAGTGACCTTATCACCCTTTTCTCCAACATCCTTCTTCTTACTTGGGGGGCACGGGGGCCTCTTCGTCAGAGTTTTCTATTTCAACTGTTTCTCTATTGTACTAACTCATCCGCCATGACAGTCTATGTATGCATGCCCTGAGTTCTTTTTTCTGTTAATTAAAAAAATACTTACAGGTTAGCATACAAAGAAATGGGTTTTAGTATGATATTTTCATATGTGTGTAAACATCATTCTTTGTTCTTATTCTGAGTAAGGCCTTGGAGAATCTGACCCACAGATAAGAGAAACACACACACTCACACACTCACCTATACCACATATACACACATATGCACACACACACACCACATATACACACATATGCACACACACGCACACACACACACGCACACACACACACACACACACGTGTGTAAAGGGAAGAATGCACAGGGTTTAGAGAGGCCCTTGATGGAAAGCACACATTGTTATTGTTAACTTCTATCTTTATCATCATGTGAGAATAATCCCACAGGGGAGTTTCTCTCTGATATCTACTGTCCCTTCCCTCCCCCACCCTACCATTATACATAAAAGGCCCAGAAAGGATGCAGTCTCCCAGGTTCTAAGTAACACTGACTATACTCCTTCTCGTAGCCTATCCCTGGTACTCTGCCCAACCCTTTGTCCTGGGACAATGTCTCTGGGGATACCATTGGGGAAAATTTCCAGGGAGTGCCTTAAGAGTATAGGTTCATTAGAGAAGTGTTGGACCTAAGGCAAAGGGGAGAAGACTGTAGCAAGTACCAAACAGAGGGAAACAAACTCTGGGGCCTTGCGGGCAAAGCAGTGAATGGTGTCTTATGAGCATCATTTAAGGCCCCGACTTGTTGTTCTAATTGCTCAGTAACCACCTATCTGCAGCTAAGCTTTGGCAGGCTCAAGGAGGGTAGCCTTAGAGTTTTTCCAGATGCTTGGAAGATTTTTCTTGGAGAGAAACAACATAAACCCCCAGGGATAAATATGGGATAATCTTTGTTATTTAAAAATAAAATTGGGACACCAGAGCTACCTGGGGAACACATCTAACTAGGGTGCCATGCTATTTGAAATATTTAAATGAGGCTCACCCCAGAAGTCTTCCTCTTCCTCAACAGAGACCGCTGGGCTGATCTAAACAGGGTTCTGTTCACTTGCCTCTCATCCTTTCACAAAGACAGGACAGTGGAGAGAGTCACTGACATGCTGGAGAAAGTGAGCAGGGTTTGAATATGCACTGCCCACGCCTGTGCCCCCTCCCCCATTCCCTGTCTCCCCCAGATACCCTCCCAAATGCAAGGCCCAGAACCACTCCAGGAGTAATGCCTGCTCCCATAAAGATTAAAAGTTCCAGGAGGCCACATGAGAAAGAAATGTAAAGCACCAGAAGGAGATTACTCTGTACTCAGGTTGAATTACTTCCCTTTGGCATGTGGATGGTTTTCTTGTGAAGTGCATTTTGGCTACAGCAGGGAGCTGTGGCTGTAAGCACACCCCCTGATACTGGATCAGAAGGAACACAAAGTTATTAATGAGGGGTTTGTTTCAGGTAGGAGGCCTACTGCCTGCCTTGATGCCGCTGTGATTTCCTGTTTCTCCAGGTAGCATTGAGGTATATTACTCAATAACGTATGAAACTGAAGATCTAGCGAGAAACAAGTTGCAATAGTCTCAGCAAAATTAATAAAATTTTTTAAAAAAAGATATTCAATGCATTCTTCACAGAAATAGAAAAGAAAATTCTAAAATTCATGTGAAACCAGGAAAGATCCCAACTGGTCTTTTCCCAAGCACTCCTGAGATTAAAGAACTATGCTGGAGGGATTGTCGATTATTGTAGATTATAGTTTATACAATAAAAAGAACAAGGTACTAGGAGAAAAGCAGACATGTAGACCAACGGAATAAAATAGAAGACCAAAACATTAGTGCACATAACTACAGCCATCTGATAGTGTACAAAGTGGCCAAAACTACACCTGAGAAAACAGTGTCTTCAACAAACAACCATGTGAAAACTGGATATCCACATACAGATGAATGAAATTAGACCTGTATTTATCACTCTGCAGAAAAATGAACTCCAACTGGATCAAAGATCTCAATGTGAAAGCTGAAACTAATAGAAGAACACACAGTAAGTTCCCTACAAGACATAGGCATAGGAAAGACATAGACATAGGAAAGGAGTTTCTGAATAGGACTCCATTTGCTCAGGAATGAAGGCCAACTATTCACAGCTGGGACCCCACAAAACTAAAAGGCGTCTGTGCAGCTAAGGAAACGTTCAGTCTAATGAAGAAGAAACCCACAGAGCAAGAGAGAACCTTTGTCAGCTATATACCTGGCAGAAGATTAACATACAGAGAACTCAAAAAAAAAAAAAGCAAGAAAGGAGGGAAGGAAGGAAGGAAGGAAGGAAGGAAGGAAGGAAGGAAGGAAGGAAGGAGGGAGGGAGGGAAGGAAGAAAGGAAGGAAAGAAGAAAGAGAGAGGGAAAGATAGAAAGGAAGGAAAGAAAGAAAGAAAAAACATAAAAGAAAAGAAACATTCACAAAACCAAATGATCCAAATAAAAGTTGGGCTATGAGTCTGAACAGAGAGTTTTCAATAGAAGAAATAAAAATAGTTAAGGTTTTCAGAAGAGGAGGCAGAAAGATTGAATGAGCCATAGAACTAGAAAGTCCCCTATGAGACTGTGTCTCCTAGACATGGTTTCCTACACAGGACCTGAACAATGACAATGTCAATAGGGATGTCACAAGATCTGAACAATAACAATATCAACATACATGCTAACGTGGAAGGGAGAATATTTCAGAGTCCCGCCCCTAGACAAGGAACTACAGATGACTAATCACTGCTGAAAGAGGAAGAATTAGCCTCTCTCGAGGATGAGCCCCCTGATTGGTTATCCAAGACAAAGTGGTCTTCACTGGAATTATATATACACAGTGACAAAAATGGACTCAGCATTTTTGTAGACGTATATATTTACACATCTATGTCTGTCTATCTATGTATGTATCTATGTATCTGTGATTCTATCTATCTATCTATCTATCTATCTATCTATCTATCTATCTGCCTATGTATCTAAGTATCTATCATCTATCTATCACCTATGTTACCATAATAATCAAAGAAAAAGAGGCCATCAATTTGAGATGGAGTGTGTGTGTGTGGGGGGGGGTGGTCGTGGGAAGGATTGGACAGAGAACAAAGAAGGGGGAAGTGATGAAGTTATATTTTAATTCACAAATCTATTGAACAGTAAAATAAAATGCAAAAGGGAAATGTGGCCAGGATTAGATAAGGAGTAAGTACTGACAATATGTAGGGTAAAACTGAATGTTACCATTAACATCCCTAGTAAATCCAGAGTGTGATTCAGCTTAAATTTTCACTCCATAGAGGGTTACATCCACCACTTTGCTATATAATGTGATATTATGATCTCATTCCAGGTAAGACATTCAAAACTGATTCAACTTTGGATTAGATATCTGTGATATAGTTTTATATGCAATAAAATAAACCTGAAGTTTCTGTTCTCTGAGACTGTGAAGACAAAGGAAAAGCATATTGAAGTCGGAGAGCACAGGAGACCTGGTAGATGCCAGGAACCACATAATATATTACACTTTTTTCTAAATCTGTGGATGTCACCTTCATTTCAGGGGCTGACATGTTTCCTTGGAGGCTCTTTGGAGAGTTCAGACTCTAATCATGTAACAGAAGGATTCCCTGACAAATAATGATCTTAGGTTGCAAGGCACTCTAACCCATCACATTCCTGTGGAAACCTGCCCACAATAATGAATTCGGAGAGGATGAGGAACTGGAAAGTTGCCCTCTGATTCATCACTCTGCTCCAGCTGTACTTAGGATAATGGATCCAGGCTCGTCCCCCTTGGGAAAATGTGTATTTTGGGAAGGAAGATGCCTGGACAGCGTAGAGAGGTTTCCTGTGCTGCCACGAGCAATTTATGACTTAATGAGTATATTTATAGGCACATTATAAGTCCTTTATCGTTTCAGAAATCAATGAAGCAATTTCCAAAGGAAGTCAGTGATTTGTGGCTATCAGTTGACACTGACAATTTATCATAAGGAGAAAAGAATTTCTCCACTGGAGAAAACTGGTAACTGAGTGTCTTAACAAGAGGGAAAGCCCAACGCATAATGATTGAATGCAAAGTTTGGTGAAAGCAGATGTGCTTAAAGCAAAAGGGCATAGTGTGTGACTATGTGACTAGTGGGTAAACATCTTTAAAAGCTATTAGAACTCTTATTTGCTGCTCATGACCAGGACTTAATGCAGAGAGCTGCCATTCACCAAGGACTCATGGCTACCCTGCTGGATGCTTGCTAAGTCCTCTACACATTGTCTACACCCCTTCACTCCTGATACCACACCGAAAGTAGCAGGGCTCTGAGAGATGTGGTAACTAATTATTAAAGATGTACAATGGCTTACTAAAAAAGGAGCAAATGAAATAATGAGCTCAAGTCTGTCTCTCTCTAAAACTGTGTTTTGTTTTTCCTCTCACATTACCACCACTGGACTCAAGTTATTTGATAATGTCTGAAACAGATGTGTTTGATCTTACAGATTCATTTCACTGTGCATTACAATATACATTTGTATACACATGTATTCAATTTACTTGTTCATCCCTTCAACAGGTACTGATCTATTGCCCACCCATATCAAACTCTTACTAAGCACATGGAACCTATGAGTTAACACCTAGAGCCTCTTGTCTCGGTGAGTTTAGCAGGGAGACAAAGCACACAGCATTTATATTGCAGCATGTACAATGATAAAAAAAAGTGCATCATCATGAGAGCAGAGCAGAGACGAAGATTCTCTAGACGTAGCACTGGAAACCATCACCACACTTGTCAAATTAGCAGCTGCTTTTCCAAAGCTACTGATCTCAATTCAAACTACAGATAACAGGAAAGGGATGAGATTGTCCACTTGGTTTTAGGAAAACTTCCATCTGGGCATCCGTAGAACACACAGGAAAGGGTGTGTTTCTAGACAAGGAAAATCTACTTCTCCCAAGTGTACGAACTCTCGGAAACTGTGTTCTGAATTTAGAAATCAACTTCAAACTTCAGTGATTGCAAAGTGGGTGGGTTAAGGTGAAGTATAAAGCTTGGAGTAGCTACATATGCCACATTCTCTTCCTCCAATTGCCTTGGCAATTCTGGAGTTGGGTACAAAAAGACTTGTGTACAATAATCTTTTATTGTTTGCTCATGATTATTGTTTGCACACAATCGACTGTTTCTTTGGTTGGCAAAATGTGAGTTTCTTTTTTAAATTAAAGTTTTCAACATAATGAAAGGAGCTTTCAAATGCTACACTGTTCGTTCTTTGAAAACCCACACTGAACAGTTTCTATACCAGCTACATTCTAGTGTTTGTTCCAGACTGAAATAGAAACATGTCTTATAAATATAAACAATAGAAAAACGATAAGAACCAAATTCAAGTTATAGGCAGCATAGCATGCTGGGAAGCACAGTGTAATGACTGTTAGAGTTCATCCAAACATGATTGAGACAAATTTTGTAATTTACATCATGCCCTCGGTTCTAGTTGGTTTTCTAATGCCGTGATAGACACCGTAACTCAAGCAGTTGGGGGAAGGAAAGGCTTAGTTCAGCTTACACTTCAATGTCACAGTCTATCGCTGAGGGAAGTCAGGACAGAAACTCGAACAGGAGCCTGGAAGCGAGCACCAAGCAGAGACCACAGAGGTACACTGCTTACTTGCTTGCTCAGCATACTTTGTTAATGCGATCCAAGACCACCTGTCCAGGAGTAGGAGCACACACCGCTGGCTGGACCCTCCCACATCAATCTTAGCCAAGATAATGCCTTCCCGGACACTTCCACAGACCAATCTGATGGAGGCAGTTTCTGAACTGATGTGTCCTCTTCCCTTTGACTATGTCAGGCTGACAAAACTAGTGAGCACGGCCATCTGGCGGAATGGACCAAATACATTTTCCTTTCTTGTCTTCTAGTTGAATAACTAGTCTCTTAAGTGGCCATAATCTCTCAGGAGCCTATCTAGATACTATAAAGAATTCTGAACTAAGCTCTTCCTAGGTCAAAGTTCATTACTCACCACAGTGTGACAGGCAAATTGTCAATATAAATATGTAGAAGCTACCTAAATTAAAAATAACTTCTTGTCTTAGAGAAGCAATTTATGTTTTATCTGATTTGTTTTATTTATTTATTAGAGCCCTGCCATTATACTAGAAGCAATAAGAATTCATTCAATGAAATACATTACTACTCACTGTTAATCTATATGAATAGCATGCATGAATGTAGCCCAAGATAAAAATTATGAAATGAGTATTGCCCCCCATTTTAAGATGTTTGGGCAGCTGAAAAGATAAAAGAACATATATGATGGCAAAGGAGTTATGTAGGATCCTTTCGTTCTTTCTTTCTTTGTATGTCTGATGAATGTACATGATTATCAGCATGTAGACACTGTAATGGGCACTCATTGGTATGTACATTCGTGCATGTTGGGGCCAGAAGCCACACTATGTGTTTTCCTCCATTGTTCTCTACCTTATTTTTTTGAGATAGGGTCTCTCATTTAGTCTGGGGTTCATTATTGGCTACATTGGCTAGCCAATGAGCTATAGGATCCAGCTATTTCCATTCCCCAGTGCGAGGATTGGACACTTGTTGTTGTACCCAACATGTGCTCAGTAGCTGAACGCAGGTCCTCATGCTTGTGTGTGGCATGCCCTTGGCTAACTGAACCATACTAAGTTTACAACCCTACTCGTTTACTTGAAATATACTTTATTTCACAAATCCCTTTCAACTCACTTGGTCTTGCAGCTGATTCTGCTGTATTACAATTTCTAAAATGTCCTCAGAAAGCACACACCAGATGCAGGCAATATTGACATTTGCTTGTGAAGACCTAGCTTATAATTAAACTGCTGGATTAGGAGGCCCCAGAATCAAACCCTTGACAGAGCTAGACAGGTGAAGCTGACAATTTATTCCTTGCAGGAACGAGTCGAGCTGTGGAATCAAAATCCTAATTACTTAGAGAGGCTGATGCACCATCAAATGGGGTTCCTATCAATCAAAGTCTAGAAAATGACCTTTTGTGTTTCAGGCTGCAGACATAGACTGTCCAGGTATGGGCACCCGTTAACCTTTATCTGAGTCTTTGTCTGCCCTGGCTTCCACATCCAGCCTGAGCTCTCGTTAGAGAATTTGCCCTTTCTTGTTCCACAGAAGCACACAGTTCTTTGAACATCTATTTCTATGCCTTTTATTCTTTCCTTCCTCCCCCAATGCAATTTCTACTTGAACTGATGTTCCTTGGTGGGGTTCAGACACGTCCATCAGCTCATCACTCAGAATCCTGATATGACTTGAAGTACATTCCCCAAGGTGTAAAAATAATTTTTGTGAAAGCGCTCTTTATTATTTTCAGTTTCACAGTTCTGAGTTCTCTTCCTGACTTTTAAAAATTTCACGTTTTTCCAATTCTTTAAAACTCACAAGCACATGAAGTTATCAGTGAGTGCTTTCCATGAATCATTTTATAAAACATCAGGACAAATATGTAGAATAATAAAAAAAAATTGACTTATTTTTCCCTGACTTTAAACTCATCCTAGCTCTGCTCGGAGCTTTACTTTCTTTTAGGGTAGGTTCTATGGGGTTAGGAAGCATATGGATAAGCTCAGTGACATACTGAGGCTCCCATTCAACCTGGAAGTGATATCACTTCCTTCAAAATACTTACAAAGCCTTGCGATTAACCGAGTCATTGTGTTACTGTAAATTTTATTGTTTCACAAGTGGGTTCATTGTCCTGGGTGGGTACTCCATGTCTGTTAGAAAATCCTGCCGAGGAGAAGGGCAAGGCATGAGCTCATTTATTTTCATAATGGGCTTGTGATTTTGGAGGCAAGTTGTCACCAGCAAATGGATTGTAAGGGGCATGCAACTGTATTTCTACCTTGCACTGAGTACACCAGACATATTTCTCAGTAGAAGAAACAATAAAAACTGAGCCTAGGTCCTCTTCAGAGGCTATGAAGGGAGAATGAAATCGTTTTATTTTAATATATGAAAAATTTCATTCCTGGTTATACTGCAGGAATTACACCAAGATTGCAGGAACTTTCTTGGCAAAGGCCTTTTGAGCAGTGAGTACAAGACTCATATTTCAAATGCGTGTGTGTGTGTGTGTGTGTGTGTGTGTGTGTGTGTGTGTGTGTGTGTGTGTGTATTTATAAGAAAATTGAAAAAATATATTTGAGCTCTTATACCAAGAAGTAGTTTTGGAGTTTTATTGTTTATTGATGGAAAACTTCCCCAGTATGGTAACCTCCTTGCACTTCTTTGCTTCTTCTCAGTAAGGTCGCCACATTTAACACCCCTGTTTCCTTTATATCTTCACCTTACTGTTGACCATGAACTGTCACTCAATACCATTTTCTTCCCCCTGAAAGGTCAGTGGTGGTGGATAATGTGGTTGTTTCCTGACATATCTGCTAAATTAGCATCTGCCTCAACCTAAGTATGTGACACTTTGTGAAAGAACTCCCTTTTGCTAGGTGACTGACACCTCTAAGTAGGGTCCCCTGTTGTTATTACTAATGTGCGTATGTCACATCAGGCAAATCACACTGAAGCCTGCAAGGGCAGGTGAAATTCCTGCAGATAATAATCTGCATTCGTCTAAAGTAGTCATTTTCAACCTGTGGGTCGTGACCCCTTTGGGGGACACATATCAGATATCCTGCATATCAGATATTTATATTACTATGATACTTATATCATAACAGTAGTAAAATTGCAGTTATGAAGTAGCAACAGAATGATTTTATGACTGGGGGTCACCACAACATGAGGATCTGTATTAAAGGATCTGTATCACAGCATTAGGAAGATTGGGAAGCACTGCTCTAAAGCGGCTAAACTGTTGGGAGAGAAACTGGTGTCACATTCAGACGGCTCCAGATATAACGGTGGTGCGTGATATTTTAAAACACAACAGCAGCAGCCCTTCTCACATTTATTATAAAATACTTTCTAATAGATAGTGCAAATTTGTGTTCCACATTTTTGCCATCAAGAAAAGAACAAACTGATATGAGAAAACATCTTGATAAATCAAGCTCAGCAAAATTCCCCAGAATTATACTTGTTGAGCTAAACTATCTCTGGAGATCTCGTTTTCACCCACAGAAGCACAGCATGCAACTGGCCTTCTACCTTTGAACTTGGATTTGCTATATTTACCCTTGTTTTCTCATAGGATGCTCTCACAGGCAGAGTGGGAGCTAAATCAGGCTCCGATAGGGCTTCCTCATCCTGAACAGTTCTTTGAGAACACTGTTTTCATAAATAGCCCGCAAGGCAATGGGCTTCTGAGGTCACCGGGCTTCACACAATTGTTCTCCAAGGGACTACGTGAAAGACAGTGGCAGTCTGAGGCCTGCAGTTCCTGGAAGCCAGGTTTCTCAGCATTGAAGGGCTATCTCTTATGAAACAAAGCACAAAGCTGTGTGAGGGTGACCTTGGTCATTGTTCTTGGGGGCTGTGACTTCAGAAGTGGAGGTTTCTCCTGAGAGGATAGGACCAACTTTGAAACCGATATCATCTTGGTTTCAGGATGCCCATAGAAAAAGCAAGTTCATATCTGGAGTGAGATAAATGATGTATAAATGCTCTTCTACAAAAAAGGGGCTGCAAAGTAAAGAACTATCTCAATTCATTGTTTTCCTCCTACTTTTTTCACACCCCGAAGGATTAACCCTACCCAGCTCACCAGAGGAAGGCAAAATGGGATACTGAGCGTTTCTTATCCCATATGAAGAGTTTATTTTATAGACATACAGAGCAGGTGAATAAAACCTGCGTAATGCTCGGCAGTTGAGGAGGTCTGAGGAGGTAGTATGAGGAACATTAAAACTTTGATAACTGAGACTGGAGAGATCACTCTGTGGTTAGGCATGCCCTCTGGATTTTGGAAGACCAGATTTCCATTCTAAGCATCTACCCGAAGTGACTCAGAACCACTTGTAACTTCAGTTCCAGAGGATCTGACACACTCTTCTGGACTCTATGGGCACACACACACACACACACACACACACACACACACAGAGCACATATATATATATGTATATGTATATATGTATATATACATATATATGTATATGTATATATGTATATATACATATATATACATATATATATACAGCACACATACATACACATAAATAAATCTTTTTAAGATAGAATTTGATAATTTGTTGACAAGAATGTATTATATCATCATGTAGATATGGGTAGTGTCAACACAAAACCCACAACTGTCACCTCAGAGGGGACATGAGGAAGCTTGTTCTGGAGCCAACTTTGACTGATGATGGTCTAGGAACAGAGATTTATGTTAGGACAACTTCCATGTTCCTATGAGGTAGAAACAGAACAGAGAAGGCTGTCCACTGCGACCCTTCAAGTACACTAGTGGAAATACGTGTTGGGAGTTACAGCAGCAACCTCAGATGCTGTCTAATGACTCTCAGCTTTAGGGTTGGTGGAGGCTAGTGATCTGCTCAGTTCTACATTCCGAAAGGTTTCACCTCATAGTCACAAAGAAACTAGAACCCACAGAGGTGGGAAAGGAATGGCTAGTAAGGGGGTTGGAAACAGCTCAAGATAAGTTTTAATTAGGCGCTGGACCTGCAACATTCCAAGCCAGTCCACAGTCTTGGAGGTTCCAGCCAGTCAATCAGTCTTGCTGAAGGGTCAGGGGAAGGCGTGGCTCCTTTCCAGGAACTTCCCTTCACAGTAGATACTGTACAGAAACAAGTAAGGGGTGGGAGAGGTCTTTCCACTCAAAACCAGCAGGCTTTCTCTTTATTCTTAGGCGCCCACTGCAATGAACATACAACTCATGCAAATTCCTGGCACAAATTTCCTGTGACTCTATTTCTACAAAAGCAGTTGAATGTATAAACACAGAAACAGAACAAACTATTTTGTTGTTTTTCTCCAGGGCCCTGTGATTGATGGCAACGCACAAGCTTTGGGGAAGGGCTCTTTGTGAGCTGGGGAAGACCGATGAAAGACTGCAGACCTAATAAGCAAGTTACACTTAAAATGTGTTCACATCTATCTGGAGCCCATCTCTTTGGTGGGGTGCATGTGGACTTCGCAGGCTGAGAAGTACTTAAACAGCTGTCAGTAAATATTTCAACATAAAATCATTCAGACCAGAGCATAAAACATGACCACAGTATTACTCCCCTCTGCTTCCCTGATGGCATGTCCCTCCTTTGTGACAGCCATTCTACATTCCTTTTAAGTTTATTTGGGGTCAGACCCCTAAATTAGCATGCAGTGTTCTAAGTGTATAAATCTTTAACCAGTTTCTGGTGAAGGTGGAGATGGTAGTATGTCTTAGTTATGGATACTGTTGAACTTCATGCCTTACAAAAATAGGAAATGGCTAAGGATATGATATAATTGAGAACGCCTTTTTGTTTGTTTTGAGACAGAGTCTCATGTCACTCAGGCTGACACTGACCTTACTATGGAACCATAGCAGACCTTAAACTTTTGATCCTCCAGTCTCCACCTCCCAGGTGCTAGGATTATAGGTGTTACTCCAGACCCAACTCTAAGCAATGCTTTTAATATTTCTGCAAATATTTATGTCTTCACATATAAGGACCAAGTTTGCAGTGTCTATACAATTATTTAAATGCTAGTCTTCATATGCAAAGACTAGCAACATGTCGAATTAAGAAGAAACAAAGTTACCCAGGACCGTATGTAGCCTGCCATGCTTGTAATGCCTTTTTATAGTCATAGAAAACTATAATCTTTTTCTTATAGTTATTATCCCATGTTTCTCCTTGGACTGTAACACTAACACACACACACACACACACACACACACACACACACACACACACACCTGCAGAATAAACAAGTAAGGTTAATATGTTGAAGACTTCAAAACTACAATTCAATTCATTTAAATCAATACTGTCTGACTATTGGACTAAATTGATTTGTGATTAGATTTCACTGGCAAATGAATAATGGGCAAGAATACACTGAAAAGCTCCTATGCTAAGAAAGTGCTAAAGGATAAAAATGAAAAATATGACATTTCTGCTCATTATTCTCTCAAAATGAACTTTGAGTTTCTTGGCGACAATTTCATGCAATATGATGATTATTGTAACACCCCCTCTGATGTCCCTCCCCTGCCATCCTCTCCTCCCTGCAAGTCCCTTCCCCACACTCACCAGTTTGGTTTTTTTGCTATTGTCTTTTTGTTCAATGAGACTCCTTGAGTTTGAGCAAGGTTGTCTGGGTGACCGTGGATTTGGAACTATCCCTTGGACCCCAGTGGTCTCTTCAGTGGTACACAACTAAGGGCAATGACTACCTCTCCCCTAGAGTCTCTTAGTAGACAACAGTTGAGCAGGTGGTGGTAACATCCTATAGGACCCTCCTCTCTACAGAAATGATTTTTGATAGGGCCCACTGCAGGCAGGCAGAGCTGCTGTTACGTCATGACTGCGTTGTCTATGCTGCACCCAAAAGACAGTGTTCCAAGCCTTTCCCCTATTTTCTGTCTTTTCTACATTTTTTTCTACCTTCTTTCCCATGATGTCCCTGGGGCCTGATAGGGGTGGGAAAGGTGCCATGTTTAGGCCTGAGCACTCATGTATCATTTGTTATCAGCACGTTAAGCAAACATGTGTCTCTCCCTTCACTGCCATTCATTGTAGAAAGGCCTCTTCAATTAAGACGGGAAGTAGCATTTGTCTATGGATATGGAAGTAATTATTTAGAAAGCAGCTTGTTGCCATGATAATTTAGCTAAGAAAAAACAGTAGTAAGTTCTTCTGTACAATCCAAAACCATTGACCATGGGTTTTTGACCATTTTAGAGTAGTTAGTATGTATTCCTTCCTGTGAAATGAGCCTCAAATCTAATTAGAGAATGATTGGTTACCCCCATAACTGTCATGCCAATATTCCTCCGTATTACCTGGCAGGCTGGTATTAAAGTTTGCAAGGTTCACAGCTGAGTAAAACTGTTGATGCCTCTCACTCCCCAGCATCCTGTATTGAACCTTCTGGAATTATGAAAGCTAGCCAGCACGGAGGATGCTTTTGGCTGAACCTCTCTCTATACTTTGCAATCAATGCTCATGGAGTCTTTGGCAGTAGGCGCTTACCAATTATTTCTAGCTATCTAGCAAGCGGAGAGGCAAATACCTATATTGTTTTGGGATCATTGAGGCCTCCCTGACCAACAACTGTAAGGAGGCATCTCATACCTGCTTTTTTTTCTTTTCTTTTCCCTTGAAACCCTTAGATTTTGGGGACAGCATTGTGCAGATTGCAGAATATCTCTTTCCTAAGTCTCTCTCTTCTTAAACTTACATATATTTTATTGGTTTACAAAGTAGTAGAAAAGTTTCTATGTGGTTTTCCCCATACACACCCTAAATTCTAGCTAAAGCTTTCCACCCTCAAAAGTACCACTCTATTTTCATATCACCTGTGTTAAACTATCTCCCCTCTCCTCTGCTTACTTTGGATAATTTTTCCCTATATTTATTCATCTATCTATAAATTTCACAATTTCCTTTTTTCTTAAAACTGAATAAAATTCCATTATGCGTATGTACCATATTTTTCATTGTCCATTTATCAATTGATGGACATGTAGGCAGGTCCCACTTCTCAGTTATTGAGAATACAGCAGCAATGAGCATGTATCTCTGGAGTAGGACATGCAATCCTTTGGGTATGTACCCAGGAGTGAGTCAAATGGTGGATTCTTGAGTTCCAGAATACAGATAAGGGAAGTACCTGTGAGGTGACCAGGCACTCAGTGCAGGTCCTCCAATGGGTAGGTTAGAGTCCCAGGGGAGGGAGCACTACCTATGGGATGAGCAGGCATTTGGCATAGGTCCTCAGGTGGCAAACTCATCACTCATTTCTAATTAAGCCAATAAATCTTGAATATGCATTTCCAAAACTAATTTAAAGATTTTCCCTCTTTACATAATGCATAATAACTGTGCTTCCATTTGGAATTTAGTAACAGACATTAGTTAGAGACATTCTTAAGTCTGAGAGTGTCTGATTGGTCTTATTCCTATGCCAAAGTAGGTTGGGAAATTGGAGAAACGTTTGAGAGAGGTGGTGGGGCCATGTCACTCGGCTTTCTGAAGAGAGCAATTTTATTTCATAAAGTGCAATTAACTCTGATGTGTATCGAGGCACCTGGCTGTAGGTATGGTGCATTGAGTCCTAAAATATTCCTTTCACGTCCCTTAATCACAGACTTGACATGGCTCAGTTATGAAGTAGCCTAAAATAGGGGGAATTTCTTTCAAAATTCAGACGGTATGTACCACTGTCCGCGTAAAAGCTCTCCAAATTCAGCCTTTCTTCTTCTGCCTTCATTTCTATCTGGCTTCTTCTCAGTCACATATAAAGAGTGAAGAAGCATTGAATAGCATTCAGCTTCACAAACTCATTCGGCTGAAAAGGGGGTCTCAGGCGGTGGTGGCGCATGCCTTTAATCCCAGCACTCGGGAGGCAGAGCCAGGTGGATCTCTGTGAGTTCAAGGCCAGCCTGGGCTACCAAGTGAGTTCCAGGAAAGGTGCAAAGCTACACAGGGAAACCCTGTCTCGAAAAACCAAAAGAAAAGAAAGAAAGAAAAGGGGATCTCACGACTCCTAGAGACACTACTGATTACTCTGGGGTTGTGGAGATATTGACCTAATTATTTCATCATCTTATAAATTCTCCCTGTGCAATGCCTAAATTTGTCTAGGGTACCACAGCCAACTATTTTTTTAAAAAAGAAAACCTACTCAGACACTGTAAATAATTTAAGTAGTAGTGCAAATAGAGAAACTGATGTTATAGAGAAAAACCAGCCACTCACTTTGCCTTTATTTTGATACCCTTAAGAAAAAACCTTATGTTAGTTTTCATTAGAATTTAGCACACTTAGGTGTGTCCTATGACATACAATCAACAGTCCCCATGATGATCTGAAATGTAATTCAAGGCTTGGGATTCAGTTTGGAACTTTGTTTCAAATTTGTTGTAAACAGTTCATTTAGGAGAAATAAAAGCAAAAATGTCGACTTCCCTTACTTTTCGATAGCATCGGATGCTTTGTCCTACGTTAATGTACTTTAAAATACATCACAGTTGGTAGGAACATCCTACATGTTAACTTGCTTTGATGGAAGTACTCCGACATGCTCAATGAGAGAGCTGCAAAGTAAAAGAAAAGAAACATCTGGTGTCTGAGGCAGACACAGGAGTTCCCAGTTTTTCTGACCTGGGCATGAGGCAGAGGGAAAGAGACGTAAAAATTAACACTACCTTGTTTATCTTACTGGGCTTTGAATCCAATCCTAAGGTTCTCTACGGAGACACAGAAAAGTGGTTTCTTATTAACACCTTTCACTACCCTTTTCTGGCTGAAAGCATTTCCTTTGGGCGGGTTTGGGCGGGTGCAAGCCCTAGCTATAACACCCAAGTCCCCCACCCCCACCCACCATGGCCCAAGGGGAATAGCAAAGAGCAGCATGTCCATTAGCCTGTGTGTAGACATACCTCAGGTAAATCTAGGGGTTAGGGTGGTTAATAAAAGCACAATTCCCGTCTTTACTTAGGGATGGCCTTATTCCATTCTGACTCCCATCCTTCAACACAGGACTTTAGGGATACATTAATTACTGCCTGTGTCTTTCATAAAACCACATTTATGGTGTTTTCATTTGTTTTGGGCCCCTGGGTTAGCCTTAGACAAACTGCAAAAGAGACTGTCCCTCTCCTCCAGCTTGATTCCTTTCAGGGCCCCTTGCCTTGACTAAAGCTGGCCCTCTCCTGTCTTTCAGGGTCTCACAGATGATTGCTTATCGATCTTGTGCAGCTGTATTAAATATCAGAGATAATCAAATCAACCACACTACGACACAAACCAGATGGTAAACTACTAACAGAGCCCGAAACGGTTTGAATCTACTATTTCTAGTGTGGTAGGTGTGTCAGAAGAGCACTTGTTCTTATTTCTCTTTTCTAAGTTCTTTTATTTTCTAAACTAGGTAAGTGTCATGATATTTTATTTTATTGCAATAAATTTTGTAAAAGTCACTTAGAAGATGTGCATTAATTTTGTCCATTGCTTGAATTATTAGGTTTTAATACCTTATAGTTTTAACTTGAATGAGTGTGTTAGTCTCTGTCTGTCCCCTCTTTATACATATAGGTATAAGATAACCTCTTCAATATTAAGGCCATATGTGATGGATGAGGGAAGTCTTCCAGAGTTGTCACTTTGGAGTTTGCGTCCTTATCAGTTTTTTAAAAAATCAAGGTTCATGGGCCTTACACCAGAGATCCCTACTTAGTACTTATGGGGAGGACATCATGAGTCTACATTTTTTTTTAAACAAAAACTTAAAAAACCAGCTGTGATATTGATATTGCCACATCATTTGAGAAACAGCAAATCAAAGAACAGGGTATCCCATTAGACAAAGCAGGAAGAACAGTACCAAGTAACTCAAGACTTCAGAGTCGACTGGAGAGAGATGTGGCTCAGTGGGTAGAGCATTTGCCTACAATGCAGGAAGGCCTGAGTTCAGTCCTCAGCATGACATGAAACTGGGTGTGGTGATACGTGTTTGGAATCCTAGGAGAATCAGATGTTCAGTGTCACCTTGAGCAAAGCCATGAGTTCAACACCAGCCTGCCTAAGAGACCCTGCCTAAGAAAAACAAAAACAAAAGATGTCACAGTGGCGAAAGCAGCCATGAGCTAAACCGTCACTGAGCAGAAGGTGTGGATTGAAGAAGGCAGGAGCTTTACATGGAGGTTCAAGAAGGAAAAGCCAAAGCCCAAGAATGTGTGCCCTCACACTGTTTAGAGAGTATCTTGGTGTTCAGCATGGGCAGTCATGATTTCATGGTGGCTATTTCCCAAACATCACACTTTGCTCCACTTAATGGACAGGCCCACTAAAAAAATCTAGTTCACTAAGTAAACAACAAACTGACAGCCTGCTCTACCCCCCTTTCAAGGAGGAAACTGTCAGTGCAAATGCTCTGATTTAATAGTTTTCCTAAAATGCACAGGCATTTTCATTTCATACATAAATAATATTTTAAAATTGACATCTGTTCATTGCCAATGGTACCAGGTTTTCTAGGCACATTTTCACGTAAGTATTTACTGTACTGGGAGCATATCGCCCCATGCCTCCTTATCCTGGCATCTCTTTCTGCTCCCCATTCCATTTGCCTTGTTTGTCTCCTAGACGTTTTACTTCTACTTTCATGTCAGAGATACAGGCATGATCTTAATTGCATGCCCAATTTTATACACCTATAAAAGTGTATATTTAGTGAGCACATTTGGAATAAGTCATTTGCTCTGAATCTGATCAAGCTTCTGGGTCTTTGGAAGACTATTAACTCTATCCTGTTATAATCCTGTTTTCCCACTCCTAGACAGATGTGACAAAATGAGGTGGATTAGACATGAATGTCTACTGCCTGACTGACTTGAAAGACAGCTCTGCCATCTACTAGATTTCATAAGTGATTCCACTTCTCTGGATACCAATAACCCTTCTACAAATGGGGTAGTTCTCTCTGTATATTTTCAGAAGTAACCAAACAAGATAACAGATATAAAATTCTCTTTACGATTAAGTTTTTTGCCATTCAAACTGTCCTTAATGTCTTTTCCAACTTAGCAACTAAGCAAACTCTTTCTCTATTACTTTTGTGTAATGTGGCACCGTTAGTTGGTATTGAAATCTCAAGTGTAATATCTCATAAGCCAAAAAATTAAGTGATTATTTATGAATGCTTTATGAAAATTTATTTCTTTTTGCCTTTAAAAAATCACAGATACTACATTTATTCTTTCTGTAAATACTGCCAAATGACACTAGTTGAATTCTGTGGTTTATAGTTTGGAGACAGGGTCCTGCTGTATACTAAGGTGAGCCTCAAACTCCTGGTCCTCTTGCTTCAGCTTCCCAAATGTTGGGGTTTCAGATACACCACCTGGATTCTTCATTTCTAAAACATGTAGTTCTACATTAGAATTGCCAGGGGATCTTTTAAAAATTCCATTGCTTAGACTGTACCTATCAGTACCCCTCATGACAGAGCCTGGGTACTACTAGTATTTGCTGAAAATCCCTAGGAGATTCCATTCTGGGAGTGATGTACTTGAGAAAATGCCATCAGCAAGTCACTGGCAGAGAAACAGAGTGACATGTAGCACAGCATTGGGAGAGTGTCCAAAGTGCTGCAGTAATACAGAGATGCTCCACAGAAGGGAGAGTCAACAATGGGCCACAGTGGTCTCCCAGAAGCAGGATGGAAAATCAAGACAAGATACTCTACTGGCAAATATGTATAACAGCCCAGAAGACAAATTACTGGTTTGGGAAAACTGGAATAAGGCAGCCAGAGGAGGCTCCAGTACTGGTGAGGAAGATCATTTGTCCCCAGGTCTCCAAGCACTTCAGAATCTAGCATGTAAAAATAAATGCCTACCTATTGATGTTTGTTTACAAGAGCCAGGGCTAATACCATGGCTCATAACAGATACCTAGCATGATAAAGGTCCTATGTTCAAACTGATCCTCCAAATCAAAAATTAGTCAAATAAAAATAAATTGTGATAATGGGACAGGTTCAATTTGGATCAGAAATAAATTTGACTCTTCGGACTTCTTAAATTCTATGTGACAAGAACCTGAGCTGATGCGACCCCCAGAGTAAAGCTCATTTTCTTGTGAAAGCAAAGTAGCCCCATCTCTAAGAAGGCCAATTCAAAATCCAGGGAGAATATGTTGGCTTTCAAGGGTGTGGAAGGTCATTGCTTCTCTCTGGCATCCCAAGTAGGACCTTGTAAATCTTCCTGGAGGTGGCCTTTTCTTCTGTTCATATGAATATTCATCACCTATATAAATAAATAAACCATGAGTTTCTGTCAATTCCAATTCAATAGCATCATTTGAGTGTATCTAATTAACTTAATCCTCATGTAATTGCCCTAATTGAAACTTGTATAATCTCTCATGTTGATTACTACACAAGACTCCTAGCTGGCCTGTTTTCTCAAGGATTTCTGAACACGGCCTGTGTTTTTCTGGTTCCTATCTTTGTATGTTACTTACAAATTTAGTTTACAAGTGTTTCCTCAGAACTCCCAGGTCTTCTGCTTAGGCTCAGGAGCAAGTCCAGTTGGTCTGGTGTTCCTCTGCCTGCAGAAAGGACCATGTCTTTCATCTTCTTTAATCAACTCTTTAACCATTAATTTTAATCATTACATCTTCTACTCAGTTCAGACACTTGCTGTGTGCTGCTGAATCTGTCAGAATCGTAGAGCACTATCAGGCCTCTGCCTTTACCACCTTCAAGTGTGTGTCGATACCCAGGATCCCACAGGGCATGGTTGCCTATACAAGAGTAGGTGTCATAATTTGTTCTAGGGTCAGGAAATCGTGTGTCACTATTCTCTTGTGGTAGTATTCTCTTGTGCTTGACTAAACTTAGAAGTCCAATTCCAAGTTAATCTCCCTCTTATCCTTTATAATCAATAATAGAAACTCCCTCCCAGTACTCAGAGAGAGGAGAGGGGAAAGCATTAAGCAAGGTGACAGGCTGATTTGCCACATTACTGAATAGAAAGGATGAGGTAGCAGTAAATGTGGCTGTTGGGAAACAACAAATTTAACACAGACTCCACAGACTAGTCAAGAGGTGGGTGAGAAGAGTCCTAGTTGGTGATCATGCTGATCATCTTTCATATTCCACTTGTTCTAATTTGGTTCTTGTTCTGTTTTTAAAGGGTAACAGGGTAGTTAGAGAAGCTCTACTTCTACCAACCTGGCATGAGAATTGGAATGGGTCCCTACAGGCTTGGTTCATTTCTTTATAAAGTCCTTTCTTTCTAGGAGTAGACAAAGTCATCACATGGTGCCAGTGGATACATAAAAGGAACCTTAAGAGTGCTTGTGAAGGCGGGAATAACCTGAGCCAAATTAGCCACCACACCGCACCATGCACCTTCCTGAGTAGCATATAGACACTCAAAAGCAGTCACCCTTGGAAAATCATGAGCCTGTCTTCTAACCCAGTTCACTGCATTTTGTTCTTTACTCAGTCACCTTGAATTTTCAACTGGTCAGTACATTAAGGACAATTGAAGAATGGCAAATGACATGTCCATACCTAGGACAGGTTGCTAAACAGGGATCAGCGACCTCTGTCCTTCAAAGCTATATCTCAATAGAATGGTAATACCAGAATTTGGTCAGCTAAAGCCTAAGAATGGCAAATTTGAGGCCATCCTGGGCTACATGGGGATACCCTATTTCAAAAACGGACATAAAAATAGCAGAAACCAACCAAACAAGACAAAACTACTTTATTTTTAGGAGAACGTGCATCATCACAAACTAAATGTGAGACAGTGAGGGTGTCTCCAACCCCCAGTCCTTTACAGGAAGCCATTCCCAGATCATCTACAGAATTTCATCACTAAAGGTGGCATGTTCATCCTACAGACTGGAGTCCTCTGGGAAGTCTCACAGGGGGTACAGGGGTCTATGGAGCATCTCAGACATACTGTGAACGTTGCCATGTCCTTCCCTAGCTGGCTGTTACTTGAGCTATAGTTCAGATTCTTCAGTAGAAATCAAAAGCTGACTCATTCCATCTCCACAGATGGAAGAAAAAAGAAAAGTGACCAAAGAAATTTTACAACTGTTTCCTGGCCTGGGCCCTTGATTTATTGTGAGTCCTGGAAAGGGTGTGCAATTTTGCAAGCATTAGAGAATGGTCTGAGGAGCAGTTTCTAGCAAATTCTGCAATCGCTTGAAATTTAAATCCTGAGAAACATGTCTCCTGTGATGTGAGAGTTGTGGCTCAGCTCACTGAAAGCCAGCTGTTCGATCTCTCTTGACCACTGGGATTCCCTGATGCCCTTTGTATTATTTCCAATTTCCATCTGGAGCATTGGCTTTGCCTTGCTTTCCTGATTCAATTTCATATGTATATTGCTTTCTATGTAGATTGAATTGCACCTCATAGTTTGTTTGGAGCACACCCTGAGAGGAAAGGAAAAAAAGGGAGTTCATAAGTAACCCAGCCCACGGTTAATTAATTCCCTTACAGCCAGCAGCTCATGGTTCTGATCCCACACTAGAAAATACATTTTCATTGTCTGCTCCTGAACCTGTGCTGGGGTAGAAACTGTGTAGTCCATGTGATATACCTGCCTCAGCCAAACTTTTAGAGTCTGATGAACTCCGTCATTGAGAGACACTCAGAAATTAGGGCAGCCTTCCCTTTAAGCCCTTTGAAAGCATCCATCCACACACAGACTTTGGAAAATGCCTTGGCAGGTTAGGCACTCCAAAAGGTGTGTAGTGAATTGCTTTCTACAAACGGCACACACAGTTCCTCAGGGTAATGTGCAGACTGGCACAGTCATAGCAGACTCTCCTAATGGCACTTGAATCGGCATGCATTTGACTGAAGTTTTTCAACCATAATTTGTGCAATCGATTTATTTTCTAACCCTCTGCTTTTACTAGGCTCTAGAACAAAAACACTCAAATGGGAAAACAGCAAACACCCCTGTAGAAGGCACATACAACAAAGGAAAGCTGTGATTTGGGAAAGGAGAGAGAAGAGTTGAAGAATAGGCTGAATTATTAATATTTTCCATTGTTCATTGAATAGCTAAGCTGACAATAGTCATTGTATTCACAGACTTTTATTGTAACTGGGATTTATTGTATTGGGTACTAGGATCTGGGAACACATATTATCAAAGAAACAATCTCATACACAATGGCTGGCTTCCCAGGCTGTGTAAAACGCCCGTTTAACTCATAACGTAATTTGGATGAATGATGCTATTGCATAAATATTTTTCAACTGTAATAAATATTTGAACAACTCCAAACCTAACATCTTTAAATGTAAATACAAAACACTAGTAATCTGTAGCTTTAAGAATGAAATGAATAGCACACTGTCTGAGTTATGGTTGTAGACAGTGTGGAAGAGCTTCTGTTTGGGCCTTTTGTCCCTTCTGAGGACTCTGAAGGCTGAAGATAATTAACTATACATCCAGATTTTGCTAGAACTGGTCTCAGAGATTTTCTTTTCTTTTCTCCTTTTTCTTTTTTGATGAAACTGTCTCAACTACTAGTATTGTTTTCCTATCTATTAAAACAACATTACTGATTATATGTGTGTATAGATGCATCCACTATTCCTTATGTAATCTATATGAGTCTATGTCTGAAAGTGTCTATTCTTTTCCACTGTTCTGTATACCCTTTCTTGGCCAGCATCGTTCAGTCTTTGTTACAGTAGTTACATAGGACTGTCTCACTGTGTACCAGCTATAATACTTTCTTGCTTTTTAACCTGTTAATATGATGAGCAATGGTTGATTGGGGGAAATTGAAACAGCTTAAAATTGCTGGAATAAACCCCATTGTTAAAGGTATGAAGTAATTTTTACATATTGACAAATCATTGTGGTTTGTTAAGGATTTTTTTGAGGGAGAGGGTTTCTGAATTCATTGGGAGTATTGTTCTGCAGTGTTCTCCCTCTCCAATTTGGTTTCAGTATCAGGATAATGTTAGTTTCACAAAACAAGTTTAGTCTCTAATATTTTCTCAAAAAGACCATATAGAATTGACATTAATCCCTCTTACATATTTGTATGAGTCCCCCGGCATAATCTTCTGGGTCTGGAAATTCTTCAAGAAAGTTTTAAATTACAAATTCAAATTTCTTAATAATTAATTTTAACTGTCAACTTTAGGCAATTTGTAGTAGTTTGCATTTTACAGTCAATCTCTTCCATCTATATTTTAAAATCATGCATATAAGGCAGGTCAACCTTTTTTTTAATGATTCTTCTGGTACTTGCAGGGTTTGCAGCAATATTTACTGTCTCATTCCTGGCATAATGATTTGACTTTCTTTTTTCTTTGTTAGTTTGACAAGTTTGCCCACTTTATGAATCTTGAAAGAGCCATTGACGGTGCAGTTTTCTATTTTTAGGATTATGTGCTTCTTTTCTTACCGTGTTCCTCTCTTCTTCCCTGCCTTGCCTTCACGTTCTTCTTTCAAGAGCCTGAAGACATGGGCTCTCAGGGACTCAGACACACGGCGCCTCGCCTCTCCTCTGCGCATGTTCCGACCACATGTCGAAACCGCTAACTGCCCACTCCGTGTTTCTACGGCAAGGTGCAAGTTTGCAAACACTGCTGTTTTTATTCCGTTTAATTCATTTTCAAACTTTCCATCATCATTTCTGCACTTTATAGATTATTTATGAGTGTATTAATATTTTCAAACCTCTGGAGATTTTCATGTTATCTTTTTGTCTTTTCAATTCCATTCTATTGTAAGCCAAGCACACAGAGCATCAAGGGCTGCTCTGATTCTATTAACTGAACTTTTTTTTTTCCACTTTCTATTTCTTATTTCTAGAGTTTGCATTTCTAGGGTTTGGTTCTCTTTGCTGTTGTTATTCTTTTTTTTAAATTTTTTGTTTGTTTATTTTTTTGGGGGGTGTTCGTTTTTGAGATGATAATTTAATTACAATATTTCTCCCTTTTTGTCCCTCCAAATCCTCTCATATATCCCTCCCCTCTCTCCTTCAAATTCATGCCCCTTTTTTTCCACTAACTCTTATTCCATGCATATATGTATTTTTATGTACATATACAGTCCTGAACCTAAGCTGTTGAGTCCATATAGTTACTTGAAGGTGTATTTTCAGGTCTCATCTGTCAACATTGGACAACTAATTGATGTGTTCTTCCCTGGGGAGGCCCACCTCTCCCTCCTCACCCCACAGTCCACTTTACTCAGTTGTCTATAGTTCTTTGTGTGGGATAGAGGCTTCATGGCTTTTCCCTGTCCAGTCTGTTCTTTTTTGACTTCCTTGTTCAGCTAGCATGTGGGCATTTCTGTTGGTGACACTTTGTGACAACTTCTTTGTATCACCTAATTAACTGTTGATATTTGTGTGTGTGCCTTGGATATTTATTGATTTGTTTGAATTATGGTAGTGATTACCCTTTGAATCATGTTTTACATGGCTGCTCTAAAATCCTTTTCAGATAACATCTCTGCCATTGCATCCTCTTCCTCTGCTCATCATGTACTTCCTTTCTGTATGAGAGCTTTACCAGTTCTTGATATGAGGAGCAATTTTTCAATTGAAACTTGGGTGTTTTCACATTATTTAAGGAGACTCTCAGTGATATTTCAATCTTTCAGGTTTGTTTTGCTCCTGCCTGCAAGATTAATGGCTGATTATCACCAAGCAGGTGTTGCAGGGCACATTCTGCATTTGGTCTTTACTTACATCTGCAAAGAAGAGGGAACTCCTTATTGCTGATAATCAAACCCTGGAGTTTGATTTTCCCACATGGTTGCCACTGACACAGTGGACAGGAAATGTCTTATTACTAGACAACAGAAGCCCCTTGGCCTTCCCTGGCACTATCCTAGTGAGCACTGAAGAACTTTGGACAACCTCATGAGATCGTGGCTTACCAACTCAGAGTCTAAGCCCAGCTCTGGTCCCAGGATTTCCCCTCTGCACTGTGGCATTTGTATAAATCAGGGAAGTGATGGTTTAACAGATCTCTCTCTTCCTTGGTTCCCTCTTTCATAGTATTTTGCTAAAAGAAATCGTGCTTTGGCTGGTTTTTCTTTCTGTTTAGGTTTTGTTTTTATTTTTGTCTGCATTCATTATTGTTTCCAGGTGGCTGGTTTCTTCAGCTCCAAGTCTTCGATAAATGAGGCAAGAAGAGCATCCAGGGATCTCATGCCTTTATCGCCCTCAGATCTAAGCTCCCTAGTCAGTCTACCTTGTCATCTCTAAGCTTTGGAGTTTCCATGTGTTTTTTGGTTTTTGTTTTGTTTTGTTTTTTGTAGTTATAATGCCTACAGTTTTAAGTTGCACTTAAACGGAGAAACAGAAAGAAATGCATCTCTCCATTTTCTTTGGAAAAATTCGTAAACCCCAGGCACAAAGTTTTATAAGTGATCTTAAAGCAGGCATTGAACACATTAATGACTTTAGTGTTGGACTTTGAACTTGGCCTTGCCATTAAAAAGCCATTCCCTTAAGTTTAAAAAAATGTTCATCAGGCATTTTAGTAATTGTTCATATTGTAACAATATTCACCCCAGGAATTAAAATGAGCTTTGTTGACTTTCTTTAAATAATTAATTCTTATATAACTTTTTCTTGTACTTAGTTAGTCCTTTTGATCTATCATATCCTAAAATTTATGGCAATTCTGTCCCTTCCCCGCTTCTTCTGATTGCATCTTCTCTCCTAAACTGTGTGAAAAATTACAGGTTTGAAAAGGAGCAGTGGAACTTCCGTCCAGGTCAGTCTCTCACTAAATAATAGTGGAAACAGATACAAGAGCTAAGACGGGAAAGGCACATGTATGCAAAATTCAGCCGGTTCTGTGATAGTCCACTCACATGTATAAATGTCTTTGTGATAACTGTGTGCTAATCCCCTCAGAGCATCCTAGACTTTAAAGATAATTTGCAGCTTCAAACACTCTGTACTGTCAAAACCTAAAGCATTTTATAAAAGGCATATTTCAAATATTACAGCAAAATACTGGAGGTGGGAACACAAGTTATACTGCTTTGCATGAATTTGCTGGTAATTACATAATGGATATGATCAGCTGTCCATTTTTTTGTGTGTGAGCCATTTATGTAGGGCTAGGGTCGTGCATTTCTGAGTTTCTAGGATAAGAGTTGCTGGGTGTCTCCTTCATCAGCCTGCAAGCTCCCAGAAAAAAAAAAAAAAAAAAAAAGAGCCAGGGTACTTTCTTTAGAGACTGGTCTGCAACAGATAGTCAAAATGTTTACTAAAAACTGGGCAACAAAATGGTGTCCTGTGATCACTGATATCTCTCGGACTAATGTTGAAGAAAAGTCACTTTATTGGCACAGAGGAATATGTCTTTGAGATAAAAGGGCCTTAGGAGAAAGCCATTTTCCATCACTTTAACTCCTACAAAAGGAAAAACCTTAGATAAAGAATTGCAAGCCCAGCTTTCCCTTGCAAATGACAAGGATGTATTTGATAAACATGGGTGCACACCAGCCACTATCTCCCTTCTCTATCCACTCTTTCCCCTGCTCCCTAACTGTTGACACTGGACAGGCTCCAGGCCCACAGCTGAGCCCACTTCAGAAGCGCTTGCACATTTCTCACGTGGCTACGAATCTATTGATCTGGTAAGCAGAGAGTCTGGAATGCTGTTTATACTCAGATTCCAAGGGTATCTTTTGATCCTTTCGAGGAGACAAAATGCCACCAAGGACTTCAGATAAGACTGTCACAACCGGCTCCTTAAAGGAGAGGCAGTGAAGAAGAAAAGAAAGTTCATAATTTCTAGCTAAAGTTAACGCTCAAACTTCACCGCCCTCACCATACCCTCACTGCTCCTCCTGCCCGGTCCTTGTGTTGCTGCAGGTAATGAGGACAGGGCCAGTACCTCTGAGAGTGTGCTCCTTCATAATCAATCCATCTTCCAACACACACACACACCATGCACACTCCCACACATACTCAGATACACACACTTACACACTCATACACACACATATCATACACATACACTCACACACTAACACACCACACACTCACATACACACACATCACATACACACCATACCCACTCACATACACATATTCACATAGTCACACCCACACCACCCACACACTCACACAATAGTCCCTACACACACCACACATCCATACTCAAACACTAACACACACAACATACACACTCACATACACACATATCACACATTAACACACACCACACATACTCCCACACACTCACACATCCACACTACACACACTCACACATACACATACCATACATACACACTCACACACTACCGCACACACTGCAAACGTACACACTCATGTACACACACCAAACACACTCATGTACACACACTCACATACACTCATGTGCATGTATTTGAAAGCGTGTGTGATATTGATCATTCTGAAATTGCATGAAAATCAGTAAAGTCTGTAAAATATTCCAATTTTCTAGAGAGAGAGTGTTTTATGTTTCATTGCATTTTAAAGGACTTAGAAATGTGGATAAATATGTAGCACAATCAGTCAACTAACACAGAGATGTAAGTATTTGGGAAAATAAAATGTCCGGTGCAGAAGGGCTGATGCAGACAGACTGGCTTTCCCGTTTCTCTCTGGCAGTTACTAGCAGCCTTCAATGATGGGAGGTAGAGCTGTATATAGGGCTTCTTCCCAAATAGATTGCTGTCAAGTGATATTACAATAAAATCTCTGCTGTATGTACAAACATGTGTTGACAAGCAAGATTGAGAGTACTTTAAAAAACGTCCATCTGCCAAAAGGAAACAGCAGATGGAGAAACCGTTACAATGCAATTCTAATGAGACTAGGTGGGAATACTTGGAAGGCTGTGTGGCAGTTCTCAACCCAGGCACAGTGAACATGTACCTCCTTAACAACACACTATTTAACGGGGCCAAACCACCTCAATAAAACAGAAATCGCTTTCTTTGTAATTCTGCCAGTGGGATTTTTGGTTCAAATATTGTTCAATAGAGTAACTTTAAACCCATGTAGTTCATCTGTGTTGATAAGAACACAAACTGAAGACCAGATTGAAGATGGCAGAAATGAAAAGTGGGGGTTAAGTGATAGACATACTGAATAAGGAAGGCTTTTGTGAAGTATGATAACTAGACTGCCTCTACAAAACACTTTATAATGTAAGATAACTATATTTAAGTTTTTAGAGTTGGCAAATTATCTGAAAATAAAACTAAACATGAAGGATGGATGAAACAGAGATGTAAACTGTTTCAGAGATCACCTTGAAACAAATTTGTAACAGTACAATAATAGACAATTGACTATAGGGATCATCATATGCTATCCCCAAATATGGTACCCCCAAGTATGTTACTTCTACATAAAGATTATTTTGAGCCAGAAGCAAATTGAAATCAACAGATGGCTGAAGAGACCTACAATTAGCTTCTCTTATTTAACTAAAAGCAAAATCTTTTGCAGAGTTAGCCCTTCCAAGAATCCGAGTTGATGACTTTTACAGCCGTGACAGATGAAGTCAGCACCGAGATAGACCTTCACGTGGACCTTTACATCACATCAAACCTCCAGCCGCCAATTCCCCTCATGCATTCTCTCCTACAGCTTACTGCCCTCAAAAGCCAAAACTCTTCTCCACTGTCTTGTCCTGTCCCTGAGAAGTTACTATTTGGTAAAGATGCTGTGGAAGTCTAAGTCTAGAGTGGTACTCTCTTCAGCTAATCTTCATCACATTCCTCCTGAGTGATGTGCACTGTGTAGTCAATAAATTATTTATTAATCTTTCTTCTGGCAGTCTGATTTCACATATCCCTTGCTAGTGACCAGACAGGAAAAGGAAAAGAGCTCCTTTTGAAACTATAGGGAAAGAAATAATTTTGCCTGTACCCTCCGAGGGTTGCTAGCAGAACCTAAGAATTCATCTGACCTAATACAAATTCATAGGAGGAAAGCACACATCCTAACTTTACATGTTGTGGGAGGCACCCTGAAGAAATGAAGACCCAAAGGAGCAATTCACGTGAAACACTGAGTGGACAAAGTGTAGTAAATTATGAAAATGTGACAAGATAAAAGGCTCGTGGTGGTTGGTAGTAGAAAAGTAACCAGGCAGATAAAGGTTGTTCATAGTCCTCTCTAGGTACAAGAATACCATTTGCCTCCTACACTTTCCATATGATGCTTCTATCTCTTGCTTTGGAAGGCACGGGGAGCTCAGGATTTCAGCAAGGCCCCTGGTGTGTTAAAATGTCTGGCTCGAATTGTCTTTATGCCAACGTTGCACACTTCTAGGGCAGAAGGAACACACTCTACCATCCATCAGTCCCCTGCAGAGCTGATGAAGTATGGCTAGTCTCTTAATGGAATAAATGCTATGGAAGAGTATTCAGAGTCCAGCCACCTGGAGCCAAAGGATAAAGTTAGGAAGGATTGGGAATGTAATATAGTAATGTGTTCTTTGCTGAATTTCTTACTACTGGAGAGTGGAGTCTCAGAGACCAAAATATGGGAGCTGTATGTAGTGGGCCTTAAAAGGAGTAGAAGTGGGTAGGGCATATGCACAGAATACTAAGAACTATTTGCTATGGGCTTGGAGAGAAATCTCAGCAGTTCAGAGCACTGGCTGCTCTTCCAAAGCACTCACGTTCACTTCCCAGCACTCACAGGATGGCTAACAACCTTCTGTACCTCCAGTTCTGGAGAATCCAGGCCTCCTTCTGGCTTCCGTGGGTACTGCACATATGTGGTGCACAGAAATCCATGCAGACAAAAGACTTATACACATAAAAATTTTTAAAATTACATTTTAAAATGGAGAGGTATTATTCAGAGAGATGCCTTCTCTGTAAACTATAGCACAATGGCTCTTCCAGTCCCGATGTCCATACATTCTTCTTTAGTTACAACCGATTCAGGTGTGTCACATCTGAATTCCAAAGAAGGGGTCCCTGCAAGAGGGTCTACAGACTGTGCAGCTAATCAGAATGAGAGCTAAGCTCTTAAACTTTGAACCAGCCTTTGGTGCTCAAAGGACAGGAGGTATGTCTGCATTTCTGGTGTCTTGTATATTTAGGCTTGTTCTACACATTCATGAGCAAGCAGAAGTTAATCTCATGAATCACTACAGCCCAGAAGCCAGGGTCTCAGGAGCACAGTCTCTATATCTTACACTCATCTGGATCTGAGCAAGCACGGTGAATCTGACAATTAAATTCTCTCTCCCAACTTTTTTGTGAACAGTGAGAAATTTCAACAAATAGCCCCTTAAAATCTTCAGTTTGGGAAATACATAACTGGATTCTGATCTTAATTTTTTTCACTAAAAAAACATACCATTATAAAATAGTTGACATATACAAGGAAAAAATTAAAATATTGTTGTACCTTGCCCTCTTCTTGTGGATCCAGTGGAAGAAAATTAGGCATGCATGTCCCCATGTGGCTGTGTGCCATACACCATTGAGGTGATCATGTGTAAATAATTAGATGGATTAAAGAGAACAATACTGAATGTGTAATCAATTAGAAAAAAACAAGAAAATTATTGTTCTAGAAATACATGCTTCCTTAGAAAACAGGACAAAAGTTTTTATTTCATAAATAAGTTAACAGTGTGGTAACATTAAGGATACTGGAACAAACACAAACTTTAGAACTCATTGGAAACAGACCTTTCATGTTCAAGTGGCAAAGATTGTTTGGATTAGAAGGTAATGTAATACAGCCACGATCAATTTATTATATCACCAGCTCTTTCTCTCCAAGCATTCCTAAAATTAAAATTTGTAAGTGTGTCCAGAGCACGGTGATGCATCTGTTTCTTATTCATTTACATCTTGTTTGCTGTGCAGTTTAATGTGAACTATTAGAAGTTCCAGAAGACTTGAAGCTTTAATGGGGAATGCTAGGTTTTCTTTATTCCCCCTTTGAATACTGAGAAAGTTCTAATTTGATTTGAAATTGAAACTCAAAATCTTGGCGTGGACTTGGAGAGCTGGGACCACTCATCCTTCATCCTGTACTTGAGGACATCAAGATAACTTCTCTGCCAGCCTGGTGAGCATGTCAGTGACTCCTTTTTTAATGTGAGATGCATGTTTCACTGAGTCCTGTGATTTCACTGCACAGTGGCAAGATTTCTAAAATTAAATCTGAAAACTAAAATGAAACATCAGAGCCAAATTGGAGAAAATAAATTCTTGAACTGATCTAGACATAAATTAACTTTAACTTTGCAAGGGTCTAACTACTCATCTAGCTCATTCTCAGCATTGTAATCAATGCAAAACAAATTCAGCAGCCCTAATGTGACAAGCTGTAAAAAAAAAAAAAAAAAAAAGGAATTTTTTTTTCTTATTCCAAACTTAGGGAAAACAGAATAATTCCAAGGCCTGGAAAATCAAAGGAAAGAATGATATCAAGTGCTCTACTAATGTTTATGCTGATTAATTTATCCTTTATTCATATTTTATCCCTCAAGCTATCAATCAATTTGGATGAGTTTCAAAACATCTCACAGTTCTTTCTTTAAAAAAAAATTTACATATGTTTATTTATTTAGTTGTGTGCCTGTGTGTGCACTTGTGTGTGCATGCCATGGTATGCATGTGGAGGTCAGGGGACAACTTGGGGGAGTTGGTTTGGTCATTGTACAGTGTGGATTATAAGGATTGAACTCAGGTCTTTAGCTTTGGCATCAAGCTCCTTTATTTCCTGAGCTCTCTTATCCTCCCACTAACTCATGTTTCTTAACAGTAACTTGTTTAATATTTCAGGTTGCCAAAATAAAAAAGTTTAAAGAATAAACAGACAAACCAGCAATCTTTTAAGAGTAAAGGAATGCATTGGTTACTTTTGCAACTCTGTGACCAAATATCTGACAGAAACACCTTACGATTCATTTTATGTCATAGTTTCCTTCAGACTCTAGTCCATAATGGCAGGGCTGTAGGCAGCAGGAATGGTGCCATCCGTTGCAGTGGGAGCATGAGACAGCAGGAACTTATTCACAATATGACCAACCAGCAAGCAGAGAAGACAGACTGGAACAAGCAATAGACATAACCTTCAAAGGCCCACCCCTAGTGACATACTTCCCTGACCCAAGCCCCTTCCCCTCCAACAAAGGTTTGAGAGAGAGAGAGAGAGAGAGAGACAGAGAGAGAGAGAGAGAGAGAGAGAGAGAGAGAGAGAGAGAGACAGAGAGAGAGAGAGAGAGAGACAGAGAGAGAGAGAGAGACAGAGAGAGAGAGAGAGAGAGAGAGAGAGAGAGAGAGAGAGAGAGAGAGAGAGAGAGATTTTTTTAATTAGAGTCACAAATTTGACAGAATATTCAAAACATGAGTCAAGGGGCAGGGTGTGGCTAGACAGATCCAAGCCCTAGTAAAGTATGTGCCCTCAAAAGTAGAATGCACTACTTTATGTCCAGAACTCTGCTCATATCTCTTCTCTTTCTATTACTAGTTCTCTAAAAAAGAATTTCAAAGAGATACATCTCTTAGGGAGAGTCTACCTAACGTCTGTGGAGTGTGGAAGCTAAAGGGACAGCAGAGAAGTGACATCAAAATTATAGCAAAACCCAAGTTATAGAGAGAGGCAAGCCGAGTAAGGGTGCTGAAGTCTCCGCTGGCACAAGGGGATGAATGGAGGCTTAGCATGACTCAGCTCATACTTGAGGGCACTTGCTCTATGTTGCACATTCTAAGAACTTTATGAGCATTAATTCACATAATCTTTAAAGCATCCAGTGCAGTGATAAATACCCACATCCCCCACTTTGTTCAGACACAACATGGACATAGAAAGGTTAAATTGCTTGTCCAAACTTGTTCAACCAGCAAGCTGAAGCCAGGACTAGAATACTAACAATCTGGACTAGGAGTCTGTGCCCCTTCCTTATCCATTGGGCACCAAACTTCATCATGTTGGCTTTAGGGAAGATGCCAAATGATGGAGGACTGGGGTCTAGTACATCTGAAAAGTTCAGTTTTCTAAATCCTTGGAGGGGGGCCATCGAATAGGGAGACCTTTCTGTCACACTGGCTGTAGTGTATTTGTTTAGTATGATTTGTCATCTACCAATGAACAAACCAACTTCTAAAGTGTGGTATACGCATTCCAAAAGCCTGGGAAATACAAAGTCAGGTTTTGCAACTCAAAGAATTCCTTATTCCCAAATGCTAGCCACAAGAAGATGAAAGCTTTAGCGTGGCCATTCTATCATCTAAGGCCATGCTGAGAGACCAGCAAATGAAATCCCCTACCAACACAAGTACTTGAAAAATGAAGTTATCAAAACAATTCAATCTGGAGGTTCTAGAAGACAGAGGAGTTGGGTTTTTTTTTTTTTAATGCAGTTCCTATTTTAGTGTAACACAAAATGACTAGCATTTAGGGCAATTTCATAACAACTTTCATGAAGGTTCAGATGCGTCTTCTTTCTTGTTGAGCAAAGGTGGGCCCTTGCCTAGAGGTAGAGTGACTTTTGTCTGTGCTTACTCTTTTTCTGTTTCCATCTGTGTGAAAAGAAAGTCTCAGAAGGAACTTAGTGTGTCTTATATCACCACTGCCTACTTCACCTACAGGAAGTGTGCCTAGAAAGGATTCTAGAAGTATTCAAACCTGGCTTGGTTTAGCTTTCGGATTCCATTAAAGCATGGAATATATGTTTGCGTTAAAGAGCCTGCAATAGGCTTTTAGGTAAAAATGCATGGCTGAATGGGGCTTATGGGTGCTGTGTGGCCTAATGATTTGGCATCTTGGAATCTTAACTATTCCCCACCCGCTTTTCCAGTCTGGAGTTGGCAGCTTGCACGGCCACACCCACTTCCCCTAGCAAACACCTTCAAAGGTGAGGGCTGTTTTGCAGATGGCTCACACTTTCCTGGAGTCATATGAGAGAGAGAGCTCTCTTTCACTCTCTTCCTTGTCTGCAAACTGTCAGCACAACCTCAGAGAGTTGGCACAATCCAACGAGCTCACAGGTTTCAAGTCTGTGTCACAAAACACCACCAAGAGCTGGTGGCCGATCAAAGAATTCACTGTCCTGCCATGGTTTCCCTCCCCCTGAGAAGAACAGAAATTGAACCCTCAAGTCATCTGGGAGAATGAGAGAAACTGGTTCACCCAGAAAACTCAGCCTCTTGCTGTTTTACCACAACCAATGCATTTCTTTTCTCCTTGGTTTAATAGAAGTTAATGGGCTAAACCATCAGATTAGGTTCCCTTGAGTTCCCAGCAAAAAGTGGATGCTGATTCAGTGTAACTTGTAATGTTTCTGGACTTTATTGTTCCCTCAGTGACAACACAAAATGAGTCAAATAATAATTTTATGTTTATTTCTTATTATGTCAATTTATGCAAGCACAACAAAGACCTTTGTACTGTCTTATATTGTATGATTAAAGCATGGAGACCTTTTCCAGCTTCCGATATTCACTATGATGTTTCCTCTGCAGCTGCTGTGCCTCCAACTGTTCTTTGGCCTGTGATCTTCAAACAAAGGTCATGAGGATGATGTGTGTGTTAGTGCTTTGGGGGAATGAGAATAGGAGGGAGCTGCAATGTAGAGTCTCTGTGTATGGTGAATGTCAGTTAGTGAGTAGAGATGTAGAGAGCCTGCACTCTAAGTGTCCAAGACTCTGCCTTAAAGAAGATTTCTTCTCTCTCTCTCTCTCTCTCTCTCTCTCTCTCTCTCTCTCTCATATATATGTATGCATAACTATATCTATAGATATACAGATACATAGATATACAGATACAGATATCACATGTATATGAGAGATAAAGATGTATATGTATATGTGAGAGTATATATATTTGATAATATACTTGTATATATACAAGTATTTATATATATATAAGACATATATAAACATATGTATTATATGTGCATGTACATATATGTGATTGTATATATCTACATATCAAGTAGAGATTCAATTTTTTTCTGTTTTCATTTAAGATATACTGTAAACATATCTTCTCCATCTTTAGTTTAATATAGACATGTTTAAGTGAAGTCTTTCCTATTTTACTTATGAGGGTACAGAGGACTACAGAGCACAAGGCTTTTATTTTGCTAGAAACACAAAGCCAATGTCAGAATTCATAGCTCACCCTACAGGACTCTACATTACAGTCTTTGATTACCTCTCCACTCCCAATGTATACCTCCCCCAGAAACGTGAGGCAATTTCTTCCACCTATTGCTCCTTCAACTTCCCAGACACGTGCTTTCTTCAAGTTGGTAAGACATTCACTGCTAAAAATAGAATGAATGGCATTTCAAACAGTTTGACAGGGTAGAAATTAGAAATCAAAGTAAGATTTTTTTCCTTTTTCAGAATTAAGTGTTAAAGTCAGGGCTTGGAGATGGCTCGATGGGTAAAATGGAGGTCTTCATTTCCACACAAACTTGAAGACCCAAGTTCAAATCCATGGAATCCACATAAAAGCCAGGTGGGTATGTCAACCCACCTACAGTTCCAGGGCTCTGAAGACAGAGATGGGGAATCCTAGAGTAAGCTGCAATGTCAGACTAGCCATATTGATGAGCTTTGGGTGCTATGGAGACACTTTCCCTCAAATAACAAGATGGAGAGGAGGTCACGTGTCCTAAAAGATGTAGTTAGCATGTAGGTCTTGGTTCTGAGTTTGGCTTGGGGCAAGACAATAGAAGACAAATTGAATTATTGACTATTTCTGTGCCCTAATGTCACTTTTTGACATTTAATTCCTCTTCTGCCCACATCAATGCATAATTGACTCCCTCTTGCTAGGGAATCTACCATCTTGGAAACATCAATCTTTCATATTTCAGCCATACTACTAGAGACAATGTGATAGATTACTGCACCTATTTTTTTTAAACAAACTTTTATTTTACTGGATAAATCTCAAAAGTAGCATTAAGTGTTGCTCATCCCTCCGATGTGGCTCCCCCTGTCATTAACATCTTCAATTGGCACAATCACTTGCCAATACCATCTTAGTAAGGAGTGAGGCCTGGAGAATGCCTCCCTCACGTAAGCCAGAATTTCTTCCGGCTTGATCTTGTGGTGGTCTTGTACAGGTAACCAATGGTACTACAACTGATGAGTGCCAGAACATGAGTTTGTCTGGATTGAATCTAACACTTTAATTTTACATTTAGTTCTGCATTCTACTTTGAGTTAATTTTCTGTGAAAGATAGGATGCCTAGTTTCTTCTTTTTATAATAGTTTCCTATCGCTTCTATAACAAATTGGCTTAAATTAATACAGATGGATTATTTTATAGTTTTTGAAATCAGAAATCCAAATTAGGCCTCAAGAGGTGAAAAGAACGTGCAACTATGGCTTCCAGGGAGTCTGTTTGCTTAACTTTTCCAACCCTGGGTCCACCCGTATTCCTGGACATTTGGTTTCTTTCTTCCTTTTTTTCAAAGCCAGGGACATCACATCAAGTCTTTGCTGTCTGTTCCCCCTGCCTCTCCCTCTATTGCCCTCTTCTGCTTTTCCTGACCCATGTGATTTTACTAGATACATCTGCATAATGCAGTGTAATCTCTTTCTAACCATGTCAGCTATGTATTGATGTTAATTCTATTTGCACCACAATTTCCAATTGTCAAGTTGCCCAAGGGATTCACAGGTTCAGGAACCAATTGTTGAAAAGATCATCCTGCTCTTCATTTACATGGTTTTTGCCTTTAACAAAAGCAATTGGCTATGCTTGCATGAACTCACTGTAGGTTGAATTAGTCTTTTCCTGGCATTCGATAATGTGAAAACACTTTTTTGTATGCTTGTCTGGCAATTTCTTTTGTGAAGTGTTTGTTCAGGTCTTGTCTCGATTTGTTCCCTTATGGTTGCCTTTTTCTTCTTTCATGGAGTGATTTGCTCTGAACAAAAGACTTTTCTTACATATGGATGTGAAAATGTTTTCTCTCAGTCTATCACTTATTGTTTCACTTTTAATTTCAGTACTGCAGATAAAAACCCAGAGCCTTGAGCAATGCTAGACAAGTACTATACTGCTTAGCTCTATCCCTAGCCTTCTATTATTTTAAATGAGAATTTCATGCATATATATATATATACATACATACATATAATGTATTTTGATGAAGTCCCTACATTTTCCCTCTCCTCCCATTGCTTTCCTATTACTTCCACCATATTTCCCTTCCAACTCCATGTGATCTTTTTTTTTTAAAGTCCACTGGGTCCAATTATTGCTGCCTGTGTGTGCACGGGTGCAGCACCATTTCCCGGAACGTGGGTCGCCTCATGAGGAGCTGCATCACTGAAGAAAACCGATTCCCCCTTCCCAGGACCCGACAACTGACAAGAGCTCCTCAGCTAGGGGTGGGAACCTCAAGATCCGCTCCCCCATCCAGGATGGACTTTGTGCAGGTATTCTGTGTGCAGTCACGTGTGAGCAACAGAGCCCACGGTGTTGTCTGGCAGGGCCCAGTCATTCATGGCAAATACACTTTGCTGCGGAACTACCTCTGTCTCTTACAGTCTTTCTGTCCCCTCTTCCGCACTGACCCCTGAGCCTTATCAGAGGGTGTATAAGCCATTCTTACTTTTGATTTAGGGACAGAGTTCCCCTGTGTTTTCCAGGCTTGTCTTAAACTGTCTCTACAGCCCAGGAAAGTCTTGCCCTTATGATCCTCCTTCCTTAGACTGCTAAGTAGCTGGAATTTTAGGCCTGTGCTATCAGACAAGCTTTCTTCCTTTCTTTTCTTTCTTTCTTTCTTTTTCTTTCTTTCTTTCTTTCTTTCTTTCTTTCTTTCTTTCTTCCTTCCTTCCTTTTTTTTTTTGTTGTTGTATATATTTGAGGTAGAGTTTCACCACATCTCACACTCTGGACTCCAACTGTGTATATCCTCCTGTTCCTCCTCCCCCAGTATCAACAACAGGAATGCATCCCTCCCCAGCCCAGCTTTCTTTCACTTACTTCCTAATGTCCTTGATAAGGACAAGCTTTAGTCTTGACTAAGTAACATAGTTTTAAAAGTTTTATATTTTAGTTTTGAAATTAGCACCTATAGTTCATCTTCAAATACATTTTATATATGCTATAAAGGAGAGCGCAGACTGGGTTTTAAACTACAATGCTCACTCTATCTAAGAATATTTCTTTAATGATTTGCATTGAATTGCATTAGCTCCATTCTTGAAATTGAAGTCATTGAATTCTGCTCCATTGATTAATGTACCTTTACTTGTACCACTATCCAATCCTTCTTAATTACTACAATTAAATTATATCCTTAGTTACTTAAAGAATCTCGAAGTCTGCCAACATGTATCCTCCAGTTGGATTCTTCTTCAGGCCTACCTTAGGGGACAGATGTCTTTTCCATTTGAGTAGATGCTTTAGAATCAATTTGACAAATTTTATCTAAAACCTTCTCCAATTGTGACTGACAGGTGTGGTGGTTTGAATAGGTATGGCACCCATAAACTTATGTGTTTGAATGCTTGGCCATAGGGAGAGGCACTATTAGGAAATGTGGCCTTATTGGAGTAGATGTGGCCTTGTTGGAGTAGGTGTGGACTTGTTGGAGGAAGTGTGTTACTGTGGAGGTCTCATATATACTCAAGCCACACCCAGTGAGACAATTGCTTCCTGTTGCCTGCAGATCAAGATATAGGACTCTTAGCTCCTTCTCTAGCACTATGTCTACCTGCATACCTCCATGTCCCACCATGATGATAATGGACTAAACCTCTAAAACTGTAAGCCAGCTCTAATTAAATGCTTCCTTTATAAGAGTTGCTGTGGTCATGGTGTTGCTTCACAACAAGAGAAACCCTAACTAAGATGAGAGGAAACATCAGTTTATCATTCCTATTCATTTGGAATGGAAATTCATTTTCTTTAACTTCAAGCTATTAAGAACCAAATGTCCTAGTTGTGGAAAAAATCTTTTTGCACATTGTGAAGATATGTTGCTTCCATTGATTTAATAAAGAGATAAATGGTCAATACCTAGGCAGGAAGAGGTTAGGCAAAACTTGTAGACAGGGGGAGAATTGCGAGGAGACACAGGAAGAAGCAATATGAGCATGTCATAATGAGGAAAGGTACTGAGCCACATGGTAGAATGTAGATAAGAAATATGGGTTGTGAGTTCAAGGCCAGCCTGATCTACAGAGTGAGCTCCAGGACAGGCAGAACTGTTACATAAAGAAACCTTGTCTTAGAAAACCAAAAAAAGATCAAAAACACTGAAGACACCTTATGCTGGAGAGGATGTGGAGCTAGGGGAACTCTCCTCCACTGCTGGTGGGAATGCAAGCTTGTACAACCACTTTGGAAATCAATATGGCGCTTTCTTAGAAAATTGGGAATCCATCTCCCCCAAGATCCAGCTATACCACTCTTGGGCATATACCCAAGAAATGCTCAACCACACCACAAGAGCACTTGTTCAGCTATGTTCATATCAGCATTGTTTGTAATAGCCAGAACATGGAAACAACCTAGATGCCCTTCAACTGAAGAATGGATAAACAAAATGTGGTACATATACACAATGGAATACTATTCCGCAGAGAAAAACAATGACATCATGAGGTTTTCAGACAAATGGATGGATCTAGAAAAAATCATTGTGAGTGAGGTAACCCAGACTCAGAAAGACAAACATGGTATGTACTCACTCATAGCAGGATACTAGATGTAGAACAAGGATGACTGGACTGCTACTCCCATCACCAGGGAGGCTACCTGGAAAACAGGACCCCAAGAAAGACACAGGGATCGCCCAATGACAGAGATATGGAATGAGATCTACATGAACAGCCTGGACATGAGTGGGGGTAGTGAAGGGCGAGGGTCGAGGGAAAGAGAGCTTGGGGGAGCGGGAGATCCCAGCTGGATCAACAACAGAGAGGGAGAACAAGGAATAGGAGACCATGGTAAATGAAGACCACATGAGAATAGGAAGAAGCAAAGTGCTAGAGAGGCCCACAGAAATTCACAAAGATACCCCCACAACAGACTGCTGGCAATGGTTGAGAGACAGCCCGAACTGACCTACTCTGGTGATGGGATGGCCAAACACCCTAATTGTCGTGCTAGAAATCTCATCCAACTACTGAGGGATCTGGATGCAGAGATCCATGGCTAGGCCCCGGGTGGATCTCTGGGAGTCCAATTAGCGAGAATGAGGAGGGTTTATATGAGCGAGAATTGTTGAGACCAAGGTTGAATAAAGCACAGGGACAAATAGTCAAATGAATGGAAACACATGAACTATGAACCAATGACTGAGGGGTCACCAACTGAATCAGGCCCTCTGAATGGGTGAGACAGTTGATTGGCTTGATCTGTTTGGGAGGCATCCAGGCAGTGGGACCGGGTCCTGTGCTCATTGCATGAGTTGGCTGTTTGAAACCTGGAGCCTATGCAGGATCGCTTGGCTCGGCCTGGGAGGAGGGGTCTGGACCTACCTGGACTGAGTCTACCAGGTTGATCTCGGTCCGCGGGGAAGGCTTTGCCCTGGAGGAGATGGGAATGGGGGGCGGGCTGGGGGAGGGTGAGGGGGGAGGGAGCGGGGAGAACGAGGGAGTCCGTGGCTGATATGTAGAACTAAATTGTATTGCAAAAAAAAAAAAAAGAGTCCACAGCTTTCTGTAAGACTTGAGTCTACAGTGCAAGATAATACAGGGGAACACTGGAGAACTGGCTGATGGAAGCAGCACAGCAAAGCTCAGTGAACTACATGATGCTCAGGCATTTGAAGCTGCCTTCTGGGAGACTTCTCTCTCTAATTTCCAGAAAAGTTCTAGTATTCCAGAATAATTAAAACAAAAACACACTGATTTTAATTTACTTTTCTTACCAGAGACTCTCTAGAGATGACTACCATGACATCTAAAAGTACAAGAAAATGATGGAAAACTGTGATTAGTTCCTACAGATTGATAAACTGCTATGCTAAAAGCCAGTTTTCGCTCATTTTATAAAATAAAACTTTTAACCTACTAACAGTTCTTTATATTTTGAGAACAATGATAATTCACAATCACAATACTTATTCAAGAGGTTAAGAGGCTTTCATTCATTCAACATTATTAAATATCTCCATGGGTCAGGACTTTGTCTGATTTGCTTCTGAGAAGTTGGACATCAGAGAAATAGTCTCAATTCAATATTGTACATATTTGGATATATTTGAAAATTAATAATCCATTTAAGCTTTTTGTATAGATTCTATTACCAGATTCCTCTACACGTCCTGGTCAGATTTTGTAATCTTTGTAGGAAAACATTCTTTAGAGGGAATGATACTTGTGTTTTGTTTGTTTGTTTGTTAGTTTTTTTAACAGTAGATCAATGCATATTTATTGCATCTAATTCTTTTCATTCAAATAGCTTAGAGAGAAATGAACAGAGAAATAATCCACAAACCATTAATCTAATGAAGGGATGATTTTTGAACAAGTGAGCCAAATTCATCACTCAACTACTGTTTTATAATTCCTAAGAGGAAAGCAGGGACTGCAAACCCCAGATGCCTGGGATCACATCTCTGTCTTCACTCACCTCCATGGAACATCACCAGTTTTTCAGCTTTTTGGTCAAACATGTACACCAAACTGCCCACTTCTTTGATGCTGGATGTTTGTGCATAAGCAGTCAAGTCCATGGGAGGGCAGTCGAGTTGGGGGGAGTAGGGACAGAGAACTCACAATCTTTTCTCCCACCAGGAGGAACCCCCAGTGAGATGGCTCAGTGGGTAAAGGCTCTTGTCTCCAAGCTTGGTGACCTTATGATTCTCTAATTTCTATGCCTAATAATACCCACACAAAAAAAATTAAAGCCATCTCTTAGCCAAGGAACAACACTCACAGTGACCCATAACTGCAACAGGTAGACTTGGCTACACTGGAGGAATCGTGTGCTTTGGATGGGCACTGCAGGGAGAATGGGCCATCAAATCATGTGTTATAGTGCAAATCTGCTTCTCTTCTCTCTCCCCTCCCCACTTCCTTTTCCTGTGGTTGACTTCTTGGGAATGACTTGTAGCTTGTTGCCTTGATGATTTCAAAGGAGCTTAAGAAATTCTGCGTCAAGTTTCCTAACAGCCTTGGTACTGGGTTTGTTGCTGTTTGTTTTTGTTATTCTTTTATAAGTATACGGAAGAGCTGTTCTTGCCATCCAGGCCTGTTTTTTCTTTTGTTCTAGGGAGGCCTTGTAGGAAACGTTGTTACTTGCATTACTGGAGTTTCCACTTTGAGAAGAGAATGTAAAACGGGAAGAGAAGAAGGCTCATCATGTCTGCACTAAAGAGCACAAATGACCAGTATTCTGCAAGTAGAAATCATCTTAGTCTTAGAAATACAGAGCACAGAATTCTTTCTACTCAACATGACCCTTCTTGGTGAATAAATGATGCTAAAATAACATCTGTACCCCTGGTGGGGGGGAACCCTATCAAGTGTGAATCCCAGCAATTCACCGTAGAGTATGCAAAATAGCCAAGCGAAGCAGAAAACACATGAAAATAGTAAAAACTGCAGTGACTAAACTAGTTATATCATTCTGGCCTACTCTGTGGAGTTGTTCTCAGGTTAGTACATATATCTTTTTATTATGTTTTGCTAAATAATAATAACAGGTGCCTGCAGAGTTTATTTTTAACTTATTTTGAGGAAACCTTAACTCAGCAACTTCTAGGTTGACATGTGATTATCTTTCAGTTCTTCTCAATCCCAAAAACATTTGAGAACACAGCATTATGATGAGATAAGAATATGGCCCAAGTGAAGCTGCCAGCATATTTTAGGAAGCCCACATGTAATCTTATCTTTGACATTTTCCCAGTTTCGTTAACTCCTCTGGCCTGTCAATAACCCAAACATTTTCCTAATCTCTTCTTTCCCATATAAACTGTCATGGTGAGAGCAGTTTTATATTTTTCTCATTTCAAAACAAAGTGTAGGGGCTGGAGACATGGCTCAGTGGTTAAGAGCACTGGCTGCTCTTCCAGAGAACCGGGGTTCAATTCCCAGCACCCACAAGGCAGCTCATAACTGTCTGCCACTCTAGTACCAGGGCATCTGACACCCTCACACAGACATACATATAGGCAAAATACCAATGCACATAAAATAAAAATAAATAAATTTTAAAAAACACAAACAAACAAAACTAAAGTGTAACGCTTTACGGTCTCAGCAAGAGAATGGTGAGTTAAGATCATTGTCAGCCCCTGTATCTTTGCTTATTCAAATCTTCTTGTGTGTGTGGGGGGGGAGGTATTTATTTTCTTGTTTAAAAATTTATTTCATTTTTGAGATATTAATATAATTACATTGTCTTTTCTTTCTCTTTCCTCTCTTCAAACCCTCCCAAATAACGTTCTCCTCCTTGCTCTCTTTCAAATACAAGTGAGTAAGAAATTTTTCTTTTAAAATCTTTCAACACAATGTGGCAGAAATGAAGTCACAGGGCCAAACAGGTGGGCTAGTGGATAAAGGTGTTTGCCACAAAGCTTGAAGTACACTGTGGTCAGCAGGCCCACATCACTCACACACACACACACACACACACACACACACACACACACACACACACACACACACAAAAGCATGCACGCACACACATAAACACACAAATGTAACAATAAAAAATAGAAATGAAGTTCAGTCATAGGAGAAGTAAATTAAAGTGGTAACTAGACCGACATCTTCATTTCATATTTCTTGGTGTTCTGCATACTGATGGATTTTAGAAGACAGGGAGGAGGCTGGTAAGTTGTAAAGCAGAATGTGCTCTATGTAGTCTGAGCTGTGAGTTTAAAATGCATCCACAGTGGGAGCACTATGAACTCACGGGGAAACTGTGCTCCCATTAGGCCTCCTTAAGGGTTTTAGGTCTGTCATTTCTCCTTGAATTTGCGGCTCAGCTCCTCCACTGAGCTCTGTTGTCAGCTGTTTGAAAAGCTTAACCACAGAGTCCTGACACAGAAATACTTACAAGTACTTACCATCCGCAAGATCATTGTTACAATGATGGTAGACAAGACAGACTGTTATCCCCCTCAGTCATCTCACAAGAGAATATTAGCAGCTCTGCGGTTTGATGAATTCTGAATTCAACTCCACCCCCGAGTGGATGTCACCAGCAGGAGAGCTGATCCTTTCACACATAGAAGCTCAGTAATTGACTTTCTCATGAAACAACAATATTTAATCTCATGGTGGGCAAAGAAGCAGTTTTTAAATTTTATAATAAGACTATGAATCTCAAAACTTGCCAGACAAAGTCCTCGAGAGGCCATGTGTGTGAAGCAATAATAACGAATTACAATATTACTTTGGAAGATAAATAGTAATCACATTGGCATCAGAAATATCAAACACTTAGGAAGAAATTTAATGGAATATTATTTGTTTTATGTTGTGAATAGTTGTTACAGTTCCTATATTTATCAATTGTTGAGTGTATTAAAAAGAAAGATATTTGTGGATCTAGAGAGATGGCTTAGCTTGCTGCCCCTGTTGGGAACTTGAATTCGGGTTCCCAGCACCCACATCAGGCTTCTCACAACCACCTGTAACTCCAGCTCCAGTGGATCTATCACCCACTTCTGGCTTTAGTGAGCACCTGCACACAGAAGGCAGACACACAAAGATACACACATACATATAAATAAAACCAAATCTTAAAGAAAAGCACATAGAATGATGACTATCTCTTAATGCAGCTCTAACAATACTCCACAAATGTTTAAATGTGTTCTCATTATCCTTCAGTTCAAAATGTTTGTTTAGTTTTTAAAGTTTTTTTCTATTACTTATGTGTTCGTGTGTCTGTGTGTGAGTGTGTGCACTTGAGTTTAGATCCCTGGGAAGCCAGAAGAGAGCAACAGTTCCCCTGGAACTGCAGTCACGTGGGGCTATGAGACACCTGAGTTGGGTGCTGAGAACCAAAACATGGATCTTTTCTAAGAGCAGTACTCCTTCTTAATCACTGAGCCATCTCTGGAGTCAAAAGATTTCAAAAATTTCCTCCATCTGTGAATTGTTTAGGTTTCTATTTCTAGTGCTATTTCATTTCTAAATTTACAAAGCACTTTATTAGAGCTTTCCCACTGAAATTCATTGTGTGCAGAGGCCACAGGATGGATTGTTTTAGCCTTTTTCTTTTATGAAGACATTAAATGGCCTAGGACGTGACATAGCTTTGTAAATTTCCATGCGTAGCTGAATACATATTCCAATATGAAGATAAGTGGCTATATGGGGTTAAACGTGCAAATAAGCATTTGCATAATAAATTGCTTCAGAGTCCTCAGCAATTTCTTCTGTCTCTCTTTGAAGTATACCACAGTACACTTCCCATTAGTGTTTAGATTCTTTTGATAAAATCACACCAGAATATGAATTAAGAGGAAGGACTGAAAATGAAGAGCAGGGGCTCGGGAAGAAAGCTAGGTCGTGAGAACCTGGGACATGTACCATTTTTGGAAGCTCACAATTGACTTTACTGGTTTTATTAACTTCTTCACAAGTCACTATTAACTCCTTACTGTTTGCTGTATGTCAGGGAAAGGATTGCTGCTACAACATTAACAAGTACAGATGATCAGTTGTCCATGAACTAGGAATCTCAGGATGTAGAAGCAAACGTCCCCCTGTAATGAACACCCCATCACCTGCATTGCAGCTGAGCCAAGTTACCAGGTTTATACCTAGACAGAGTTGGAAGAAACTTACACTTGTGGGGGTCCCAGGGCATCAAGAAGGAGATAGATGAAAGTTGCAGTTCTCTTATCGGCTTGGTGAGAAATGAGAAAAATCAATTTAAGAGTTCATCAGTCCATGAAGGCAGGAATTGAATGGTAATGTCAGAAGATAAAGCCTGGGGTTTGTGGTCTTGGTTTATATCAACATGATACAAGCTAGAGTCAACGTGTGATCTGGGAAAAGGAACCTCCATTGAGAAACTTCCTCCATAACATTGGAACTAACCTTTAAGTATAATGATGAATCATGTACTCTAATCCAGAATTCTGCCAATACCTCCAGCTGTAGGTCATAATTTATGCAAGGGACAACCTTCTGGTTGAACCGGTGGTGAAACTAAGGAACAAGAAACCAGGATACACCATTCAAAGAATATTTTTCCATCAACTTGGAATTGACCATTTGTGCTAGTTTGAATGAGAAAGGTCCCCACAGGCTCATATATTTAAATATTTGGTTCCAAGTTGATGGAGTATTTAGGAAGGATTAGGGGGCATGGCCTTCTTGGAGGAGATGTCTCATTAGGGTAGGCTTTGAAATTTCTAAAGTCCATGCCAGGCCAGTTTCTCTCTCTCTCTCTCTCTCTCTCTCTCTCTCTCTCTCTCTCTCTCTCTCTCTCTCTCTGTGTGTGTGTGTGTGTGTGTGTGTGTGTGTGTGTGTGTGTGTTTCTCTCTCTTCTTTATGCAGATCAGTGTGTAAACTCTCAGCTACTACTCCAGTGCCGTGCCTGTCTGCCTGCCATGTTCCCCATGATGCTCATGGACTATTCCTCTGAAACTGTAAGCTGTAAGCAAGCCCCCAATTAAATACTTTCTTTTGTAAGCTGCTTTGCCATGTCATGTACTCACATCAATAGAACAGTAGCTAAGTCAGAAGTTGGTACCAGGGACTGGAATATTGCTGGGATAGATCAGACCATGCTGTTTGCTGTTAGAATGTGGACTTTGGGATTTTGGATTAGGAAAACCGTTGAACACTGTAAGTGGGGCTGAATGAGCCATGCTACTAGGAGCTTGGAAGACAGTAGTGCAGGGAGCAATGCCAACTGTGGAGACCCAGCTCAAGGGATTTCAGAAGGGAAGAATATTAGCAAGTGGCCTACAGTTCATTCTTGTGATATTTTGGCAAAGATGGTGGCTGATTTTTGCCCTTGTCCGAAGAATCTGCCTGAAGTTAAGAGTTTTAAACTAATGTCATTGGCAGATGAGGTTTCAAAACAACCTAGTATTCACTGTGTCACATGGCTGTTAGTAACCACTCATTTGCAGATCTGTAACAAAAAAAGAGCAACCAGGACAAAAAGAAATAAAAAATGTATACCTTGAGGAGAAAAAGAGCACCAGAAAATGTAATGTTAGAGCCAAGTCTTATGGTCAAAGAGATAAGTTTAAGGGAAGACCCAAAGAAACAGAATAGAGGGAGTGGTACCCTTAGGGCAAGACCCCACCCAGCAACTTGTAAAAATGAAAACTTAGAAATCAAAGGAAAAACCTTCAACAAGTCAAAACTTACACAAATGGAATTCAAGGAGGGGGTCAGAATCCATCCCAAACAAGCAGAAGAATGTGGCAGCATTGGCCCCATGGTTCTGGATTTATGGAGAAAGGTCCAGGAGGACAGGGGTTGCAGAATCTTCCATGAAGATTAAGGAAAACCACTGTCGCCAACTGTGCTGCTGGCATGGAGGCCTGGAGAGGCCCTTGTGTGAAGTTGTGAAGGAGAAGCCCAGACTGCACTGGAGTCCCAGAGATGTTGGAGACACCGTAATTTTAGGATACCTGCAAAAGAAAGCTGCCAACAAAAATAGAACCAGCCCAAGAGAGCTGGAAGGAGTGTGAGATTGGAAGAGGCATCTAAGTCAGAATTTGGAGTTTACCCCACTGGATTTCTGTCTCACTTTGGTCCAGTATTTTCTCACTATGTCCTCTTTCCTCTCTTTTGGAATATATATTCTGTGCTGTTTTATATTGGAAACTATAATTTGATTTTTGATTTTACAGGGGTAGCAGTTAAGGGATTGTCTGGAATCTCATAAGGGACTTTAGGCATTTAAACAGTCTTAAGACTGTGAGGACATTTGAGGTGCTGTGGAATGGTCTGTATGTCAAATGTGTTGCTGATTGGTCAATGAATAAATCACTGATTGGCAGTGGCCAGGCAGGAAGTATAGGCAGGACTAACAGAGAGGAAAATTGAGAGAACAGGAAGCTGGGTGGGGGAGACACTGCGAGCCGCCATCAGGATAAGGAAGATGTAAAGTACCGGTAAGCCACAAGCCACGTGGCAAGGTATAGATTAATAGAAATGGATTAATTTAAGCTGTAAGAACAGTTAGCAAGAAGCCTGCCACGGCCATACAGTTTGTAACCAAAATAAGTCTCTGTGTTTACTTGATCGGGTTTGAGCGGCTTGGGACTGGCGGGTGAGAGAGATTTGCCCTGACTGTGGGCCAGTCAGGAAAGCTCCAGCAACAAATGGTGTCCAACGTGGTGGCAAGAGTTTCCACCTAAAACCTGAAAAAAAAGATTCTAAAACGGAGCTAAAAACAGCTTCCTAATTGTCTCTCTCAAATGAGCGGCAGCTGCCGGTTTGAGCTACTGGCGGGTTCCTAGCGTGTGCGCTCGACCTGCCCCAGTATGGCGGGAATGAGGCCTCTACAAGTGGCACATTAAGCTACATTGTGGATTTAGCCTTTGCTAGTACAAAACAAAAAAAGAGGTTTCTGGGCTACATGCTGCTTGGATAAAAGCATAGACCCACGATGGCTCCCAGAGCTGGTGGTAAAGTACCACGCCATGTTGGGAAGCTGAGGTGGGCGGAGCCAGCAGCCACAGCTGCTGCAGCTTAAAGCAATAGATTCACAATAAGACAGATTCAGATGTAATAGTTTAAAATGTGTGTAAAATATACATAGGCTTAAAAGAGACAAAAAAAGGTGATATATACAGTATAGAAACAAATACATGGTTTTAAAAAATAAAGTCTTTAAAGAGACAGTAAAATTAATATAAAAAATAAGCCACGTAGAGATGACTATTACACAGAGAGTCTGGATTGTGTTGTCTTTGGGATTCTTAACTACAGAGAGATATTTGATTATAAAGGAAGCTGAGTTAAACCAGTATGTATATTTTAAAGATACTTTGACTTCAAAATTTGGATGTAAGGATATGTTGCTTTGGAAAAGAGTCTCTTTTGTTTCCACAGAAAGCAAGAGGCTATGGATTTGTTCCAGATTAAGACACATCAGGTTTGACCAACCAAGACCACCTGAAAGGTCTCCGATGACACCATGGCCCAGATGATCCAACATCCAGAACCATGTCAAGGCAACTGGCTCAGATGATACAGCCTCACGGACTACTCCATGATCCTAAAATTTTCTTTGTTTCCGCAGAAGATACAGCGCCCCCCTCCAGCAGGAAGTAGTAAGAGAAGCTACGCCCAAATTCCCAAATATACCAAGCTGACTTTGGAGATGTGTAAAGGTTAAAACCTTCCTTTTTAAGAAAAGAAAAGGGGAAGTGCTGTGGAATGGTCTGTATGTCAAATGTGTTGCTGATTGGTCAATGAATAAATCACTGATTGGCAGTGGCCAGGCAGGAAGTATAGGCAGGACTAACAGAGAGGAAAATTGAGAGAACAGGAAGCTGGGTGGGGGAGACACTGCGAGCCGCCATCAGGATAAGGAAGATGTAAAGTACCGGTAAGTCACAAGCCACGTGGCAAGGTATAGATTAATAGAAATGGATTAATTTAAGCTGTAAGAACAGTTAGCAAGAAGCCTGCCATGGCCATACAGTTTGTAACCAAAATAAGTCTCTGTGTTTACTTGATCGGGTTTGAGCGGCTTGGGACTGGCGGGTGAGAGAGATTTGCCCTGACTGTGGGCCAGTCAGGAAAGCTCCAGCAACAGAGGTGAACTAAATGCATTTTGCATTATGATATGGCTACAAGGTTATGGGGGTCAGAAAGTGGAATGTGGTGGTTTGAATGAGAATAGTCCTCATTAGCTCATACATTGAATACTTGGTTTCCAGTTTCAGAGGATTAGAAGGTGTGGCCTTGTTGGAGGAAGTGTCATCAAGGGTAGAATTGAAGGTTTCGAAAGCCCAGTTTCACTCTTTTTCGGCCTCCTGCCTACAGATCAGGATGTAAACTCCTGGATACTACTCCAGCACCATGCCTGCCAGCCTCCCCACCATGATGACCATGGACTCACCCACTGCAACTGTAAGCAAGCCTCCAATTAAATGCTTTCTTCTGAAAGCTGCCTTTGTCATGGTATCTCTTCACAGCAGCAGAACAGTAACTAAGAAACCATCTAACAGAAACTATCAGGCTAGCTGATCTAAACATTAATCACTTCTGTCAAGGGTACCTGCTTCTTATTGTGCAATCAGCAATTTTTACTGGAGCTATTTCATTGAGAGATTTTCCAGCAAAAGACCTTTATGAAATACCTTCTACTACAAATCCATTAGCTCATGAAAAGTATTAAGATAGAAAAATAGTTGATTTTTGATCTCTACATTTTTAAGCTTGACAAAGAGGATAGTAAAAATTTCCCTCAATGAAAACAAGGACTGTGTTAAGAGCTTTCCCCCCTCTGTCCTGCTTGGTGTAATTTCAGTTGTTATGATGCCTTTCCCTCCATCCATTCTAATAATCCTATCACCATCTACTTAAGAACTTCCTCCTCCCTCTCTTCCCTAAAATCCTATATATGTCTGAGAGAGCATCTATTATATTCTAGTATGGCAGCAATAGGTATCTTGTCATATGCCAGCTAGACTGGAGCTCTCTGGAAGGAGGGGATTTGTTCCATTTTTGCACTCTTAGGTCCTAACGTTGTGCTTGACACACAGTCTTTATGCAATAAACATTGTTAAACAAATGAATGCCTCAATAGATGACTGCTTCTGTCTTTTGCTTCTCTAACGAACTGGACAGTGGCTTTGAATGCCAAGCCTGAACAGGTGTTTTTCTTGAGCATCTGTTGCCTCTCAACATACTCATTTACTCCTTGTATCCACTTTGTCACCAAGGACTCCTGAGCAAATTGTGTTGTTGAAGAGCATCCCCTGGCAATGTTGTTCCTCCTTAGAGGAAGAAAAGTCTTTAAATCTGTAGGAATTTCACTGTGTCCCTTTGATGTGAAAATTGCATCATCTATTTTTGGAAAAGCTTGCTGTTACATAAAGATGTAAAGAAGGAAGTAAAGAGAAGCCACCAGTCAGCCTTCACAATCTGTAGATTTTCATTTTCAGAGCGAAGACGGCAGAGTAAGTTCTCAAGTCCTGAGTTTTACTTGGAAAGAAAACAACATTCAGAACTTATTCACATCTGATGGCTCAGTTTATAAATGGCAAAGCTGTATGTTTATGCTCGGAGCTCCATCTGGACTTTGCATCTGGGCTTGCACAATGCACCCCACTATCTACTTTTTGTTCTAGTCTTTGCATCTGGTCTCCCACAGTGTACCCCACTATCACCTTTTTGAAGGATGTCACTCTGAAACACGTTACTGCCTGCTGACATGTGTAAGTGAATTCCCATAATCCTTTGTTGTTTGGACCAAATCAGTCTCTAGTAACTAGTATTTATAATGGCAGTTAGCCACATAGCACCCCAGCTCAACACAACCCATTTCTTCCTTGATACTGAGGCTGTCCTCAGATTTGTTTCTGAGTACCCCACACCTATGTTTTTCTTTGTGTTCTGTATTTCACTTCTCCATTCTATTCTCATTTCCCAAGAATAAATGTGAGCAAAGTTACATGAGGCTAACACTAACAAGTGAGAGATCATGCTATTATATCTCAAGAATTGTACAGTTTTTCTACCTGAAAGGTTAAGGTTTGAAAAGAGATTGTTCCAAGTGACATCTTACATAAAAGACACATCTAATTTTATCTTGTTGTCAAATCTTTATGCAGATGATTAAAACTGAGATTTCTTTTTCTACATAACAGACATGTTATAACCAGCACCTGCCAAACAAGTTTTCAAGATTTATATTTATTCTCTGTATGTATGTATTTAAGACATAAATATTCTATATATTAGAAGGATATATTTTTAGTATATAGATACTTTTTGTCTTCTGTAGCAAACATTTTATTCCATGAGCCACATAATTTCTTCCTTAAATAGATAGTTGGGGGTAAGCCTTGATCTAAAACAACCATGGATTGCTTTTTTTTACTATTTTTCACTAATCTAAAATAACCAAATTGGTTTGGGAAGGAGAAAAAACTTTTTCTTGGAAAAGTATTTTTGTGGTTTAGTTTGGTTTTGTGGTTAACCCATTCATCAGTTAAAAACTTCAGTAGGGAAGGTATGTCACCCACAGGTATAATTATACTCCCATTTCCAAATTTAGATAATGTACCACAGATTGGGAAACACATTGGAAGGCTAAACAAATTGTTACAGCAATAGTTAGCCAAGACTCTGTGTCAAAATCAGATGCTAGGAAGCTTGTAATAATCAAATGACTATAACTAACCCTAAGAGAAAACTCTGTGGTGTTTAGAGATTTGTTTTTTAAATAACTCTGACCATAGATTCAGGATTCAGTAGGGAGAAACGTACCGTGTTCTGCTCACGAAACCCTGTGACAGTACAATATGTCACTTACCTATCAAGGATCTTTGGCTTTTAGAACGAAGCAGATGAGAAGGGTAGTTCAGAGAATGTCTCAACTAACAGTACTGAGAAGTGTCTTTGTTGGGTAAGGAAGTTACACAACCTCTAATAATTTCCACGCATGCAATGAAGCCTCCAGTTTAAGCAAGAACTCATTGTAAAAAAAAAAAAGTCCCTTGCAGAATTCATTCCCTGCCCACAGCTTTGTCCTAGAACTCTCATGCCCAGCATTTCATGCTTTGCAATTGTGTTGCTCTCAGTTCATACATCTTACCATTTGCCTTCAGATTCACCCACCAGGTAGAATATTAATAGTTGGGAAACTACCACACAGATGGGGAAGACTTCAGTCAGAACATTCAATATAAGCTTAAACATTCTTAAATATGCTGATCATTAGATTATATTCTTAAATATGCTGATCATTAGATTATATACCCATGTGCTGGCTAGTTTTATGTCAACTTGACACAAGCTAGAGCCATCCAAGAGGAGGGAACCTCAACTGAGAAAATACCTCCCTAAGAACTGACTGTAGACAAGTCTGTAGGGCCTCTTCTTAATTAACAATCAATGTGGGAGGGCTCAGCCCATTGTGGGTGCTGCCACCACTGGGCTTGTGGCCCTGGGGTTCTTTAAGAAAGCAGGCTGAGCAAACCATGATGAGCAAGCCAGTGAGCAACACCATTCCATGGCCTCTGCATCAGCTCCTGCCTCCAGGTTCCTATCCTGCTTGAGATCCTGTCCTGACTTCCTTTGATGATGAACACCAATGGGGAAGTGTAAGCCAAATAAACCCTTTCCTCCCCAACTTGCTGTTGGTCATGGTGTTTTGTCACAGCAGTAGCAACCCTAACTAAGACAATCCATAAGACAATTTTGTTGATTGGACTTTTTCAGTCCTCTGTAACTTTGATAATTTCTTGTTGGTTAAATCATTCATTTCTGAGAATAATGTCTAAAATCTCTCATCATTATGGAGAGTTGTGTTTTTGTTGTTTCAATCAGCTTCACAAATAGATCCCTCCTTCTTTCATAATGCAACTCTTTTTTCTCTCTCTTTCCCCTGCTTTCTAAATTTTGTGAGAAAGCAAATTCTACTTTCTTTCTGTATCTGGCTTATCTTTCTGCCAATGGCATTTCTTTCTTCTTCATGGCTGCATAAAACTCCATTGTGTATATACTCTACATTTTCCTTATTCATTCATCTTCTGATGGGCACCTGGTCTAATTTCATAATTTGGCTACTATGATGGGTACCGCATTAGGCATGGTCTTGCTGGTATATTTCCATACAATAGACAACATTCATTTGGCATAGAATGGACATGTGTCTTCATTTTGCAGTGATTGAAGACTTTCTAATGCTGAGGCCCTTTAATACATACAGTTTCTCATGTTGTGCTGACCCCAACCATACAATTATTTCATTGCTATTTCATACCTGTCATTTTGCTACAATTATGAAACGTAATGTAAATATCCGATATGTAGGATATCTGATAGGCCACTTCTGTGGGGGTCTTGACCCTCAGGTTGAGAACTGCTGTTCTAGGAGCTTTTCACAGTAAGGAGAAATGTGCTGGGTACATTGTTTTGGCAAATATGTTCAGGGGGTCTCTTCAAGGTCCATTGTCACCATACACATCACTTTCATTGAACTGTCTACTCATCATGGACTAAGATGAAAACAAAGGAGGCGGGAGCAACTCCATACATTGACCATACAAAAATCCATCCATTGAAAGCACTCTGAACAGTGCATGAGGATGAGTCCACGTGGGCAGGTACAACAGTTGACTTGGCTTTTTTGCTCAGGAAGCTTGGCTACTCTTCACCAAGTCTCAAGCATGTTATTCTTTCCTATCAAGTGGCTAGACCTGCATCTATTTTTCCAAAGCAGTACCATTTTCAAGTATTCTGTTCCCTGATACTCCTCCAACTGTTCATTAGTTTCTATTTGAATTCCTTTCCTGGATGTTTTTGCACTACAAATGGCCCCATCAGTCTGTCTAACCCCCTGAACATGACTTCGATTTTGTAGATACTTGGGCTATTTCCATTGCAACAGATTCTGGACAGAGTCAAGATAATCTCCAGATAGACTCAATGTTTCCCAAGGAGTGTTGACTTCTGGGAGATTTTGCTGAGTTCTGGCAGCTGGTAGCTGTGTGAATTCAAGATGGGAATGAAGAGGGAAGCCAGGATCAGAGATGTGGGGCAGAGTTCAAGGCTATTACATATACTAGACCAATTTTCTTTTAGTATGCTTCCAATTAAAAAAGAAAACAAATCAAATTGGAAAACCTGACTAAAGCTGGCATAAGTGAAAGGCATAATTGAGTAATGACCCCAAAATTAAAATACAGTTAATTTTCAAGTGATATATAATATGGAGGCTTGAAGTAAGTGATCAACATTCTTTACCCCATTTTACCCCCAATCAATTCTTCCGTATTGCTTGACTTTGGGGAGCATCATCTTACGGTCCCAAGAAAGCTGCCAACAATTCCTTGAGCTACATGTACATCATCTGTTTCTACAAGATTAAAAAAATACCATCCTTGACTCCAAAGAAAACTTCTGAGGTCATTAAAGACATCTGAGGAGCATTGACTCAGTCACAATGAACTATGGGGTAGAATATTCAGGCTCCTCAAAGCAGATGATGTTTCCTAGAACAGATGTACAGATTACTTCCCTCAAACACTGGAGAGACTCATATTTCAAGGGTCAAGGGATAGAGGAAAGAAAGTAAACAGCGGCAAATCCTCCATGTACAAACACTGTTGACAAAGTCCTAGCAAATGTGGCATGCAGCAGCTCCTCCTTTCTTCTCTGATGCTTTACCTTAAGTAGGCAGACCCCTTTTTGATTCCACTGAAGAAGTTATGAACAACAACACTAGTCTTATCAGTTAATGTATTTCTTCCCGGGCCATCTGTGTTCTCCAGTAAGAGGTTTCCATCAAGAAACAGCGTGAGATCTCATTACATGTCTCTGCCACTTATTACCTTGAATACATGGTCTTGATCAGAAAATTTGAATTGACAAATACATATCTATCTAAGATTTATGGACTATAAGATGGCTTATTTCTTTTATGTGAAATATTTCTTTGTCTTAGAAAATATAATGCTTACTTCAAGGTGTTACATAGGAAAATTCTATAAATCTAGTGCTTTATAAACAACAAGCTTTATTTCTTACAGTGTTGGGGTAGTTAATGCCATAAAGATAAAGGTGCTGGTACACACAGTGTCTGCAGAAGAGCCTGGCTTCTCAATTATGCCCTGTGTCTTCCTGAGGGAGAGGAGAAAAGCCAGCGTTCTAGAACATCTTTTAGAACAGGTCTGGTTTCATTCTTGGGGCTAAACCCCTCCCTCAAAACTCACATTCAATGTCATCGCCTTAGGAATGGGATTTCCATGTGAATTCAGGGAAACAGAATGTTCAGACCATAGCAAGTAGCTTTATCGTTATTTTAAATGTGGGACTACTTAATGATCTATGCTGAAACAAAATATTATCAAGCAACCTAATAGTCCATGCTTCTCAATTAGCTGTTATAACTTTTTGAAGCATAGAATATTCTAGGGAATCATTTCCAGGAATTTATCTTATACAGTTGAATTCACAGGTCGCTGGTGCTTTCTCTGTCAGAAAGCCATGGTTTTCTTTAGTGATACAGAGGGAAAACTATAATGGGGTCCAGAGCTGTCATCATATATCTTCATATGAAATCCTTCTATAAAGCAGCAGAAAGGAATCTTTTGGCTCACCCCTGTGTATTTCCTATCTTCCTCCCAAAGAGCTACACAGTAAATTTTGACAGTGCCATTTCAAATCAGACAGAATTTAGTTATCTTCCGGGATCGATGATTGTCACTAGAGCAAAAATACTAGACAATCACTGTCCTGATTTCACACATCACACACGGTGTGGCCACAGTAAAACAGAACCTTTATTGAACAAAGATATTCAGCTACCGCAGCCACATGACAGTCACATCACACACACCACAGAGCAGGTCCCAGGGGCGTGAGGAGTGCAGGTTGGATACAAGGGCAAAGAAAACACTAAATCTCCATAACTAGGACAATTGGTCCTTAACATGTGAGTCTATTTTTCTATCCACTCATTTCCCGCATGTGTCGGGAACCAATTGGAAAGGAAGTACGACAATGAGATTGAAGAGAGATGAATGAATGAAAGATTCTGGCAAGCATTGTCTCATTTCAATTCACTGATGTCTTGAAGCCTGACAATTTCCAAGATACTTGGATCCGAGCACAGGCTGCCAGAGGTGAGCCCAGCCATGGAAGAGCTTGGGGCATGTCTGTGTCTTCCACTCAGTTCTGGCTCAGCATCCTCCTTATAAATCCTCCCTCTCTGTCACTGCAGAAGTCACAGCTTCCTGCCAGAGAAAGCCCCTGTGACCTCCCTGCTCATCAGCTCTCTGTCCTTGTCATGGCTGTGATTTTGGCGGATTCCTCAGCTTGGCCCCAACACAAAAGTGTTATTTTTTTGGGCAGTCTTGGACCAAAGCCCTAGCTGGAGAGGAAATGTCAGGCATCATCTTTTGTCACAGATAAGACTTAATGAGTCCAAAGCTTCATGATTACAGGAAGTCTGTAGGAAGCTGAGTGGTGTTCCTTCATCACTGTTTAAAGGACATTTACCTTGTCACTGGGGTAAAAAAAAAATTAACACATAAAAAAATAAATAGCAAGTACTTTAGCAGTAACTATAAATGTAAACCCAATTTGTTTGCCGTGTGTGTGTGTGTGTGTGTGTGTGTGTGTGTGTGTGTGTGTGTGTGTCTGAAGAGATATAGAATGAAAAACTTCAAGTGGGAATAAAAAAATATTAAATCATGTATAATTACAACAAACCAGGAGTTATCAATCAGACTGTAGGCAGTAGTGCAGTGTGGGTAATTATCTAAGATGTAAGAACTATGGCCAAAGATCCTACAATTCCAAAACCAAACAGTGTACCCGCATTTTTATACTCTGATGACAGGGAAAACTTGAGGCATTGGGAAATACACTGCTGAGAAATGTAATTATTGAAATTTTCTAAATTAAACTTTGTGATTCCATCTTAATGTGCAAGAGTGTAACAAAAGTACCATCATCTGTTGGTTGAACAACAAAGAAGTGGCATCTCTTTTGCATTCTGGAAAGCCCACAGCCAAGGCACTGGCAGATCTTGCATCTGGCAAAGACTTGCCTCCTGATTCTCAGAAATCATTTGGCTGCAGACTCTCTTATTACAAGGTAGAGAGAAAAGGTGAGCTAACTTGTGTCTTGTTTTGTTTATTTATTTATTTATTTGTTCATTTATTTATTTACTTACTTGTTTACTTACTTATTTAGAAAGGCTCTCACTGTATAACCATGTCTGACCTGGAATTCATAGAGATCTTCCTTCCTCAGTCTCCTAAATACTGGGATTAAAGGTAAGACTATCACACCTGGCCTTATGCTCTGTTTTAAAGGAATTAATGCCAATTCTGAGAGTCCCATTCTCATGACCTAACAAAACTCTCAAAGATCCACCCCTAGTCCCCTCCCACTGGGGTGGGATTTTACACATGACCTCAAGAGTGACACAAATATTTAGTACAGAGCAGACTCATAATCTTCTCTGAAGAAACAGGAGCTAAGTCTCAGATGAACAGAGTTGGTAAATGGGAAAGATGGGATTGGAGCTCAGGAATTGCTTTGAAGTCCATGCTGACTTCTAGAAGCTAGCTGCCTCAGTGTCCTTGGGACACGTGAAGCAGTTGTAGATACTGTGATTTTCCATTTGTCTGAACACCTCACCTTGTCCACTCAACCCTTCCCCACGACAGAGTGCAGGCTAAGACAGGTGAAAGGTCTTGTTTACACCCTAGGCAGAAGTCGCCTTCCACCCAAAGTGTATTGGGAAGGGATGGGGTTTCCATACATTCCTACTGCGAAGATTTGAAATGCTAGGATTTGAAATACCATTCAGTTAGTTCAACCATTACCTCAGCTGTGACTGTGTTCTACGGCTTAGAGACACAATTGTTCTCTTATTGATTGCCTGCTTGATGTGAATAAACTCACACAATTGTCAGGGAAAATCCTGTGCGGAAATCGACCAACCCTTTGAATCTGATAGTACTCCTTAGGCATCAATTCTATACTTTGAAAAATGTATCTCTTAGAGCCAAGACACATTTGCCAGGTGCCTTGTGAAAACTTCGCCGTCACCTTTCACAAAATCTCAGCTCTTCAGTTCTCTTCTGAGGGTGAAAGGAAGGGCACTGAAGAGAGGTTCTGTGAAAGACCCACATGGCCCTCAGGTAGGCCTACGCTAGGAGCTCTTCCTTCCAGAAGTCACCAACTGTTGGTTTTGCTTTCCCTTGTTGCCTTTCCTGATACCTTTCCTCAAAGATGTGACGAGACTTGCATTTTAACTCTGAGAAAGAAATATGGAGAAAACATGTAGAACATAGGAAAATCATTTCACCCTCCAGGAAAGGAAGAGAGATGAAGAGAATAAATTTGGATAATTGTCACCTAGCTTTGCATCTCTGTGATAACTGAAACTAGTCCCTTGCTCTTAGAAAGGAAAACAAATCTAAAAGCAAGCATGGTTGTGAAATAATATCTCCCTGATATTAGAAATGATTGCATTGGAAAAATATCTTGAGTGTGTAAGAAAAGTATGGTAGTTTGAATGGAATTGGCCCTCATAATCCCACAATCCCATAATCTCATAGGGAATGGCACTATTAGGAGGTATGGCTTTGTTGGAGTGGGTATGGCCTTGTTGGAAGAAGTGTGTCTTTGTGGAGGTGGGCTTTGATGTTTCCTATGCTCAGGATACCTCCAGTGAGTCAGTCAACTTCCTGTTGCCTGCAAGATGGAGGACTCTCAGCTCCAGTACCAGTCTTCCTGCATGCCACCATGCTCCCTACATGATGAAAATGGACTCAACATCTGAAACTGTGAGCAAACCACCCTCAGTTAAATGTTTTCCTTTGTAAGAATTGCTGTGGTCATGATGTCTCTTCACAGCAATAAAAACCCTAAAACAAAAAGATATGCCTTTCACCTAAGCAGAATATTTTACTACTTCGAAAACATAATGTAGTGGCACCTATATGTGGGAAAACCATACATATAGACATACCTGGAGAGAGAGACAGGACATCTGTGCCTGTCAGTTATTAGTGGAGTGTAGCATGTCAGCAGCCCAGGTATTGCCTAGAACACAGACCCGCACAATGGGAGGAGCTAGGCTGCCAGCTGAATAACCCAGTTCCTAGATGCAGAACTTTTCTATTGGGTACAAGGATCACCTGGGTCCCAAATGAAAGAGCATCTGATGAGACTGTCTGTGGGACCTGGCACAATGGAGAGAAAGCATCATTGGCCCAGAACCATAAGGGGCCCCCAGGCTGTGTTTTCATTTTCTGCAGTTTCAGACACCTAAGGTAAACATGGGCTAAAAATGCTTTATTAACCTTTTTCCTGACTGTTTCACAAGAGATCAAATTTACATAGGTTTATTACCATGAGTTGTTATACTTGCTCTATTTTGCTATGAGTGATGATCATTAACCTCTTGTTACCTCTAACTTAAAAACTAGCCTTTATCAAAGGGACTTATAGAACAAAAACAAACAACAACAGCAACAAAAGTCCCCAACCCAACTGTATACATAAGACATGATATCATTTCTCTTACTGCCACTTTGAAGAAACATCATTGATAACTTCTAAAGAGACAGCGCTTATTTTGGCTCAAACTTTGGGGAGCTCCAACCCCAGGTCATATGGATCAGATGCTCTGGGTCTCTGAAGATCATGTCAAATGGCATTGGCAGGGAAGTATAGACTGGAGTCATACAATTCTTTTAGGGCAGTGGTTCTCAACTTGTGGGTTTCAACCCCTTTGGGGTTGAATGACCCTTTCACAGGAGTCACCTAAGACCATTTATTTCTATTACAATTCATAACAGTAGCAAAATTACAGTTACAAATTATCAAATAGAATAATTTTATGATTGGGAGTCACCACAACATGAGGAACTGTAGCAAAGGGTGGCAGCATTAGGAATGTTGAGAACCACTGCTCGAGGGAATACCCATAAAGACCCAAGTACCACCCATAAAGCCTCACCTCCCAAAATCCCCCTTGTCTCCAAGTAGCCCCTCTCTGAGAACCAAGTCTTTAACACATGGGTCTCTCAGGGAGCACTCAGCATTAAAACTACAGCAAGCATTATTTGTGTTTTCAGGCATGCATCAATTGATGAATGTACTGTGCTCTTCAGTTTATTACATTCTATGCTTTATAATTAGGGAGAATTGAAGATAAGGACAAGAGTAGAGAGTATCTTAAGGAATTGGAATTCTTCTGTGTGAATGTAAATGGTCAGTTATTGCCACAATGAAACAGTATGTTTTATACATCCCAAAGATGAAAATATATTGCACATATGTATGAATGACCTATTCATTGCTTTAAAAAAACACTCTGAAACATCACTACCAAATGTAGACAAGGCCTTACTTGATGCAGAATTTACTGTCTTTGAAGAGAGCCTCATTGTTAAAATGTTTTCAGATGTGAACATTACAATGTGCACACAGTATTGCTGATGTACGGGACAATGAATTCATGCTTATTACTTTCTTTAGCAGGTGAGATTGCATCTCATGGTTAACAGTGCGGCAAGTATCTCGAAAGAGAAAAGTAAAGGAAAAAGATACTATTAAAATATATTTTCAGTTAACACAGTGACTATACATGCTTAAAAAGAACAGAATTTTTTTATATCCTGGGTAATGACAAATCAGGGAAATTGACATAAGCATTATTCTAGCTTTTGTTATTTCTTGGTAGTGAGAACTAATCTGTCTCCAAATTCCCCCCAGCCTCTGGTAAACAACATTCTGCTTCTATGTGATCATTTCAGATTTATATGTAAATGATATCATGTGGTATTTGGCCTTTTGTATTGGGCTTTTCTCGCTTACCATATTTGATCAATAAATTACACTGTGATTGTTTAAATGATCAGCTTTTGTTCAATTTGATGTTCTGGGGTCTAGAGCAGGATGTGTGATAAGAACACTTTTTAATTTTGTTTCCTGGAGTGCCAGGACCCAGAGGCTAGATAGCACAGAAACCTAGGATAGAACCAAACATGATTGGAGAAAAAAAATGTCAACATAATGATGCCTAATGGTGTCCTGTTGTACTTATAGAGTGGTGACTACCCCAGTTGTCATCAGAGAGCCTTCATCCAGTAACTGATGGAAACAGATGCAGACCCACAGCCAAACATTGGGCTGAACTCAGAGAATCCTGCTGAAGAGAGGGAGGAGGGATTGTATGAACCAGAGGGGTCAAGGGCATCACAAGAAAACCCACAGAAACAACTAACCTGGCTTCATAGGAGTTCACAGAGTGAACCGACAACCAGGGAACCTGCATGGGACTGACATGGGTTCTCTACATATACGTGACAGTTGTATAGCTTGAGACTCCTAATAGAGGGAACAGGGACTGTCCCTAATGATTCGACTGGCCTTGTGGAACCTATCCCTCATACTTGGTTGCCTTTCTCAGCCTTAATACAAAGGGAGGAGCTTAATCCTACTTCAACTTGATATTCCATGCTTTGTTGACACCCATGGAAGGCCTGCCCCTTTCTGAACAGAATCAGAGGAGGAGTGGATGGAAGTGGTTGGAAGGTGTGGGGAGGAAATGGGAGAAGAGGAAGAAGGCAAAACTGCGGTTAGGATGTAAAATAAATAAATTTAATAATAATAATAGTAATAATAATAATAATAAAGAATTTTGAAATAACTGGTTGCAACCATTGGAGCAGAGACAAAATGAATGCATGAATGCTCACTACTGCTCAATTTCCTCTCTACAATTACACAGTCCAGGATTCCCAACCTAAGGGAATGGTGCCATCCACAGTGGACAGGTCTTCCCACATCAATTAACATAATCGAGACAATCCTCCACAGACATGCCCACAGGCCATCCTGGCCTAGACAACTTCTCACTTGGACTCTTCTCAAGTGATTCTGGAGTTGTTGAGTTGACACCATAAGCACAATTCAAAGTTTATATCAAACTCATCCCTATCCTCTCCCACACTTGTATTTTGACCTTCATACTTCACATAGTTCTAAAACATGGTATTTCCACTATATATAAGGGGGGGATGTTGATCTATTCCAACTTTTCAGCATCTTTTAGGGAGAAAGCAGTGTATATCCATTGTACTCTTTATACTCAATCAGACTTTCCCCTTTCTTTGTGTGTGTATGCCTGTGCATATGTGAAAATATTTCAACAATCAGGCTGTCTTCAGAAGTCTAAGTTCTTCATCAAGCAAGGTTCCTATCTACACATGACAGTGATGTTTCAGAGAGAGTTTCTCTTTGCAGCAAATGGCAAGTACATCCATACATATATCAAAAGTATGCTTTACCCTTCTTGACCATTTAAATTGACTTGTAAGAATTCTAGTTCACAGGATATGATCTACTTATGTCCTTATCTTTAAGTCTGCATAGTTATAAAGCATAGTTGTAATTAAATGAAGATATTTTATCTATTAATAGAAAATATATGAGTAAGCAATTCCACTGTGTCTACACACACACACACACACACACACACACACACACACAGAGAGAGAGAGAGAGAGAGAGAGAGAGAGAGAGAGAGAGAGAGAGAGAGAGAGAGAGAGAGAGTATTTAACTTGTCAAGGCGTGTAATACATTCAGTTTGAAGTTCATCATTAGCAACACAAATTCTGTTGTGTCTGGTGGTGTATACTTTTAGTCCCAGTATTCATGAGGCAGAGGAAAGCAGACTTTTGTGAGTTCAAGGCCAGCCTGGTCTATGTAGCAAGCTTCAGGCCACTCGGGGCTATATAGTAAGACCCATTCTAAAACAAATAATTTATATCATAAATACATTTTAAATAATTGTTTTACTGTTTCTTCTATTTCTGCAATGTTGGTTAACTGCTCTGAGAGTTCATTCATTCGTAACGATTTCTTTGTCAGCCAGCTCTACCGTTTTTCATTCTCTCTCTTGTCCTCAGCTTGCACCGCGTTTTCCCAGTGGTCTGCTTTTAATGATTAATCCAGTCACAGCTAGGTAGTGTTACATGTAACACATGGAACTGGGCTCCGATTACTTGTACTGTGTTCCATTAGGCAAAATCAAAGGGATGGATCCCTTCTGTGCTGCCAGCCCTGCAAAGCAGCTAGAGTTTCCTCCCTCCCTCCCCTTTGTAGTGGCTGAGCAAGGCCAAGTTCACACCCTGCAGCCAATTCAGCTACACAAGACCCCGTGTTTCAGGGGAACTGACTCACAGCATAGTACCCTTCTGTCACAGCCCTGAAATATCTAATAATTCTATTTTTGGAGCTGTGTTTTGTCTATTTCTTGTAAAAGATATGCCTTGAGAAAACATAATGAATAATGTTTGGGAATTTTGAAAAGGGTCAAAACTATCTTCTCAAAAACAGGCTGAGGCAGAAGGTGTGGGATGGAACAGAGTGCCAGAATAAGATGGCTTGGCATTGTTGAGGCTTACTCCAAAAGTTAGGGTTTTTGTTTGTTTATTTGTTTTGTTTTGGTTTGGTTTTTTATGGTTATTTTGTCTTGTTTTGCTTTTCTTTTTGACATCGGGACTCATGTATCCCAGGCTGGCCCCATTTTTCTATGTAGTCGAGGATGTCTTTGAACTTCTGATCCTATACCTCTACCTCCAAGATACTTAGATTATAGAGATGTATTACCACACTCAGCATTTAGTTTTGATTTTTTAATATCAAATTTGTCACTACATTTGTACACTTTTCCATAGCCATATTCTTCTGTACAGTGTAAGTGGGGGAATAACCAAAGAATTAAATCTAAACAGAAAAATTTTCCCAGGAAAATATAATAAAGAAAGGAAGGCTCCAAATAGAGTCTACAGGATTTCAGTTACATAAGAAAGAAAGGGATTTGATCTCAGAACAGGAGCTAATAATGAACACATGGATTGAGTGCTCAATGGTAGGATGAATTGTTTCCTTTGTTGGAAAGATAAGAGATCTTTAAGTTGGTAGCAAGGAGTAGCAATCAAAGACTCTATTATCGGTAAAATAAGGACTGAGGATTGAGCATGGGGTGCTGGGGTACAATGGAGAGGAACAGCACATATGAAGTGGTTCAGACTCAATGCCAAAGGGAACTGAGGAATATATGTTTCTGAAATCCCCCAAACTAATAACAACACCATTGAGAAGAAGAGGGTGGCAACCAAAATTCTTGGAGGAGATGATGGTGACCAGGAGAGGCAATGAATGTCGGTGCCTGATTCTGAGTACTCTCGAGGTGTAGCTGGCTGGAGTAATGCATAACCATCATTCTATCATAACAGGCATGGAGGGACTGAAATCTCCTTCATGACAAAAAGGAAAAGCGATTAGGGGTCTGGTGGAGTTGGGTGGTAAAGGACACATGTTTTTTGTTGGTGGTGGTATTGTTTTTTTTTTTAATTAAAGAGTAAGACATAAATGGAGAGGGGGGAATATAATGGCTTTTAGTAATTTAAAATATCTTCATTTGGTAAATGCATTTTAATTCCCTTAAAATATAGTCTGTCCAAGTTAGGAGACTAAGGACTGTAGGTTGGATTCTTTTAGCCTCACTTGCTTTGTGTCCATATTGTGTTCTAGTGAATCACAAGTCATGAATTTGGGAAGATACAAGAATTACACCAAAATCTCATTATCATATACAATGCTTTTGATCCAATCACTCCATCATATTCTAAATATGGAAAAGAAATGATCATAGTCTTTGATCATGCAGTCAATAAATATTTCTCGCTGTGTGTTGAGGTAAGAGCTAAATGAAGTGGAGCATAAAAACAGACTAAACGTTCTGCTTGGCCCCAAGACCTTGTCACCTCTGAGCAGTGAAATGAAACCATGGCAACTGGAAGGACTTGGATCTTCCAATAACGCAACAAGGACAGAAAGGGAAGAGCATGCGCTATGTCCAGTCTTCAACTGAGAACATTTTCATCTCACACCATTCAATTTGCAAAGTCAAATTTCACTCTTGCTGTGGAATTCTGGGCTCCGTCTGGATCTCAGTGCAGTAGAAAGGGCTACAAGCTCTGGAACTGGGTCAAGTGGAATTTGGGTCCCAGAGCTCCAGGGGCAGTCACAGTTATGAGGACACTCTCTCTTCATAGTGGCCAGAGTTCAAAGGCAGCTGTAAGAGAGGAGATCCCATGGAATAGAGCACATGCAAGATAGCATCTTTGTTCTGTGTTTTTCTTTTGATGTGTGTGTATGTGGGGGGGGGTAAATGGGGTTTGAACCCACAGCCTAACATGTACTAGGTAAATGCTCTGCCACTGAGCCACATTCCCAGCTCTAGAACTTCTGTTTAGCAGTGTTGTTCCCTACACCCAGAACAAACTAAACTTGCTGTGATTAATAGCATGCAGTTGAATCCCATGACTGTGTGGTCATGTTTTTTTTTTTTTATGCTCTGACCATCTTGAGCTGGTAGTCACAGAATATGACTATATATTGAAGAATATGACAGTCACACAGAAATACTAGGCAAGAATCAACTTCCTTTACATTTGCTCAGATGTTCTGGATCATGGGCTACATCACTGAGATTATCAAGATTTCCTGGCTAAAGTATTTACTTACCTACACCACAGGCAGAGGGAATTTTGTGGATGCAGCACAAAACAAAACCCAGTGAGGCACCAAAATACTGACACAGTGCAGGTTTGCCACGTTATTTTTATTAGGTTTTCCATAAAAATCTCACCGTTAACCCGAGTGTTTAGGGAACAAATGTAAACTTTAACAATCTTTTTACAGTTTATCGTAAGTGCTTTCCTACAGTTGCCCAAACTCATTAATGTCTGGAATTGCACAGAGTTATAGACGTTAGTTGCTTTAAGAATCACAGATTCAGAACTAGAAAGGGCTTCAGGAGTGTTGACATTGGATTAGATGACCCCTCTCCCTCTCCCTCTCTCCCCCATCACTCTGTCTCTCTCCCCTCCCTCCTCTCCCCATTCCTTCTTTCTTTCTTTTTCTTTTGAGACAAGTTGCCACATGGCCTAGAAGAGCCAAACACTTGTTACTTAGCTGAAGATGACATTGAACTCTTGGCCCACCTGCCATTCTCTCTGTAGTGCTGGGGTAACCGTACTTTGCCTCTATACTACAGCCAGTGTCAGATATGGACGTAAAAATATAACACCTGGTGAACAAAAAAGCGAAGAATATGCTGTAGATTATTTTTCTTTACTAAGAAGTCTCTGGTAAAAATGGCCTTGCATGAATGATCCTTCACTAAAAATTAAATAAAGAAATACATTTTGTGCTATTTAGAAGTGCTAGCTGTTCATATAAAATAATGGTTTTCCTTGAATGGATATTTGATGATATCTTCTGTTTATATTATTAGTTTTTAATTTTAGCCAGTATCGTTCTCAAAAAGAAAAAAAAATCTGAAAGCTCAAGTAGTTTTGGCAGCAAGGAAAAAGCTGTTTGCTTTGAGTGATGCATGGGCTTCTGGATGCTTTTATCAATTTCTATGGAAGTTCTCTGGCTCTCTCGAGATGACTTTACAAGGTCATTGCATACAGATGACTCATCATGCGACTGCTGGAAAATGACTTCGGGAATAAGGCATACGGAGATTTGAAAGAGACTGCTTTCTCTTTATGGCATTTATGAAACCGGAAAAAATAGCCTTGAATCCAAAGAAATGAACCAGGCCATTAGAAAATGAACTTGCTTATCATGACTAACTATATAGTTTTGCCTTGATGGTATTTGGTCCCTAACAATAATAGATATTTCCAAAATAATGTGAGCATGCTGTAGCCACCAGTGTCTCAGCTGTTTGGACATTTGCAACCCTAATGAGGCAGATGTCAAGTTCAAATACAAACTTCTGTAGCTATTGACTTTGGAAGCATGAGTTTAGCAAGACTCAAGTCCATTTCGGGCATGGATGGTCATGGGTAATAGTTTATTTTTACTCAGTGTGTCACTGAATAATTTGCTTTGTTATTTTGTTGGGAATATCTGTACTAGAATCCATATACAATGTTCTTTGTCCCATCAGCATCCCTGGGATATTAAAAGGAATGAGACGCTTTAATATGACAGCAGAGGAGGACAGGGGCTACTTCATTTCTTCCTCACACAGTGTGTTTCTAAAACTGTTGCTTCTGTGGAACACTTTTAATCAAGAATTCAAATGAAACTTCAAATCTTTTCCCTTGGACAGTGAATGCACAGGCAACAGACTCAAATGCTGTTGTTATGTGACAATTTCCCAGTTTCCACTAAGCATTCATACACAGCACCACTGTGACTTACATCCATGGAAATTTTGGTCCTCATCTGTGTTACTCTATTTACACAAACTCAATAAACCAAGTTAGTGCCGGTTCCATTCTAGATTTTATTTTGAGCCATTGAACTGTGTGACCTTCCTAAGCACCAGACTCATCTCTGAACTCTCAAGATCATATTAGACCTCCAGGGATGATCTCAAGTTTTAGCACTCTACCTTCTGCTTCTGGGGGGGAAATGTTACCATCACACTGTATCTAGGAGAAGACTTTCCAGGGGACAACCACTTACAATGTCTGAGGAGACACAGGATCATTGCAGAAGCTGAACCCATGATCTTGGTGTGTCCTTGTCCTGTATGTATTGATTAATCCACTATTTATCCATAATGCCTTGGAAATCCCTTCAGAGCTTAAACCTCTAACATATCACTTACAAGGTTACTGGTATTAAAAAGCCTGCAATTCAGCCGGGCGGTGGTGGCGCATGCCTTTAATCCCAGCACTCGGGAGGCAGAGCCAGGCGGATCTCTGTGAGTTCGAGGCCAGCCTGGTCTCCAAAGCAAGTTCCAGGAAAGGCGCAAAGCTACACAGAGAAACCCTGTCTCGAAAAACCAAAAAAAAAAAAAAAAAAAAAAGCCTGCAATTCTCTATATCTTGAGGGCTGACAGAACTCAATCAGCTGCAGCTCATTTATCAACCCCTGGCATTTTTCTTGAGATCTCACATTAAACAATAGGTGTTCCCATGTTTATGTATGAAGAGCTTTAGGTCTAATCCTGTGGTGATCATGCAAAATCTGTCATCATTTCTTATGGAATAATAATAGAGGCATGACTATTAAAAGATTTAACTGAGGTGTGCCATCCAAGGGAAGATAAAAACTATGACAAGTATTCTTACCACGTGACATATCCAACCCACCAAATAATTACTACTGACCATGGGGACATTAGCATAATCAAGTTCTGTCATTAAAAATCACGATTCTGGGTCAGTTAGATGGCTCAGCTGACAAAGGTGTTTGCTGCCAAGCTCAATGGCATGAGTTCAATCCCTGGGACTCACTTGGTAGGAGAGACTCAATTCCTGCAAGCTGTCCTCTGGTTTCCACACACTTAATAAATAAGTTCAACTATGTTTCATTAAAATCTCTTGTCTTTTTGAGAATTTCATACATGAGTACTATATTTACATCATTTCTTCCTGTCTCGGTCCCACCTCTAACTCTTCACATGTCCCTTCTCCCTCTCAGATTCATGACCTCTTCTTGTGTAATCATTATTGTTATAATAATACATATGTTCAATTTATATATATATGAATTTCATATACACCACACACACACACACACACACACACACACACACACACACACACATATATATATATATATATATATATATATATATATATATGTATGTATGTATGTGTTCTGTTTGGGGAGCTCCCTAGTAAGTGATCAGCATTAAACACATGTACATACAAGTAACATTAAATATAAAATTTTTTAACATGATTCTGATTATAAATAATCATTCAGTCAGTATTTATTTCTAACCAATTATATGCTAGGTACAAATATTCATTAGTTTAGATCTCATCAGTTTAAAGGAAATGAAAGTAAAATTAAACACAGTTGAGTCTCATTATTTAAAGTATTTATATTCTATAGAATTTCTGTGACTTCAGAATCAGCAAATAGTAAATCATTGCTCTCTGGAGAAATACAGGGCAACACTGCTATAAACCTCTAGTCACAACATTTTCACCAAACTCCCATTGCATAGCCTAGTTTAATGTGTTTCTATTTTAACATGCTGTAGTTAACATATATTATGTGCCATTAAAAATGAACTCATGGCCAAAAGTACATAATTTATACCAGAAGGAACTGCATATGACACAGATATTTTCATCATAAGAGTCACCATAGGCTTTTTGTTTCTAAAAACACTAGGTACATTGTATAGCACTTTGACACAGTGCTGCATACATAATCAACAACAAAGTTGTAGGCCCAAAAGATAAAATGTGAAGAAGTTGTACCAAGTAAATAGCAGAAGGTGCATAATAGAAGACAGAGACAAGGTGGCAAGAATATCCACTTGTTCAACCTGAGCCAAGGACTTCAACCAGGATTGTGTCCATCGGGTGATTCACTTCCCCCCTGCTCTGAACCTCTGTGTTTCCAGAAATGTCCACTAACACAGCCTTATCCTTGATCTTGAGATTACAATGATGTTTAGTCAAGAGATGAATTCACAAATGAGGAATCCACAAATAAGGAGGTTCAGCCATCATTAGAGTTGAGTTGAAAATAGATTTAAAATACAAATTCATTACATATTTATTAATTTAAAGTGAGGGCAAAACAAAATATGATCCTGTTTTAGGGATCTTGTACTCTAGCCCCCAGTGTAAGCAACGAACACATGAACAAATATATGGTGTACACAAAAAGGTATCAGGGATCATAATGAGCAATTATTTGGAGTTTCAACTCCGAAACAGGAGTGGGAAAATCATCAACAATATAATTGCAAACTAAGAGTAACACGGGAAGTTCCTGTCCTATCCATGCTTCTCCTTCCTTCGGTACCTGGAGGAAGGATAGAAACACTCCTCAGCTCATCCAGAAAGAATATATAAACATCCAGGGAATCCCAATGAGCTAGCCTCTGCTCCCCCATGATTGTTTTCTGAAGTACTACTCTGTGGTTATATACATGCACAGTAACCGTTAACTCCACATTTGCTTATGCAGTGCGGGGAAGCAAGAGGAATGCAGTTCTGTTCGTAGCCTGTCAATTGAGAGGTATGGAAATTCACGTCTGTACAAACAGAAAGAAGTAATATCAAGCGTCTAAGAAAGGTGTGAGGCCCTGATCACAGAAACCTATTGATGCATTTTAGAGTTTGAAACATTTTATTCTGGTAAAAATGAAGCACATTTGCTCAAGGTTATAGAAATAATTGCTTGCAGGATCTAGATAAAAGGGACCTGCTTTAGATGACGAATTTGTTTGGAAGAATATATACATTTATCTACTCCAAATTTAATAAAATTTTAATTTTCATGAAGGTTGAATTGTTACAGTGTCTGTGTGATATATTTAAATGTCAATTTAGTACATCTTGAAAATGAAACGCATTTGTTAAAAGTCATTCATGATTAATTTAAAGATGAGAAAGTCTAAATTCAAGCAAAGATCAATTCACTTATCTAATCTAAGTGCTATAGGCTAGAGAAGTTAGTCCTGTGTTAAACTTCTGCAAAATCAGCCTTAAGCATGAATCAATAACATACAGTAAGATAATGAAAGGTCTGGAAGTCTATGAAATACTCTATATTAGCTTTTATCTTTAACAGAAGATGTATTATCCATAAACTGACTATATATCAAGTTATTTCTTCCAATAAATAAAAACTCAAAACCACATTTAAAGGTGGCAATAAATAAGTAACCTGCTGTAAGCACATAACAGAACAAATTAGGAAAAGATATCGTTTGTCTCAAATGATTAACAGTTCCAATATAAAAAGAATTTATAAATAGAAAGAATAAAGCATTTAACTTTGAAGAAAAATGGGCTAAGAATATGAACAGGGAATTCATCGAGACAAAAGAAGTACCAAAGGCTACTGAGTGTGTGGAAATGTCGGCAGCCTTCGAAATACTCCACCGAGAAATCACAGTCTCCCCTGTGCACTGGCAGAACTATTCATGCCTGTCACCCTCTGAGCTGGTATTCTCTGCTTGTACCTACATCACCTAGTCTCCATCTCTGTTTCACAGGATCCCCTTCTCCCTCTTGTCTTACAATATTCCCAGCAATACTGGATTAGGTCCTGCCTCATGTAGGAGCAAGACCTCATTTTGCATCTGCAAATTACATCTGCAAAGACCCTGTTTCCAAATAGGGACCAAGACTTGAATGCATCCTTTATGTGTGTGGATACAATCTGATAAGCTGCGATATATCAATACAATGGAAATCTATGTAATTATGTAGGAATGACTAAGGAATTTATACACTTCTATAAAGCAATCCCTATAGTATATTCATATAAAAAGCAACACAAAGAAAAACGTACATTAAGATGTCACCATTTAACTTGTCCCGTATACATTTTATATTGAGTCCCAAAATATTTATAAAAAAGAATTACTTAATTATGGAGGGAATAATTCAAGGGTGCAAAATAGAAGCAAAATTTCTATGAATATCAGGTGAGTTGTTCATTTGACTTCAGAATTGTGTAAATGTTTATAATTATAAAACAAAAGTTAATTTAAAAAATTATTCTAAACATGAAAAGCAAAATGTAAGAATATGAATCCATGTATAGTTAGTGGAATAGTAAAGACCATTCCAATGTACTTGTATCTAAATAATAAGTATTTATACCCACAAAATATTATAAATAGAGGGTTGAACCAGTTTTGATCCCTAAGTGTCATTCCCATAAGAAAGAATCAAGGCTGTGTTGAAAGATGGATAACATTAGTTCTGGATTAAGAGTGTTATAAAACAAACTATTTTATCATGATCAAAAATAAGAAAACTATCAGTGACTACTACAGTTACATCCAGAAGATGTAAGAGCCAACGTTAGTGGGCCTTAATGTCGAATTGCGAGACATTACTATGAACTATAAAGATAAGAACTTGAATTAAACCACATCAAATATACTTCAATCTATAAATTCTTGATTCTATTTAAAAGGGAAAAGAAAATAAAAACACTGACTACCACCAGCTTCATTATTTTAAAAATGGCAAGACAAATAAAATAAACATTTACATATAATTTATACATGGAAATATATGAAGGGTATGAAATAGCTTGAATTTGGGGAAATTTTTATTAATAATTCAAGAAGAAATATAATTACTTTGTATCCCATATTGAATTAATGGACTTCAAAAATAATTGTCAGTGTCTGCTCCTATTAAAGAGGAAAGACAAATAGCTATTATACAACTGCTCATAGAAGTGGCCATCACCATTTCTAAACAAGTCTTTAAATAATATTAACTTGTAACTTGAATCAACTCAGCAATAACTGTTTCACAAAAGAAGGAAATGCCAAATGCCTCTAAGAGTACATGATAATTAAAATCCATGATGTAGGAAAGACTACAGCACACACTACCTCTTTCTCTCAACAACTATCTAAAACAATCAAAGAAACATCGAAAAGAAAAATACAAAAGCGAGTTTAAAGTGAAAGACTCTAGGGATAGATATTGACTCAATTCAAAATGAGGAATTATTTGGGATTTCAGTTCATACAATTTGTTTAAAATTATCAACAGTGTTTATAGAATTGAAGCATGAAACTTGACTTACTATGGGTAGTATTAAACACTCACTGTTGTTTTATATGACTCTGAGTAGCATGCAATAATGTCCCTATGGTTATATTCTAAACAAGCAGTTCTTCCTTTTGAAAACTCAACACTGTGATCCTAATAGCTGTAATCGTATCAAATCTGGGATTTGTTTCACAACAATCAGAAATTGGGAAGGACAAACATGAGGAATAAAAAAAAATTAAGTTTCTCTTGAGTTGTTGAGCTTGATAATGGGCTCATAGAAATTGAGTATACCGTTTCCTCTGTTCTTGTATATATTTGAAAATTTCCATACAGTTTTTGTATATCTATTTACTATATGCATGTGCTACATAGTGAATATATACATTGACACATATTCTAAATGTATCTCTATGGGAATACTTACTCGTTTACACATGTATGTAAGTGCATATACCTATTTGACTAAACAATACTGATAGATTTCCTTTATGCCATTATTCAATGAATTGATGCTGAAAGAGCATTGCTTTTTGGGTAATCATCACTGTTCTCAGTGTCAATCACCATTATTTAACTAAACACAAGTGCTTACCTACACATATGATATCTCCATAGGGAGACAATACAAGACACAGTGATTACAAATTTCCCACTTAATCTCTCTGCCCCAATCACTCTTCAATCCCTCATGCACAGTTTTACGTGCAAGTAGCAGTCAGGATAGTATGTGATTTGAAATGTTCTCTTACTGAGTTTACTCAACAGAACAGAAATGTGTCACCACAGCCACCTTATTGGTTCCCAGGCAATGCCTACCTTGTAGGCTTGACCTTTTCACTTTGATCTGTTTCTTGTTCTCATTCAATTAGTTTGTTCATTGGTGGTAAAGTTCAAAACCACTGAAGTGTGAAGAAGAAATCACTAAATTGTCCTTTTCCCCTAGAAAGGGGTAAGTAAGGATCTGAGGACAGTGCTAGTGAGGGTAGCTAGCAGAAGCCCTGCCATTTGGAGAGTTGAGGCCAGAGAAATGGCGACTCCATCCTCACACTTCTCTTCTGGGCCAACACTGGCTCTTGCTGCTCCTTGTCTTCATCTCCGTGTCGCATTCTTATTTTTGTTTTAAGAGAGGGAAAGAGTACTCACTTGGTTGCATATTTATGCATGTTTATTTGTGTCAGGGTCTAAGTGCTATTAACTAAGCAGAACAGATGTGTTCAATTTGCCATGATCCACACGTAAAGAAAAGTTGCCTGTTGCTCTTCCTCTGGACTCTCCTGTTAGATGTTTTTGTTCTACTCTGCATTCTCCATCGAGACCTTCCAAATAAGGTCCTGGTAGCAAAAGGAGAAAGGTCATGCCATTGTGACTCCCTTCCTCACAGACCTTTACACTTTATTACCTCTTTCCAAGAGTGCTAACACTGAGAAATACTTTTTCTAATAATTCTGAGATGGTACATTTCTGATGATACCATCCCCAAGAGTATTTCTTTTCCTGAACTAAGATCCTGGGGGCTGTGTGTCAGAACCAGAAGGTCAGTTATTGGTGTAACTACCTCCCTCATAGGATTTAAATGTCAAAAAATTGTTTTCCACTTATACAAACTTTGAACAAACTACATTTTTTAAGATTCATTTTTATTTTTATTCCTCTCTCTCTCTCTCTCCATCCCTCCCTCTCTTCCTCCCCCAGCGGGGTGTGTGTGTGTGTGTGTGTGTGTGTGTGTGTGTGTGTGTGTGTGTGTGTGTGTATGTGTGTGTGTGTGTGTGTGTGTGTGTGTGTGTGTGTGTGTGTGTGTGTGTGTGTGTATCACATGCATGCAAGTCCTCCAGGGAGACAGAAGACAGTGTCTGATCACAGGAACTGGCATCACAGGGGGTCATGATCCACCTCATAGGGATGCTAGAAACAGAATTCAGGTCCCCTGGAAGAGCAGTGAGCATTCTTACCCAGCCAGACCATCTCTTCAACACTAAATTACATTCTTTACAGTTAAAAGTTTTACATAATAGATTGATTTATTGACTTTTTTTAAACTTGTCCCTTGTCAAATTATGTGAAACACAAGTTTGCCCAGGAACTCATTAAAGAGTCCTGAAAGACTGCTCAGTAGTCAAAGCTCTTGAGGCACCAGGATGAGGAGTAGTTTGGGCCCCCAAAGCCCATGAACCTGGTGGGTGTAGTGACTGCTGTGTAATGTCACCCTCAGAAAGTCGATACAAAACACCTCCAGAGCAAACTGGCAATGTTGACTAGCTGTATCAATGAGCTCTGGGTTTGATTGAGCGAGCTTGCCTCAAAGAATAATGCGGAAGAGTAGTGGGAAGAGATTCTAGATGTACACACATATGTACATGTGCACCTACCCAAATCCAAGCAAACACACGTACACACGTGCATGCACACATACATGGAAGGAATTGTAAAGAGCTCATTAATACTAGATATCGTCATATGCCCCCTATGTTTTAAGTAAAATGGTGCCTAGAAGTAGCTGGTAAGGTATGTTTCCCCTAATAGCAACTTCTAGTAGAGACATCAGTTGGCTTTTCCCTTTAAAATAACCCCCTGCCTCACATTTATCTGGCTTATTTTATTGCTAAGCATAATAAGTTTTTTTTATTCTCAAATTTTTTATTCTCAAAATCCAGTTACTAAATGCTTTGGGGTCTGCCTTCCATTTACTTAGAGCTACCTTTAATTGATTGCCAGAGGTTCACATGGCCACAGCTTCATATTGGGGGGGTCCACGACAGCACTCAGCACATGTCATTGAGACCCCAAGATTATCTGCTGCGAGGCTATCGAGTGTAGTAGTGTTTATTGAAAGCAAAGTGAGATAGTGATACCGTGTAGGCTCCTGCATCAATGGGGTTTAATATCTACTGGTGAGTAAGAGCAGGCAATGTGATAATCCTTGGATTCTCCTATCAGCAAATGGAATCAGTGTGGCTTAAAGAAGACTCCAATTAAAAAAAAAAAAAGGATGACTCACTCTGAAATGATGACAAGCACCAACCTAATGATTGTCATTAGTGTCAAAGTAAGTAAACACAAAGCAACTTTAGTTAAACTCCTCAACATCAGTGAGAGTACTGAGGATGGGAAGAGTGATAGAAATAATGGATGCCCCAAAGTGGATATGTCCTCATCTACAAAACTCCAAATATGCTACCTTTGGCATTGGGGTTATGGAGAAATTGTCCTAATTTCCAGATAGACCCAGTATAACCACTGGGATCCTCAGAAATAGTGAGTCTTTCTAAATCCCATTCCAAGGACAATGTGGTAGAGAAACAAAGGTCAGGATGCTACTGGAGGAATGTAGCATCCTCACATCCAGTAATATGAAAGCATAGAGTTACTCTTGTATATCATAGCATTCCTGGATATGAGGAGGAGGGAAGGTGATTGATGTGTGAAAGCATGTCAGTCTCCCAAGAACCTGTAAAAAACAAGAAACAGGTTCCCTGTGGAGTTGCCAGAAAGAAACACAGTTCTCTGGACTCTGATTTTAGTCCACTGAGACCCATCTCAGCCCTTCTAACAAGGACTTCTGGATGATAGATCAATAGCTTCAGCTATGAGGTTTATTTCAGTTTATTATAGGGACCATAGGAAACCAAGCACTGGCGATGTTCCCACACACAGTGAAGGGAGCCCCTGTGGAACTCCATTTGCCCTCTTTGACTTTCCTCTACATTTTGTCCTAATTGGTCCTCAGCTGTAGACAGGGTCAATTGGCTTTGTGACATCTCTGCTTCATGTCCTTCAGAGCTCCATATCACATCCAGGAAAGAGAATTTTTATGAAAAAATATTTTATGGTAGTAACAAAACAAAAACTGTACATATGAATTGTGTAGTGTGTTGTTCTGAAATGTGTTCATCTCTAATCATGTTAAGTATAGCTGTTACATCAAACATTTATCACTTTTTAATGGTTAAAATACATTCAAAATCCTTCTTTCTATTTCTCTTTGAGATACGGAGTATACAGTCTCTTACTATAGTCAGTCCACTGACAGCACACTAGTCCTTTTTCCTGTCTACCCATAACTTAGACTTTCCCCATCCCTTCTCTCTCTCACCACCCTCCCTAACCTCTGATAACATCCCTCTACTCTTCATTTCTGTGAGATCAACTTTTGTAGATTTAAGATACAAGTGAGATCATGTGATATTTGTATTTCTGTGCCTCGCTTAGTTCCCTCAACATAATGATCTCCAATTCAATCGGTTTTATCACAAGTGATAAAAATCTCATTTTTCTTTCACTGTTTTTAAACAGGGTATCATTATGTAGTTCTTGCTAGCTTTGAACTTCCATCAATATTCCTCCCTCTGTCTTCCAAGTATTGAGACTCGAGGCATGCTCCACATGGCAGCTTCATTCATTTTATAGCTAAATAGTATTCTTTTTTTTATTTTATGTGTATGTGCATTTTGCCTGCATGCATACCTGGGGCCCACAGAAGCCAGAAGAAAGCATTGGATTCCCTGGAACTAGAGTTACAGATGCCTGTGTACCGCCATGTGGGTGCTGGGAACTGAACCCAGGTCCTCTGGAAGAACAGCCAGAGCTCTTAACCACTGAACCATCTCTCCAGCCCTGCTAACAGTATTCTGTTGCGTACATGTACCACACTTCCTTTATAATTTCAGCCATTAATGTGTTTGTGGACACTCAGACTTATCTCATTTCTTGACTATCGTAAAGCAATATCATGGCTGCAACAAGTCATCTCACTCCCTTTGGATAGTGGGATTGCTGGATCTTGTGGTAGCTCTGCTTTTAATTTGGGGAGGTACATCCCTACTGTTACTCACAAGAGCTATACTAACATATAGTCCAGTGGATAATGTGCTTGGTTTCATTCTTCTCCACGAGCTCTTGAGTAGTTTTTTTTTTTCTTTTGGCTCTTTGAAAACAGCTATTCATAATGGAATAAACTTGTGCTTTCCTAATTATCAGAGTTAAGCAGTGTTTTTAATGTACCTGTTAGACATTGTGGCATCTTCTTTTAAGAAATGTGTATTTAACTCTATTGCCCATTGTAAATCAGGTTATTCTGATTTCACTGCTATTTTTTTTAATTCCTTTTGTATTTTATCTCTCAGACCCCTGTCAAAAGCATTGTGTGAAGATTTTTTTTTCTCCCTTTCTGAGGATGTGTATTATCATTTCCTACACCAAGGAAGCATTTTGGTTTAATGTAAATCCATTTGTCTGTTTTTGCTTTAGTTCTCTGTACTGGTGGGCTCCTAATTGTTGAGCCTAATGATCTGAAGAGTTTCCCATGAGCTTCCTCCTAGTCTTTGCAGTGTTCAGGGTCATTACATTGAAGTCTTTGCTCCATTCTGAGGGAACTTTTATAAGGAAAAGCACATCTTGGATCTGTTTGCTACGGTTTCTGTCAGCCTGCAATTTCACTTCAGGCTACTCAAGTCCCCTCCTCGCTCCAAGTCAGAGAGTCCCAAAAACTTTCTTGGTTAAGACATTCCATAGGATTTTAATGAATTTTTCATGGTATCCCTAGGCACAAGTAAATGCTTAATAGTCTCCTTTATTACATACTTTGTTGCAATTTGCTAGTTCTAAACAACTTAATGAATATTTATGTTCTGACTTAATAGCCAGTTGAGACATAACTCCTATAAACTGAAAGGAAAATATTCAATTGTTTTCTTAAATAGTCACAATTTTAATGGGATATGTTTAACTTTAGGGAGCCCAATGACTTCTCAGACTTTGACATCAAGGTATGTTCCCCCTAATAGCAACTTCTAGTAGAGACATCAGTTGGTTTTTCCTTTTAAAATTGCCTCCTGCCTCACATTTATCTGGCTTATTTTATTGATATGCATAATAAGTTATTTTTATTCTCAAATTTTTTGTTCTCAAAATCCAGTTACTAAATGCTTTGGGGTCTGCCTTCCATTTACTTAGAGCTACCTTTAATTGACTTCCAGAGGTTCCTATGTCACAGCTTCATATTGGGGGGGTCCACGACAGCACTCAGCACTTGTCATTGAGACCCCAAGATTATCTGCTGCCAGGCTATCGAGTGTAGTAGCGTTTATTGAAAGCAAAGTGAGATAATGATACCATGCAGCCAAAGTCTTAGTTAAGCACTGCAGTCACCTAGCTTTCTGAAGTAGCCTGTAAGTTGCTATGCATGTAGTAGACTTTCTTGCTTCTGTTGATTATTTCCTGTACATTGTTGCTTGGTTAATATTCCATATACAGCCGGGCGGTGGTGGCGCACGCCTTTAATCCCAGCACTCGGGAGGCAGAGGCAGGCGGATCTCTGTGAGTTCGAGGCCAGCCTGGTCTACAAAGTGAGTTCCAGGAAAGGCGCAAAGCTACACAGAGAAACCCTGTCTCGAAAAACCAAATATATATATATATATATATATATATATATATATATATATATATATATATATATATATATTCCATATACAAACGGCACACATCACATCCAAGCATACTTCATTTTCAAGCAGCACGTGGGCCTGGTTCTGAATCCCAATCCTGTTGGTTTGTGTCTCCTTACCAAAACCAGCTGGAGCACTCAGAACATTTCCCAAACTTCTGCTCATCTTTGACAGGGCTTTTCCACCATCAAAGCAAGTGGCACTAATCAACTGGAGTATATTTTTTGTTTAAAGAGTTTGGTGTTGAATCTTGTGCTTAATCTATGTCTAAAGCATTATACTGATGGATTTGATCTGGTACTCATAATAAAACTATTTGCCTTGATCATTTAATAGCTTAGTCGAATTTGAATTAGATGATAGGTAGATAGATAGATAGATAGATCATAGACAGACAAATAGATTAGATAATAGATGATAAATAAAAAATAATAATTAAAGAAAAAGGCCAACAATTCAAGAGAAGGAGGACATGATGGCAGGGGTTAGAAAGATGGTAGCTCAAAGAGCTCTAGGGAAAAAAGAGGGGGAAAGATGATATAAATCTATTAAATCATATTTTTAAAAGAAATATGTAGCAGATGAGAGATAGATTTAAAATGAATTTGGAGAAAGGAAGAAATTAAGTTGTAAAAGGTCACAGGCATTTCTGCAGCAGATAAAGAAGTGAATTTTGTCACCATGTAGTAAGAAAATCTAGGCAGACACAGGCAGAATTAAATCTACCGCCAAGACATTGTTGTGTAACAAGAAAATATGTCCATGTAAGTTTAAGAAAGGAAAAAGGATTGTGGCCTTGGGTTACTCACGGAGTTTCCCACAATTCCATTTCAGTGCAGCACCCTTCGAGGAAGAGCACATCTGCAGATCCAGCGGCATCAGCCTCCCTCCCAGCTCTGTAACTGAGATCCCAAAGCAGCTGGAGCCCATCCTCTGTCTACGATTTCCCTCTTTTTCTGAGATGGAGGGACCAGCTCTCTGTGTCCCTACCATCCTCATAAATTACAACGTGATCTGAAAAGTCTACAAAAATTGCATTCCTCCTTTAAGCAAACACACTGAGTGCCGTGTAAGCCCAAGTGAAAGTTTGCAGTTACGTATTCATTAAAACTCTTTTACAAGAATTCTTCCCTGATGCCTTTCTCATGATTCTGAGTCCAAGTGACTGCACAATGCCTCTGCAGAGAGATGAGCACCAAATCCACAGATTTTTTCCTTATTCCTCCCCTGTACCCTACTCCAAGAAGAATCTTCCTCCCTTGCTATTCATAAAGGACATGACTTTATTAGACACAAATACATATAGTTATATAGAACATGCTATATATAAACAATTTTACTTTGTTTTCTCTATTAATATATTATATATCATATAACATATATAAAAACATTTTTACTTTGTTTTTTTTCTCTACCTCATTAGCTGGCTCCCTATTTCCACAGTCTTAAAAATCTAATACTGTTGGACTCTGACATTTGCTTCTGTTTCTTAGCAAATTGGAAGTAACTCAAAGGACAGAATTTCTCCCATGCAGAATTTCTTTCTTAAAAGCAATTTAACTGATATAACCCTTTTTAGCCCAAGGTCACTTAAAACTATGGGTACCCATTAAACTGTTATCACTTATTCGATTTCTTTTTTTAATTTCTGTACTCTCTAATTGGTAGTAGAGGAAAACAAGAGAGACTAAATTGACTAAGCACTGGAGATTATTTGGTAATTTTCACATAATGTACATCCTGCTTTTAGCACAGTAACAATATGTATTCTCTTTGTCATTAACAATACCATAAGCTTGTTTAATTCCCAGAAAGGTATTAATGACACATTTCCTATTAATTGTTACAGCTATCTAATTTTCTTTCAGGTAATGTGGTATTAGTTATTTTAATTGAATAAGTCCGGGAACTTCTTTATCACCAATTTTCTAATTGTATTTGGGGGATAGGCAGCAAGTGTTTAAAACATATATCTGTAGACATCTTAATTATCAAGTGATTTTATGACCACTAATGAATAGGAGACGTCTTCCCAGTTCATGATCACCCTTTTTCAGTGTCTTTTAACCTCTTTTCTGAAGCTACTTGCCTGTGGCTCTATGGCGACTCACTTTTGAGAAGAAATTTCTGTTCTGTTTCCATGAAAATATTTAGGATCCTTGATTTCCACTACAGAAAAACAGCATCTTGCCTCACCATTGAAAGCAGCTTGTCTCTTTATAATTAATGCTAAAACTCAAAATAGATGCCCTTCAGTCATTCTCCAGAGAACTTCAGTTAAAAACAGATTTCAGATTAATGGTATTCAGAAGGCATCATTAATGCAGCCTCTATGTCAGGTTCTCTTCTTCTAGCAAGTCCTAGCAAGGAATGCACTTGGACTGCTTTGCTTAATTGTCTTACAGACTTCTTCCAGTGCCAGTGTACCCACTGCCTTTTCCAAATGCTGTTTTTGCTGGGTTGGATACCACCACCATATTAGACAATGCTACCATTTCTAGCAGAAACTATTATCTCCTTCTGGATGGTACCAGCTTTTCCCTGGTGCTACCCACTCTGTTGGTTACCACTGCAGATGCTACCGTTGAAAAACATGATCATTTGGAAGTATAATACCACAAGGACATCCTGTTCTGTAGCATCTACTGGGTGCAAGATATCATCATGAAAAGATTATTCTGATGGATGTCTCTCACTTACTTGCTAGACACACTCAGACATTTTTCAGATCCAGCTAACCACTCCACATGGGCTCAAGCATGCCACATTGTTATGTAAACTGTAGACTACATTAGCTTTTTCCCATTTAGAAACAAGACAGCAATGATATCACTCTACCTATAAGGAGAAGGCCATAGTTTCATTTAGGCATGCAGGGCTACACACAGTGAGGTCTAAAAGCATCAAAGTACATGTTACAGAAAGTAAAAGGAAAGGCATATTAATATAAAATTATATGCTAATGTCTAATTGAGTAATGAGGACATTAGTGACATGACAAACTAGTTCCAAAAGTATTTAAGAAACTGGAAGACAAAAGAAACAGAAGAAATGAAGAAAAGATAAATGGTAAGACAAGCACTAAAATACTATGTCTGTGTTAAGTGTTAACCTACTTAAGTTTCCCATGGAGTAATTCCATGATAAACTTTTAGGTTTTCTCTCCTACTAGAAAGAAAATTACCCCTGTCTGGATGCAAATCAAATGCTAAATAACAAGGTGAACATATGGATGCTTCTAGAGAGGTAAATAATGCAGTAAGCTTATTAATCAAGACCCTAGTGACACTCCATGGGTATGCGTCCTTGAACAGCTAACTTATATCTAGGTTTGGATAATATTTTATTTGTATAGTCCCCCAGTTTGATCATAAGCAATCTACAGAAAGATTCTAAATCACACCCAAAAAGGCTAGTCTCCTGTTAGACTGATTATATGATACAATAAGAAGAGGCATTTACTCCTTTGAGCCTCTATGAGCTTGGTCAACAAATCCAGAGCCACTCGGCACACTTCTACATGAGACTTACTTAATTTTTAAAAGTGTTTATTTTTATTTTTAATGGTATGTATGTGAGAGTATTTCTATATTGGTGTGTGCATGTGAGTGCAGGTACCCATACAGGCTGGAAAAGAGCATCAGATTCTCTGAAGCTGGTGTTACATGGTTATGAGCCATGGGGTGTGCATGTTGGGAAATGAACTCAATTCCTCTGGAAGAAAAGATGGTACTCTTAACCACTGAATCATCTCTCTAGCCTTGCATGGAACTTTCAATAAGGAAAATCCCGTGTGTAACTTTGAAATACTTCTATTTGTTCTTCTACCTTAGTATAGGGAATCAAGTCCAAGACATTACCTGGTGTACCAATAATGGAAGTGAATTTCTCTCTCCTCAGAGTTCCTACGGTAAGGTCCCTGAACTATGAGGAAGTGTACTTTGGTATGAGATGTGAAGCTGGAACCTTGTAAAACAAAGACCAAGCTGATAGACTAAGGAGGCCTTTCCAATCGGCTTTCCATAGAAAGTCAAGCCATGTACTTTTATCATGGACTTGTTATAGGAGATCAAGTGGAGTTTTGTACACATTCTACTCATATATTTATATATTTTGAAAAAGGTTTGTTTTGTTTTGTTTCTATGTGTATGAGTATTTTCTATGCCTGTATGTGTGTGCATAGGGGCCAGAAAAGGGCATCATGGAGCTGGAGTTACAGATGGTGAGTCACCTTGTGGGTGCTGGGAACTGAACTGTCTTCTGAAAGAGCAGCCAGTGATCTTAACTACTGAGCCATCTCTCTAGGCTCAGTAGTTAGGATCACTGGCTTATATATGAGAGCAAACAGACTCTTTGTGGGCCTACGCAAGAACAAAATGCATTTATATTAGTCAATTTTTAAGTATTATTTCATATTTTTGTGTGTACCTAGATTATATCCACCCCCTATTCCCTCCATAAAATTCTCCCCAGGTTCCTTGTACATCATATCTCCCTTCCAATGTTAATGTATTTAAAACAAAACAAAACTCTGAATCCTATTAGTACGGCCTACATGTATTTGTGTTGTGGAATATTTGTGCACTGTGTGATACATTGCTGTGATTGGTTTAATAAAGATCTGAATGGCCAATAGCTAGGCAGGAGGTATAGGCAGGACTTCCAGGAAGAGAGAGAAAGTAGGAAGAGATAATCATGACAGAGAGGAGATGCCAACAAGACATGGAGGGAATCAGACATACAGAATTAAAGAAAGGTAAAAGCCACATAGTAAAATGTAGATGAACAGAAATGGGTTAATTTAAGTTATGAAAGCTAGTTGTGAACAAGCTAGAGGCTGAGCTTTCATAATTAATAATGTCTCCATTTATTTTTTGTGAGCTGGCGGCCCAAAGAGAAATCCATCTACATATATGGATGTGGGGGCCATTCCACATGTGGGATAACTGAGTAAGGACCAACCACCAAAGAAAAGTAACTCTCCCTCCCTTGGTCTTGGGAGCTCCTCCCTTCTTTGTGCTGGAATTTTTATCTGACTAGATCTTGTGTAGATCTTGACAGGTCACCACTGCTGCTGTGAATTCATGTGTGTAACAGCCATGCATGTCCAGAGGACAGCACTTCACAGCTCTCCTCCACATCCTCTAGCTCTTTCTGTCTGCTCTCCCACTGTGTTCCCTGACTATGTAGGGAGTAGAGCTCGGTCTATGTCCCTCTATGGCCGAGCACACACTGTTGCTTATTCTTAGTACTTTGAACTTATGAGCCTCTATACTAACCACTACCCACTGCAAGAAGAAACTTCGACCATGATGAAGAGTAGCACAAATCTCTGAATATAAACATACTTAGAAGGCAGTTTGATAACATTAAGCAAAATGATATCAATGGTTTCTTTCCTTAGGCCTATGAATTCCCTAGCTGTGAGTTTTGGCTGTGTTTACAGCACCAGTTCCCTCCCATGGAGCAGGACTCGAGTCCAATCAATAGAATGATAGGTTACCTCCATAGATAGTTTCCCACTATTTTACCAGAGGACACATCCAGGTTGGCAGGTCAGTACTGCAGCATGCGCAGTCTAGAATAACACTACAGATGTCTTTTCTCCCCAGGCAGTTGACATTGCTTTCCAGCACAATGAAAGCCAGTCAACAGGGAAGAAATCTCCTGGTTAGGTGAAGATTTCTCTGTCTTGCACCCAAAGTATGTGGAATCTTCAGCAATAAGGTCTTACCACCTGGTTATGGAGGGCACCTACAATCAAGGGAACTAACTGCATCTGTGTGTGTCCATGCTTCTGTGGCCTCCCTGACCAATAACCCCCCAGGGAGGTTAATCCACACCTAGTACTGAAAATTTCATGTGATAGTCCATGTCTTCTGAGAGCAATATTGTTCATTCAGGTGGGGTGCCTCTAATAGACTCTTTTTAATATAAAATTATATTTTAACTAGCTTAAAAACTAGTAAGTTTCATAAGGCTTCTTCGTACATCCTTAGTTTTAGTTAACTTATCCTCATCTTCCCACATATACACCATTCCGGAACATCCCCGCTTAAACTTTTAGCTCCCAGTAACCTCTACCACTATTCTTTCCTATCGCGTCTGTTCTACTATCCTCTATAATTATATTTTACTTGAATTCCAAGATTATAGGTTCCCGAGTAACTTATTCATGCACACTTCATTTTATTTAATCCTCCTCTTCCCCCCCATTTCCCCATTGCTATCCTTCTACTATCTGCTTTAACCTCTATGCTCCAGTATTGTTCCTCTCTTCTTTCATTTTCCTTAAATTCTACTGCCCCCCCCCCCATAAATGCATCTCACCGTGGCCATATCATGGTCCTGGCTTTCATGTGTCCCCTAGGATAAAGACATAAAACAAAAAATTTGAGGCTAGGACTCACATATGTGAGAAAACATGAGTTATTTGTCTTTTAGTGCCTGGGTGATCTTTCTCAGTCCCACCCATTACCTTCAAATTTCATCTGTCTTTAAAGTTGAGTAATATTCCATTTCCATTATGCATATGTACCATAATTTTATTATCTCTTGAGCAGTTGATGGATTTTCAGTTTGATTTACTTTCCTCTCTTTTCTGAATAGACAAATACAATTATTAATCTCTTACTTAAGTTTTAAAGATTGCATCTCTAAGTTGGTGATTAAGAATGATTAAAGGTACAGTGGGTATTGTATTCATTATTCATTCAGTTTTATGTAAAGAGTTCCTGTCCTGCTGGACTGTGGGTCAAAGTTCTGTTTGCATGGACTCATTTCCTTGAACAAAAAAAGAAATTCAGTTTGCTAATGTGGACAAAAAACTGCCTACGTGATCCTTAGCCTCAGATTCTTATACCTGCACAGCATTTACTGAAGTATTCATAGGAACAGCAGGTTGGGCCCTTCCTACAAGACTTTGAGATTATCCTGCTTTGGCGAAAGAACAAAATCTAACCTGATTCACAGAGCAGAGCTTTAAAACAAGCAACCAAGAACCCGAAACTACCTGCTTCTGAAGATGAAGGGCTGGAGTCAACTTATTAGGTCGCTAGTAAAAATGGAGGGGAGGAAGCATTCTAGGCAAGCACAGCTGCCCACTGAGGCATGACTGCTGTTTGCTCGGAGAATAAGAAGAGGGTGAAATGCCGTGGACAGACACCAAAGCCCCTCGTCCGTTTGGTAAGGTATGCAAACCTGAGATATTTATATTCATGTTTTATTTCTTCACAGTCAACGGTGGAGGCTCAGCATAGGCACCTTTTGTCTTGCAGCTGTTAAAATAATGTTGAAATAGTTAAAAGACATTAAGTCTATCAAACTAATTTAATATCTACCACTCTTCTATTTATAAGTGAAAGAAAGAAATCTTGGTTCCTCCAGGAGCCTACAAAGAAATCTAAAGATAATGTTAGTTTCAGATAATACTTAAAATTTTTATTTTCCTGAATGTTGAAAGCAACCTTAGGAAGGCAGAATGAAAAGAGGTCACATGAGGGTACTTGATCACATGGTTACAATAGAAGGCTTATTCCTGATAACAATGCAGGACTGCAGCTTAGCTACTCATTAAAATGATATTATATATATATATATATATATATATATATATATATATATATATATATATATATATATATATATTTTGAGATAGGGTTTCTCTGTGTAGTTTTGGTGCCTGTCCTGGATCTCGCTCTGTAGACCAGGCTAGCCTCGAACTCACAGAGATCCACCTGGCTCTGCCTCCCGAGTGCTGAGACTAAGGGTGTGTGCCACCACCACCTGGCGACACTCTTAAAGAAAATTTTTATCTAAATCATTTGTAAAGACTATGAAGCCAATCTTATTCAAGGCGGTCATGATGATGAATGAGTACAGGAGCCGCTGAGAGGGATTTTGCCCTTGGGAAAAGAAGTTAGACTCTCTTAGATGTGTTGTGGAATATCCTAATTAACTCTATTTGGGAATGAACGTCCTTTCTTTCTCCTTTGTAAGCAAAAATAAACCATGCTAATTTGCATATACCCTTGAATATCTGCTTCAACATTCTCTAAAAAGTCCCATCCATCACCAAGTGTGATGTTATCTACATCTTTGTATATCTATACACATATTCCCACTTCTTGTTTTATGATTTCATATGTATTATTTAATATTTTAAATTAAATATGAGTCCTAATGATCGAATCAAACTCACTGACTACATAATTAGATTTGAGATAATGGCATTGCTTTGAAAACATTATTGTTGATATAAAACCACAAAACTAAAGAGAGCACAAAATAGTCTTCCAAAATACAAAATAATACGGAAAATGTTTTTAGAAATATGTATTCTTTGGTCACCCTCTGTAGAAATATGTTGCCCCAAGCCTATCTTCTTTGTTGTGATTTCAAATATTCGATAGTTTTAATAACTGAATTGTATTTCTAGGGGTAGGTTCTCTTTACTCCATTCTCAAGTTTACTGATGTCTTGTGCTTTTTTTCTGTGTGACCTTGTTAATAGATAATGAGTAAATAGAAGGCACAGATCCCTGAATCATGGGTAGAGAGAAGGTAACACGGGGACAACGCATTTGACACAGTCCTGAGTTACCCGCAGCAAAGAACTGACAGTGAGGTGCCCATGCCCACTAGTACACACAACCCTCACACCTACGGCTCAGGGAACATCTTAGAAGAGGAGGCAGGAAGACTGTCAGAGTCAGGGGACCAGAACGGCTGCTGCTAGATCCTGTCTTCTAAGGAGAGCGATAGGGAAGGAAGTGGAGGAGAGTAGGGAGAAGAGGATGGATCCAGGAGGAATTGTGGGAGGAGTGAGCTGTGAATACGTTCAAAATACATTTATAAAATTCTCAATGTGTTAATAACAATACCTTATTAAAATAAAGGAGTTGGTATAGTAGGTGTTAAATAATTGGAAGATGTTATCATTAGCTTGAATGTTGTTAGTGATGATGATGATAATAATAATAATAATAATATTGTCTAGAGGACAATATCATACAAGGATAGGAGATGACGCTAGCAGATACATAAAAGATAGGATACATCAAAAACTCCCAGACAAACAACACTCTTTGATCAGCAGATGGATATAAAGAGAGCCCACTGGGCTGTGGGCCTCTAAACGGTAATGCCGAGTGACATTTTCAGGCTAGTGGCCTCTCAAGTTCCCTGTGTGTCAGTGTGTCAGCAGTAATTGGGCTTTGACTTAAAAAGGAATCATAAAGAAGAAAGTAAACAGCATCATTTATTATCTATTAGTGAGCGAGCAGATAGTCTATGCAAGGAGATGAGGGAGCTGCTGCTGGTGTCCACACACCCTAGAGAAACAAATAGCCATTACTTTTGCACAAGTGTAGATAAAAGGAAGTTCAGTGGCTCTTGCCATCCCTTCAAAGACTAACATTTCCTGTAAGAAGCACGTGACCTCCCAGCTTTCGAGGTCCATCTGGGAAGGACTTTGACGCAAAAATTCTCCAAATAAGACTACTTGTTTTGTAAGATGGTGGCCCCCAAAAAATCTCCTTCCACCTCCAGAGAGCTGTCCATATCATTATTTATATTTTGATAAAACTAGCGGTGATAGACGATGTTTTCTAAGCATGTAGCATCTGACAAGTGTAATGTTCTAAAATTCTTCATGCATTTTTGTTTTTAGTATGAACTTAAGTGATCATTTACAAGTGGACTTAAGAGTGTAATTTATTAATCAGCTAACACAGTGCCAGGGTGAAAACTCAACCCCTGGCAGGTTCCACTCTGACATCCATGCTCTTTACATTACATTCTCCAGCTCAATTTTAATATTCTGAATTTTAAGATATTGTGATCAAGGAAAGTAAGGTATAGGAAACAATGGTGAAGATAGTGGTGTGTGTGTGTGTGTGTGTGTGTGTGTGTGTGTGTGTGTGTGTGTTCACAAAACACCATGATGCTAAGGTGAAATGCTCTATATGGTATGTTAATCATAATAATAATGGTATATATTCCTGAAAAATCCAATAATGAAACAGAAAGAAAAATTAGTCTCTAGAGTCATGCTGTGGTCTAAATGTCGGTGTCTTTCTAAAATTCATGTTGAAATCTAATCTTCAGTTTTATAGTATTGATATGGGACCTTTCAAAAAATGATTAGGTCATAAGGGTGGAGTCCTCATAAAGAGATTGGTGTCCTGTGAAAGGGGCCTGAGGGTCTTGTATACCCCTTTCCACCATGTAAGAATGCAGCAAGATGTCACCATCTCTAAAGCAGAATATAATCTTTCATCATGTACTGAATCTGCTGGTACTCTGATCTTTAACTTTCTAGGATCCAAAGTAGTGATTGATGAACTTTTGCTGTTTATAAATCATTCACCCCAGGGTGTTTTCTCACAATAGACTGACACACATGCTAAAGAAGTTCAGAAGAAGATAGTAGCTTTTCAAAACATAAAATTCATCTTGAGAATGCATTGCTATCTTTCAATATCTGGCTTTAGGGTGTATGTAATTGTGAAGTTTAGCAGATTGCAATGCCTTATGGGTATATTACATGAAATGTTCAAACTATCAACAGAACAGCAAAAAGCAAAACAAACAAAAACAAAGAGAAAACAAAACAAACAAACATTTTGGAAAGAATGAGGTTAGTGGGGGACTAAACGGGGCCATCTTCAGTCTTGGCTTGAGCGGCTTGTATGAGTCAGAAAATGTATTAGTCCAAGCAGGTGAAAATGTGACTTTGACCAGTGCAGAATGCAGCAGCTGTCACCTGGGCACTAAGATTTTCTTTAACATTTAAATCTATATTTTAATGTGTGAGGAACAATAATTCATTGTTTATCACATAGCTGTTCTTATCACATCACATCTGTTTTTTTCTGTTCTTATAGACACCTTGAATTATGTAAATTTCTCTAAGAAAATATTTATCAAAGGACCTGCTGTGATTTTTTTTCTTAATAATCTAATTGTCATAATTTGTTATTTACATCAATGTCATTGCTCTAAAGTGTAATATAATTCCTGAAAGGAATTTTTCTTGCTCCTCCACCTTTGCCCTCTTGGTGTTCTTTTTGGATCTCCTCTGTTGACAGGGAAATGATTGGAGCCCAGGAACTGCTGTACTTCTTACATTACTGCTTTGCTGCAAGACAAAACTGAGTACTATTGTGCATCACACCTCAAAATTACAACTATTGTCAGCTCTAATTACCAAAGCCTTTCCTTATGGAGTCTGACTTATTTTAAGTAGTACATCTTTAAAAAAAATCTAACTTTCTTTTTTGTAGGAATGAAGCCGAGGGTGACTGAGGCATCCTCAGGTAACTGAGGCATCCTCGGCTGGCAACCTCCTTGCCATTGTAAATCTCACTTCTCAATGACACATAGAAACTGCGGCTTTCCATGGCACAGCCCACCCACACAAACCCAGTATCTCTGGGTGTAATTTCTGTACTATGCTGTAAAAATATACTTTTCAAAGGTTAGAAACTTCTTGATGATGAAGGTTGTCATTTTAGAATCAAAAAAAAAAAAAAAAAAAAAAGCCTTCCCACTCCAAAATTTGGAAGTTCTGTAAATAGAAAATAATTTCTATCTTTGGTACTGAATTGATGTCTTTTCTAGTGATGGGCTAGGGCATAGGTAACGATTTTAGCTCTGCTGTAGAGAAAGCTATCTCATGTGCAGCACGCGTTGATTTCCAGGGAGTCAGTGCTGGCACCATGGCTGATTTCAAACCAGCAGCACCGTATCTTAGACCATGGAACTGGTAACAGATGTGCCGCTGAACTTGACCTTCTCCCAGGCCGACAAAGCGTGTGAAGAAATCTCAAGAGCATGGCAATAAAGTGACATACAGTAAAATAACTAGAAAAGGATCATGTTTTAGGCTTTACTGCCTTTGATGTCAACATAACTTATTTAATTATAGCTTTATAGAGTTCTATTTTTAAGCAATCAAAGTGTTTAGACACTAGCTCACAGCATTCTTGAAAAGATTACGATTGGTTCTTGAAAGTTGGTACAAGCCAGTTTTAGCATTCAGAGACCTTTCTGTCTCTCCCAGTGCTACTCCCACTTAACACTGGTTGAGAATAGGATAAGTAATTAATATGTACTGGTGGTGAATAGCACATCTGAAACATTGTGCTTACCAATGTATATACTTCATAAAATATGTTATCTGTTTCATACTTTAGGTAGTACCAAAAAGTATGTTAAATATTAGGTGATTTATACATAGTAACCCATTACTGTCAATTTTAAAAATGAGTATTAATATGCATTTTACTAGTAAGAAGCCTGTGGTTCGTGAAGGGAGCAAAACTCACTCCCCTAAAGCTGTAGATCTTATCGTATTAGTAAGGAAGTGCCTTTGTTTACTTTCTATTGCTGTGAGAAAGACAATGATCAAAATAAACCTGAGAAGGAATGGGTTTTAGTTCACAGTCAGTTCATCATAAGGGTTAAGTAAGAACAGGAACTGAAGGCAGAAACCTGGATGCAGAACTGAAGAAAAAGCCCATAGAGGAGTGCTGCTTACTGGCTTGCTCCTCCAGACTTTCCAAGTTTCCTTTCTTACATATCCTAGGACTGCCTGCTCAGGAGTGGTACCACCCACAAGGGCCTGAGCCCTCCCATGTTAATAATTAATCAAGAAAATGCCTCACAGGCTTGAATATAGGCCAATTTTTGAGTTATTTTCTCAATTGTAGTCCCCTCTTTCCAGATGACTCTAGCTTGTGTCAAGCTGACAAAAACTAACCACACAACTGACTCCTTGTCAACTTGACACACAAATATAGCCTTTATATTTTTGTTTATCTGCAATATTTCATATTAATATCAAAATATAAAACATTCCAACTTTTGAAAGTACCACAGACTTCAAAAATTCAAACACTTTAAAATTTCAGTCTCTTTTAAAATATCCGAAGTCTATCTATGTAACTAGAGTTTTCCTGCCTGGCCCATGGTCAGACTTATATTATTTATAAACTGTATGGCCATGGCAGGCTTCTTGTTATCTAGTTCTTCTATCTTAAATTAACCCATTTCTATTAATCTATACTTTACCACGTGGCTTGTGGCTTACCAGTACCTTACATCTCACTTGTCATGTTGGCGGCTGGCAGCGTCTCTCCTGACTCAGTCTTCCTATTCCCAGAATTCTCTTCTCTGCTTGTCCAGCCTATACTTCCTGCCTGGCTACTGGCCAGTCAGCATTTTATTTATACAGAGCAATATCCACAGCACTTCCCCTTTTCTTTTTTTTCAAATAGGAAGGTTTTAACTTTCACATAGTAAAATTACATATAACAAAACAATTATCAAGCAAGAATTACAGTTACAATATTAAAGAAGATATCCTATCTAGCCTATATTTGTGAGTCTAAGGTTTTATATCTCATCTTTTATCATAACTGAGGAAGTTTTAACTATCTAGTCTTCAACTACATCAAAGACCCCAGAAGGATATAATATTACCTGAGAAATGGGAGAAGGACGCAAGCAACTTTCAAGAGTCTTGCTAGAGTGGACAGAGACAGCTGGCAGACTGGACAGTCAGTCACCTAATGTTTTTCTGTAAAGTTGGGGCATCTGTCTTCAGCCCACAGGTCTAGAGTCTCTCAGTCACTTTTCTCTGTGTCCTGTAGAATGTCTGGCAGTTTTCTCTGCAAAGCAGGAACCTGAAGGACCATTTTGCCAAGCAAAGTTCAGTGGTCAACTTCCTGTGGGTCCTGCATGTCCAGTCCATCAAGCAGTCCAGGCAAGAACAGTTTCTTGCCCAAATGGCTATCTTTGCCAAGGTGAAGATAAACTCCATATGGAGTGTCTTTGATGCCCATCCTCCTCTCTGACGTAAATTGGTGCTGCCAGGAGCAGACACGTCTCATTGTCCAGAAAGTCTAAATTTTTAAAAAAATTTTAAATGCCATATTCTGTAGGTCTTTGAAGTATTTGAAGATTACCTACCTAATTGAATTATATCTATGTATACCTAGAAAACTTAACATGACTGTAAGTTTGACTATCATAGAAGACTAATTGTTCCATTACAATTTAAATGAGTTGTATAAACATAATACCTTGAACAAGAGTAAAAAATACACATACAGTATAACAAAATTAACTTTAAATTTGTATCAATAAACTAAAATCCATAGCAACATAAAACATTTTTATTTTTGGTTGTGTGCCTAGCTTTTAACGGCTGAGCTATCCCTCCAGCCTGTAAAACATTTTTAAACAAGTTGTTCTTTAAAAGTAGATTAAATAATCTACCCCTGCATCCTATCATATCTATATCATATCTAAAATACAAAGTCTCTGTGGGCTTCCATAATTTAAAAAAAAATAATAAAAAATAAAAAAACAGGGCATGGCTAGAATCAAATCGAAGTGAAGCCAAACTCCAATAGCATAAATTAAATCCTGTAGTTCAATGTCACACATCTGGGATTCACTCAGGATCTTCTGGACTCCAAAGGGCTTGGGCTGCTGCACAGTTCAGGTTCTGTCATTCACACATAACTCATGTCATATGTTCACAGAGGCTCCACTCCAAAGCTGCTGCTGTTCTTGGCAGTTATCCTATGATTCTGGCATCTTTATTACACTCCCCAGGCTCTCTCTTCATCAAGGCCTCCTTGACTCTCTTCAGGACCCCGGATACAGTGACACATGGTGCCAAGCCTCAGACTCTCTCCATGGTGCCTTCAATTCCCAGTATTCCGCTGAAAGTTAAGCTACACTGTTACCACTGCAGAAAACTAACCAACACAGGAAATTATTTGGAAAAGGGTTAATGGCTGGGTGTATTATACATTGATCCTTGACTATCTTTAAGGTAGATTTGTTAAGTTGTTTCTATTGCTAGTTTTTACGAATGATGAGCACTATAATCAAGGAATACAGAAAAATACTTTCAAAAGATTTTATAGATTATAAATGTGAAAAACTGTATACTTTTCAAGTTTACCTTCTATCTACCACAATATACTCTGCCTCAACCTCAGCATGCTCCTTTTATTGAGGATGCAATAATTTCGTTTATTGAGTGTCTTAGTCAGGGTTCTGTTGCTGTGAAGAGACACCATGACTATGTCAACTCTTAGAAAAGAAAATATTTAATTGGGGCTGGTTTACAATTCAGAGGTTTAATTCATTATCATCATGGCAGGAAGCGTGGTAGCATGCAAGCAGACATGGTGCTGGGGAAGTAGCTGAGAGTTCTACATCTGGATCTGCAGGCAGCACGAAGAGAGAGACACTGAGTCTGGCTTGAGTTTTTAAAACCTCAAGGGCCACCCCCAGTGATGTGCTTCCTCCAACAAGGCCACACCTACTCTAACAACGTCACATCTCCTAATAGTGCCACTCCTTGTGATCCTGTGGGGGCCATTTTCATCCAAACCACTGAGTCACATCTAAGGCTTAAAATTAGAATGCTATTTCTCCTTATTTATATATTAAAATGGGTGAAAAGGAAAAGGAACTGCTCAAGACTATATAATAGTATCCATAACCCTAAAATATCAGTCAACTGCTCTGAGCTGGAAGAGGTCATGGTTTTAATGATGTGAGTCTCCCAATACTTTATTGGCAATATTTCTTTTTCCACTGACAAAAATGAGTGCTATATTTGAAAATCTTAGCCTTTTCTGAGCAGAAGAGTGGGTTGAGCTGAAATCTGTTTGGCCTTGTTCATTCTTACTAAGGCAGGCCTCCTCCATATGCTAAGAAAATAGCTCACCATAGTCCTAAGTTAATACAAGTCACACATATATATTTAAAAAGCAAGAATATTCTTTCTATTTCATAAATAAAGGAATAAATAATATGTCTCTATGATTGGTTGGCTTAAGCAACATGCCCATTCCAGAGTAAATAAAATATTGTCACTGATTGGGCCTAAATTATTTCCTATTTCTGTGATCAGTGTTAAGAAATCAAGTACTAGACAAAGAGAGTTGAGCCTAATGATACATATAAAAATAAAATAGCAATTAAAAGGTTTGGTGAATAATTCAAAACAATATCTACAAGAATACGATAATAAATTTTATTAATAAATAATTTTATTTTATTCTTTTAGTGCTTCCTATGTATTTCATGCCCAGTAGAGGAAATATTAGTCAAACAGGGTTTGTTGATATTGACTAAAGAAAGAATGCAAATCAGCAGAACAGATTACACATTCTGAAGACTACCCTACTATTTTATCTCTTCCACAATTTGAAGTCGCAAACAGGGAATTTCCTAGAGAGTTGACAAACTTCTTGGCATAATGCCTTGGTAAATCCCACCTGTTGCCTAATAGTGTTTTTCCTATGCATCTACACACAGGAGCAGAAATTTTAAACATCAGTGGGTAGCCTCCAGCTTCCAATCTGACACTCTTGAACCACTTCCAACACTTGTTCTTACGAGTCCCCCAAACAGAGACCAATAGATTAAACTGGGCAGAGTGACAAGTGGAAAAAGGTCTCCTGATCATGTGAGAGTAAAATAAAAAGAAGTGTATTCAAACAGAGTTGTCACATTGGCAAGGTGTAAGGTACAATACCAGCTGACAACACCTTATTGGTATGAAACTTAACCAACGTGCATAAACTCACTCCATTCCTGCAGTGAGGAGTATGAGGTAGGTGGCATCCTCCTCATGATATCTTCAGTAGTTCTTGTACAAAAACACCAGAAAGCTGAGGATTTTACTTTTGCAGAGATGTGGAAGACAAAGTAGATTAAAGAATATAGGACAGAAGAATCATCTTTGAAGATGATAACATAATCCCTGATGCTTGGACCCCTTTCTGTGGTGAAAATCTTCCCCTTTGTTTGTAAGGTATTAGAGGGCCCCCATTTTACAAACTTCCTGTGGGGTAAAGATGCCTGAAATAGTGTGACTCACACTCAGCTCAAAGAACCTAAAATAATATATTTGTGTATTATGCTAAAAAGATAAGCATAAATATAAGAAAAATACTTTGGAAATGGAATGTATTAGTTATGTTCCCACCTGTTCTGTGGTCATCTTTCCCTTTCATGCTGCTTACAAACTTAAAAGAAAGAGGCAGGCAGGCAACTCATGTTGGCTGTGCATATAGCTCCTTCAGAGGACTAGAGCTTCCAGACGGAGAGAAGTCTCCACCCCTAGCACTAAATGATGTCAGGATCTCCTGTATTTAATTTGGCCAAACAAATAGATATGCAATACTTTTTACTTCCCGTCCTCCAGAATTATATGATTAAATGGTAAAAGGGGGAGTCTGGTGAGAGCCGGTTTTAGGACCCTACATGATATTCTTGCTCTTGACAAGGTGGGGAGAAAAGAGATATATTTAATATTTCCTTTGGAAGGGCACTAATCTTATTCATGTGTTCTTTGTCACTATTGCCTAATAACATCTGAAAAGCCAGTTTCCTAATTCCATCAACACCTCAGGGATAAGGACTTCACTTCTGATATGGTGGTGGAGGTACAAGTGTTTGGTCCATGGCAAGTTACATACATGGAATGAGGTTCTATTTTTTAGGGTGTTTGTTTCTAGTGAACACATTAAACTATCTTCTATTTTTCTTTCCTCTGAAAAGGGGCTTAACCCACAAAGGAACTAAGAAGCACTCTGATAGAAGCAGTACTAAATAAGGAATTATCAAATAAAGTCCAGGAATGGAGTGGGATGTATAACTGTAATTAATGAGATAATTCCACATAATTTATCTGTTAATCAAGAAAGGTTTATTTCTGGGGTAACTTATAGCCAATAGGGGTCAATTACAGGATCCAGCAGAGATGAGGTACCATCCAGTGGAGAACTCTGGTTTGGTCTCCCATCCAGCTTCCAGGACCACAAGGTATCCAGAAGGACCCAGCATGTACCCACCTTGAGTCTTAGGGGTTCCTTCTCAGCCACACCGCAGGGGTAGGTCATAGGGAGGTAGGTGTGGCAGTTACCTACTGTCACTCTAGGAACAGTGTTTCAAGGTCAAAGCTGGAACAACTACCCACTACAGGGATGTACTTGCTGCAAAGCATCACATTTCAAAAATAATGATGAGATTCAGGACGATCAGATGACTGCATCACCTAAGACAAGGTAAGTATGGTACCCAGGGACACAGTAGTAATCAGAATGGCTTAACTTACAGATCTTTATAGTGTAGTAGTTTAACAGGTATTTCTAGAATAGAAGTGGTAAGGAGTCCACCATAGTCTACTTAATCTATACAAATGCAAATTAAATTAAACAAAAATTTTGGATAAATTTAGATAAAAATTAATAAAATGTGATTTGAATCAGAAAGATGGGATATCATGACTCTCCAGTCACTGCTTCTGTCTAAATTAGTGTACAATCCAAGGGTTCCTTCAATGAACAAGAATTGAAATACAGTAGAAAACACTGCAATAATTCCGTAACCATGGACTACTCAATTTTTTCTGGAATGACCCATAGAAAGGAGGAATACACATTGGATACAAGATCACAGAGCTTTGGGGTTATTATCATTGATTGGCTCCGAGTTAGTTCTTAATTAAAAGATTAATATGTTCTTACTGACCATTTAAGTGGGAATCTGCCAAGTTGGAAATGGAACCTGTATTGCAATAAGTTCTGTAGACACGTAGCCCAAATACACGGATAAAGAAAGTAAAGGATCTGAGAGTAGGGTAGGGTATCCATGTCTGCAATATAAAACACCCAACTGACAAAATACTTGCTCTTCTCACTTGGACTTCGGGCTATCTAAGGTATCATTCAGGAGACAAAGAAACACAAAAGTCCATTGAGATTGAGTGGAGTGTTTCAATAAACTTGAAATAATTCCATGCTACTTGAGTGACTAAAACAATGGACGTAAAGTGTCAGTTATCCTGTTGCTTGGAATTAGTTGTTATGATTATTGCTGGGAGACACAGTTGATACTACACAAACCGTATTGGCTCCTGAGAAGCATCCCTAGTATTGTAATGCCTTGTGGTAAAAGATGATGGAAGACTACAGCAATCCAATAAATCAACTCCAGCAGCTCAAATACTTCACTATGACTCTAGTAGGTACATAGTAAGGATGTGAAAATCCTGCACAGATTAAAGAAATATGATATATCTAAGCACTAAGGAAACCTAAAATGCCACCTTCTGTCTTGTAGATCTGAGTACCATGGTAATCAACAATCATTCCTACGTATGTGTATTGGTATGTCAATACAAATGTTTCCTCTTCCCTTTACCCATCTATTTTATGTGGGTTGTGTTTTAAATGCATAACTTTATAGTTTACCCATACATTATGGAACTTCAAAAGAAAATTATGATTGAAATTAGGAAGGGATGAATACTTACTAGCAGTGACTGAAGAGGGTAGGTCTGGAATTCCCTTTTAATTGTGGCCTCCTTTTTCATGTCATTGGTGAAACACAGTAGGGACAATAACACATTTGTTAATTTTGTTGTTTAGAAACCTCAGTGAACAGAAGGATAGGTACTGTGGACTTGGCACTAAGTAGGCAATGAATCCATTTTTTCATGCATGCTCTTTTAATTCAGAATCCGTGAAATTAAAATGTGTTTCTCAGCCTCTTGCAGCTCAGGTTAGAGTGTGACATGGGTTTAGCTAGGCATTTGCACTCTCAGAATATTTAGAAATTTTACTCAGAGTGAGACTACACTTTTGAGGTTTCTACTGGGAGACTCTAACATTTTTCTGTTACAGAAAATGGTACTGGAATCCCCATTCCCAGGAAACAGGGGCCGTGAGCATCAGGGATGGAGGGGCGAACTCTTGCTCCCAGTGTGATTTTGGAGTTGCCCTGCTGCTCTCGGGCCAGGAGCTGTGCCACTAGTGTCTGAGTATCTGGGCCATGGCCAACGTGCTGTGTCTTTGCTCAAGAGCTGTGTGATTGGCTTCCTACTATCCCCCACTTTCACCCTTTGGAGAGACTTGGGCTCCTAAAACCACAGTAGAGAGTGAATTTTCAATGCTGTGTAAGCAAGTGTTTCCACGTATGGATTCCCTTCCTTCCTAAAATCTGCCACTAAATTTTTAATGGATGTCCAACCCAGCCTCACATGCTGAATTGATTTATGGACAGGTATTGTTTTCAAGCTTTTTTTTCCTTTCTTTTAATTACTTTTTTCAGTTTTTAAAAACTTCATATATGAATACTTTATTTACATTATTTCTAACTCCTCTTCTCTTTCCTCCAACTTCTCAAGCCCTCCAACTCCTTCTCAAGTTCATGACATATATATATACATATATATAATGTATATGTGTATGTGTGTATATATGTGCACATATATGTGTGTACACATGTATGTATTGTACGTGTGTGTGTACATATGTATATGTGGGTATGTGTGTGCACAAGTGCACATATGAACTGAACCTAAGTCCTACTGATTCCATTTAGGGCTGATCATGTGTACCTGAGTTTAGGACTGACCACTTAGAATTAGACACCTGTCAGGGGCTCATCCCTAAAGAAAATTGAGTTTACATATTTCAGCAGCCATCCATTGCCTGTAGCTTTTCATTTAGGGATGGGGCCTTGTAAAATTTCCCCATTCAAGTTGGCTTCATTGACTGGTATAATCACTGCATAAGTCTTGCTTAAGTAGTCATATTGTTGTGATTTTATGAGTATATATATAGCATCTCTGTCAGGCCTAGACACACTATCTCACACCTGGTACCCAGGCTTTTACAATTTTTCTGCCCCCTATTTTATAATTTTCTCTGAGACTTGCATGCACAGGTTGAATTGTAGATGCTCCAAATGGGGCTGGGCTTTCACTGTCCCTTATTCTCTGTATTTTGGCCAACTACAGATTTCTGCAATAGCCTCCCCTCTCCTGAAAACAATACATTTCTTTCGTGAAATGTGAGAGCTGTATGCTTATCCTTTTTAATGTGAACTAGTCTATAGTTGATATAGACAGGTAAACATCCTCACCTGAAAGGGAAGGGAGAGACTCAATTCTTATTGGTGTAACAGACACTCAGTACAAGTTTATTGCTTGAAATTTTCCTCCAATTAAATGTGTGACCCAAAGAGTAAAACCATATAGTCTTTTTCCACAAAAGAAATTTCTGTGGATCTAAAACAGAACAGAATCACAAATCTTCAGAAATAGATACCTTTTGGTGTGGTTTTTGTTTTCACCAGTGAAATCTTGGATATATAGAAACTAAATTAGATCTCAGTATGAGAGATCCCTTTGGGTAGCCACCACCCCTCTGAGAAAGATGTGCATCCATCCTTATGTGATGGAGGACAGTCTTTGTGCCCTGATGTGTGAGCTGGATAAGATGCCCACTCGCGGGGTTTTCAGAGAGAACTCAGACTTCCTTGAGTAACAATGATAATCTCAAAGAAGCTATCATTTGGTTGTCAACTTTAATATTGCTTTTCCATATGGTAAAATTTTACATGCTTAATGAGTTCCAAAGACTTTTCCTTTTTTCTTGAGTTGTTTTTCTCAGGGAAAACCAATGGAAAAAAAAATGAAGAAAACTTAATCTAAAATTACCAAGATGAGCAGATGAGTGCGATTTAGTGTTAACCAAGTTTTCTGGTACCCCGGGAGTATTTTCTGCAGAGGAAAGAACATTCAAAGTTTAAAACACGCATATTCAACTTATTCATATCTTCGATTTAGAAGATCTAGTTATCCCATAATCTATTAACTTTAGCTTCCAAAGGCTGTCACTTTACATGTAGCGAATTTTTAAAAGGCACTTTGTTTAAAAGGTTCCTATTGAAAACTTCGGTTCAAAAATATAAAACTGCATTGTATGCTTCATTTTCTTTTCAAGTCTGTCTCTTCTTAAACACAATATCCCATTATATTAAATTATATTTCAAAGTCTAATAATTCTGTGAGCATTGTAGAACTTCACACACTAATGTGTTCCAAAACAATCCATAAAATAAACGTTTCCACTTACGATTACAAACCTTAATTAAGTATTGTGATTATGCATCTTAATTTGAATTTACAGGATGCTTACTCTAATGGGCATCAATTCGTTTAAAACTTTTGAGAAGTTGTGACATGCAAAATTTCAGTTGTTTTCCCATTTCTTCTTAGCGTGGTAGTTGTTACATTGTGGTCCTGGGGCAGTTTTCTGCTAACTCTCGAATCTTTGTGCAGTTGAAAGTTACTTTTACAGTAAATGATAGCCATTTAGGTTGACAGGACGTCTTTATATCAACAGGGATTCTTTTGTCTGTCTGTCTGTCTTTTACAGGATCTAGGCACTGCGGAGAGCCATGTTATGTTAAGAGTTGTATTTTAAACCCTTGTGAAGCTGTTACGAACCAGAATGCACCTGTGGCACTTCCTGAACAACCTGATAGCGAGTCTCTGTGGGTTCTGTAACTTCGGGTGAGGTGGTTGGACTATCATACAGCCTTCTTCCTTTTAGTCAATTGAATTCACCATTTAAGTGTAGTATAGATAAAAATTCCCAGTCCAGGCTTACTACACAAATTTCTTCTTCTCTGCTGTTAAAACAACAACAGCGATAGATAGATAGACAGATAGATAGATAGATAGATAGATAGATAGATAGATAGATAGATAGATAGAGACATAGATATTAAACAAACAAATAAAACCAACCCTAATTCTGGCAAAACCAGTTTCCTTAGGGCAGTTTTCATGTGGGTAGCATTTGGCAGTAAAATGCAGATAATCTGGTATATTTCTGGCCTTCTATTCCTTTGGACAAATTGTTTTGGTCCTTACTGTTGTAGGGGTCTTTATGAAAAAGAAGCATTATTTTCTGTGAATATTAGAACTAATGAAGAAGTCCAGAAAACGAATCCCTGCCAAAAGGATCCATCTAAGAAAGACATGTGAGTTACATGAACAAGTCTCTGGTGAGAGGCTTGAGTGGGAAGGGCAATGGACGAGGTCTGAATGACTGTCTAGCTACTTATCAATGAATGCACTTGAAAAAGTCCTTAACCATTCTTACCTCTTCTTCCCAGTACTCACCGTTCCTGCCTTGTGAGAGATTTATGAGACTACAAAGACAGAATTAACAGGAGTGGATCAGAGATATGACAAACGTCGAAGGTGCTCTCTCTAGATTCCTATAAGATGGTTATTATCTGCTTTTTCACCTACACACAGCTAAGCTCCTACACTGATGGCCATAATACCCTGAATAGCTCTAGAAAAGGTTCTTAGGACTTACATTGTGGTATCAAAAGGTAAACCCCAGACTCCCACATTTTACATTCCAAAAGCCCCAAAGGAGAGAGCTTTAGGAGGCTATGCTTGTGTGTGCCTTCCTTGGAATGGAAGAGTGGAGTGACTTCACAGGTCTGCCATACAACTTGTCACCAATGCCTTTTATTTATATTTGGTCTCTAACCTGAATGCTTGCTCAAATCAAGGTTTCAGAGTAAAATAATAATAATAATCATCAAATGGGAAATAATAATCACATTCTAATTCTAATCCAAAAAGAAACTTCACTTTAGGAGCAATTTAAAAAAGAATGTCTAGGGCTGGCAAGATGGCCCCATGGCTCCACAGCTAAAAACACTTCCGGCATGAGTCTGGCAGCCTGAGTTTGGTCCCCCAAACCTGCATGGTGAAAGGAAAGAACTAGCTCCCCAAAGAAGTCTTCTGGTCTTCACACACATGCCAGGACACATGTGAGCACGCACGCGCACGCACACACACACACACACACACACACACACACACACACACTCTACAATAATAAAGAAGTTAATTAGTTAATTTAAAAAACACTGTCGTTTCCAACACAAGAACATCCAAATACTAAAAGACAACAAGAAAAATTTTTTAAAAAAAAGAAAAGAAATTAAAGATGGGAAATTTTAATTAACTTTAGAAAGGGGCGCAAATCCCCCGTGTCATATGATAAAATCCACTAGCAAGCGTGCGAAGACAAAGATGGCCGTGGTTGGGTGATGCGTCAAGCACAAACCAATCCTTCCTCCATACCACTGTGACTTCACAGCTTTGGGTGGGCTGAATTTTGATCATGACATCACTTGAATTCCTGGAAGAAAATGATGGCAATGAGAAACCCTACGGTCCATGCCTAACATACTATAAAGAAATTCAGACTTTCAGTTTCTCTCCTAGGCATGTACTGAGCAAACCACATTCTGAATTGAATCACCTTCAGAGTCGAAGGACGGCAGACTCATTATCTCCAGCATGTTCCCTCATGACTATGAACCATGGTTCATTTAAAATAATAAGAAGAATGCCAAGTTTTGTATTAAAAATTTTAGCCCTCAAATTAACAAACTAAATCAGCAGGCAACTCACAATTTTAAGATAGGCTCACATGAGTGGCTTTTCAGGCTTGTGGCGGAGTCCCAAGGGTCACAGTAAGTCACACACTCACAAAGCAGCTTACAACAATGCCTTAAAATAACAGAAAGGAGAAGGTGTCTGTTCATTTAAACATGATTTAGGATTTAAGGTACTGTGTTTTTTGTTTTTGTTGTTGTTTTCTATTTAAGATCTCACCATTTACAAGTACATGTAGGAAGTAAGGGGGTAGAAACCATAGAGGGATGAGATGAGAGCCCTTCTGAGTAAACATATAAGCCACCGTGGTTATTTAACTTAGACACAAAGGACTGTCTTCATGGATTGGAGTGAAGATGAGTGACTAATGGGTTCCCCTTCTTCCGGGCCTAAAAAAGAGGAAATAGGGAAGAAAGAGGGTTAGTTCTGAGGGAGAAGTGTCAGCCCATGATTGCTGAGATGTAGCAGGAAGGTGTGGGCTGGCAGTACCAAGGAACTGAACTTCAGGAAGGAAGCCTTCCTTCAGCGAGTTTATCACAGGAAGCCAGATGATTGTCACAAGCTCTTTTCCCAACTGCATCCATCCTTGGAAGAAACTGCTTTCTCTCTCTCATGGGCAATGTTCCTTATCAGGCTCCCCTACCTCACTTCTTGTAACCAACTTACAAGGTTACTTAGTGTCCACATAATTTGTGTTGCAGAGAATGATTAAAATTTCATTAGTCACTGTCTGGTCCTAATAATCTTCTCTCTGAGATAGATGACCAAATAAAAATTAAGCACCAGCGATAAGTCAGAATCAAACAGCTCCCTTTGGATATTCAATAAATGCAGCTATTCATGTGGAAGACATATAGTGAGCTTTTAATTTCCATTTTGAGAATTCAGTTGTTACTAGGAAACTATCTCATCTCCTGAACAAATCTTACATGGGTAGATGATATCAAAGGACATGGGATTCAAGGAAGGAAAAACAAAACAAAAACTAGTAGCAACATAATTCTAGCTCTCATCTTCAGGGCTACAAACTGTTCTCTTGGATTCTGGAGGATAGCATGATGGGACAGTGCCCCCTCCCACTCTTGTCATAGCAGTCTCCATGGTGACACTCAACATACGGCCTTTGGAGAAAGCTGCTTTATCTGGAAACCTCCCCTTATGCCTCCAAAGAATGTCGAGTCTTAAAGAAACGAAAAGAGTCACTAGGTTCTAGTACTCCAAACCGTTTGTGCTGTGTTCAAAAGCTTGACACCTAAACCATTTTAGTAACTAGCCTAGAACTAACTTTTGGTTAGCAACAGGTTTTGCTTGTTGTTGTATTTGGTTTAGTTTGGTTGGGGGAGGTGTGATTAACTATTCAGAATATCAATCACTCCAAACACGTCACTAAGTCCTTGGATGGAAAATTATCTGGTTGACCAGAGAAAAACAATTCCAAATCATTGTATCATTTTCTCCTCCCTCCCTTCTTTCCTCTCTCCCTCCCTCCATCCTCTTTCTGTGCCTGTGTATAAAGTGTCTATCGGGGTAGTATGGAGGACAGAGCATGAAGAATTCTATTAACCAAATGAATTTGAAAGACTGGCATGACATGTAGGCAGTGGGAGCTTCATTTAAACAAAGGATCACAAAATGAATGATAAACGATGATTGGTCCTTAAGCAACAACTGAAAAACAAAGGTCAAAGTTCCCATCCCTGGAACAACACTGGAGCACACGAGTGCAGAGGGTAATGACAGGCAGTCAACTGCAAGGTTTGTCCCCTGAAAGACAAGAGGGAAAAATGGTTTGGGAATCAGCAAAGAGAAAATATTTTAAGATTAGTAACGTTTGTTCCTGAGCCAATAATTCGATCTTGCATCCAGAGTTGGGAGGTGATTGTTATGAGCTAAAATAAGAGTTTAATGCAAAATAAAATAAAAATAAAAGACAAAGGCAGCTGGACTTCTAAGGGCAAGGTGAGAAGTGTTACCAACATCCGGAGTCTGGCAATAGTTTAGTCTTACTTGAGGAGTTGTGCAGAATCAGAGGCACTTAAGTACAATAAGAGCAGTGACGTGGAGACAAGGACGGAACTGAGAGAGGTGAAGAGGACAGCCTTGACAGTAAGCCCTTGGCATTTTAGAGGACATGATTCATACTCTCAAGATCTTTTGCTCAGAAAGACAAAACAATTAATGTCTAAAAATTTCAAATTTATTCAAGATTTGAGAAAATTATATAATGAATGTCTTTGGACCAGTGATGAAACTTCAAAGATTCTCCATTCATTACCAGACTTGCATACCTGATTTCTGTTTACAAACTCCTTCTGGCTTCTGAAGTAAACCCAACCAAGTGATTCCATATAGAAATGTTTCAGCATAGATAGAGCTCCAAAAATAAGGTTTTTTTTTTTTCAAGACAGGGTTTCTCTGTAGCTTTGGAGCCTGTCCTGGAACTCACTCTGTAGACCAGGCTGGCCTCGAACTCACAGAGATCTGCCTGTCTCTGCCTCCTGAGTGCCAAGATTAAAGGTGTGGGCAACCACATCCCTCAAAAATAAGATTTTTAAACTAAAATAATATTAATGTCAGGGCTAGAGAGATAGCTCAGCAGTTAAGAGTACCTGCTGCTCTTGCAGAGGATCTAGGTTCGGTTCCCAGAACCCACATGACAGCTCACAACTTCCTATAATTTCAGTCCTAGGGAATTTAACACCCTCTTGTGACCTCCCTGGGCACCAGGCACACATGTAGTACACACACACATTTGCAGGTGAAACACTCAAACACATGAAATAAGAGTAAAAAAATCTTTGAAAAATGTAAATACCTAATATAACATTTTAAAATATTGACAAATTAAAGGAGATATTTTTGAGGTAAGAGAATTTGAGACTGCAGAAAATCCCCAAGAAAGGATTGACTAACCCAAACTACAAAATCTGACCATCAAATGTGACCTTTTATTGTCCCTGTGGATGGAGGCTGGGAGTGAGGACTAGCAGGAAGACACAGGTGTTTGATTTAGGTACCTTGTTCTGAGGATGTGTTAGCAATAAGAGGATAAATTTATATTCAGTCAATAAGATAACAGCTCTTGTTCTTCTATTTTGATATGAAGGAAAAGCAGTTTCAGTTCTCGCTTTAGTAAGGCTCTTTTTGTACTGCTCTCGTAAAGACGGTTTTGCTGCATTCTTTGTAATGATCATAGGTTCAGTTGGTGATCGTGTTTCTTCAGACTAATCCAATCTTCTCCAATAAGGAAAGTGTAAGAATCTTAGAAGAGTGACCCCCACAAGACCCCTCAGCCATGCCCACGTTCTAGAGTCTGTCCATTTGGTAAGCCAGCAGTTCTATTAGGCCGAATTCAGTAAATATCAAACCCAAAAGAAACCACCCAGGTGTATTCAGTTTTTATCATGTGCTCAAGTAACATTAATTCACTTCCTTACTAATCTGGGGCTGAACATTCAAAATTAAAGTACTTGCAAGGTGAGTTTCCTGTGGTTCTCTCTCCTTGGCCTGCAGGTGGTGTGTGTCCCTGGGGTCTTTTCTATCTGTGTGCATTCCTCATATCTCTCCCTCCAAGAACACCAGACTGTTCACTTAGGGTCTTGCCTTTATTACTTCATTTAACCTCAAACGTTTCTGTCTTGGTTATTTGTCCTGTTGCTGCAACAAAATACCAGACCAAAGTGTCCCATTTGTAGATACAATCCATCACAGCAGGACGTCACAGAGGCAGGACAGGTCACATGGCATCCATAGTCATCAAGCAGAGTGATGAGTACTCGTGTTCGCTTCCTGTCTCCTTTTTCATTCGGTCCCCAGCCCATGGAATGGCACTGCTTATGCTCAGACTCATTCTTCTCATCTCAGTTAACGTCATCTAGACAATCCCTTACGAGTGTGCCTGGATATTTGTTCCCATGATGATTATAGATCCATCAGGTTTGGTATCAGTATTAACCATCACACTATACGTAATCTTTATTAGCCTAGCTCCAGATGCAGTCACACTGGATTTGTTGATTTGGGGGAAGACGCAATTCATTCTGTATCATCAGCTACCTCCCAAGCCCTCAGGGAAAGAGTTTGTCATTGTCCCTCTACAATGAAAACATAGCATCTAGCCTTTTAATTATCTTTGTTGCTCTAATTTCAGCCTCCAGTTGTTTTTTTAAATGCTTTCGTTATTCAAAGGTTTGAGGTTATATTTAAGAACATTATAATATATTTCATGGATATAATTGTTCGTTAAACTTTTTTCTTAAAATTGAGAATTGTTTTCATTCTCTTAGGGATCATAACTTATCAAACGCTTCCACCTCTTCTGTCCCACTAACCAAATCGATCATCATGTTATCTAGTAAGCGGCCACAAGAGCTTCCCTGGTTCAGGTTTTAGCAGCTTTTGAAAGTCAACATTGAAGCTAGAGCTAGAAAGACAGGCAGGGTGTGGGGCCTTCCCTGCTCACAAGCTCCATTTGTCCTGCATTGTGAAACCTTTACAACTTCTTCACCTTCCTTGGAAGCGGATAGGAAAATGATATTTATTTCACTAGTGAAAAAACTAAGGCTCTGTGAATTTGTTAGTTGCCTCCAAACTCTATCTAAAATGCCATAAGAAATTGTCCCATCCCCAAGTTTTTCTTAAAGCATGGAAGAGCTGTGGAAGCAAGAAGGACCCTAGTGGGACAATCTTAGATGAGATGGCCATTTTCCTCTGGCTCTGTTTTTAGAGTCAGTTAAAGCAAAACTCAATAGACCTCTGTCTATAACATCGCTGGTATGGGCCACCATCTATGTCACATGTTACTTCCACTCCTGTGTGTCCTGCTTCTCAACCCCTTTTATGACGTATTCCACCCCTCATTTTGAATAGCAGGCCTATGTTTCCCTGGAGACAGACTGGTTTTAAAAAGGCTGTAAAGTTCTGTGTGATCCAACAAAAGGACTAACTTTAACCTATATCAAGCGATTCTTAACAATGAATTTTCTCATGCAATCCCATGTCTAATTCAAAATGGAAGCAAACCAACTTCTAACCCGCCTACTCTTGGCTAACTTTCTTACACGCTAGTCTCATTTCCCAAACAATTTAAAAAGTTGCATTGCACTTACTCTCAGGATAGTGGTTCTCACTTACCTGTGGCTTTGCTGGCTTCCTATAGTGGACTTCCAGCCAGAAATGATAATGGAATATTCCAGCAATGAATTATTTATGAGTTTTAAATAATATAGTATTCTGAGTACAATAAAGCCTTCTACCATCTCACTTGCTACTGTTCACATTATGGATCTCCCCTTTATGCAGGGTATCCAGACTATATACTCTACCTCTCCATGGTCACACTATAATAGCCATCTCAGTTATGAGTTGCTTTCATATTTCAGTCCATGTTACTTACATGGTAACCAACACTGCATCACCATCCCTATGGCTTTCACTCCACTTCAACTCATCAAGTAGGTTCATACTACTTTACATCATCATCTGAGGTAGAAAGTCTGAGTATCATAAGATATTTTGATAGACAGTGATCATATTAATCTAACTTTAACTATACTACATTACTTCCATTGTTCTGTCCTATTATTAGCTATTGTTAACATATTACTGAGTTTAATTTATAAATTAAGCTACATCACGGATAAGTATGTGCAAGGAAAAATATAAATAAAATGTGGTACAATGAGTTTTAGGCAATGAATTCTCTACAGGTGAGGTGTGACTACTGTATACAAGAGAATATTGTCCATATAACATCTTGTTACTAGGTTTTACCACTGCTTGTATTTTAAATTAAGTCAAGAACCTGGGATTTAGTCAGTTATTCTAACTCTTACAAAATAAAGCAAAATAAACTTTTGACAGAGTATAACATTGATTGGTCCATGCTATTAATTTTTTTTGACACAGCATAAGTCTGCTGAGTTCCCATGAAGATCCTGTGGAGTAAAAATAATAAATGCATATTTAATATTGTGATTCAGTTAAATTCTTATAATTCCAGGTGGGGTTAAGTTGGTATTAATTTACGGAGCTCTTCAAACTTCTTTTAAGTGTTCACTATGGAAATAATGAAGAATTTAAAAACTTCATTCTCATGGAACAGGGTTTCTACTTCTTTTGTGTAAGCATGTTACAGATCCTTAGATCTGCAGAAATAAAATGCACTTTACATTTGAGTTGATGGATTTGACTAGAAGATTCTTTTCCTCAGTAAAATACTCCTCACTGAGGCTACAATTCAAATACAGCCATTCTATGCCAGCCAATAGAACTGGGCACAGACCCATATCTAGACTTAGGCCCTGCTATTCAAAATGAGGGCATGGAAGACCTTATGAAAATGATTGAGAAGTGGGACAAGCAGCAGTGGAAGCAATATGTGATGTAATTAGTTTACTGCTGGCCTATCTTGAAGTATTGAAAAATGCTTCTGATATCATCAAATCATAAATAGTAAGTTTGACAAGACCAGCACCAATCCCATCCAACCTGTTTGCCTCAGAAAATTCTCTTCATTATTAGGGCTTTAAAGAAGGATGTCATCGGAAAGCTGAAAGACAGATCATGAAATATCAGAAGAAAATTTTAGACATGAGTCAAGTAATAAATACAATCTTTAGTCACACGGGCAAACAGACATTCAAAATGATGAGAGATAGGGAATCATTTGATAAAGTGTCTAACAATGCCACAAACAGGAAGTTTTGAATTAATAATGGAGCTCTGAGCATGCACAAGCTCTTTATTTTCATGATGACTACTGCCGTGATAAAGCGAAAACATTACTTTGGAGAGCTAAGATGTTTTTGTCAGAAAAGCATTTTCTATGGCTCATACTTCATGGTCCTATTTAATGCAAAAAGAACAGAGCAAAGAACTTACTAGAAAAACAGCTTCCTCCTTAATCACTACTGCCAACGACAGTCTCCATACCTGTGGCTACATCATTGTATCTGCCGTATAAGGTTTCTGTGGATGGCATCTTAAAACTGGAAGTTAGGTTAACCTCATTATAATGTTCAGGAACACATTTGGTATTTTAACCAATATTTTGAACATCTTTGTGTGTAAAGAAGACACCATGAGCTGGAACAAATAATAATTTTCCATTCCAAAGTTTCATATTTGTAGTTCTCAGTCCTTTGCTAAGATGAAGCTGAGCTTCATCTTGAGGTTTTTAACCTGAATTGCAGCATCACTACGTTAGGTCTAAGGAAGTATCCTAACCTAGTGTGATAACCACCGCAGGTTTCTTATATTTATCCTCCTTCTTTGAGATAATTCTGTCTTTTGCACCAAGGCACCAGAAGCTGCACCATGCCATGTTCTTGTCTTAATGATATTGTCAGAAGCCCAAGGATAAGTGAGAATATGGAAGATACCACAGCAACTTTTCCTCATGGGAAAGAAAAACCATTGATGCCTCTCTAAACTTGCATTTAAAAACTCCATTTGTGAAATAAAAACTTACTTATATTTCCACATGTTTATTTTTGCAAAAGCCAAAGGCAGACAATCTGCAGGTTCCTGTCATGAGCCTTGCCCATTAGAGTTGCCTCATGTCAGCCTTGATGTCCCTGCCTCTTTCGGTTACCAGATGTAGGCTATCATTTGAGGGATGATGCTTCTGCAGACAAAGCAGGGCTCTGCTGTGGAGGCAGATTTAGGGAGCTCACACTAGCTGTCCACAGTCCTTTCCTGGATAAAGATCAGGTCAGAGCTGCTCTGAGCCCGTCACAACTCAGCCCAGCAGCACAGATTCCTTTCACATACATTCAGGCAACAGCAACTCCAGAATCCCAGGGACCTCCCTTCCTACAGCAGAAAAGAAGGGAGGATGAATTACAGACACCGCAGCTGCTCTTGGACTCTGGTTTGTTACTCACAGTTTCCTTTCCCACGATTGAATTTCAATTCCTCTGTTCTCAGCTGCTGGGGCTACTGAAGCATGTCCTACATTCTCACCACCACCGTCCTTACTTCTGACTGCCCTGCAGAGGCTGTCCGTTATGCTCAGAAATGGGCAGGGCAATCTTAAGAGAATACAAATAGATCACATAAGTAACAAGTATTTCTCTTGGCCCTTAGATTGTGTGTGTGTGTGTGTGTGTGTGTGTGTGTGTGTGTGTGTGTGTGTGTTTGTGTATGTGTGTGAAAGAGAATGTATGTGAGTGCTGTGTCCGTATGTATGCATGTACGCATGGATGGATGTATGTTTGTATGTATGTAGTGCATGTGCACATGTGTACAGGTGTGTGCACAGGCATGTGTGGAGTCTAGAAGAGGACACTGGGCATCCTGCTCTATCACTCCACAGAAAGGCAAGCTCTTAAAACACATCTCTTTCTACGAAAACGAAACAAGCTTTCTAAAGTGGAAGGAGCCCAAGGCACTCACTGTGTCACAAAGAGACTGGCTCTCCTTCTTGAGAAATGGTTGAGTTCTGGATATTGAGCACCTATTACTTAAATCCTCTAGTGGATGTTAAGATTTTCACACGCCGTGCCTACTCCCATATGCCCAAGCACGTACCTTGACCCTATATCTTCCCTGTCCTTCAAATCTCTTTACACACACACACACACACACACACACACACACACTCCAGGCCTTCAGCTGGCCAGGCCATCTGCCATTGTCTATGAATTCACATGAATACTAATTTCAGGCCATGTCTCCTTCCCACAAAGCTTACAATCTGTCCTTAGGGAAGAATTTTTTTTTCTTTTTCTTTTTCTTTCACTTGCTGCTACTGACTTTCGGGGTTGTCTCTCAGTGAGGTTTGATAGAGCTGCAGTCCATCTATAGCCCACCCATGTCTACACTGACTCAGATCTGTCCTTCAGTTTGTTCACTGAAGCGGGGTTATTTCTGGTTCACTGCTGTGGTGATGCCAATTGTCACTGGGTCTGCTCCACCTTACCACTGCATGGCCTTACAGGACCCAGCTCACGATGAGCCCTTCTTGATTATGGTCACTCAGAGCCCATGCTCAGCAGTGTTATGATGTCTGTACAACAGGGCTTAGTCAGAACCTGTTTTCTAGAGGTAGGCTCTGTGGACGTATGTTATAACATATACTAAATGCAACTCTAGGAGCTGCCATTGGATATTTGAAGGAATGAGACAAGTAGCAAAAAACAGACAATAAAATGTTTGTAAAATAAAATAGCAGCATTGTGTGTCATTGGGGAATACCCCTGCTGAAGAAAGCCATGCCCGATCGTGAAACACATGCTTTAGACTGAGCCCTCCTGAGCTATCGGAAAGCCAGCTTATTTGTATAGCATTAATTCCATGCTTCTTCCAGCTCGTCTTGTAGGCAATAAAGGGAGCTGTAGAATGTGGAGAAGGTTCCTACGTAGAGAAAAAGATTGGAACCATGTGAGTGAGTGCACACAGAACAGATAAAGGTGTTGAGCAGAGTACCAAGAGCATCTGGAATGGTCCCTCTTTAAAACACCTTTGAGAGAATCAGTTGGCTATTCTTTCAAGACAGGATTGTTCTATTTCTTTGAGTTGTGACCCTTGTTATCATCTTTTGCCTCACTGAGGGGATGGTTTTCTTGCTTTAAAGCCCATCTCTAGTTAAGAGATATTTTAAAGTAGTTTTTTTTTTTTTTCATATTGGATACTGGGATCTCCTGGTTATAAATCACACACAAGATTTTCCTATTCACACAGAACATCCCCAAATCCTGAGAAGACTTTTCTCCCTTCTCCTCAAGGAAAGCAATGCTGGGAGTGTAATAAAGGAAGTTCCCTGCACCTACCAAGCAGAACTTGACAGAGACAGTGTGAAGAGGAGTGCTCACAGGCCCAAGTGTGAGCAGTCCACCTGTCCGAGTTTTAGCCTTACTACTGAGGATGGAAATGGTGAATTTGGAACTCTTGCAGCCCTGTTGTAGTATACCAGAAACCATCTTGAGCTTTGACTAAAGTGGCTCTTTTGCTCACAGCCACCATCCTAAGCAAATAGGTTCTTCCATCAACAGAAAAGAATTGCTTTATTAATTAAATGAGCCAGCACTGATGGCTTAAAATATAAATCCATGGCTCATTTCCAGAGAAAAGAACACCGACTCTAAGTGCAGGATTCATTAGCAAAAGACACAAGCAACTTCACGTCTATTTTGATTTCAGAGCAGGGCGATGGTGTTGGAGCCTCTATGGGTTAAGCATGGGTCATTAGTTGTATGTTGTATTATTCTGGATTTTATGTTTAGTCGTCAGAAGTAGGGATGCTGGTTAAAGTCTCTAAATTTTACATTTTTGAGGCAGTGTCTTCCTCTGGTTTGTAACCTCAAACTTGATCTATAGCCCAGGCAGTCTTTGAACTTGTGATCCTTCTGCGAGTACAAGGAATAGAGTTGTGTCTCACCATGGCCACTTAAATTTTACTTTCTAAAAGGTACAGCATACAGAATCCAGCACATAGAAGCTTATGACCAGTCAAGGCAAAAACTATCCAATGCCAAGAATAGTTCAGGCTAATTAAAGGCTTCAAAAATCTTGTTATCATTGGAAGAGAGTGTAGCCAGCTCTTGCCTGAAAGTCTCTTTCCTCAGACGGGCAGGCAAGCCTTCTAGCAGGAAGCCATGTGATGACAGACTGCATCTGCCTGTCCCCAGGCTGGGATCCATTCTGTGTGAATTCCCAGGAACTCCGCGCCTTCCAGATGAGGAGTATTTGCTTCATTATACACGCCAGACATGGCAGTGTTGTAGGAAACACATTCCTCAAAGGAATTCCCAGGGTATTCTTTTATGATTTACGAATTCTTAAAGTAAACAACGAAAATAATATTAGAGCAACAAAAGGGAGTAATTATTTACAGAAGTAAAGTAATTGTTAGAAGAAATTGTGTGTGTGTGTGTGTGTGTGTGTGTGTGTGTTGGACATTGAATGCAATGTCTTACACATACTAGGGAAGTGTGCTACCACTGAAATACACCTTAGCCTAGTGACAAATTTAGAGCCAATGTATATTTTCTCCACCAAGGAAAGAAATGTCAATTATTATAGAAGATAAATATATAAAGATTATACACATAAAGGTATCCTCATGTACAAAAAATGTTTCACACACACAAAAAAAATTGACGAGCTAAAATTATTTATCCCACAACATAGTATATTAGTATTCCCTGTTGTCATAACAAATCACCACAACTTCATGGTAGAAAACAGCATGAATCACAATTCTAAAGATTAGAAATGGGCCTCACTGTGTAAAAACTAAGGTTTTGATAGAACTTTTTTTTCTCCTTTCTTTTCTTTTTTCTTTTCTGGAGATTATAGGGGAAGCTCCATTGCATTGGCTTTTCCAGCTTCCAGACATGACTATAATCCTTAGCTGGTGGCCCTTTCTCCCATCTTCAAAGGCAACAGCACAGCGTCTTCTGTTCTTTCCTTCTAGCCTCCCTGACTCCCTTTTATAATGACTTCTGTAATTACAGTGGATCCCCACAGATAGTTCAGGATACGTTTCTTATTTCAAAATCATTGGTTTAGTTACACCTGAAAAGTTCTTGTTGCGTTGTAATAGAACACATCCAAAGATTCCAAGAATTAGAGTGTGGCCAATTCTAGGGATTATTCTATATGCCACAGAGATGTTATAAAGAAGGGGAAGTAACTCAGTGTGGGTTTTTTTCTTTTTTACATTTATCTAGTTATTGTATGTATGTGTGTTCATAGGTCAGCATGCACGTGGAGGTCAAAGGATAACTCTTGCCTTTTTCAAAGAAGGTCCCCAAGTCCAAACTCAGGTCTTCCGGTTTGGTGGCAAGTACCTTTACCCACTGATCCATCTCATCAGCCTCAAGCCAGTATTTATTTTTTTAAGATTTATGCCGGGCGGTGGTGGTGCACGCCTTTAATCCCAGCACTCGGGAGGCAGAGCCAGGCAGATCTCTGTGAGTTCGAGGCCAGCCTGGTCTCCAAAGCGAGTTCCAGGAAAGGCGCAAAGCTACACAGAGAAACCCTGTCTCGAAAAATCAAAAAAAAAAAAGATTTATTTCACTTCAATTATGTGTGTGGATATGTGCATGTGAGTGCAGGTGCCTGGAGAGGCCAGAGGTGTTGGATTTCCTGGAGCTAAAGTCACAGGCAGTTGTAAGCTGCCTGAACCAGCATTGGGAAGAGAATTTGGGTCCTCTGCAAAAGCAATATGCACTTCGAACTGCTACTCAGATAACAATTAGTCCTGTCCTTTGGTGGTGCTTTGAATGTAATTGGCCCCCATAATCTAACAGGGAGTGGCATTATTAGGAAGTGTGACTTTGTGGGAGTGGGTATGGCCTTGTTAGAAGAAGTGTGTCACTATGGAGCAGGTGTTGAGGTTTCCTATACTCAGGATACCACCCAATGTCTCAGTCAACTTCCTGTTGCCTGCAAGATGTAGGACTCAGTTACAGCTACAATACCATGTCTACCTACAAATCGTCATGATCCCCACCATGATGATGATGGACTGAACCTCTGAACTGTAAGCGAGCCACAATTAAATGTTTAAATGTTTTCCTTATAAGAGTTGCCACCACCATGGTATCTCTTTGGAGCAACAGAAACCATAACTAATACACCTTGTAAAAGGAAAAAAAAATATCGGTAGTAATAATTAGTTAATTAGTTCAAAGTGTCTAATAGATCACAAGTATATTGATCTATTTTTTTAATCCTTATAAAACCCCCATGGAGTCATCATATCTTCTCCCAGGTGAGAGACTTGATCTCAGTGGCATTAAGAAGGTCAAAGGTTTGGAAATTTTAGTCTGAGATTGTAGACTAAGCTGGGACAGGAATTTAATGTATCTCTTTTCAAGTCCAATCTCAGCTTCTTTCCATCATTTACTATGTATTTGTATGCAATTTGCTAAACTAACAGCAAAGAAACAAGCACAGCATGACTTCCTTAGAGGAGAAGGGCTCCACAGAGACCATCACTAGCATTTACAGGGAAAATCCTGCCTGGGCTTTTCTCTGGGGCAAGGTACCACCATCATTTTCATGGTTTCCCTAATCATCTCCCAGTTGTGTTGAGAGACAGTAGAAGAGAAGCTAAGCTAGACATAGAAGCTGGATTGTTCTTGGTGGATCTGAAATGAAGACCATGTCTACAATATGGAATGTGCCCCTCCGAAGTTATGGAAGAGAGATTTGCATCTATTTCTTTGAAATAGATTAGGAGATGTGACCTTGTTGGAGCAGATGTGGTCTTGCTGGAGGAAGTGTGCCACTATGGGTGGGTTTTGAGTTCTCTTTTCTCAAACTTCACTCAGTGTGACAGTAGGGTCGCCTTCCTGTTGCCTGCAAGATACAGGACTCTGAGCTGCTCCAGCACCATGTCTGCCTGCATGCCACCATGTTCCCTGTCATGATGATAATAGACTGAACTTCTGAAACCATAATCAAGCCACCCCAATGAAATGTTTTCTTTATAACAATTGTGGTCATGGTGTCTCGTCACAGTAATAGAAAGTCTAACTAAGACATATATCCATCTCAAAATAATGTATGTATATGCTTAGAATACAAATTTATTGTAATATGTAAATGAGTTTGCTTAAGTTTTGTCTGCTTGGCAAACCCATTCTAAGCAGTAACATGATGGCAAATTTTACATATTTCACTTAGAAATATAATCTAATAGGTTAATACAGTTCAACTTGCATTATAAACTATACGTTCCTCTACAATTGGCATATTCTTTCCCCAAAATGTCCTTTCCATATGCATGATTTATTTGTTTACACATACACACACACACACACACACACACACACACACACCCTTAAGGCCTTTCTCCATCCTAAGCCATATATATTAAAGTTTTCTGTAATGGGTAAGAGATAATTCCTTACCAACTTCACCTAAAATTAAAGCTTTCCTCTTTTCCCCCTCATTATCTCATATCTTTTAAAGAGCTATTTATTTTTATTGTGTATGTGTGAGTGTTTTGCCTCTCTCTCTCTCTCTCTCTCTCTCTCTCTCTCTCTCTCTCTCTCTCTCTCTCTCTGTGTGTGTGTGTGTGTGTGTGTGTGTGTGTGTGTGTGTGTGTGTGTGTGTGTGTGTGTGTGCGTGTGTGTGTGTGTACCATGTGCATATCTAGTGCTCAGGAAGGCCAGAAGAGGGCATTACATTCACTGGAACTGGAGTTACAGATAGCTGTGAGCCACCTTGTGGGTCCCGGGAACTGAACCCAGCTCCTCTGCAAGAGCAGGAAGTGCTCTTAAGCACCGAGCCACCTCTCCAGCACCCACCTTCTCATTCTTGATAGCTCTTCAGAGGTGGAACTACTTCTCTCTCTCTCTCTCTCTCTCTCTCTCTCTCTCTCTCTCTCTCTCTCTCTCTTTCTCTTTTGCTTCAATTAATGCCATTCTTAACATGAGGCTTTGTTCAGAGTAGATATTTGAAGATCATTGCTCAAAATGAATAATTGAGAGACCACTATGTGATGATTTCTACTGATTTTGCTACTTTTATGGGATGACCTACTGAAGGGTTGGTCACTTGCTGTGGTAGGAATGATAGTAAGTGTTTCACAAGCACCTCCTCAACAACCATCAAATGACTGTGTGGGGTGAACGCGTGATCAGAACTTCCTCATGTGAGTGCTCACTCAAAGGGAATGAGACATTAAAAAAAAAACAACTGATGACCATTCAGGGGAATTGCAGTAAGTACTATTAAGGTAAAGCAACATGTGCTAGGAGAGACAGAACACAGAGGTGTAACCAACCTTGTGAGTGGTGATCAAAGGCTTCTTCCTGGAGGTAGCTTTTGAACTGAATGCTTAAATGTGATTGGTAATAAACAAAATGGGGAAGATAGGATATTCCAGGCACTGACAGTCAGAAATGAAGGGAAGTGGTGTTTGGTCTGAAATATGATGGATATGCATTCATTAGCAGGGTACGTAGTAGAGGGAGATCATAACAGGTTGCAGAAGTAGCTTGTATGTCGTGCTTGGGGTGGGTAGGAGCAAGGGAGAGTAGAGAAACAGGAGAATCAATAGAGTATGAGACAAGATTTGTTGGGAATCTTTATTAATTTGTACACCCTCTAGGTAACACAGAAAATTATTGGTTAACTTTATTCCTAAAATATCAAAAAAATCCATTGAAATAATTTAAGTTAGCAAGGTGGCTCATTCAGACTTATGCCTTCAAAATAGTGTTGACTTAACTGTCACTATGACACTTTAATTACAATAATTAGAAATTGGGGGGGTCATTTTCTTTCAAACCACCACAATGTGTGTATAACATTTCTTCATTAACTAATAGAATTTTGAATACTCATCACAGTTAGAAAACAAAAGTCCAAGGAATGTGCCTTCTGTCACTTTAAATAGCTTGAGGTTTTATGGTAAGTTCAAGATGGTTACCCAGCTATTTGCCACTTTCCTCATTGAGTTCGGAATGGTTGTGTCCCTGTCCCTTGCATGTTAATGAGCTGTTACTATCTCTAATGGGAAAATGTGAATGAAGAAAAGTGGCCTCGGTTCCCCTGGCCCAGGTCTGTGGTACCACCAACTGCCCCTTTACGCTCACTGTCATGTGTGCTCTGGATGAATGTTGGATGCTATGTAAGATGTCAAGCTACTGAGGCTGTCAAAGTGTATGATGCTAAAATATGATATTTTGAAAGACCACATGGAGAAGAAAAGACCATCGTGGGATATTCCAGCCATCCATCATACAATAAGCTCCAGGAATTGGACACAGACTTGCAGAAAATACAGGTTTGCAGGAACACAGAGAGGCACCTTCTCCTACACAGTGCCACTCAGCAAAGGCACAGCTACCTAGACAGGATGAGCTGCCTCTGTGGTGGCAAGTTCTGTTTTCTGGCTCAGGAAATTACGTACATAATTCAGAGAGTGTTGTTTCACATCACTACATTTGGAGGTGATTTGTACATAGTCACAGGTAACCAGAAAAGGCATTTTCACTGGAATTAACTATGAGACTGTTTTTAAAAGATGTCTTCAATTTTACCAGAACACTAAAAACACTACAAATGCTTCTCAGAATCAATATTCAAAGGTGTCACTTTGGAAGACTATTTACTTACTTCCAAAATTTTCCATCTTGAAAACACTCTTGGCATTCCCTTCTTGAAAATATTTTATGAGCCCAGAAACAGAAAGAGGAAGAAAAAAAGACAGAGGGACGAGGGAGGATGAAAGGAGAGAGGGAGGGAGGGAGGGAGGGAGGGAGGGAGGGAGGGAGGGAGGGAGGGAGGGAGGAGGGGAGGAAAGCAAAAAGGAGAGAAGGAAAAATTATGCTTGGGATTTCATAATCGTGTCTGCACTCAAGCTTGATTAATGCAATTATTTCCATAATGTCTAGACTGAGATCTACATAGATTTTTTTCCCCAAAACCAATCATGAAAGAGGTGCATCATGAAAATTTTAAAAGGGAAATGGCAGTCACTCTCTAGGTGATTTGACAGGAAGAGGTGGGGAAACCTTTGACTCGTTTTCTTGATGCTCAGCTTCCCCCAAGGTGTCTGCTCAAAAGGACACAGAGCTGATGTCGAGTCAGCTGGTCCTGTGAGTCTAGAAAATCAATCCTATCATAAAGGGCAACTCGAGCAGACAGAACATAACTGTCACACAAATTGCTCTGCATTGGTTCTATCCGCAGTGTCAACATGGCTGAGTTTCACCGTGTAGTTAATTCACCTGCAGAGATCCATCCTGAATCCCGTTTGCTATTTGTGCAAACAAGTTTAGCTTCTAAGAGTGAAGCTTCTTAGAAATACCCTGTCCTTTATCAGCTCAACAGAAACCTACTAATATCTCTGAAACTTGAGTTTGGTATTTTTGTTTTATTTGTAAAAATCATAAATATAATATTCACTAGACAAGGGTAGCTGGTAGAAATGGTGAACATTTTCAGACCAACAAGTTTATACCTGATACACAATGGGCTCTGAATCACATGCAAACTTTCAGCCCTATTAACAGACATTGGAGCACATTGACATTGTGTTTTTGTTTTGCTTCTATTCTTAAGAAAGAGCTACAAATACAAATACAGGCATCTGTCCTAGGAGGACACATACAAGAAGAAATCCCATGCAAGCTTCAAACTACAAAATGTTTCAGTTCAAGAGGAATAAAGCCAATTCTTGCCTAGTTTTGCCCAAAACAAAGTGAAAGGAAATTCCATGTATTAATACTTGTTGCCTTGGCAGTGGGAATAAGCAGGGGTATGACATGGATACAGTGCTGTTGGTTTGATGAATTAAGCAATAATGTTCAGACAACAGGGGAATGGTGCTATGATAAAGTGGAGCCATTGCTTGGCATTATGAAAATAGGCTTTGGGTAATTTTCTTTATGTACCAATGCAACAATCACACCCCAAGTAAAACTAAATAAAGCACTGTTAGATGACATTTCTGATGTCACCTCTTATGAGGTGATAAACCAATCTTCTCTCTCATTAAACCCTTCGACTGTGCCCACTTGAAACTGAAACCTGAATGCTATTTTCTCTGAAATTTTCCATGTCGAATAAGTGCTTTAGCTGTTTATGCACACAAAAGCCATAAACAAAAAACATGCATGTGCTCTTATATTATAGAATCCTCTAAAGAGTCATAGAAAACCTCAGATTAAAAAAATAATAATTAGCTGGGTGTAGTGGTGCATTTCTTTAAGCCTAGTACTCTGTGAGTTCAAAGCCAGACTGGTCTACATAGTGAGTTCCAGGACAACCAGGGCCATGCAAAGAGACCCTATCTTGAAAAATGATTAAAAAAATAAAAACAAAAATTAAAAATAATAATTAAAAATATTAGTACAAGGTGATTGCCAAGACTTAAGTTTTGCAAATGCCACCCACGGAGCTTGGAAAGAGTGTCAGTGTACAGTCAATGGCTTCTGGATCTTCTATTATGACAGGAGAATTTGAAGTCTCCATAACAGTGGAAACACTGGGGTATCAGCTATAATTGATTACCAAGGAAAGTGTCCAAATGATAGCCCATCCCGGGTCATTAATGTCATACCTCTTCTCTGGAAAAAAAAACAAAACTGAAAACAGTGACCTCTTCCAGAATACAGATTTTTGACAATAACCTTCATTATTTTGCTCATAGCTCCAAGTGTTTTTCCATGTAAGTAGGTAGGGTAACTGGCAGTGCAAATGTAGCATTCATTCTGCGTCTTGGTGTAGTTGATAAGCTACATACACCCTGTGCATACTGCTTGTCAAAAACATCCGCTAAGGTTCTACTTAGTAGCAGCTGTAATGAGACACCATACTTCCTATCAAATGGGGGAGTAGCCTTCAACCAGTTATCATGGCAATCATCATATCAACAAATCTGATAAAGGAAGAAAAAAAGAATAAAAACAAATTAGTTTCAGGTCCTCACAGGGAATTCTTAGAGATTCCAGTAGAAAATGAATGCCGTGTTGAGATTTTCAGAAGGGATGAAAGGGCACCACAGCTTCTCATGTTATAACCCTTGGCTGCTCTTTGCTCTTGAACTCTTTCTCTGTCTTTGTAATGAACATTTTCACTATCGATTCTATTACATAGTTTTGCCTCCAGATTTGAACCTCTAGGCTTGAAAAGGAGAAGGTTTAGTTTGAAAACCAAGCTTTGGCAAACATGAGCATCCTTCTTCCCATGTGGCACCTATTAGCTGTGTAGAATACTAGCTGCAGGCTGTGAAGCATGCCTGCCCTGCAGTCAAGGCCAGATGTGCACCTCAGCTTTGCCCATATTTTCGACTTAGTAGCTCCTGGAAATATCTGGACCAATGTCTCCCATGCTTTCCAATCCTATAGAGCAAAGAAACAATTAACTTCCCTGCACTTGTTTCCTCATGATTTCTTACATAACTACAAAAGATCACAAACAGAATCAATTTATAAACTTAACAAAAAAATTAAAAATAGAACTAAACAAGGCAAAAAGAAAACAAAACATAATAAAATCACTTACAATTGCATTAGCAAAACAAACCCAAATCCTGATTTTGTCTTCGATAGTCACTGATGTCAGTGAAATTTGAGATATTCCTTTGGGAAGCAATTTAGTATATTGAGAAAACATACTCGTTTATTTACTCATCTGAAGATTTTATGACTACTGTTTTTGAGCAATTACAACATGGCAAATCCCATTCTAACTGTGGAAGCAGTAGACAGGGAGAATGAGATAAATAACACATAAAAGGAAGTCTGTATAAAAATTTAATGTGGTAGGAATTGAAAATGGATATCCAGAAGATCTGAGTGTTAAGTCAGACACTGTGCTATTACTGCCTTCATTCTTTTATGCATTCTTTTATTCATCCGTTTGTATCAGACACTTTCTGTGTGTCAATACTGTTATAGGGACTGAAGATATGACAGTTAACACAACGGCAAAAGTCTCTGCCCTCATGAAAATCACATTCTGGTCAGAGACAGACAAGAAACAAGATAAATCAATAATAAATGCAGGAAGTTGCTGGTAAGAGTTAAATAGCAAAAGAGAGAAGAGAGATGTGGTGTAAAAACTAGCGTCATCGGTAGGTGTGGAATGTTGATATTTGACAGAGCATTTAAAGGGAGTGAGGGGCTGAGCCCGGCAGCTCCTTCTGGACAAGCCATTCCTGAGTAGGAAGGTTTCAGGGAGGGAACTTGTGTAGGATGAATGAGTGGAGAGGAACCTGGAAGCAAGGAAGAGTTCCAGAATATTTTGATCATGTAAGTAAGCACTTGGCTTTCTTTTTAAAGTGATGCCTGGTCACTAGAGCATTGAGTAGAGGAGTGATGAGAACCTGTTAACGTTTTGATCCACTCACCTACTCTGCTACATGCTACTAAAAAAAACGTGAAAAAGGGGAGCCAGGCAAGAGGCTTGCTCATCCAAAGAGATCCAACAAGGTTGGGAAGGCTGAACAGCATGGCTACAATGAAAACCTGTCATATCCAGGTAAGCAATGTTGTTGACAGAAGTTCCAATTGTATGCTGGGGGCCCTCATAGGATTCATCAAAATTGTTGTACTTTCTTTAAGCGCTGACTTATTATACAAAAAGAATATGGAAAAAAATAATGAAGGGCAAAGACACAAGTAAGAGATGGAAGAAAATGGGCACGGCCTTCAAGTCTCCTTTCTCTATAGTCACAAAAAAAAAATGTGCTTGGTCTTTTGCATGGAATTGTGACCACACATGTGAAATATAGTCTACCAGGAAGCCCATTAGTGACTCTAGTGTCAAAGGTTTATATTGAGGGCTAGCCATATAGGTAGTAGGTACTTCTGCCACACAAATGCCAAATTTCCCAACTGCCAGAAGGAAGTGTGTGTTCAGCACAAACATTGTAGAAATGGTTCAGGTACTGCTAGCCACTTTTTTAAGTTAAAGAATGAAAATAACTGTAGAAATTCAAACTCTTGGCACCAGCCGAGGGTCCGCAATATGGGCAGCCTTTCCACAAATGACATGCTCAGGCCTGTTGCAGTAGCTCTTTTCTGTCCAGATAGCATACGGGAATGAAGTAAAGACATGTTCAGAGAGAGGAATAATAGATACTGGTGTGTCTAGGCATTGAACGACCATGCATAAGAGGGCAACCAGAAGAGCAGAAATAGGTGTTACCTCATCCTTCACACATGTGTGCAGTAAAGCATACAAGGATCACATGATGATTCCTACAGACATACTCTCTTTTGTCGTCTAATTTGTTCCTGATTTAACAAGGGAGCCAGACACCAGTGAAGCAGGTGTTACTTTTTGTTCCCTCGCCAACCAGGAGCTGGCCAGCCCAGATGTGGTGGGCAGCATCATAAGGAAAGATCCTGAGGATGCATGGCCCTTCCACGCTGTGCAAGAAAGCCAGTGTGTGGAAAGTACGTTGCATGACTATATTGGTGGTAAATAGTGGAGGGGCTTATATGGGAGTGGTTTAGCTCTTATTGTTTCTATTCTCTCAAATGTTGATTAACTTGTTTATTTATGGACACCCCTGCAAAGGCTGGCCTCACTTCATTTATTCATTCTGTGTGTTTGCATTGAGCATTTACCAATGTCAATGATGTGCTACACAACAGGACTAACGTTCCCAGTGCTGTGGCGTTTGCATTTTGAGGGGAGAAAAACAGTCATTTGTTCTTCATAATTCCCACCTCCATTCTCCTTCTTCTCATGAATTTATCTTTCTTCTGTCTCTCAAATGTGGATCATGGTAAGTTTTCTTCCCAGATCGTCAATATTTCCTAATTCATACTTCAACCTTAAGCCAACTTACATTTCTTAAACACTGCTTCTAAGAATATTTCTAGTCCACAAAAATATTAAATATTTTCCTACTTCTGATCATAATCAGCTGCTAGCACTGAAAGCCCTTAGCACACACGATTGTGCATGCACATGTGCGTGCCTGTGCATACACACACACTTCCATAATGAGCATGCTCATTTCTATCATTATCTCATCCGGTCTCATCTGATTGTATTTTTTTGGTGGGGTACTCTAGGTGCTATGCCATCTCTGTCATTACCTATCTGGTTGTCTTACAGTGCCTTTCTCTTCTTAACAGTATCTAAAATCTGTAGGATACAAGCCCTTTTATCAAAGGAACTTCTTAACATACATTTTTATTTTTGATTAAAATATAATTACATCATTTCCTTCCTTCTCTTTCCTCCATCCCACCCCTTCCATGTACTTCCTTCCTTTCTTCCTCTCAAATTCATGACCTCTTTTTATTTTATTATTATTGTTACATGGACGCATACATATACGAATAGGTGTTATATATGTATAGATATACATATGTGTGTATATATATATATATATATATATATATATATATATATATTACAAATGGAAAAGTCAAGAAAGAGAGAGAGGGTCCTCATAGAATGGAAGGATACACTTCCTTGCAATTCACACAGGACCAACTCTTTGAGCTCTATGAAGGGTGGGAACTCAACATATCACATGCATAGACACCTCCTGAGTCCTTTTCGTGTTGCGTCTATGTAAATGATTTGGGGACTGACCACTTGGGCCTGGATAACCAACCAGCGGACTCGACCCTGGAAATGACTAATTCTTCCTCTCTCAGCAGTCCTTAGTTATTTGTAGCTCTTTGTCTAATGATGGGGCCCCGTGAGATTTCTCCCTTATACAGATATTTCTCCTTTCTATTTCTCTTTGCTTTATCTCACATTTCTACCAATTTATCTTGACCTTTACTTTCCATCTCTCATATCTAAAGTATAACCTTTACTACACACAGGCAGAGCAAATAGGGTGGGGGGAGTGATGGGATCTTATCTGCCTATTTTTACATCTTTACTCTTTTTTAAACATAGGATCTTGTTTATTCCACTCTGGCTTAGAGCTCACTATGTATTCCAGGATGACTTTCTGACTTTAAATTCCTGATCCTCCCTCCTTTGCCATCCAATTACAAAGATTATAGGCTTGTACCCTTACTCTGGTTTATAGATTGATGAAAATTGAACCCAAGGTTATTTGTGTAGTAAGTAAGCATTTTGCAACCTGAGCTATGTCATCAACCCATGGAGTAATATTAATGTTATTTAAGATTCTCCCATATCAAAACATTCTCTACATTGGCTTACTGAACCCTAACATTTTACAATTAACAAATTCCTCTGTCTGCTTGACACATGATTTGTCTTCAGTTAAATATACTGGCATTCTTGGTTAAAAAAAAAAAAAAAGAATGTATTACAATCTTAACAGCTGTGTACTTACTAGCATGAATTCTTCTGCATGTCTCCTGAAAACAAACTTTCAGAAGGAGGATTAAGTACAAGAAGATACAGGAGAGCCATTTCACAAACAGCAAAGTCAAGATAGGGTCCTCACAAAACGGAAAGGTATACTTCCTCAAAATTTACCCAGGACCAACTCTTCAAGCTTTGTGAAGGGTGGGAAATCAAACGCCTCTATTCTTACGCCTGTAACAATCAAGCTTACAAGTAAGTCACAGATCCTTTGTACACCATCTGCCAGAGACCATCAAAATGTGACAATGAGAACACTCTTAGAACAAGAAAAACAGAGAGAGATGGAAATGACTGATGAACATAAGTTGTAATGACAGTGATACCCTGGAACCACGGCTCTGATAGAGTGTTTGGCTCATTTATTCTTGAGTCGAAGCTTGTGTAGTTTAATGACGACTTTGGTCTGCAAGCCTTAGACTTGTTATTTATTCATAACCTTGCAAAGGTCTTGGATTCCTGATTTGAAAGTACAAAAAATGAGAAGCAATTTGTACATGGCAGGTGTCTGGACAAACGCTCCCCTTTATCTACATAAACCAGATGCTCAATGGCTTTAACCAAGCTGAACAGAATGCATATTATTCTTTCTCAAGCTGGCAGCACACTCCTACACTCCTTGTAGCTTTGATCAGTTATGGGAAAATTGTTATATGTTAAAAAAAAAAAACTTGTCTTTTCTTAGTGACATGTTTCTGGCTACAAAGGTTGGTCTGCTAAAAGGCCTCAGACTTTTCTTATCATGACTGGTATATGCTCCAGGAAGACAGATTTGGAATGCAGACACTAAAGCCAGATTTATCAGATGTATCTAAGCAGCATCTTTTGGGGTTATTGGAACTGATTGCTTAGGGTAAAGAACCATCATGCATACTATAGGACCAGGCATGATGCTAAAGGCTTGGACCTCACTTTATTTGAGCAATTTGATTGGCTCATAAAATACTTAATCCGATTTGATCTTGAAATTCAATTTTTTTTCTAATTAAACCAACTAAACTCTGTTTTGACCCTGAATTAAATACCAGAACAGGCTGCTTTTACAGTACAAGTAGAGACTACATTCAGCTTCTCATGGCTGGCTGGCTGTAGCCGTAGGGCTTTTGTGTTCTCATGAACAGAATCAGTTCCTGCAGCGCAGGTATCTCTGTGTAGAGCAAAGCATTGATTCTGCAGTGACTAATTCTGATTGTCAACTTGATTGGATTGATAATTCTTAAGTATAATTCTGGCTCTGTCTGTGAGAGCGTTTCTAGAGAGAATTAACTGAGGGGTCGGAAGGGAGAGTGTGGATGGCACCCTCCCATGAGCTAGAGTTCTAGTCTGAATAAAAAGGGGAAAAGAGAAAACCAGCTGAAGACTGGCATTTTCCTTTTCCTGCTTCCCAATCCACCTAGATGGAAGGGACCTTCTGCCACTGAGGACAGACACTGGTCCTCCCTCCCAATCTCTTCCCCCACAAGAATGCACTGAATCCCATGAACTGTGAATCTCAATATGTCTTCCCCTTGTTTCTTTGCTTTTTATCAGGTATTTGGTCTCAACGATGAGAAAAACTAGGTGCTGCAGATGCTAACAGATTATAGACAGACAGTAGCAAGCAAGGCTAGAAGAACAGGTTTGGAAGCTGAGATGAGGCAAGGGTGTGAGCAGTCCTGGACTCTCGAGTTAGGTAGCTACTGCAAGCGTCAAGAAAACGTCCTCCATCTGGGTAACCAGAGGATGCACTAGCCAGGGTCTGGACTGGGGTATTCATAATGTTAAAATACAACAGGATGGCACAAGAACAACTTCTAAGACTATTCTGAACAGAAGCCAACACACAGAGGTCTGAGCCAGGCGGAAGGAGAAACCGGGGATAGCTGGGAGTCAGGAAGCCCTCAGCTTGAAGGGAAGGGCCCAAGTGTTAACCAAAGAGAAAAACACGTAGACTTTGAAACAGTGATTCCTACAACAGGCTACAATTTGTGGGTGTTGCAAATGAGCTTGTATGCCTGTTCACAGATCAATAAATTATGCTGTGGGGTGGATGGCATAAGCTCTCCATTGCTTTGAAGCCTTGGGATGGATCTTGAACATAATGCCCTAGGCCATCTGAATAACAGGAAAGACATTCTCAAGCAGGGTGTTTCTTCATAGTTAACACTACTTGCTGTCACTGGGTCCTCCTGGTGACATACAGTGGCATACTAAAAATACATCACATATTAACATACTGATACCTTGCCCTGCACATCTGGCAAACAGCTGCTTATATCTTTATGTTTGTAGTGGCCCACAGAGGCTTCCTAGTGAGACTTTACTCAAGATCAGATAATCTGAGCTTGCTTTACCCAGCAGGGCTGCATAATGGAATGATTTGGCCACGGGCGTGTTTACCAGGTGTTTGGAAGGGTCTATACCTGGCTATGCATTGTGCTTTGATCTTGAAAGGTGAAGGCCTTTAGCCTCTCCCCTTGGCATATTATAAAAAGCCCTTTTGAACAAAGGACTGGGCAGCTGGGTATATTGACCCAGGGCCCTCCCAAAGCTATCCTGTGTCTCTGTCTTTCTTATCGTCTTTCTATCTTTCTGCCTAATATTTCCTCATTCCTCTCTTCTCCACCCAAGAGCCCTTTGAAAGGTGGGAGCAGGTTGGAGCTGGACTCCCACAGACTCCCACATATATTATAATCTTAAATTAGTGCTTAAATTTACACAGCTACAACCCACCGTTCTCAAACTTTAACGTGTACACAAATCACCTGCAGTTCTTGGTTTAAATGCAGATTCTTATTCAATGGGTCTGAGTGAACCTAAAAATTTGAATTTCCAAACTCTAAAGTAATGTCCAACAGCATCACTGTTAAGCACCAAGGCCCTACCTTAATGATAGAAGTGTTATTTCGGTTTTCTGCTGGTACTTGGTACAGCAGCCCACACACAATAACAAACCACACACAACAAGCTTCTGAGGGAGCACAGATCCTTGTCATGCTAGTGGTTTCTAAGCCTGAGTACTTGTTTTCATTAAGCAAAATCTTCATTTAGACTTTATACATATTGTAAATATTATATTGATTCTCCTCCATGGAAACAGCACCAACAGTATACTCATGTACAGAGAGACACGGACTTATTAAGAGGGACCGGTCACAAAACTCTGGGTGTTAAGTCCCACAGTCTGCTCTCTGAAAGCTGAACATGAGGGAAGATGGAGGTGTAGTTCTAGTTCATAGGCAGAAGACTGACATCCAAAGAGCCACAATGACATAAACTCTAGTCCAATGTCTAGAGAAGATATCTCACTCAGGCTCTAAGGGTGAGAGTGGGTCCCTTTTTTGCCATTTTATTTTATCTACACTCTCAATAGTTCAGATAATAGTCACCCACTGCAATGGCAAATCTACTTCATTAGGTCCACTAGTTCAAATGACAGTCTTATCTAGAGTCATCCTCACAGATGTGCTCATGAAAAACATTTAACCAAACATCTGGGTATCATGTCAAGCTGATCCATACTACTAACTATTACATTAATGAACAGATGATAGACAGACAGACAGATACATGATAGATACATATATACAGGGAGAGGAAGAGATAGAAGTAGATACATTTGGCTTAAAATCTTGTAAATATTTTTGAGGTTCTGCAGATTTTGTTATTGCCAGCAGAATAACAAAACTCTAAGCCTGTGAGAGAGCCAAGAGCACGGATTTGGGAATTAGCCTGACTCACCCATTGTAAGAACTTAAACGGTCTAAACCTCAGAGTGAGAACAAAATGTAAATCATTATACTAACTTCAAAGGAAGTAAAATACTACTGCAAAATGAAGTAAAGATGGAATTGTTTTTAAAGCAGTAGCAATGTATGCAGAATGAGGTACTGTTTCAGTATCTGTCAAATTAGAATACAACAACAAATTTATAAAAATAATTAAACTTTACACATTCAACATTCAAATAGAGTGGCATCATACTTTGCCTTTAGTTGGTCTAAAACCCAACAAAGGATTATCTATCTACATTTGAAATATTATGAGAAAAGAAAAGAGACATATAAAAAGAGATTTTAGAGATGAGACCAAACAGTAAGTGAAATCTTCAGATTGATTGTGGGTTATAGATAGTATTCGACATGGTATAGCTTACATTGGTAGGACTCCAAAACCCTACATGAACCAACGTTTAGGGTACAATAACTCAGGTTCTGGTGAATGTGCTGATGTCTAATTTTGACTACTGTAGTAAGAGTAGTATACTATAATATACTATAGTTTGGCTGAACTGTCAGTTTTTGGTGGGAACTATAGAACTTTCTCATCTTGGGAATGGGAAGGAGTAAGTCTTTTTCCTAAAGTGAATGAATACTGCTACTGTTAACAATCATAGACAGAATTAAGAAGTAAGCAAACACAGAACAGTATAGAGACAGACCTCATTATAAAGTAAGGAAAAACAACTCTTTCTATGGCTGAGAGTCATTTCTGTTTGGATGACTATCTAGAAAGTCTCTTATATGCCAGTGTTTTGAATAAGCCCTTCCCCTTAGCAAACAGACATGGGGCTATTATAAAAGAGGGATCCAGCCGAGAAAGGGACTGTGGGATCTGTTTGGTAGTTGTAAGATAATCTTGGTACTGAACTTCACATTTGCTATTCCTATCTACTAATTTATATGTTGATAAAGACACATAAACACCCTGGTCTCTGCCTTACTTGACAACTGAGCAAATGGTCTGATTTCTAACGTTGGGACATGAGAGATAAAAATCATGCTGTCACCTGCAAGGATGAAGAAAACACCTATCACCTATGAAACCTGAAAGAAGGACCGATTCTCCATGAGCATCAGGAATTAATGAAGGAAGCAACAATGTGAAGAGAATCAAATCATGACGTTACACCACCCACAGAAATGTGGTCAGATGAATGGAAATAAATCCACCTTCCGAACCATGCCAACTTGCCAATACACTGATGAAGGACTACTCCCACCCACACAAACACATACAAATTAACTTGAAGCAATTCACTCTCTTTTTGAAAACTCTGTCTGAAATTTAAATGATTTCTGCTGTATTCTAGATCTTTAACATAGCATGGAATTTTGATAATTACCAGACCATTGTCTTATTTTGTTTATTATGTTTGTTTTTAAACACAAATCACAATTAAAGTTGACAAAATTGCTCTTGATTTGAGTGAGAAAAAAAAAGAAAATATTTCCGTTCAGTTAACTGTCCGGAAGCCAGTTTCTATTGCTGATAAATTATTTTGGAGACATTGCACGGATCTCAAAGCATATTCAGAAATACTTTCCAGCATATAGTTACTTTGCATGAGCTACCCACTGACCAGCTATAGATCTAGGTTCCCTCCTCAGTCTCTTAAGCTCTTCAGATAGTGCAGATAATGGTCCTGCTCTCCTTACCTCAGAATCGCCACCAGCCCATGGCACAATTTAGTGAGAATTAAAAGTAGAAATCTCCTTGGGAAAACCCAAGCATTTGCAGGCTCACAGTCTAGCTTTAGGTAGGTAGATGCAGTTCAAGGCTCCACACGGTATCAACCAGGCATTCCTGTGTAGAGAGGTACCTTGAGTGTTCACACACATTGACCATAGATTCAAATAGTATGGATTGAGGACAAAATGAGGATGCTTGTCAGATGCAAGGTATATTCAAGTGTGAGGGGATGCGTGCACATGGATACAATCAAATGTAAGCATCTAAGGAAGGACATTTAGGAAGATCCTGTGGCATGAAAATTTCTCATAAAGTTTAAGTCAACAGACACAAACTGTAAGTGCGTACACCAAATAAACCAGGAACAGCATCCATGCTTAAGTTTGTAGATCTCACTGAAGGGTGAGCAACATATGAAATCTATCCTAAAACACTTCAGGAGAGCATTTTCTCTAGGGCAGCGGTTCTCAACCTTCCTAATGTTGCAACCCTTTGATACAGTTCCTCATGCTGTGGTGACCCCCCCCCCCCCAACATGAAATTTTTCTCATTGCTACTTCATAACTGTAATTTTGCTACTGTTATGTTCATAATGTTTTGTTCTGTTTTAGTTTTTGTTTTGTAGATAGAAATTTGACAGAGGAGTTTTGAGCCACAGATTGAGAACCACTGCTCTAGAGGCTGCTGAATTAGGAGAGCAGAGATGGTTCTAAGACTCCTGTTCTAGAAAGCTCCTTGTGTTTTCTTTGATGCACATCTTATGAGCACCACAGACTTAGAGAATTCAGGTATTTTTAAAACCATATTCATGGTCTCATCCTTTTCCTTTTCACTTAAACTATCCAGACCCATCAAATCAAAAGGAAAGGATATGGCATAAAGAATCATTTTTTAAAACACTAATGAGGATGATACATTCTTTCAAAAAATCTTCTAAGATAGTGTTCAATAATCTGATGGCTGATAAAGTATTTCTAGAATAAACATTTGAGACCTCACAATACATAGTACAGAAGATCTCTGTGTTGAGCTACTAGTGTAGAAATGCTAATTCTTCCCGAGGTGATAAAAGCCCACTGAGGTGCCACAGAAGTCCCAGGCACCAACTTCAGTATCTTAAAGAGGCCATCACAAACCATGTCAAGGTAAGTGCACAGTAAGTGTCTTGCTTTTGTATGAATCCAGTATTATCCTATGTAAGCACTAACTCAAGCCAAGTCATTTGTCAGGGAACACTATCAATCAACTCAGTCTTGAAAACTCATTTTCCCACAGTCCACATAGGTTCAATGGAGCTACTTACCGTCTCTGTCCCTCCTGCTGCCTTGTATTCAGAAGTTGGAGGCAGAGATGACACTCAGCACCTTTCAAGAGGATTATTCATTTCCTACTTGGCAGGTAAAGCCATGAACTTTTGAATAAAACGAACATGATTTGTTTCAGTTTATAAAGGATAAGCCAGGGAATTTTCCCCTAGGTGTAAGATATGAGCATTCCACTTTTACAAATATCTAAAACTCTGTCTATCTCAGAAAAACAAAAAGGCAAAGCCATATCAGATAGCTTTTGAATTAACAAATTGCTATCTCTAAACTCATTAAACAGTCATTGACCTTTACTTCAAGTTGTTTACACATTAATTAATGATTTGAAAGACACCTAGCTGGATTCTTATGTATAATTCACACTAAATATTTCAGAAAAGTATCATCCATACACAAATCTGAAACACAGACCTTTTTTCATACAAGGCGTTTATGAAGTAACAATAGATTTCAGCAAGATTAGAAGAATAAAATTATTGTTGCCAAGAAAATTCAGACAACACGCTGCCATCCAATTCAACAGCAACACTCAAAGAGTGAACAGAGATGGAGAATGGAGACTTCATGGAAGCCAAAACCAGCCAACCGCTCAGAAATCAAACCTGTGACAGTGGAGGGGGTGGGGCATGAAATCCTTAACTGAACACCAGCAAAACTGATCTCTGAGTGGTGGGGAGGGTTTTTTGAAATAGAGCTTTGCCTGCTAAAATTGAGGACCATGCAAAACTGCCTTTATCTTACCACGTATTAGTGACACTAAATTGTCATTGCTATGCAATTGGGTAATTGAGGCTGACGCATTCTAAGAGCGCTTATCAGCGGAGAAAGAAATTACCAGGCTCCACTCATTATGTAAATGGATGACAGATATGAACATACAAGTGAAGGTTTGGAAGAGGAAATAATGGAAGTTCTCTATTGTTACTTTATGTTGTGAACTGTTAAAAAATGAATACATCATCTATGATTTTACTAAGGGACAGGCAGGAATACAGAAAATGGTAGTGTGGAAGCAGAAAGTGTATTTGATTGACTATGCACAATTTATTACAAGAATGGATCAGTTTTATATGAAAAATTCTATATTTGTCATATTTAACTTCAAGTACATGAGAAGAGGGAAAACTATCTTATAAACAATGAAATGTAAATAAGTATATTCATGCTAATCATTATTGAAGTCTAGGTTCCTTCTTTCATTAATTTATTCAAGGAATGTTTTCAGAACTTCAAACAACAACTTGATAAGAATGACACTTTTATATTACCAGCCTAGAGATATTGTTGCTTTTAAGAATCTGGAGACAAGAATCTCATTAAGTAGACTCACATCTATGAAGAAGATTCTAGGGGTACAGAAAAAATGCAGTTATAAATATTTCAGTAAGATGAGTTTCTTACTGGTGTGTCACAATACACTTGCATGCAATATTTTTTCAAAGTTACATATGTTAATATTAAAAACTGAGAGTCCTAGATGCCTATCATCTACCTCCAAATTTTAAGCACAATACCAGCAAAAGCTCATTTATGAGTTAAAACTTATTCTAAAACAATATGACACATTTTAGATAGGCCTCGAGCCAGGTGATAAATGTTGTATAATTCACAAGCAGACAAATAATTAAATCTGCATTTCAGACCATCCCAGATCTCATTGTCACAGAAAGTCTCTCCTGCTGTCTCTCACTGTCCTCTCGCCCTCTCTGTGGCAATGGTGGAAACAAATCACCTTCTCAGCTGCTCGTGAAGAATGCAGGACTTCTAGAGATTCAAGAAGTTCCTGGAACCACAGCACTGCTCCAGATACAGTTTCATCCAACAGTATCCACTGAAAAGATTCAGGAACACCCCAAAGGAGTAGTCATTCACAAGTTCAGGTTTTCCTAGTTCAATGCTAATATTTTCAATGACAAACAGGGCAGTGATGTTTGTAAAGTGCAGATGTTATTTATAATTATACCCCCAAAATGAAAATGTTATTTTTTGTCTTTATTACCAAGGAGTTTACAATATAATAAAATACTTCATTATCAGGTGTTCATATTGCTATGTGCTTGGAAATTTTCCATAATAAATTATTAGGAAGGAAAGAAAATATGGCTTGAAAACCAGCCCTTATCTGGATGGCACAAGGTCTCCTCGGAGTTTCTTTAACATCAAGATTATGACAGCGCAGGGATTTCCATCCCTCTTTTGAGCTGTCAAATTAGGCTGACTCAGCTGCATGGAGGCTGGAAGAAGACACCAGATTCCTGACTCAGAGACCAAGACTTGACGGCTCAGAACTCCAGCAATACCCAACAGATCATCAGCACACACATTGGCTCTCCCCGCCAGAGTTTCACAAGGGCCAGAGGGCCAGATGGCTCTTGCACAAGCTAGGATTATGCAATAGGAAAGGAAGGCCATATTCAGGAAACCCAAGTCTACCTGGTGGTGGCCTCAGAGGGAGACAGCATACTCATTGTAAGGGACAGTAAACAAACCTATACTTTGCTCCAGAGGGAGGAAACAGCCTGTCTTCCAAAATACAGTGCTGGACAGATTGGAACAAAGGGATCTGATGCCTTTCCTTGAGAAATGAATTGTTCAATATATAAAACAAACAGACAGACAGAAAAACAAGAGAAAGCTATCATTTAATTGACATAATAAACATAGCTAGCATGTAATGTTAGTAAATGTATAGATTGTGCCAAGTGTTAAACACTGATTTCACCTATAACATCCTGTAATATTTACCCCTCTTTATTTTACAAATAAAGAAAATGAAGCCATCAAATCAGTAAGTCATAAAACTAAAAGCCATAATTTTACTAAATAATGAAGCCATAATTTGAATACAGAACCCTATGCTTTTAATCACCAACATTTACCACCACATTTTAATTATATGTTTTATGCTTGTATCCCCATACACACATCATCCCTTTGCGATTAACTGTCCTAAGCCTGCCTTTCCTGCTAGGCCACATTCTTCATGGTTGGTAACAATGTCTTTCTTGTTTTGTTTTGATTTGATGATTCTCAAAGTCTAACAGTGCCTGACTAGTAGATAACAGATAATCAAATGATGTTTGTTGGTTGTTTTTTTTTTTTTAACTATAATTGTTCAGTAAATGACCTCTAGAACAAGGAAATGTTACTTCCTGGGATTTTTTTTTCCAGTGGTCTATTCTAGGAATTAAATTCATTTTCAGATGGATTTTCATGAAGTATTACTAAATGAAGGCAAACATTTTATTTTTACATTTTTGTGAAGATGAAGTTCAACTGTTCGTGGTGTATTTAAAATAGGCTTTCCCATCTTTGTTTGGTCAGATTTATCTGGAAATATCTTAGCCTAAATTTCAAAAGGGTTTAATATGTCCTCTTATTAATATTTTATCTCTGGATCATAACAGAATAAGGGACTACTTGTGAGGAAAAATTCTCATGGGTCATTTAGTTCCCTGAAACAAAATAGTTCCACAAAGAAAATGTCTAAGGAAGCCCAGAATACAAAGAAGATAAATGTGGAGTTAAATTTGAAGTTGAACCATAGAAACCCACTTGGATTAGTCTCCTTTCGTGTTGCTGTGACAAAATACCCTGACAAAAGGTAACTTAGGAAGAGAGTCTATCTAAGCTCACAGTTTCAGATTACAGCCCATAATCGTGGCAAAGTCAAAGCATCAGAAACTTGAAACAGTGAGTCACATCATAGCCACAATCAAGAGCAGAGAAAAATGAACGCATCCATGCCTACTACTTTTCCACTCGTAGAGTCAGGGTCCCCTGCCTAGGGAATAGTGTCACATACAGTGGGCTGGGTCTTCCCACAGCATTTATTGAAATCAAGACAATATCCCACAGGCATACCTAGAGACCAACCTGATGTAGACAATCCCTGACAGAGACACTCTTCCCAAGGGACTCTACCTTCTATTAAGTTAAAAATTGAAACTAAGCATTATACCAATTAAATATTTTCTTTGCTTTCTATCTTTCTTAGTGGCCTTTGACATTTCCCTATGAGAACAGCTTGAAATCAGCAAATTTTGTTCATTTTTCTCATTTTGAGATGAAATACTTAAAATTTACAAAGCTCTTTAGAGATAATAGCCCAAAGTTCATTCTAATTTGCTGATACATTAGAAGTTATTTTTTTTTATTTCACTGACAAATTAACTTCTGGAAAATAGGTTAAGAGATTTTAGTCCATGAGCATCTTGGTTCATTGTTATAGGTGGTGGTGGCATAATGCCAGAGTAGTGACTGTATCAGAGTTACTGACCTAATGACAACCAGTGAGGGGAGAGAGGGAAAAAGAGGAGCCCATGATAAAATATAGCCCTAAGGACGTGACTTTCTTCAACTACAAGTCATATCTGGAAGTATCTATCACCATCAAGTTATATATCTATTGTTACATGATTCTATTGATGACATCAAAGCCATTATAATCTAGGCATCTCTTGTTGGCTGCATCCACCAGCAGGGAACTAAGCCTTCCACATGTGAACCTCTAGGAGAAGTCATACCTTATGAACAAATTACAACTGCCACTAATTATTACAGAAATACAGTATTATTGTCATCTCAGTTTTATCCAAATAAAATTATTTTGAATAAAGATGACTAAACCAAAGTCATAAGTGCTGATATCTTGGAAACAGGGTGGTGATAACTCAGCCTTTGGAGGCTGCTTGTCAAGAGGCCTAATGCCAATCATCTTGTTGTAAGGACAGCATTGCTTAGGTGTCTACAATCTAGCACCTCAGAGATTAGCATTTCCATGTTCAGTAAAGGAAACAGTCTGCTCTCCTCCCTTAGGATAACTGGAAATTCGGTAGCTTAGAGCAAAACTATGTGATGCTCTTTGATAATACTTACTCTCTTAACTTTGGAGGGGAAATTCCTAACATACGCAACTTCAAAGTAAAGATTTTCTTTAAATATAAACAAGAAAACAGTGCCTTCCAGTGGCCCCTCCACCTCTGGATTCTGAAGCCTGCTCATACAAGACTGCAATAGCATTAATCTCTCTGAAAAAGGCAAATCCCTCAATCCATTATCATCAGTCCCAGAAATGATGTGCAAACAGTTTCTTTTCATTCCATTTCCTTCCAGGCAACTGCCTCCCTCGGCTCTCCAAAGCATGAGAAATCACTAACTGATCTAAAGCCACTCCTAAGACTAAGAAAGTTGTGATATTCTTTACTCAGACAGAGGTGAGAGCCAGATGTCAATGAAATGAGGAAATGTTTTAATTTAATGAAACTAGTAATGAAGCAAGAAAAAAATCTCAGAGCATGCTTTACTTATATCTTTATAACTTAGTTATGACTTTTTAAAGAATAAATCATACATGGAAGTGCCTTGTGGTGGTTAGCCGGACTGTTGTCACATTCTGCCACAATTGACTGTTACACACTGTCAAGAACCATTGCCCTGAAGACCAGCTCCAATTCTCACAGATATGGACTCCAAAAACCAAGCAGCATCTAAAATCACCCAAAAGTTAAAGTTAGTTTTGATTGATACATGTATGTGGAAACAGTACTACAGTGTTCTTGCTCCAGTAGACTGAGTATTCTGAACTCTGCATGTTACCTACTTTACGTGAAATTTCCTAAGATTTAAAAAAAGAGGGGAATCATTTTACCTTGAGAGTTGAAAAGAGTCAAAGGCATTTCAATAATACCAAGAAGACCCACACACTACAAAAAATACCCATTGGCTGTCACAAACAATGACATCAGGAAATTTGATGGCAAATGGATGGAACTAGAAAAGAACATCCTGAGTGAGGTAACCCAGACCCAGAAAGACATACATGGTCTGTACATACTCATAAGGGGATATTAGCTGTAAAGTAAAGGATAACCACACTACAACCTATAGACCCAGAAAGGCTAGGTAACAAGGCAGCCCCAAGGAGGACACATGGTTCTATCTGGGAAGGGGAAATAGAGGAGATCTCCTGGGTGGACTGGGGGTAGGTGAGTGGGTACAGGTCTTACTCTCCAGAACCTGTGATGATTTTCTTATTTTGAAGGGCTTTGCAGATTTCATTAAGTTAAGCATCAAAACTCATGAATGAAAGAAAACAAGTTGAAAGGCTTTATTGTTTTCTTTTGTTTTTATTTTACTTTTTTTTCTTGGTGATGCTGGGGATTAACCCCAGGGCATAGTCATGCTATCTAAGTGCTCTATTACTGAGCCACGATTGTTAAACTTGACTTTGAGACAAGGTCTTTTTAAGTTCCCCAGGCTGGCCTCAAACTTGTGACTCTGATTCTTCAGCCTCCTCAGTAGCTAAGACTGCACACATGCCTATGCTAACCAGTTAGATTAACTCCAGCTACAGTAGCCTCATACCCAGCTAGAGAAACCTCATGCCTAGCTAGACAAAGTTTCGCATGTGCATCCTAGAAGATAAATCAAGAATGTCTATCACAGCATAACACGTGTTGGAACACAGTGTTCAAAGCTCAGAACCTGGAAGCGTCGAAGCACAAGAGCTTCTCCTTTATCTCAGAGGCCAGTATCATCACAGGTTCTGAATGAGAGAAAACCAGGAGATACTGACTCCTTGGCTCTCCTTAGCATATCATATGCATTGATAGGTAACATCAGAAAAGAGAAACAACCATTTTGTTTCACTTATTACTCTTTCATTGGCAAGATGTAGCACCACAGTGTATTTCAACATTGAAATCTACTGTAGTCGGTCTGTGGAAGATGCATTCTGATTATAGGAATACAGAAAAAAAAAAAAAACAGAACAGAGTAGAGATGAGGTAAATAAAGTCTTTCATAGAGATGTCTGATTTCATATCTGTCAGACACCCCGTATTCATTGTCATAGATCACATAGGGATTTCTATGCCCTAAAATTGCTTCAGAACTAATTCAATCCAATTTTATGTTTTTAGCTGATAACAATCACAATAGATAAATAAAAGACTGGTTAAAACTCCTCAGTGGAGTTCAGAGTTAATAAGCATTTCGTTACCGTTGTCCATTTAGACTTTTTAATTGTTTTGTTTTGTTTCAGAAAGGGTCTCACTGCATAGCCCAGGATAACCCCAATTTATTTCCAATTCCCTTACCTCCTGTTCTTTTGTACTGAGGTTACTGTGGGGGGCTGCCACCTCTGGCTACTTATTATTCTTGTAATGTGAAGACACTGGAAAATAATCAGTAGTATGCTTTGGAACTAGGTTCTGTTCATCAAAGAATATTAGAATCCCAAGGAGTTCCTAAATCACTGTAAATTGAAGCTCTAATATCACAGCAAACAAGTTCTCATTAAAATACTCCTAAATCTTAATGCATCAATTATATACATATTAAAGCAGACTTTCATTAGTCAGATGGTGCCAGGGATCTACACAGACCTGCTTTCATTCACACTCATCTTTTATTTGTAAGACTGTGTCAGTCAGTGTCTCTTGATGTTTTAAGAAATACTAAATTATATTGTATTTGTGTTTACTCAGTTTACTAACAGAATTCCCATTCGCAAAAATAAATCTCTGTGGGTTGATGACAGTTTGATTCAGCATCTTACACGTGTTTAAAAATATATCCAATCATTAGTTGGTTTGACTATGCTGCCCAAATCTAAGATGTTCGGGCATGTTTTAAAGGAAAAGCAATCCTACTGATTGAACACATTCTGAGTTAAACTTTCCTGAGAGGAAATTAGTACGTGACTCTCTTCAAAGATAGAGATTACAATGGAGTGGCCCTTAAGAGAGCGGGGCCTTTTCTTCATATAATAGTTGAAGAGGTCAAAGCTATTAATAATTTTTTCTGTAACTTAAGCTGAGCACGTTTGGAAGGGCATCCCCAGTGAGCATCACACTGCACAAGCTGTCTCTGGGACTCAGGTGCACTGGAGCTCCAAGGTTTCCCTGACCTGCTGTGTTGCACCAACTCAAACTATTTATTTTTGTACCAGAATGCCTTCCATCCCTGTTCTCCATGTCTATGTTCTTTGCCAGACCAAAAGCATGCAGGAGAAACAATGGGGGGAAAAACTAAATTGCTTTCACATTTCTGTGTACTCACGCAGTGCGGGCAGTATGACTTATGATTCAGTTAAATAAAATCCAACCACAGTGAGAAGCAACAAAGAGCAATAAAGACATGATGTGTTGGAAGGTCGAATTTCAATAGCCAAAGACAAGTATGTCAGTGCAGAAAAAATTGGACTCGGCAGCTTTGATCTTTTTCTCAAAGTCAGATTGGCATTGGGTCAAGTTCTCTTGAGAGAAATTTATTATAATTTGTTAACATGTCATCAATAAGCCTATATACATTAAAATATGGATGAATTGGAAATATGTTTTTGTTGGAACATTTTGCCTTGAATTTCTTACTTACTGCTGTATAGTCTACATATAATTTTAGAACAAAGGCACATTTCAGTGAACATAATTGTTGAATAGTCATCAAGTTAAATTAAAATCTGTTATATGAAAAAAATAACCAATAATATAATATCATACTTTCCTTAAATAGCGTCTCTAAATTCTTTTGATGAAAGCTCTTGATTTATATCTTCTCTGTTTTTTTTTTCATTCACACTCAGGTTTGAATATAGAGAAATGACACAGAAAGTTCTGTTTGGGTGAATAACTATAGATTATACATTTTCTCAAAATCCTTGTGATACTGCATTTAATTTATTTAAAATAAATCCATTGTCTCTAGATCTAATTAATGTGTATGATTTCAGTGGAGAACTCAACAATAAAATTAATGCCTCAGATGTTTTATGAACAGCATTTTAATATCCATAAAATACAGCATCACACAAATTGTTAATTAAGGAAGACACTTGCCTGTGAGAGTATGTACCAATTCAATCATTTTGACAAAAGCTTATTGGTTGTAATTTATATAGATTTTATACATATACACACATGCATACATTCATACACTTATCATTTAAGTATTGCTCTATACAAATAGGTTAAATCTTCAGGACCCAGTTGAGTGAGGCCAAGCTTCCTAAACAAATATAATAGTGGTAATTCCCAAAAATGCTTTAGACAACCCTGAGTTATGTTGTTACCATAAACATTCACTATGCTACTATCTCTTTCCTAGAAAGCCCCCTAGACCCTCATGAATTATCATTATCATTATCATCTTAGAATATTTTCTTGAAGAATATGAAATGAATATTCTATACATTCCATATGGTGATCTACTCCTTGTTGTAGGACTTTACTCACTTTTTAAAAAATTAAAAAGAAAAAGAAAAGAAGTAATGTACAATGATAAAGTAAATGAAATTTTTAAATTAATTTTTAATTTATTAATTTGTTCCTGTTCTTCTTTCACATGACGGTCTCTTTTTGTATGGAGAAGACAGTTGCAGTGAAACGGAGGTGCATAAAGAAAGACTGAGTTCCTCCGTGGTTTCCAGAGGAACAAGGAAAGAAATGTTAGGGTACCAGTTTCTCCGGAGAGTTTTACAAAAGAGACTCGCACACCCCCTCAGTCCCTAGAATGTTCTGGCCCTGGTTCTTCTTTCCTGTCAATGGCAGTTTAATTGCAACCAAGACAGGAGGGAGAAATGCCAGAAAGAAATTCAGACACTGGCCATCTGATTACTCACAATTGCAAAAATATGCCACAGAGTTCATAAAAGACTTAATTATGATCTTCTTTTATTGCTTCTCTAATACCTGAGCACTTTATTTTCCATGTTGACAAGGTGAGATCTGAACTGGAAGACATTCAAGAGAATAGATTCTTGTAAACCTTGAAAGACCTGCATGAAATCACAGTGGGTGTGCCCAGCAAACCCACTAAGAATGTAATTCATCTTTCTAGTTCTCGGAATAAAGACAAATCACAGAATCCAAGTGCTAGAAATGTATACCCTGAAAGCCATCACCTAACCCAACGGAGAGTATTTGGAGAAGTAAGTAGTGTCAATGACACCAGTGACCCACATTTGACTGAGAGCCAAAGGTGACTTCATGACTACATGTCCCTCCCAAGCCACTCTGATCCAGCCTTTTAATTATGGTAATAATGTTACTTATAATTTGTTACCACCAAATGGCCAGAGGCTTGGGCATGGTTCAGAGCACCCTAAAACAGGACAAAGGACAATAGAAATGCTATCCAGTAGAAGACTTAAGCAGGCACTATGACGGAAGTGCCATGTAAGAGAATGAGGCAATTATTCACGATAAAATACGTGAAGGCTGGTTATATGCCCAGCATGAAAGGCCAAACAGACATGTAGTTCAGGCTTTGTAAGTCTCTTCATAGTACTGACTCCTAGCAAAATGACAGGATTATTTAAAGTACTTGGAATTTGACTTATTGATACAATATTTGACCTGCAATCAGTCTAGCTGAAGTTTAAATATTAGACAAAAGGATCTCCAGTGCCGGTGAACTTGTGAAATTTCATGTCCTGGAGCACACAAAAGTATGAGTACGGCACAACAACGCAGAGGAGGCTCATAGGTAGTGCAGCTGACACTTACAGAGTCTAACTCTGTGCCAGATACTTAAAGTACTTGACGCATATCATCTCAATTCATTCAACACTGATATAATGAGATACATGCTATTGTCACCCCTGGTCTACTGGTATGTTTATGTATGTTACTACACATGTGTATGCAAAGCTAAGATATTATATAGCCTGAACATAACTAGTTTCTACTGAAAAGCAGATCTAAGTTTCTTTGGTTAGCTATCATCTATGCAAACTCTGGCACAAAAGAAAGCAGTAATAATGTTCCAGTTGACGGCCATCATATGAACAGCTATGCTCTCCCAGTTCATAAGGAATATGGGAATTACCCTTTGCAATGGGAATACAGGTGTGATTTTGCCACTCTTTATACTCACTAGGCAGTTAAGCGAAAGAACTCAAGGCCTGTATTAATGAATTCACAGAATCACAGGTGAAATAGACATGGAGAGATGGTAAGAAAATCAAGGCGTTGAAAGAAGAGAGAGAGAGAGAGAGAGAAAGAGAGAGAGAGAGAGAGAGAGAGAGAGAGAGAGAGAGAGAGAGAGAGAGAGAGAGAGAGAACAAGATCTCCAATGGAAATAAAAATTTAAAAAGCTGATAGAGAGTCCTTATAAAACAACTTCTCTCTCCTTTTTACTCTTTCATCCAATCAAACTTTCTGCTTCTGCATATTGCCTCAGTATCTACACCCAAAACCCCATTTTTAATTCCTACCCTCATTACTCAAAGATATTCTGTTAAAACAAAGAAAACATTATGGGGACTGGAGAGATGTCTCAGCAGTGAAGAGCACTGGCTGCTCTTTCAGAAAACCTGGGTTCTATCCCTGGCACCCACACAGTAACCCACAAACCTTCGTAACTCCAATTCCAGGGGATCCAATGCCCTCTCCTGGTCTCCATGGGCACTACGCACATACAGCACACAGATATACACTACATGCAGGTAAAATACCCATACACATAAAATAAAAACAAATAATCTTAAAAAAGGAAAGAAAGAAAATATGATGCCTGTTTTTGTCAATATGCTAATCTATCTGTCCCTTTTACCTCCCATTATTTAGAAGTCACTTCTGTGGTAAGTAAGTCCATATCACAGACTACTCCATAACATCATGTAACCCAACCCCTATTCTTCATTCCACATTAGACTTGAACATGGCTTGTTCAGGCTGTTTGTGCTGAGCCTTATCTCTATTGCAAAGGAAGGATCCATCTGTTTTCTCTACACACACTCCCTCTCTCTCTTCTTTAAAGGGTCAGTAAAATCCCTGAGTAATAGAATATTAAATAACTTTGGTGACCTCTACACACCTTTGCTACTTAATTCCCATCTGAAATTGGTTTTATATATGCAGATAGAACTCAAAACCATTATAAATGGCTGATATGCATTTTATAGCTTAAAGTCCAGGCAAAGGCCACCAAAGAGTCTCAGACCTGTTATTAAATTGGTAATGAGTGACGTCAAATATTTAGGCTTTGGTGGAAGCGGGGGAGACCACTTGGGCCTAGATTTTTCCAGTCATCCATTGTCTGACTACTAAGAGTCAAAGAAGAAAGTCTCACTACATATATACCCCTAAAGAAAAAAAAATTCCTGCTCTTTGATAAAAATCCACAGTATTTGTTATGCAACTGTGAAAAATTAGGCTGTATCTATATGTATTTCCATTTAGGAGCCCATACTAAACAACTGATTCAAACTTCATGGACAAGTACATAGTTTTGCAAATTTGACGAGGTCAAGGAGTTCATGGGTGTGCTGTAATGCCAATGAGATATCTTTAATAAAGATGAGACCTGTGATTATCTAGGGCCGTGCTGTGATGTGGGTGTGGGGAGGACAAGGCAAAGCTGCCTGGCCCTGGCACGCAGACTCAGCAGTAATGTGTGTTCATTGGCCTTTTGCATCAGTAGAGCCTGGCGTTCTAGTGACTTGGCTGGATCCTGGCCCATGCTTTGGAGATCCTTTGGACCAGTTTTGCCCAGGTGATACTTTCAAGCAATCTTTAAGGCCCGAACATTATGATAGAACTGACTATTGTTTCCAACACCAAGACCAGAGTGGAAAGCATGCTCCTGTCCTTCAAGAGCTCCCCTAAAAATGTCAAAGCTTTAGTAAAGAAGAAAAGGGATAATCCTTCGGGGAATGAGTTTGAGGAAGAAGAATTAGAAGTAAACATACAAGAGGAAGAGTGTGTCATGTGACAGGAATGAAATCGTCATATTCAACAGCTTTGTAGTGCTATAATGAATGCAGGAGATAAATCAAATCAGAGAAAAGGAGGTGACTTAGCAGCTTTAGTAATTTCAGTCCATGAACAATTGGCCACATTGTAATGGCCTGAAATTGCTGAAACTGTGAACTATAGTCACATCTTTTTCTCTATAACTTGAATTATCAATTTACATCATGAAAGGAGGTATGGCAGAGTAAATTCATTCACCTCATAGTGAGGAAAGAAAAAGAGAGAGGAGGAGACTGGAGTCCCATAATTCCCTTTGACAGCAAGCTGCTAAGGAGCCGAGTTCTGTTAGTTTTCACCTCTTGTTTCCACTGCCTCCCGATAGTGCCAAGTTGAAGACAGAACCTTCCTTCACCATGTGGCTTTAGGGACCTTCCCAGTGCAGACTACAGCAGGGAGAAGACAGAGCAGGGGCGGCTGTGGTTCTTAGTGAACTTCTTAGGAAGAATAGATTTCTCTTCTTGAATCAGGGCTAGGCTAGTAACAACATGTATCACCATGCAAGGAATCCCTGTTTGGGCACATGGAAGACCTAACTGGTAGAAGAGGTTCCAATTTTGACATTCCAACTCCAGAGCCCCCTTACCATTCTATAAGTATGCATGAGAAATACCTAACAAGATTAACAGAGCACTGTTTTTTGAAGATTGTTGTAGAAATAATATTTAGTAATGTTAAGCTTGAAAACAATGTTGTTTAAAGCTGCTTTGTTTCATAATGATTTTTTATAAAGCAACTGAGAGTTGAAAAAACAAGATTAGTGACTCTCCCCCCTAAAAAACACCCTCTTTCTCCCTTTTTTGTATAAACATGCTTCTGATTAAATATTAAATTGACACAAGATGATAAATGTCAAGACCTAAAAGTAAGTTCTAGGTCTAGTAATTCCTTAGGCTTAAAAGAACTTAGACTGTCACAGAAATCAATGAAAAAAGAGACCATAACTTGAAAGAGGAGAACAAGGAGACATATATAGGAGGATCTGGAGGGAGGGACAGGAAAGGGGAAATGATGTGATTATATTATAATCTAAAAAAAATCAAGGAAATGCTTTAAAAATTAAATGACTAGAAAAAAAGAACTCAGGACCAGAGAAAGGGCTGTGGGGTGAAGAGAGCTTTCTGGGCAATCATGAAGCCTGGAGCTCAGACCTTAGCTCCACGTCAAAAGCCCAGCACTGTGCAAGGACCTATAACTGCAGCTTTGAGGGATCCAATGCTCTCTTCCGGCCTATACCTATGCACAAGCATGTATACACACATACCCGTACAGAAACAAACTTGTGAAACCTTTGAAAGAACTTCAGTGTTTAACCAATACCCTCTAGCTACAGATTATTATTCTTACATGGACATTTCATTTATCAGTCTTGGCATGAGGCAATCTGAATTTGCGAAAGGATAATTTTATGTTAAAATTTTAAATAGGTAAAAGAATTCTAATTATGGGTTTTAATCTACTGCGCTACTTAAGAACAAAACAGCTATTGGGGTGCGGGGGGGGGAGGGTTATGTTGACTATGTCTCAAGAGCTACACTGCCCTGAAGTAACACAACCTTTCTTTCCAAAATATATTCTATTGCCTCTGCATAGGTGGAAGGCAAGTTGCTATCTGGTTTTCACTGGAGAAGAAATGTGCCTTATACACATGCAGATTTCTTCCTGAATGGCCTCAAGTCAGTCTATGCACTGGGGAGCGCAGGCTTCCCTCAGGTTCCTGAGCACACTCAGGAATTCTGTGTTCCGTTTCTACTTCTGTCCAGCTAGATCTCTGATTTTCTCAGCTTTGTATTTCAAGGATTTTTAAAAAGACAACTTGGTATTCCTGATGCAGACTGAGTCTGTGCCTCACGTCCATCATGTAATTTGCTTTTTCTTTAAACTTTAATGTCTGTCTCCCTCTGTGTACATAGATGTCAAAATTTAAAAACTAACTTAAATATTAAATACCTCTGATATTTACAGTAGTGTATATCCACAACATTTACATTATAAATGTAGAAATTACATTATTTCACCATATACTGCATATTAACAGAAGGCCAAAAGGCCACATTGATTATGCTGACCCTGAGTGGAATTAGCATTACTCTGTCCATTTGCTTATGCCCTACCTAACATCTCTGTGCTCTCCTCGCTGGTTTTGAACATGGCATCATGTTGTCTCAAGACTCTGACACACAGAGTCCTAAACATTGGGACACCCCTGCCTTACCTAGAATATTTCACAGCCATTATCCACACAGGCTCTTCTTTGAGATGTGGCCCTTCCCAAAGTGTTGTGCCCTCCCCTCCCCTGCAACAAGAAAAGACATCAGAGTGTCTTCTCTCTTTTCAGGGGATGTTCCTCTTACTCAACTTTCATACCTGAATAGTTAGAAACTCAGGAAAGTGTAGTCACTTTCCAAAATCACAAAGTTTACAAACGATGGGCCTGAGGGTTGAGTCATTTCTACTTGACTTGAAACTCTATTCTACAACAAAAATATCTGCAGCAATGTTATCACCCGCCTTATTCTACAAGGAGCTTGAAACACAAATTAGTGTTTTGAGAGTTGGGAGTTTCTGCCTCTTTGAATATACATAAATGAATTCTTTTGCCAGTTAAAAGAAGTCTGCCTTATCTTCCTGTCTCCCATAATCAAGAGGTCCCTAGTTAATACATTAGTACTGATATTGAAAGCCTAGGAAAATGAGACATATATCCCTCTGAGACGTGGAAGCCTGTTATAGTAGGTACTATATTCATAATTAAGGGTGAATTGGATGTAGCTGTAATAAAAGAAAAGCCAAGACACTTAGGAAACTCTCATTTTGGGCAGCTTAGCAATCACACCACCTCCTAATGGAGAGATTCTGTTATTATGAAAAATGATGTTTCCCCGGTTAGTTTCCACCTTTAGAAATTACATGTACACTTACCTAGTCATTCTCTAAAACATGGAAACCCCCTGCTTAAGTTTGAATTGTGCTACTTACCATCCTCATCTTCATTGTTTTAATCTCTTATTATGTAATATATTTTATGCAAATTAAAGCACACTATTATATTCCTAAGATGGAAACACAGAGGCCAACACTTAGTTGTGTGTATCTGAGTTTCACCATCAGGGAACAAAGGTTTCCTTGCTTACCTAAAGAATATCTGTTTATATCTTTCATTCTCATCGTACTTACAAAATTAGTTTTCATTTTCACTAAAAATCAAATCTCATGGGTTTCTCTAGAAATGTGAAATGTCACTCACAATCTAGAAATCAAGAGTGAGAGAAGTCTGACTTCCAAGTCTCTGCACAGTAAGATGATGAGCAGGAGTATTTGTTTGGGCTCAATTCAGTTTTGGCTTTTGCTCTTGTTGTTCCAAAAACATCTACTAAAGAGTTTCAGAGTGTTCACAGAGTACAGATATAAGAGGCTGGGCATCGGCTATCTGCTTACTTTGTGTTCTCTGATACTAATGGTCTTGAAGCTGGATGGAGATAGATACACACAGGGGCTGAAAGTGAAGCACTATGATTTTTCATAGCTAGGGTACCTTGGCATCTAGAAATAACAGATAGCACATCTGCGAGGTAGTGTGCCACCCAGACTCCACATAAATGCTCCAAGACTTGAAACGTCTGTCATGCCAGCATTGGGCAATCTCCATCTACACTGCAGGGCTCACAAAGGCTCAATTGTTAAACCTGGCCAAGGCTTTCTAGCACATGTAATTAGTTTTAATGCCCGTGTATCAAGAAAATCATAAAATATTGGTATACGGCATGCATCATCCTTACTGTATTATGTATAATGACATACATCATTACTGTATTCTGCACTTTGCGTTTTCCCTAAGTTCATTAAATGATGGGTGTAAAGGTTAAAAAAAATAATCTAAAGCTTGATTCCAGGACTCATCAAAGGTACAAAGGCAGCAGTGCTGTACTTTCTCCCCTCAAGAGACTACCAGGTCTGCTGCCTCTGTAAATGCAACATGAAGTGCCTTTCTGTGGAAGGATGGAGGGGCGCATTCTTGCATATTCGTCTCAAGAAGGCTTAATGGCAGTATTTTTAGTAGCAACCACAAACCCTGGACTAAAGCCCAAAAGATGAAAATATTTAAGAAGCATTGCTTTAGTTGTATGTTATATTCCAAACAGAAGGCTCATTTGTCTGGCTTATGGGTGAGGCTCTATATTAAGTTCCCATCCCAGGGCATGTTGCCAAAGAGTAGGATTTGGGAGCCATAAATCAAGTAGAGCTAACCTATTTAAACTGAAACTCTATCTTTGGGGGCTGAGGGGTTTTTCAATAGGCTAATCCAGCATTGCAATTTTCGTAAATACCAGTGGTTTTATTTCAGTGTAGAGATCATTATTTGAGTTTGAAGTAGTGTCAAGTTATATGAAAATGAAACTGGATATTAAAACTTGAAATAGAGCAATTTTTAGCCGCATGTCTTAAAGAGTTCTCAGATGAAAAGGATATTTGGCTTAGAGTTGGTTCTTTGACATTCCCTACCAAGTTATCCCCCAAATAACATATATAGAGCCTAGTCTAAAACATGGACTATGCACAAAGTTATAAAAGTACTCATCTGTATACGTGTACTCTAACAGACATTTTGATTGGCAATGCTCGTAAATTCTATCTTACAACTAGAATCAATGTAAACTGATCTAATTTGAATAGGAACAGGGTATGGCATCCTAAAGCTGCAACAACAATGGAGATAAGACAACATATTTGCATAAAAATTATCAGCTGTTTGTTCCTAGGTCCTAAAACATGTCATAAAGCTGTTCCAATGGCAAGATGCTGCTTGGTTCATTGAGACATCATAACCACAGGGGTTCAGATTTATCCAAGGTAATATTGTGGCTCTGTGATTTGTCTGTTTCTGTTTTGCTTTAGAATAAAGCAATGTAACTTCAAATCTCAATTCTGTCCTAGAGCTATCTACACCTCAGAACTTCTTCTTCAACCTACTTTCCCACTTAGATATGTAAAATCAGCTTAAGAAATCGTGGTGTTCTAGGAAAAGCCAATGAACTAAAATATTAAAGGCTTACATTAATTTTTTTACTATTTTGTTTCAATCTTATAGCACAAGGCAATAAAAAGAAATAGAAGATTGGTAGGCATGCATAGGCCAAAGAAGTTTGACTACTTTATCCCAGCCTTGAAAAAATAATCCTAACGGTAGAGACTTGACAGGAGCCGATAAATTTAACTTTAGACGTACAACTCACATATCCAACTGCAAGCTCCTTTGCCTTATTGTCCCTACAGGTTCTTATAGTTAGCTGGACCCTGGAAAATCCCCTATTTACTTCCTCTGTATTCAAGCATCGCTCATAGAGCGGTTGGTCTCACCAACACAGAAGTAGTTTCATTGGGCTTTCTGCCAAACACCTGAGCAGGTGCAACTTCCTTCTCTAGAAGGAGAACTACATGAGGCCCACCAAGGTACAGTCCTGGGCCTGGAGGGGACTACAGGAGGCCTACCAAAGTGTAATCCTGGACCTGAAGGGGAACTGGATTGTCAACTTCATTCGTTCCTTTCCTGAGGATTACCACTGAGGATACCGCCAGACTTCCTCTCAGTTTCAGGGCCCAAGTAAAACATGTAGCTACTTAAATCATGCTGACAACACTTTAAAAACTGTATTGTCCTGATAAAACGGTAGGATTTTTAAAATAATTTTTGAGATTATAATATAATTATATCATTTCTCTCTTTTTTCCTCCCTCCAAAACTTCCCATTTGTGCTCCTTCAAATTCATGGCTTCTTTTACTTTAATTGTTCTTACACACACATATGTATGTATATGTGTGTGTATAGATGTGTGAAGAACAATTAACGTATATATGTATAGTATATATATATATATGTATTCCTAAAATAAATATAACTTGCTCATTCCACATAATGTTGTTTGTATGTATATGTTTTCAGGGTTGAACCATTTGGTAATGGATAACCAATTGTTATGCTTTTTCCTGGGGAGGCCTGTGTCTTAGCATTCCTTAGTTGCCTGTAGTTGTCTAGGGTTAAAGCCTCCTAAACTTCTCTCTGTTCACATTAGCATGTCTACTGATATTGTCCTTTGCGGGGGTCATGTTTAGGCAACCATGTTGGTGAGACTTCACGGATGTAGCTTCTGACAGTTCTAGGAGACACAGTCTCACAGGAAACTCCTCGACCCTCTAGGACCCTCTTGAAGGTTCTTAAGCTTCTTAACGCTGAGACACTTTGTTGCAGTTCTTCATGTCATAGTTGCAATGATTGCAATTTTACCAACCATGAAATTGTTCCATTGCTACTTCATAACTGTAATTTTACTACTGTGATGAATCTTAATGTAATTTTACTACTGTGATAAATCTTAAAGTAAATATCTGATATGTAGGATATCTGATATATGACCCCTGTGACGGGGTCATTCAACCCCCAGAGGGGTCACAACCCACAGGTTGAGAACCCATGCTCTGGAACTTAGCATCTTTCCACTCTCACTTTTACAATCCTCGAGTCTTAGGTTTCTGAGAAGTGATGCATATATATATATATATATATATATATATATATATATATATATATATATATATATATATCACAGTTGGAACTGAGCTCCATAACTTCATTTTGATCTGTAATAATTATTTTTCTGTAATAGTCTCCATCTAAACAGTTTTTTAAGTTGATAGATTGATGTTAAGGGTAAACTCTTCCTGTGTATAAGTTGCTATGCCCCACACCTCTGAGTACCCATAGTGAACTGATATTAATTTTCACAATGCAATCAGAGTGCTAAATTTCAAATCCTGCATCTGCTACATCAATATGAAATTTTAAGTAAAGAATTTATCTTTCCAAATATGTTTTATTAGCTATAAAATCATGGAATTTTCAAAGTTATTTAAATGAAATTACGTGTATTGGAAATTAATATAGTTACTATACTGTATCAGGCAATATAGTCATTATTTAATTATTCCTTTACAATGTAGCGAATCATTAGACTAATAACTAATAAACCAATATTCATTCTTAGTTAATGAGTATTGTTTCTGTTTCTCAAAGGCACATGGCACAGTGGCACAGACCAAATTGTGGAGTCCTGTGTCACATTGCTCTGACTGTTGAAACAGAATGCTGGAGTATGCATGTGTGGCTTAAACACACGCAGTTCCCACCAATCAAGAGAAGGTCCAGCAAGTCCAGCATCAAGGTGCATCAGATTCCATCCCTGGTGATGGGCATCCTGCTACCTAAATACTCCTGTGCCTGGCCATTCTAATATGGGAGAGCGTCAGATGGAAGAAACCAAGCTGTTGTCTCACTTCTTTTTGTAAGGACACTGATTTCATCTTGAAGGTTGAATATCCTCTCCACCTAACCTAATCTGAATCTAGTTAATCTCCCAGCAGCTCCCCAACTACCCTCTAAATATCATCACATTGCAAATATAAATTCAAAGTATGACCACAAGGGAGTAAGAAAGTGCAAGCATTTATAACATAACACACATGCTTAAAAGTACACTTACCCTGTTTTTTTCTCCAGCAAGAGTTAAATGGATTTTATCCAGCCATCAAGGAAATGTAAAATAAAACTAGTTTGAGATTGCATCCACTATGGATGCTCAAGTTTATATCCACTATACAGAGGCTCCTCAAAATAAGAATAGAAATACCATATGACCCAGCAACATAACTTCTGAATTTATACCTAAAGGATGCTAAGTAAGGCACTACACCACAGAAATACTTACACAGCTATTCACAGTTTAACCAGAAACTGAAACTGGTCTAGATGTTCATCAATACCCAAAATTTTAAAAATATATTATGCATGCTCAATGGAATTTTATGCAGCCATAAAGAAACAAAGAAATCATAACAGTCACAGGAAAATGGACACAACTAGAAGTCATCATGCTAAGTGAAATAAGCAAAACCTGGAAAGAAAAATATCATGTTTTCTCTCACCTGCTGGACCTAAAATTTAAAAAGGATACACTTGTACACATACGCATGTTTATATGTATTTAGTCCAGGGTGACTTTCCTTCTCTTCTGCTTGTTTTGATGAGTTTTGTCTGCAGTGGTCGGGTGAGAATGAGGGACGGGACACAGTGAAGTGGTGCTGTGTGAAAGAGGGTGATGCTATCAAGTGACGTACCTGGAGTCTTATCTACTATGTCAGACATTGACAGAAACTATCTTAAGAAACAGGGGATAAGAAAAAAGACTCTCTTTGCATCTTTTGACAAAAATTTTAATTTTTATCATAAATTTAATCTTATTAAAAAACTAGGTAATTAGGAAATAAAATTATTTAAGTGATTTTAGTTTGGGTGCCACATAAAACATGTGAAACTCCCAAATACTAAATAATATTTATGTGCATATTTGAAAATAAAGATAGCCCTCTTATAAATAAAGAAATGTACACGCAATTATATTTAATTTCATCACCAAAAGTCAAACCTGTATTTGATATTAATATTAATAAACAGAATCTGACCCTCACTAATTATACCTAGACCTTTGCTCTCTTTCCTGACTGTCCAATCTTGCAGATGTGCTCCAAAGAGAAGGTTTCTCTCAAGTGGAACCCCTCCTTCTCAATTACAGACAAGAAAGTAGAACTAACTAGAGTTTACCTGGGCCCAGATCTATCCTAAAGGTGTGGAAGAGTTCTTCTTCTCTTTGTCACCACATACTTAGGGAAAACGTCATCCCCAGATTATGTCATTATACAGCAACTTCCTGGGTGCCTTTTCTGGGTGTACTGTTGGGTCAGTACAGTGTTTAAGGCATGTTAGGTCAGCAATTGTACCAGGTTTGCAATCATGCCTGCATTCTGTCCTGAAGGATAGGATAGAATACACCCTCCTGAGAAAAAGAGGATTTCAAGATGTAAGCCTGAGCATGTATTCACCGCTCTCAGGATCTGTGGCTTGGATCCATTCTGACTTTTCTTTTGAACACCAAAACAAAATGGAAAGGAAAAAAATGGTGAGCAGTTCTTTGACTTGTTTCTATTTTATTTTATTGGAAAACGGAATTCCTTTGGTTACAAACTCTAGTGTCACTAGTCGCCCTCTACAAAGAAACACACTCCTGTGTTTGGCCATGCACTGGGTCCTCTGGCTCCCAAAATGGTATTCTTCTGTCTGCTTGCAGAGATAACACCTGTGATTCCTTTCCATCTTCAGAGATCAGCATTGCTAATTTTCATGTTTAAAATGGTAGCTGCTGGGCTGGGGGTGCAGTCAGTTGGTAGATGCTAGCCTGGCATGCACGAGGTTCAACCTCTACAGCCACAGGACTGGGCATTGCTTCCAAAAACTGGGAAGGTGGAAGCAGGAAGATCCTAGTTCAAGGTTATCTCTAGCTACACAGTTAGAGGCCAGTGTGGGAATGTATCTTTCTCAAAAACAGAATAAAACAGAAAGAATAGCATAGAATGGAATACCAAATGCTTCCACTCCCGAGTCTTCTTGACTTGGCTCTCATTATTCCTTCATATCATTGAGCCATTTAATTTTTTTTGTTTACTGTCATCTCTCTCCTTTCACTAGAGTATAACACAATCAGAACTGTGCATTCATCCCCTGATGAACATAAGTACCTCGGGCAAAACTTGACACATATGAAATACCTAGAAAGGATTTACAAAGTGAATAACAGAGAAACGAATGAATAAACAAATGAGTTTATAGACATGGAAACAGCAAACAAACAAACAAACAAACACCACTCTTACGTGTATTTTTATGAACATGGAAAACGTGTTAAGTCACATCATTTTCACTCCGTATAATTATCCATCATCACCTAACAGCCGAAAGTACAGTAGGGTGTTTCAGCAAAGTGATTGGAAGACCCCTTGTTTACTGCTTTCCAGTGAATGCAGCCTAGCGAATATGCAGCTTTGGGTTCCAGAACAGAATTTCATCTCAATCCCTTGCATGTTCTCCATGGAAAGGTTTTCTAACTTTTCAAAGGCTCCATCTCAACTTCCCAAACGGATATTGATACCGGTCACTGTCTAGACCACTCAGTGTCTGGCACATGATAAACATTTGAGAGATGCTAGCTGTAATAATATTTTTATTTGTGAAGTTAATGTATTCCAATATGCTCTTAAGTACCTTTTTTTTAAGTGAAGTAATGATCAAAAATGTTTGTGCTCGTATTTCAATCAGAAAAAAGAAAGAACACTAAACAGTGATATCCTGGATTTCACAAAGGTTGTTGGATGCCAAAAGAAAGCCAACTTTTTCTATTATAACAAATCTACTAAAGCCATAAATGCAGACCTGAAATTTTCCAAAAGGGAACAATGTTACAATTTTTCACGTTGAATAAAGAATTCGTATGGCACTCTTTATGAAATTCTTGTGATGATACAATGCCAGCTTCATAAAGATTGCACCTTTGTTCTTGGAAGCATTATTGAGAAACTACAGGAAGACTAAAGCTATCACACTTTCAAAATTTAGAGCCAAATGAATATTGGGTGGGGGAATGTATACCTGAATGGGAAACACTAAACAGCTGTATTTCTGCACAGCAATCTAGGTAGTTTCTAGTGAAATCATCCAGCTCCTCTTGCAGGGCAGATGGACTTGTTCCAGTAGTGACAGGGAGCTCTGCGGAGGACAGCTTGCTCTGACATCTATTTCTGGGATTCTCTTGGTGGAAGAGAACTGCCTTGCCCAAACTCAGTGACTACCCAAGTGATCTCCATCCAACATCTGATCTCCATGGTGTTTAATGTCCCAACCACCCTGTCTTAACTTCAGGCTAGCTCTAAACTGTCATTCGCCTTCCAACTGCACAATGAGCAAGGATACCCATGGCAACCAGCACAAGCCCAAATCTCTTCTTTTTCCTTCCCCAAGGTTGACCCCAACAGCATGCCACAGTAAACTTCATGCACAGTGAACTCCATCTCAGAGGTAACTTCTAAGAATTTTCAACACAATTCTTTATCATTTAAACTGCAAAGGTACCTCAAAAAAATCCAAATGCCTTGAGTTCAGAGTGCCAGGTATGACTCTTAACATACCAATTGACATTAGTTTTAATAAGATTATGGGGGTAACATATTTATGTCAATCTACTTGCCTTATTTCTATAAGTTAGAGACACTGGCAAATATCTAGAAGAAAATCATTTTAATTTCCTTGTCCTAAGAAAGCATCACGGGGAATCAAGAGGTGGTTCAGCAGTCAGAAGTATATACTTCTCTTGTAGAAGACATAAATTAGATACACAGCACCAAACCCATGTCAAGCAGATCACAAATGCCTGTAACTGCAGCTCCAGGTGAATGTAATGCCTCTGACCTCCACGGGCACCTGTTCTTACGTGCACATACCCAAACACAGACACATAGACATACATATAATTAAAAAATATATTTTTAAGAAAGCAATGCACCTGACAGTATTACCAGACACTCAGGGAGATTGTTATTTTAAAGTGTATTGTTTCAAAGTGTATCCAGTGTCAATCTTCTTCAATGACAGGTTACTCTGCTGCATCTACGCCCCAACATCAAAATATATCACAGATCCCACTACTACTATTCTCATTAGAGAAATGTTCTTCTGCAATGTGCTATAGTGAGTGCATAAATTGTTCCAGCTTAAATAAAGGTCATAAAACAGTGGTCAGAAGTATCTTTTACTATCCTCTAACCCATTGCAGAAGAAATATAATGACCAGAATTCCTCAGTATTTATGAAATTCCCACAAACAAGTGAGATAAGCTTTCAAATGATAAGGGGGATTGGGTGTAAAAATGCTAGTCCTAAAATTTAGTTTCTTAAATTGGAAAATTGTACTTTAAAATCTATGTTCAGTGTGTATTTTTGTGATACTGTCATTACCTCACCATGAAATAAAGACAATGGCTATCAATTAAGCCAATACATATCCACTCTTAAAACACAGACAAACAATATCCCATCTCTAACTTGTTACGAACACATCACTTTCTTTATAGATCTTTCCTAATCAATTCTCTACTTAATCTGCCATTTGAAATTGGTTGAGAGTCAGTTACCAACTTATTTTAGACTCTCCTGTCTTTAAAGAAATAATCGAATCCCAGGAATGAGGTCCATATCAAAGAGAAGGTAGTTTCATAATAACATACCCTAAAAATTTCATGTCAAATTGTCTTTAATATCAAAATCTGACACATTTGCACAAGAACTCAGCTTTGTAGTTTCCTGGGCAATCAATAGATGCCTAATGCATAAGCTGGGCTCTATAGGATTAAGGATCAAATCATACTTGACACATCTATTTCCCTGATAACTCAACAGCATTAAGATAGGGGTACTAAAAAATGCAGTTGAATTCTCAATGTGAAGATGACCTAGCCCAGTTGCTGTTTTTCATGGAGAAAATTATGTGAACCAAAATGGTAAAAACAAACAAACAAACAAACAAAACCCCCACTGCTTTGGGGATGATTTTGTTTTTGTTTTATTTTCTACTTTTTAAATGTCTAACCTCTTTGCCATTATTTTAATTTTATGAGGATATTTTCCTTTTGGAAATTGAGGGAATTAAATGAAACAAGGGGAATGATTCACCTAGCACAGTCTCTTTTCTCATGAGGTCCTTAGTGAATGATATTTACCCACAGAGGATGAAAGGAAGACTGGAGGGAACTAATGAGGCAATCATAGGGTAGAATTCTGGGTACTTGAGTGAGCAACCCTCTCCAGTGCTGGTTAAAAAGAAGCAGTACCCTGAGCTGGGTGCTAGGCACTCCTGCAACTTGGTTGAGCAACACACATTTGTATCTTCTTGATCTTCCCACACCAAGCATCGGGCATGTTCCACCTACTTGCTCTCAGCCATCTGTGGTCAGTGAGGGCAGGCTTGTGGAATTCCTCTGCCTGTAATAGTTGACTAATGACCAAGCATGGTCTTTGTGTCAAGTTGCAGTAGAGAAAATACCCATCGTGCTTCAGCTTAGAGGCTGGCCTCGGGTTCTGGAAGTGATCTGCCCATCAGGGCATGATGACTTCCGTTTATCCTCTCTGCAGCCACCTGAATGTGAGAACCCCATCTCTGAGTGCATATTATACTGTACATATTTCTATTATTTGGCAATTCTAAGACACTCTGCTTTCAAGATTTTTTTTTATTTGTGCACACATCTGTGTAGATGTGTGGGAGTATGTGTACCCACAGAGGCCATAGGCAACTAGATTCTTCCAGAGCTGGAACCACAGGTAGTTATAAAATGCCCACATAGGTACTGGGAACTGAATTCAAATCTTCTACAAGAATGGTACATGCTCTTATTCACTCACTGGGCCATTTCTCAAGCACCAAGCTAATGAATTCTTCTAATTGCTTAGTTTTTAGCTATTTGCTTACATTAAACCCTTTAAGGATAGTTTCAAATCTATTTTTCTTGCCAGGTTAAACACACACACACACACACACACACACACACACACACACACACACACACACACACACGTGCCACCGATATCCTGACAGTCATTTTTTTCTTAGGGTCTTGTGTTAGGAACTCCCAATCAAGCCTTTGTGCCTTGCCCTTTATGTTTTCTTTGCCAGTTACAGTGACTGGCACGTTGACTCACTTGGAATGACTGGGCACGTGAAGGGGAAGAACAACAGGCTGCCGACACTAACGGTGTCATTTTCCCCTAAGAAACATGTAGAAATAATCCAGAATTGTTTCAGAGGAAAATTAGATATTAGAGAGTCTTGAGAAATGTCTATGAACTCCTGACTGGTGGCAAACTCCCAAACAGGCTTTGCAGACTCATTGGCCTCCTTCTGTCTTGACTCTTTCCAAAGCTGCTGTAGTAGAGACTATGAAAAGTGGGAACAATTAGTCACACCCACACCCTGAAACACAAGCTGTGGTAATTTTTCACAGGGGCACAGGTTAAGTGAGAGAAGACTGTTTCCACTTTCGGGCCTCTGTATCTTTTACAGAATACTCAAAGTCAAATGGAGATGAATGCATTTTGACTTTTTGGAAAAAAATGGTGAAGCTTTATCTCTTAGTTTCCCCTCACAGATGTGTCCCAGCTATTGATTTTGATGGTGCACAACTATATGCCTAATATTCATTGTGAGCGCCAAGAAGAAGGCTACCCAAGGGGTTGCAGGGCCACCTAGGACATGGTGGGCGGGGGCAGCAAACAGTTGTTTAGCATATAGTAATGCCCAGGAGCTCCTGGCCTGTGAGCAAACTCACTCTCTCTCTTTTCTGTCCGACCAGAGGTGCTTTCTGTGAATCTCAGCAGGGCAGGAGCGCCCCTAAAGAAAGACCCTTTCTGCTTTTTCTTCTTTATGTAGCACTGCTTTAGGACTCAGAAATTCTTTTGTCTTCTGCTTGAGTAAGCTTCAATGCATGTTTTTAAGTGTGTGTGGAAAAGAGAGATGGGGGAGACAGAGAGACGGAGACAGAGAGAGAGAAGGAGGGAGAGAGAGAGATAACATTACAGAGTTATTTTCCTTTGATGGTAAACTCCTTTCCCCAGGGGGAAGTTGGCAAACTTTTATCCTCTGCTGCTAGAGAACCTCCCAGGAGTGGGAATTGCTCCCCAGCCTTCCTGTGAGCAGACAGAGGTCCCTAGTGGAAAAGTAGAGCAATCACAGGTTTTATGGGGTGTGGCCACTGGGGAGGCCATGACATTGTACATAGTCATAAAGAGCCAACTACCCAGCCACCTTGCAAACAGACAAATCTGTACATTTGCTCAAATTCTGTTAGCCACATGTCCCTGGTTTAGAGGACTCTTGGGAATTTGGAGAGCTAATGGGGGTTTGAAAGAGCTTTGAAAAAGGAAAGAAAAAGGTTGTGTATTGAGGCCTTGCCATTTCTTCCTCTTATCTGCTCAAAACCTATTTCCAGCTGGAAAGGTTAGAGTTTCAAGATCTGATTACATTAATAATGTAAGACAGCCCTCTATAATTGAGAGTGCTATACGACAATGTAAACTACCATGAGCTTGTTGAGAGCAGTAGGTTTGTAAATATCTCAGGTCCATGACAGCAGAACAAGAAGAATCTTGCCTTTTACAGAAGACGGCCAGGTGTGCAGACTCTCCTTCCAGACACTGCAGCTCTTGATGTCATCTTGACTTTCTTTTTATTTTCTCAAATAAGGAAAGAGCACACAATGTAAGCCTGCCTAGAACAGAGAAACCCATTAGTGTGTTTCATTTGGTTGTAGGACCAGCACTTTGATTTCAGAGAGGCATAGTCCTAATACATAGTCAATGGCAGCCTTTAAACTGAGGCTGGCTGTTTGGGAAGTAAGTCTGTTCTAACGAATAATTTAAGAATCTTTCTGTTTTCTGTCCTTGAGGACAGAATGTGATTTTTCTGAAGTACAAAAACGTTGGAAGCAGTTGCCCCTGCAAGGTGCTAGTAAAGCCGCAGTTGGGGAACTAGCTAATTGGGAAAATGGGTGGGTTGGCCTAACTAGTTCCCATTGCATCCTCGAAGATGCCTCCACACCAGCGCTGTGGCAGGTTTCAGATAGGACAGAGATTGAGTTTGGACACCCTTGCTGGTAAAACTGAAATGCACGGCAATGGTCATTGCAAAGCCATCGTATTTTAAGGCCTCACTTAGGAAACCAAACAGTCCCCTAAAAGCAGAAAAATGTGAGAGAAGTGAGGGTTTTTCACAATCAGCACCAACAGTGGTCTCTCTGCTGATTCTATGCTTAGGAACGTGGAGACTCGCTCAGACTCTGTCCCTGTCTCTGTAACACTGTGCGGCTCTGTATTTGTTTCGCGGATGCTCTGTGTGGTAACATGTACTCCACAAGGGCAGCGACAGAAGTCTTTTTACCTCTGTGTCTGAGGTGGTGTCTGGTATGGCACAACTCTTAGCAAACATCTGGAATTATATTCATGATAAATACATGAGTATAACCCAGTAGCATGTTTTTAAAAAGAGTTTGCACCTATTCATCTTAATAGGTAGTCTCCAAAAGAACTTTACCAAATTTTTTTTCTTTTTTTTTCTTTTTTTTTAATTTATTTTAATTTATTTTGCAATACAATTCAGTTCTACATATCAGCCATGGATTCCCTTGTTCTCCCCCCTCCCGTCCCCCTCACCTTCCCCCCAACCCCCCCCCCATTCCCATCTCCTCCAGGGAAAAGCCTTCCCCACAGACTGAGGTCAACCTGGTAGACTCAGTCCAGGTAGGTCTAGTCCCCTCCTCCCAGGCCGAGCCAAACAATCCTGCATAGGCCCCAGGTTTCAAACAGCCAACTCATGCAATGAGCACAAGATCTGGTCCCACTGCCTGGATGCCTCCCAAACAGATCAAGCCAATCAACTGTCTCACCCATTCAGAGGGCCTGATCCAGTGGGGACCCCTCAGCCATTGGTTCATAGTTCATGTGTTTCCATTTGTTTGGCTATTTGTCCCTGTGCTTTATCCAACCTTAGTCTCAACAATTCTCGCTCATATAAACCCTCCTCATTCTCGCTAATTGGACTCCCAGAGATCCACCCAGGGCCTAGTCATGGATCTCTGCATCCAGATCCCTCAGTAGTTGGATGAGGTTTCTAGCACAACAATTAGGATGTTTGGCCATCCCATCACCAGAGTAGGTCAAACTTTACCAAATTTTTTACATTACATTTGAAGCCGATCATGCATTGGCAGACTGTGAAGCTGGAAACCAAAGGAGAATGAGTCAAAATAAGAAATGAGGTGAGAAGATAATTGAAAAACAAAAGTTCCAGGAAGACCACCCCCCACCCTTCTGATGTGTGAATAGTTGAATTCCATCTCTTCCTCAACAACCCTCTAGTACACCCATTGTAGAGACGAGGAAAGATTAAGAAAATTTCAAGAAGCAATGATGGGCTTCTAATCCATGTAGCTCAGACAACAAAGAGGCGGCCTAGATCCGATGAAATGTATCCTTACAAGGAAGAATAGTTCAGAATGAAAGAACAGAGTAAGGTTGTCTGGAATAAGGAGGGTACAGACAGACTAAAAATGAAAGCAAAGAGAGGTATGGTATGCAATGTGTAACAGGCAGCTGTCTGGGACTCTGGCTTCAGCATAGGAGTTGGTCTGCCCTAGAAAGTGGCAGGAAGCTATATCTTCACTTGGGGTCTCAATGGCTGATGTTTCCACTGAATGTCAGTCACCATCAATTGTAGCTTCTAAATGAATAAAGATTTGTTCACACTCAAGTACAAATGTGTGTCTTGGTGCTACGTAAAAGTTGAGATGTCCCTCTAGGGAAGACTTCCATAGGTGACTCCAGACCAGCCACTTGGAGCTCAGACTCCACAGCTCTCTAGGAGCAGAAAGCACTGCCTTCCAGAATCCAGACCCTCTCTGGGTTTAGCTCCCAGCTGCCTCTCTGCTCCCTTACCACTCTCCTCCACTCCATACTCCAAATCATGAGCCTCGCCACTGTTTGCAGATCTTTCTCCATATATCATATATCATCATGCATATAGCTTCTAGATAACCCCTCATCCCATGCATGACTTCCAGATCCCACTAAAAATCTCACCTACACCTCCTGCCTCTCCCACAGCCTTCCATTTCATAATCTTCTACATTATTTACTGTTTTCTCTCTAGCCCTTATCACCACCCAGCAAGGCATTCATCTTGATCACTGTCTCCTCTTTACAGAAAAAGACTCTCTATTTGTCTCAAATGGTTCCTAGCATACAATACGCTTTCAGAAACTTCTGTTGAGGAGGTGGATAAGCAGAAGAGTCTTGTCATCTATTCCTAAAGTAGAGAGAAGCTGACAGAGCTTCCGAGTTCCACCACTGAGGCTCTGGAAGTGGTTGTAGCAGCAAGGAAACCTTCATAGGATCTGACGGTTGAGTTTTGGAGAACAAAACAAACCTTCAGAGTTCATCTGAGGCAGGAGCATGAAGGGTATGCTCGTTGGAGAAAGTTCCCTGGGAAATTTGGTTCCTCCACACAGACTGGGGCTCTCTTGGAGGAGAGGAACTTGATTGCTCATTCTGGTGGGGTTTACACTCCCAAGCTCCATAGTTGTCTGCAGAAAGCCATGGTGGTTGTTTCTGACCAATGCCTATCTGCACTCAGGTAGTGATACCGTGGAGCGCGTGGACAGAGGTAGAACATGTTTGTGGTACCTCAGGCTCCTCAGAGCAGAGAAGAGTTTGGTGAGGCTGCCCCAGGCATCAAGCATCTTGTCAACATGTTGGCAAGAGTTTCCACCTAAAACCTGAGAAAACAGAGCTAAAAACAGCTTCCTAATTGTTTCTCTCAAATGAGCAGCAGCTGCGGTTTGAGCTACTGGTGGGTTCCTAGCGTATGCGCTCGACCTGCCGTATGGCGGGAATGAGGTCTCTGCAAGTGGCACTTTAAGCTGCATGGTGGATTTAGCCTTTGTTAGTACAAAACGAAAAAAAGAGGTTTCTGGGCTACACGCTGCTTGGATAAAAGCATAGACTCACGATAGCTCCCAGAGCTGGTGGTAGCGTACCACCGCCATGTTGGGAAGCTGAGGTGGGCAGAGCCAGCAGCCACAGCTGCTGAAGTTTAAAGCAATAGATTCACAATAAGACAGATTCAGATGTAATAGTTTACAATGTGTGTAAAATATATGTAGGCTTGAAAGAGACAAAAAAGGTGATATATACAGTTATATAAACAAATAGTTTTAAAAAATAAAGTCTTTAAAGAGACAGTAAAATTAATATAAAAAAGCCATGTAAAGATGAATATTACACAGAGAATCTGGATTGTGTTGTCTTTGGGATTTTTAACTGCAGAAAAACATTTGATCGTAAAAGATGTTGAGTTAAACCAATATGTATATTTTAAAGATACCTTGACTTCAAATTTGGATGTAAGGATGTGTTGCTTTGGAAAGGAGACTCTGCTTTTGTTCCCACAGAAAGCCAGAGGCTATGGATTTGTTCCAGATTAAGATACATCAGGTTTGACCAGCCAAGACCCCCTGAAAGGTCTCCGATGACACCATGGCCCAGATGATCCAACATCAAGAATGGTTTGAAGGCAACTGGTTCAGACGATACAGCCTCATGGACTATTCCACAATCCTAAAATTTTCTTTGTGTCCCCATAAGATACAGTGCCCCCCCTCCAGCAGGAAGTAGTAAGAGAAGCTACGCCCAAATTCCCAAATTATATGTAATTTTATTTTGTTAAGGTTAAAACCTTCCTGTTTGAAAAAAAAAGAAAAGGGGAAGTGCTGTGAGATGGTCTGTGTGTCAAGTGTGTTGCTGATTGGTCAGTAAATAAATCACTGATTGGCCAGTGGCTAGGCAGGAAGTATAGGCGGGACAAGGAGGAGAATAAAGCTGGGAAGTGGAAGGCTAAGTCAGAGACACTGCCAGTCGCCACGATGAGAAACAGCATGTGAAGATGCCGGTAAGCCACGAGCCACGTGGCAAGGTATAGATTTATGGAAATGGATTAATTTAAGCTGTTAGAACAGTTAGCAAGAAGCCTGTCACGGCCATACAGTTTGTAAGCAATAGAAGTCTCTGTGTTTACTTGGTTGGGTCTGAGCGGCTGTGGGACTGGCGGGTGAGAGAGATTTGTCCTGACTGTGGGCAAGGCAGGAAAACTTTAGCTACAAATGAGAGCAAGGACAATGAGAGAGGCAGCGTGAATGCTGCTGGAGCTGATGAAAGCTCTGTGCTCCACCCTCCTTCTAGATAAGTCCCAGAAGCACAAGCCTACACAGACTTGGGAAATCATGCTTCTACCCACCCAGACTCCTTGAAGGTCTCCTCACAGGGAGCATAAACCCATATAGCAAAATGTTGAAAATAATCAATAGTCTTTTGGGGGGTTGGTTTCAAGACAGGGTTTCTCTGTGTATCCCTGTCTGTCCTGGAACTAGCTCTGTAGACCAGGCTGGCCTCGAAATCAGAGATCCACTTGCCTCTGCCCCCCCACCCCGGGTACTGGGATTAAAGATGCGTGCTACTTACTACTGCCTGGTCACAGTAGCCATCTCTTAGCAATCAATTTCTTTGTAGCAGCTTCCATTTAATTAAAGGGAAAGGCAGGGACCTTGCAGAGGAAGCTGGGGAACACAGGCAATGATGGGAATACTGTTTTCCACTAACTCCATTAAATCACATCTAAATGTAGGTCAGACTCTAGTCTCAAATACAAACGAATGTGTGGTTTTCATACTTAACAGCATGCTGTAAAAGACAAGGGACTTTGAGAGTTTTTAACACTTTTGTGCTCCCAGCACTAACAGATTGTCTCCTAGGCATCGAGTGCTTCTCAAAATGTGCCCTGGTGCCATGAGCATATTGAAGCCTGCACTTCTCAGTCCTTGGTACACACTTGCATTGGAGCACATTTGATTATTACTTTCCCTGTGTCCCCGAGAAGTGTGACCCTCTGAAGAGTGTATCTGTGATAGCTGGCATACTGAATCACCCAATTTGTGAATAATTATGTCTCTTTTACCATTCCCCCTCCAGCACCTTACAAAATGCCCAGTAAATCTATTTGTTCACTCACCACTTAAGGGCCTGCTAGATGTCAAGGACATAAAGAACCAGGGCAGACACAGTCAGCCAGTCCTCATCCCTCATCCTTCTCAAAGCTCCCAGCTCAGAGGTTGAATGGGGAAGAAGATTAGACAGTTAGTCAAGCCATTACCATAAAGGAAGTAGGAGGTGGGTTCACAATGTAGAAGGACAAACAGAGCCAGAATGTTAAGAAGTGCACTGTCAAGACTCCCAGAAGAAATGACGTGTGTCCTGAGGCTTACAAGATGAGTCAGTGCTCTAGCCCAGGAAGAGGTATGGGGAAAATATTCTAGGTAAAGGGAATGGTAGATAACAAGCTCCAGACATTCTCAGGAATTCCCGGGTGGTAAGAATGTGTTAAAAAATAGTAATGAGTGGCCATAATACTAAGCACTGAACACTAAGCAGAAGATCACTTTCCACTGACAGGGCTGCCATTCAAAGTCTCAAAAGCATTCTTTAGCTTTATTCTTATGAAGCGTAACCATCTTTGAGGCTCTTTACAGACGGGCTTAATGAGTTTTTCAAAGATCGCCTTTAAAAGACATTAGGTCTCTCTTTTAAGGAACCAAAAAGCAAAGAGCAAAGAAAAGAGAGAGAATTCTCCAAAGAAATCAATAACACAGCTGTCGTTAGCAGTTGAGCCTCAAATGGCTTCTCCTTGCAAAGCTACTGTATGCCTCTTTCTCTCTCAGAAAAACTTTGAAATCTCTAAGTGATCTGTACACTGTGCCAGTGAGAGAAAAACAAAGCAGGAATGCATAATATGAGATTAAAAAAAAAAAGCCTTTAAATCTAGGCTCGTATTTCTATGGGTTTGGTCTTTGAAATCATAAAGCATCATGCCTAGTATTAAAGAAGGATTTCCTAGGAAGTTTTACACTCTCGGAGCTTAGAGGGACGTAAATGGCTATCTGGGTCATTCATCCTCTCAGACGCTACCCAAGATAAATAGGATGATGCCCTATTTCCAAATACTGCCATACAGAGATTTAACAGTCTCTTCCAGGAGGCAGTCTGTTAGCAGCCTCCTCTGTGAATAAAGAGGGCATTTGTATCAAGTTCAAGCCATTTAAATTGCAGCCTAAGGCCTCTTCCACTTAGCTGGGCAAAGAGATCAGCAACAAATAAAAAGTGCGGATTCTGCCAGTGACAAGAGAGCGGGTTTGGGCTTTAAATCTAGTCCCAGCAGCTTCATTCAGAGGGCTGCCAGTGCATGAGCTTGGGACTTTTGGATCTTCAATTCTTAGCTGACAGAAGACACATCAGTCCTGAGCACTGGACTAGGGAGGAAGGACTTTCCTGGCAGCCCCTCGCTTGGAAATTATACTCACTAAAACTGGGAGTGGTAAAGGACAGACGACCTTTCTCAGGCTCCTAAAGGAGACAACACTACCTGAGGGCCTTGGCAGGAGAATTAGGAGAAAGTGTCGATGACGAGGCAAGGTTTCTGTGGTGCCTTGGATGGGTATGTATGAACTCACTCGTATGTTTGCATGTATGTCTGTGTGCTTAGCCTGTTTGAGCTGCCACGAGAAATCATGTTAAATGGAGCAACCTGTGACAACAATACTTTATTACTAATGGTTCTGAAGCTGAGAAGTTTAAGATTAATGTGCCTGGAGATCTAGCGCCTGCTGTGAGTCTACTTTCTGGCTCATAGATGGATGTCGTTTTCCCAAGTCAACACATGGCAGAAAGAATAATAAATTTCTCTGGGGTCTTTTTTCTGAGGGCATTAATACCATTTATGAGAGCTCCACTCTCGTGACCTACTCACCCCGCAAAGGCCCTCCTCTAAACACCATCACATTAAGGATTAAGACTCAGCATACAATTTCATTTTTTATTTTTTGGTGCTGGGAATTGTCCCTAAGGCCTCACACATGCTGGGGAAACTCTCTACCACTGATATACATGTATATTTCTTTTTCAGCCCTTAGTGTCTAAATTTTGAGGCAACACATATTCAAGACATACATCTCTATGTGGGTCAATTGTGTGAATGCACATTTACGTAATATTGGACATTGAGCCATAGAATGGTGCTCTTAATGAATGCAGCCTGATGCTGAAGTGATGTCAATATAAAATGCAAATTATTTCATGAAGGACTATATTAATATGATAATGAGCACCTACCAAGTAAGGGAAAGGCCAAGTGTTGGACTGTCCCTGACTTTAAGGAGACATAGGTCAGGTGAGGACACAGTAGAGTAAACAGATAATTACTGTGTTACAAGCCGAAGAGCCACCTGTCTATACAGAGCACTGTGAAGCCTGAAGCAGGAAATGAGCAGAAGTGCCTGGGAGGATGGAGGAAGCAGTACAAAAGATGTACTGTTCACCGATGTCTGTCACAGAGCATGAATAAGAACACTGCAGACAAATGCGTGGAGTCTTATACACAGAGACATGCTTGTATATGTCTATTCCTATATATAGGAACTGTATATCTCCATGCATATATGATATGTATAGTTGGTACTATACAACACACATATGTATCCACCATATATAGGAAAAATATATCTATATACACATACATGCTTTGTACTTACTTTTTATAAGCATATATTCTCTTCTTACGGCAATCATATATGTGTAAATCTGTGTGTATATTTATATATGCACATAACTGACACCTATTTCATACATGTATTATATATCTCATTCTGTCTATATTGGTGTATATATTTATTTATTCACTTATACATATATATATATGGAGAGGGTGATATAGAGAGGAAGAGGGAAGAAATAGGATAGCCTGGTAATATATAGAAAGTTTGACATTACCGTTATATACTACATATAGAAAATTGACTTATATAGAATTTATTTATATATACATAGAAACTTTATTTCTATAGAAAGAGAGAAATGTATGAAGACGTTTGCTATCAAGTGACTTACCTATGCACACATGCATATCCAATTATTTTGCACAGACCAATCTATCTCCATTCCAATTATAGATCTGTCTAACTTGATGCACTTCAAAGCTCTTAATTATCCCTTGTTTCTGCTCCTATTCCACACTGAGGAGACAAATCAAACATGATTAGGGCCCATAGTAATAGAAATGTTATGTTTAAAAAATTATTGGCAAGAAATAAAGCAGTCATGGCTTTAGATTTGTATATCTGTGTTACCAACTAACCTTGTTTGTTTTGAAAGCAGACAATACACTCCTGAAAATTCTGTTGAGAACTCCAGATGAACTCTTTGTCATTTCTCTAATTACCTAAGTTGATTCACAATGGGTGAAGAAACGTGTTCTTACTTTTAATCGATCCAGAACTCAGCTGAACCGTGAAGATTGGAGAATTCTCTCAAACTGGTAGAGAGCAACAGCATGGTTAAAGAAAAGAATTGCCTGGGTGCAGGACTCAAGTACGTGAAGGACCAGACGCCCCCAGCTAAGAGAAGGGGATCTTGCATGTTCCGTCACTCAGAACACAGACGAGATGAGGTCCTGATGGTGAGGTGAACAGATAGCAAGTCTGTGCTATCTTTGGAATAGGGACATGGGGACATTGTATCCAACATACCTCAGTCATTCTAATGTGTCATTTGCACTTGAAAATTCAGTATCATTCACAGCTGGACAGAGAAGCCATGCCAGTGACAGACTGGAGCAAATTAGTAACAGTTTGCATTTCAGGTTTCCTGGGAAGATTGCCATCCCTGTTAAGTAAGCATGACACAACAGAGTAGCCAAAGCCTTGCTGAGTTCAGGCAGTCCATGCTTAAATCTCAGGTACTGCAGGAAAAGTCAGTTTGATGCTTAGCTGTGTGACTATTGTGAAGGCTTCATGGAAGATGGGAAATGGAAATGCCCTTTGAAGGAACCCTGGGCCTAAAACCAGTAATGCTGACAAAGATGTTTCCATCCCACACTTCAAAGGTACTTGTGAGAATTTTGAGCGGCATTTTATAGCAGAGGATGTTTACAGAATCACATAGGAGCTACAGTTGTGCAGAAGTTATCTGGCACACAAGGATGGATAATACTATTCTATAAAAGCTGAACACCGAGCCCATGGACTTGAAGAGCCTGTATGCTCTGAACAGTGCAGCATGGTTGCTTCAGCAGGAGCCGCGGCGTAAGGGAGGCATGTAGTTCCATTTCCAGCTCTGCCCCTTGCAGGCCGTGAGAACTTGGACAAGTTACATCATGTCCCTGAACCTCAGTTTCCTCGTCTGTCAATAGGAGGTAATTATACTTGCTTCACAGGGAAGCTGGGAGACTGTGGGAACTAATTATCGCCACTCTGCTTCCAACCAGCTTTTGTTCTACCAGCTGGCTTCAACAGGGTTGACACTGACAGCCTCCACAGGCTTCCTGCCTCTCCTGTGGAAGATGGGCAACCATCTTCCTGCTTCCTGGGTGAAAGAGCTTTCCAGCCAGTCTGAACTAATAAAAAATACTCCAGTTACTTTGTGGGGGGCAGGGAGTATTTTTGAGACAGGATCTCAATGTGTAGCTCTGGCTGTCCTAGAACTCACTAGGTAGTTCGGGCTAGACTAGAACCTAGTCCTTAAGGGTCAGTTTTCATTAGGTCATTTCAGAGCTGTCTATCAGATGCTTCTCAAGGGCCACTTCACTATTGAGATGCTTTGTAGTCCCACACATGTAGTGGATAATCACTCAGCCAATGACCTTGGGCTACTTAGCCCAATAGAGGCGGTGCTCCTTGTCTGCCTACGTGACCTCTTATAAGTGAGGAGAGAAGGAGGTCACACTCTCCCTTGGGTTGTGGAGACCTAGTTTGGCAGCATGAAGCAGCATGTGTTGATCCCCATCTTTCCCAGGCAAAGAGGAAGGACTCTGCAACTGGATCTACCTTATCCTGTCCCTGTGAGTCTGTCTTCCCACAGCGTCCATCAATAAATTGACATGTGTTCTTATTTATAGACCCCTTTGGTTCACATTGCACCCACACTCTACTAAAATGTTTCTTTGAAGCAGAGGGCTTCTTTACTTGGGCTCCGTATCAGTTCATTCTGCGTTGCTGTGGAAAAATACCTAATTAAAAAACAACCGAAGGTGGAATGATACAGCCTGGCTCTTGGCTCCAGAGAATTTGGGCCTGTCATGGTGGAGAAGGTATGGTACAATTCAGAGAGGTAAGAGCGTTCAGCAGAAACTACTCATATCATGACACACCTGGGAGCAAGGAGCTTAGGCCAAAACCAGACCCATCTTTACCAGCTGTGCCCCAGTGGGTACCACCAGCTAGAGAACAGTGCTCAAAACATGAGCCTGTGGAAGTCAGCTCCAATTCAAGCCATAACAAATCCACACTGAACCATGTAGACAAGCCCCTCTGCCATCTTATGGGTGGCAGAGCGTTTCCTTTCCGCAGAGTCCCTCTTTCATCTGCCAGCCTCGTTCGGACTTCCTCACGGGGTTACTTCTCACCCTCCTCATGAGGCTTGGACTATGAGTCTCAATTTGAGCCTTATTCTTCTTGTTCTCCTCTAAAATCCGGTATGACATGCAGATTTTCCTCTCATCACCTCTCAGATCAATCTGGTTTTTCCTTACATAATTAATGTTGACTGATTTGAATGGCATGAGGCAGAAAGCGTTTTCAGGCAAGGGAGTGATCTGTGATGAAATCTAAACACCAGATCCCATCCTTATGTTGAAGGGATAGGAATGTTATTCAAATGATTTCAGGTGTTTTGTCTTCTTCTTCTTTGTGGATGGATGTAAGGGGTGTTGAAGGCTTTTAAAGAGAGTAGCAACATATTCACATTTAGTATGTTTTTGGTTTTGAGCGTTTTGGAATCAATATGAGAATATATTGAGTTAGACAGAGAAAATGCAAGAATTAAGAGTCTTCCAAATACTAAACTTCAGAGTGTATCCACCATGGAGCCAACATGTTAGTATATCAGTCAAGATGCTCCTGTGAGCTACAGCTTGGGTGTGTATTAGTACATTAATGTTCTGAGTCGTCTTCCACCTACACTATTCTGTTCTAATGTGTAATCTGGAGCCCTGGCTTATGAGATCCAATGGGAATTTTCTGTCTCATGGGTTCAATCCAGGCTGCATGGATCTTCCTGCAAGGTTAGGACAAGGGAAAATGATTTCCTGGCTCCTAAAAAATGTGCTCTCCTTAGAACAAAAGGCATCCATTGTCTTCTCTCTCTCCCGACCAACTGCCTTTTACATCTAGATGAAAATGTGCTTTTGATGAATCACACCCCACCCCTTTTTTAAGCAAAAGGCTATTTGCGTTTTTTTTCTCAGTCCCATCTGGAAGGGTTTCTTTTATTTTACATCAACTTTAACTTTAGTCTTATTATTTTCACAAACATTTAAAAAAAAACTTCTTTGAACATGCATTAAATGCTTTAGGGCCTGAGCCAAGTGCCACTCCCTGGGGACCTTCAAAAGAGGGGCTGGGCTTACTGAGAACAAGTTTCCATTGTAATACAGAAGAGCAGCAGATACAGTTTTTCTAGAGGAAGAGAATGAGTTTGCTATGCCAATTAACTGTGTCCTGAATCTTCCCGTAATTAATTTGCCATCCTCTCCTGCCTCCATCACAATGGATTTAGACCTTTTCACCTTGTCTCTCCGGTCACAAATATCAGAGAATTCAGACAAGCATCTTTAAAAAAAACACAAACACAAACACAGATATACCCTGTCTCTTTACACGCTGTCTCTTTATACACTTAGCCCTACTATCCATTTTTACTCTGATCTTTTCATCAGTTAATGCGGGGAATAACTCGAATATTAATACGAACTCTAATAACTAATATTAATACTAACCCTAATAACTAGTGCGCTCGCTGCCTGCCACAAGTCAGGGGTCAGTCATATTTGGGATATTCCTACAATCCCTTCATTGACCTACACAACAAATCGGGCTATAGAGATGCACATTGTAGCTGAAAGTTCATGAAAACAGACTCAAAGAGATTCTCTGACGTATTCAATGTCTTATGGCTAGTAAGAAACAGTTCTGGATTCAGTCACACCGAACTGCAATGGCTAACTGGTGAGTTGTTTCGCCTGCTGCGCCTATGCCAAACCACTAAGGTTCCTTGTTCACGGCACCGATTAGAATCACCTATTCCTACCACTAGGTTAATGTATTTTGTTTCCCACAAGCATTTTATACCATGGTTCCCTAGAGTGGACATAGAAAATGTTTTAGAAACTCGTTTATAAGGAGAAACACGTGACTGAATGGGAAAGTCATTTTAGCTAGAATCTTGAAATTTCCCAAATTAACACAATGTCACCCATAGTGTGGGGCTTGTCCACCAGCTAAGAAAGGGATGTGGCCCACCTGAGACTGTGAGCTGTACTCAGTGCCAGCTCTTGGAGCTACTTCACAGGATCCAGCTTGTCAATGGTGGGGAGTCACTTTCTAATTCATCTCATTCTTCCTAGCAAACTACATCACCATTGTAGGCTTATTTTTCTAGTGATAAAATTCTATTTGGCCTTCTAAAACCTTCTGTTACAGCATCTCATGGGGCCATAGATGAGAATCTCAGGTCATCCATCAGCATCAGGTTAGTGCTGACTGATGACATCTGCTCTCGTTGGATTTCTGCTAGGCTGGAGGCAGTGCAACATTAACTGATTTGAGGTTGCTGTCTTGTGTATGCCAGGAACTACTAGTCCACTCAGACTCAACAGGTGAGTTGGAAAAGCCAGAAAACCTTCCAAGGTCAAGAAAATCAAGACGCTGAGAAAAGAGAGACTATGTCATGTAAGCATCCAGGATCAACTTGACTATTGGGAGTCCCTGATGGCTGCCTGTACTGTCCATCCCTGCAAATGTAGAGTCCTCTCATTAGCCAGGATACCACTTTGAATTAGGCCCTAGACCCTAAGGGCCCTTCCTGGCCCTGACTCACTTTGGGTCCTTGTGCTACTCACATAACCTTGTTGAACCTCAGTTTCTTCACCTGCAAAATGGAAATAATGATAGGTATGGTTAAGAGGTGCTGTGAAGTTTAATTAGCCTTTCTAAAGTACTTTGAGATGATCAGATGAAAGGTGCACTTTACATTTATAGCATTAATTATTATTTTTATTGTATATAATCATTTAAGAACACTAGAAGTTGTTGTGTGTCATTTATCCCAGAATGCGCACACATATACTTAAAGGTGTATAAGCCTCTTTCTAAAGATAATACTCTTACAGTCAACATAATCAACTCAAGCAAAAGCTATTCCCAAAGAAACCAACTTCGAAATAGACGCAAAATAGGATAAATTAACATCAATAGGGAAAGGCAATACAAGTAAGTATTACCTTGACCAGTTAGACACACCTAACTGTTGAAGTAAACACAACAGTTGAGGGGATAATTGAAGGAGGAGAAGATATAGCTTGATTGCAAAACAATATAATGGGGTTGCCACTTGAAGTGTGCTTTTCTTCTTAGAGACTCAGAGCAAATTACCAATATTATCTCGTTAATTTTCATAACATCCTCCCAGTGGAAGAAAGCAAATAGAATTCCACTTTAAAGACAGGTAAACTCAGACTTAGTGACTGAGCAGTTTGCCGAGGTCACAGAGTCCAACACTAATAACAAAGTTTAGGTTGCCCTTTTCCTGCTTGAGGTCAAAAAGTTTGCCAGAGGTGGGAGCACAGCTGGAACCCAAGTACTATGTGTCTAAATCCTGGGTGATGATCGCTGTCTTCAGACAAGCAGTTTAGAATGAGGATAAAGGCATCTACAGAGTCCTCTTCAGTGTTCTGTCAGTGCTCAGCAGCCATCATCAGGATTTAGTAGGGCCCTCCCAGAGTGACAGTTCCCAGAAAGGCATATTTCTACTTCACTTTGTAGTTGCTTCGGCTTCTATTTCCATCAGTGATTATTCAGATTTAGAAATCTCCACAAAGCAGTTGCATGTTTAAGGAGCATTCCATAGTACTGGACTCTGCACAGGGTATTAAGAACATTTCAGAAGGGGCCCCTGGCTGTAGGATCAGAATCCATGCCTGATGCATGAGCAGGCTTTTTGGAGCCCACTTCTATGATGGGACACCCACAGACAGCCTTGAGGCAGGGGGAGGGGCTTGGACCTTCCTCTACTAAATGCACCTCCCTATGGGAGGCCTTACCATCTTGTAGGAGGGAATGGGGAGTGGGTTGGGAGGTAGAGGCTGGAGGACAGGAGGAGGGAAGAGGGAAATCTTTGATTGGTATGTAAAATGAATTTTAAAAATTCCTTAATTAAAAAAACATTTCAGTTTATCATTTATTACATAGAAGGAAACTAAAATCAATTTTATCCTAGTCTGACTCTCAAGAATTAGTAATGTATTTATTTCAAATAAATCAGACATCAGAATTCTCTTTCTACATATCTTATTTTTGGCTTTATAAACATCTTTAATATAAGTCTCAAGATAGAGAATATTGGAGAAAACCTATTGGTATTAATTTATGGTTTTTTACAATATAGGAGAGTACCAAACTACCAAAAGAGACCCAAAATCCTATTGCTGAATTTCATTTTGTTTTTGACAGGTAACACTAGTAGAAGACTTTTATCTGATTATGACCCAGGAACTGAAGAAGGATTTGATGAAATCTATCAAATAGTCACATAGAGATGTGTTTAGTCACTTACTAGTTGACGTACATGGTAACTCCAAGAATTCCTTCTGTTTGTTTACAATTTATAGGGCACTTATTACACTTATTAGGAAGTTAGTCTATAAATGAATCTGTGTTGAGTGGTAATTTCTTAAACCAGGAGCAGGTTCTAAACTTCCGAGTTAGTTGTCCACTTACTTTTTTATAGACTGTGGATCCAAAATGGCAGTTGTCTTTCATCTAGATCACTTCTACCTAGCTGGCTGGCTCTGACTCGCCCTGCTCAGGTTCATAGGATGGTGATTAATCAGTGGGCAAGTCTCTGCCTTGTGTGGTTTATCACATGATCTCCAACTTTGAGACTCCTATCAATTCCTGGGGCCAACAACTTGTAAAAACTTCTTTTCAAACAACCTCAGCTTCCATATTAGCAACGCCCACACTAGTCTGCAATGGTTGGCATTCTAATGCCCAGACACATCCTCAAAAAGATGACTGATGATAAAAACCCAGGTTAGTATTTCAGTAGTTTGACATCCTTGCAGATGAGAAGAAAGCATCCTAGGTGGGTGCTTTCTCCCTATCCAGAAATGGTATTACATAATAGGCTTTTAAATTTTATTTCTGTAGGCACATTTTCTTGGCCATCAATTTAAAATTACAGTTAAGTTAAAAGTAAAATGTTCTAAATGATATTGTTTGGTTTCAATAGCATCAACACTTGAACAGGACTTCTTATTCATAATTCTTCCTGCAGGCGGGGTGATGGCAATGACCCTGCTTGGATATGCAGAGGAGGAAACAATACTGGTAGAGACAATTTACTCACCAAGTTTAATTGAGTGGGCAAGCCTGCTAGTTCGGAGAAACATGTAAAAGCCAAAATTCAGTCCACATTATGGTCATAAGAAACCCTAAAGTACCATTCTAGATAGAATCTGCATAAACTTCGGTTTCAGTATAAAAATAATTCCATCATTAAGGTATTATTGAGGCCTGCCTCAAATGTCATGCTTTGTTGTATTTTCTGTCCTTGAAAGGTTATTTGTACTGAGTCTACAAATGGACTTCAGGTGCCCTAACATAATTGTAAAGCTCCTCATCCAAGGCTCTAAAACAAAGTCTTCTACCCACAGAACACAGCATGGGCTGCTTCTGGAGCTATAAAGAAGACATTTAAAGGGGGTTAAGAAAGACTCTTCTTTTTGGCATTTATGAAAATGTAGCAGGTTGCCGTATGTGCAAATCTGGGGATAGAATTGGAATATGTATGGTTAAGAAACAAAGGTAAGATTACAGAATGGTTGAAGAGATGGGCACACACCGAAACAGATTGTAAACTACATTCCAAATGGTTCTCTTCAGTTGCTGGACATAAGCAGGGTGATAACCACAGTGTGCCTCCATCTTTAGGAATGCTGCCTACTGCTTTGTGCTGCAACCTAGAGATTACATTCAGCTCTACACCAATTCAACGACTTAAAAGCCAGGCAAAGGAATCTTAAGATGCTCTCTTCTCATTTCTAATGATTCTGCTTTGGCTTAGTTGGTTTCCAGTGACTGAGTCATGTAATTATCCCCAAGGGGAACATGGGCTAGGGCTGCTTTTAAATTTTGTAGACTGATCCCATAAGCTTCACTATTTATTTTAATGAAACATAGTTGTGTTTGTTACATATATTTGTTTTAATGGTAATTTAAGTTAGATGGACTCTAAAGTTCAATGAATGTATGTAAACCTTACAGAAAGGTACAATTAACTGGGTAGAGAAATCATTTGGTTCTCATAATCTGCTCCATTTATCTTCTCTACTTCCTCCCACTCCTGTTTCATCCTATGGTTTATTTTGAGCATTCTCTCTCTCTCTCTGTGTCTCTCTGTCTCTCTCTCTCTCTCTGGCTGTCACTTTTATGGTCCTCTTACAATGGGATATTGAAAGCAAATTGTGCTCATCCTAACATTTACACTTCAATTAGATATCATAATTGATCAGAGGATTTCCTGTGAAGGTCATTCGGAGTTATCAAATTAACTTAGTTCTAGCTTGTTCCTCTAAGTACTGCAAAGGCTTCTTTGGAGGCCTGTTGCCTGCATGAGTCAATGATTTAGTGTTATGTGGGTGGGGGAATTGTACTTCAAGATTTCTTGGCTTAGATATTAAATCATGATCAGACACACTCTGGGTGACATTTTTCTCTTCTTTATTCCCACATAAAACTCCCACTGAAGTGACAGAAAGGATTCATGCGTGGAGGAGACTCATTTGGTATTTGTGTAGGCTCTTTACCCAGCAAAAAGGCGACACATTCTGTCTGTTCACACCCGATCCGTGTCTGTAGTCCACCCTTCTGAAATCAAAAACTCACAGTGAAGAAACTAGAGAGGTGAGTAGCATACATGTTCTAAAACACGGGCATATAGCCTCTATTAAAAGAATGTGGCTTTTCTAGAATTTAACAGCACACATCTAATAGTACACACTAAGCTCAATATGGCAAAATCCCACGCAGCCTGCAAACTCGGTGGTAGGAGCTGAAGTCAGTCTGATCAGTTGACAAGTGACTCAATACTGAAATTTAATTGTACTTGCTGTTTGCCAGTCACTGTAAGCAGGTACTTAAGAAGGCCTCGTCCTGCTGGTTCCCCAGCATTTTTCAGCTGGGAAAGTAGCTTCATGGACTACAGAAGCTGCGCTCCAGGAGAAGAGGTGTATCATCGTCGGCATTTTAGACAGGCCTTTGGCATTTCGTTACCCTGGAACAGCACACGAGAGCATGACACTGTGTGCGAAGACATGGGGCCAGATGATGAAATACTGGCTCTCCTCCAATATTTCAAGTGGTTTACACCCAGTATCGACTAGCAGGGCATTTGTTCAAACATATGCTGACATTCTCAGTTTAGGTAAGTTTGGGAAGATACCTCCTTGTACTAGTAAACTCATACACATTTTTAAATATAAAACTTAATACCTAGGTCCCTTAAAGCTTCTCCCAGAAATGCAAATGATGAGGTGAATCAGTTGCCTGAAGATTAGTGACTTATGTGGGTAAATAAGGTTTGACATTCAAATTTTAAATCATGAGAAATTTTATAGGATAAGAGTACCAATGCCTTTTTGGATGAAGTGTTTGATGTTTTATGGAATTAACATTTTAAAACAAACACAGTCCACTAAGTCACCAAGTAATCTCCAAATGTCATCTCAGCCTTTCCAACAGCCATTGCTTTCTCCCAAATTGCAGCCAAAATACTGAGAAGGGAAAGGTTGGGTATGTATTTTAGTATATTGAACTTTTCTCCCCTCCCACAAATTAATTACTCAACAGGGTCAAAGGTAGAAGCCGAAGATAGTTGATAGGCTAAATAACCAAAAACAAAGAGTAGTTTCTCAGAAGGAAGTAGCTTCCAGGAGAGGAGTGGGGAGTATCTCTAATGTTCCACAAAGTTCTCAACTAATAGGATCTCTGCTACATTAACCAATAAGCTTAACAGCATATAAACATGAGTGAGTCAGCTTTCTCACTAACGTGAGAAAATTCCTGACAAGAGTATCAACAGATGAGGAGGAGCCCAGCCCCAAAGGATACATCTATATCAGCTCCTGCACCTGTAGCTCAAGGAACATCCCAGAAGAGGATTGGAAAGATTGGAGGAACCAGAATACCAGAAAGTCAGCTGTGAAACAGTCTCTCTTAGAAATGATGGCATAAACAAGACCAGAACAATGGCATTATCAATGGGCATGGTAACATGGAATGGGCAAATTTTCACAAGGTCCCACCTGCAAAAACTACAGACAACTGAGTGGAAGAAGGAGGTTGTCCAGTGCATTGTGGAAATTCCTGAAATCATATGCATACAAACAACAAAAATTGACTCAGCATGTTATATATATATTTGTACACACACACACACACACACACACACACACACACACACACACACACACACACCAATACCAAAGAAAAAGAGGCTGCCAACTTTAAAAGGAGACATGGGATGGGTTCAAGGGATGGTAGCTGGGAGGGACTGCATGTAGGAAATGGAGGGGGAATGTGATGTAATTCTATTTCAATTAAGAACATATTTTATGTAGATCTCATCCATTTCTCTGCCATTGGGTGATTTCTGTGTCTTTCTTAGGGTCCTGTTTTCTAGGTAGCCTCCCTGGAGTTGTGAGTAGCAGTCTAGTCATCTTTGTTTTACATCTAGTATCCTATGAGTGAGTACATACCATGTTTGTCTTTCTGAGTCTGGGTTACCTCACTCAGGATGATTTTTTCTAGATCCATCCATTTGCCTGCAAACCTCATGATGTCATTGTTTTTCTCTGCTGAGTACTATTCCATTGTGTATATGTACCACATTTTATTTATCCATTCTTCAGTTGAAGGGCATCTAGGTTGTTTCCAGGTTCTGGCTATTACAAACAATGCTGATATGAACATAGCTGAGCAAGTGCCCTTGTGGTATGATTGAGCATTCCTTGGGTATATGCCCAAGAGTGGTATAGTTGGATCTTGGGGGAGATTGATTCCCAATTTTCTGAGAAAGCTCAATATTGATTTCCAAAGTGGTTGTACAAGCTTGCATTCCTACCAGCAGTAGAGGAGAGTTCCCCTAGCTCCACATCCTCTCCAGTTTAAGGTGTTTTCAGTGTTTTTGATCTTAGCCATTCTGACAGGTGTAAGGTGGTATCTCAGAGTCGTTTTGATTTGCATTTCCCTGATAATTAGAGATGTTGAGCAATTCCTTAAATGTCTTTCAGCCATTTGAGTTTCCTCTGTTGAGAATTCTCTGTTTAGTTCTATAGCCCATTTCTTAATTGGACTATTGGGCATTTTGATGTCTAATTTCTTGAGTTCTTTATATATTCTGGATGTCAGTCCTCTGTCAGATGTGGGGTTGGTGAAGACCTTTTCTCATTCTGTAGACTGTCACTTTGCCTTGTTGATGGTATCCTTTGCTCTACAAAACCTTTTCAGTTTCAAGAGGTCCCATTGATTGATTGTTTCTCTCAGTATCTGTGCTACTGGTGTTATATTTAGGAAGTGATCTCCTATGCCAATATGTTCAAGACTTACTTCCTACTTTCTCTTCTATCAGGTTCAGAGTACCTGGATTTATGTTGAGGTCTTTAATCCACTTGGACTTAATGGATGAGATCTACATGAACAACATGGACGTGAGTGGGGGTAATGAAGGTCAAGGGTCGAGGGAAAGAGAGCTTAGGGGAGCGGGAGATCCCAGCTAGATTAAGAACTGAGAGTGAGAACAAGGAATAAAAGACCATGATAAATGAAGACCACATGAGACTAGGAAGAAGCAAAGTGCTAGAGAGGCCCACAGAAATCCACAAAGATACCCCTACAATAGACTACTGGCAATGGTTGAGAGACAGCCCGAACTGACCTACTCTGGTGATAGGATGGCCAAACACCCTAATTGTCGTGCTAGAAACCCCATCCAATGACTGAGGGAACAGGATGCAGAGATCTATGGCCAGGCCCCAGGTGGAGCTCCAGGAGTCCAATTGGTGAGAAAGAGGAGGGTTTGTATGAGCGAGAATTGTTGAGACCAAGGTTGGAAAAAACACAGGGACAAATAGCCAAACGAATGGAAACACATGAACTATGAACAAATAGCTGAAGAGTCCCCAACTGGATCAGGTCCTCTGGATAAGTGAGACAGTTGATTAGCTTGATCTGTTTGGGAGGTATCCAGGCAGTGGGACTGGGTCCTGTCCTCAGTGCATGAGCTGGCTGTTTGGAAGCTGGGGCTTATACAGGGACACTTGGCTCAGCCTGGGAGGAGGGGACTGGACCTGCCTGGACTGAATCTACCAGGTTGAACTCAATCCTCAGGGGAGTCTTTTCCCTGGAGGAGATGGGAATGGGGGGTGGGCTGGGGATAAGGTGGGGGGGCAGGAAGGGGGAGAGCAAGGGAATCCCTGGCTGATATGTAAAATTAAATTAAATTATAAAATAAAAAATAAAAGTAAAAAAATTTTTTAAAAAGAATATATTTTAAATATGCCTTAAAAGACAAAACATAGCTCACAGTTTCAGAGGCATAGTGGTAGTGGTAGAATGTAACAGCTTTCATGGTAGCCAGGAAGCAGGCAGGGAATGGATGCCTGTGGTAATGTGTTGTTGGTAATGTTTTCTACTCTTTGCTCTTTTTGGGGAACTGTCACCCAGCTCCCAAATAAATCACAAATGAAGGCTTATTCTTAATTATGAATGCCCAGCCTTAGCTTGTCTTGTTTCTTGTCAGGTTTCCTTAACTTAGCCTGTCTATTTTTTTTTGCCTCTGGGCTTTTCCTGTTCTCTTACTTCTGTAAATCTTATTGTCGGCATTAGGATTGCTCTGTAGCTGGGTAGCTGACCCCTGGAGCCCTCCTCCTTCTCTGGCTACTTCTTTCTGTACTCCTCCATCTCTTTTCTTCTTCTTTTTATGCTCTCTGCCCACCAGCCATGCCTATTTCTCTCTCTTGCCTCACTATTGGCCATTCAGCTGTTTATTAGACTATCCGGTGTTTTAGACAGGCACAGTAACACAGCTTCACAGAGTCAAACAAATTGTTATATGAACAAAAGTAGCGTACCTTAAAATGATATTCCCCAACATCGCCCCCTTGTTTTCTAAATAAAAATGAAAGTGTTTTAACTTAAACATAGTAATACTATATACAATAACAACTATCAAGTAAGGATTACATTCACAATATTCTGTCCATTTGTAGCTAGCATATTCAGAGAAAATAATGCATTATCTATCCTATCTTAGTTAATCCAAAGTTTTATACCTAACTTACTTTCTATCATAACTAAGGAAAACTGCAACTATAACTATCTAGTCTTCAACTCCATCAAAGACACAGAAGGATGCAATATTATCTAACAACAGAGACATTTGGCTGCCTGGACAGTCAGCCAGAATTCCTCTGCAGTGTTGGGGTATCCATCTTCAGTCCTGCCTTGTTTTGGCAAAGTTCAGCAGTCAATTTCCTGTGGGTCCTGCATGTCCAGTCTGCACAACACACAGTCAAGCAGTTAAGGCAAAAACAGTTACTTTGCCCAGTGACTAACCTTGCCAAAATGAAAGCAAACTCCATAAGGAGTTTCTTCAATGCCCATCATATTCTCTGAAGCAAATTGGTGCTGCCAGGAGCAGATGTATCTTATTGTCATGAAAAACCCTAAGTTAAACAACACATTTTAAATGCCATATTCTGTAGATCTTTGAAAGGTTTGAAGACCATCTATCTATCTAAAATACATCTCTATATGATCTGGAAAGCATACTTAACATATCTACAAATTTAATTGTTATAAATGATTAACCATTAACTTATGTTTCCTGATTATCCTACATAATTTATAGTAATAGTTTTTAAAAACTAGTATTTCACCCTATATTTCCAAATGAACTGTATGGATACAATACCTCAAGTAAAAGTAGAAACATACATACAATATGTTGTAACAAAAATAACCTTAAATTTTTATCAATATACAAAAATCCTTTAAATAAGAGTAGAAACATATATATAGTAAAACAAAAAATAACTTTAAATTTGTATCAATATTCTATATTCCCCTAAATGATAACAAACATTCATAACCTACCAAGTAACCAAAAGTCTCTCATACCCCTCTTGGGAATGTGGATGTCATGTTCTCCAAACTGCTCCCTGCTGACTGTGGATGAAGTATTTTTAGGGTCCCAGAGAGAAAATTTTGAGATAACAGCCAAGTCCTGGGAAGATCAGCAGGAACCTTTACTGATAGATATCACCTGTCAAGTTTCAGGAGGTCTTGCCTAATCAAACTTGATCCATATTAATCCTCAAGGAATCCACAGCCTCTCATCTCCTGTGGGAACAAAACTCCAAAGCATTTTTGATTTCCATTTGACAAATATATATATATTACTTTAAGTTAAGGCATTCCTAAAGTATATAGGCTGATTTATTTCAACAATTCCTCTTTCAATTCCAAGTCTCTTTGCAGCTGTCCTTTGCTTTTCAACAATCAAAAATTTCAAAATCAACACAATAAGACACAGAATGCAGACTACCTGTGTATGTCCCATCTTACGTGGCTTTTTTCTTTTATATCCTGTTTAAAGATTTTATTTTTATAAACTATTCATGTTTGTTCTATGACTATACCCTTTTCCTTTTCTTAAGCCTACCAACATTGTTAAACATACTGTCAACTGTTTAGAGGTTTTTCCATCTGGATCTCTTTTACTGCATATCTCTAGTCTTTTTTGACCATATGAGCAAACCTTAGACTGATGAGGTACACCTGGATCCTTTGCATGAGGCTCTCAGCTGGCTCTGTCTACTTCTTGGGTCGGGAAAACCAAACTTGAAACTTGTGGCTGGTTGGTTGGAGGTTTGTCTGTCCAAGTACTGCATTCAACCTTCCGGGAGCTCTAGAATGTCAATGCTTGCGCTGTAGCAGGCGTTTTTACTTAGTTTTTTGTTCCTACTTACGATAATAGCTGCTCAAGGGCTCAGTGACTAGCAGAATCTGTCCAGCCAAAACTCTTAAAGGAGCAGTTTCCCTTTTTTTCTTTCCAGCTTTTTCGGGCTCTAGATGAATATTTGAGCCCCAAGTTGATACAACAAAATGTTGTTGGGTGTTTTTCTACTCTTTGCTCTTTTGGGGGGCCCACCACCCAGCTCTCAAATAAATTATACCTGGAGACTTACTCTTAATTATGAGTCCCCAGCCTCAGCTTGGTTCATTTCTTGCCAGCTTTCCTTAACTTAACTTATCCCACCTACCTTTTGCCTCTGGGCTTTTCCCGTTCTCTTACTTCTGTAAATCTTACTCTTACTCTGTGAACTGCTGTGTAGCTGGGTGGCTGGCCCCTGATGTCCTCCTCCTTCTCTGGCTCATTCTTTTTTTTCTTCACTCTTCCATCTCTTTTCTTCTTCTATTTATCCTCTCTGTCTGCCAGCCCCACCTATCCTTTCTCCTGCCTTGTTATTGGCTGTTCCGCTCTTTATTAGACCATCAGGTGTTTTAGACAGACACAATAGCACAGCTCACAGAGTTAAACAAATGCAACATAAACAAAAGTAATAAAGACCTGTGATCAGTTCCCAGCACCCAAGTCAGGTGATTCAAAACTTCCTGTAACTCCAGTTTAGGGGCCCCAATGCCTTCTAGACTAACTGTACCTTCATACATGTCATATACATACATACACTCAGGCACACACAAATACACATAAATCTTAAAAAATAAAAATAAAAAGCAGGCAAAGTGGAGAAGTGGACACGTATATTTCTGGGGCTCATGGGACAGTCAGCTGAATCTAATCAGTGAACTCCAAACGAGACACCCTGTCTCAGAACAAAAGGTAGACACTTCCTGAGCCAGACACCAAAGGCTAATTTCGAGCCTCCACATCCACACATCTACCGGCATCCACACATACACCCATGTGTATATACATCTACACACACACACACACACACACACACACACACACACACACACACACACACAAGGAGGAGGGGAAATAAGAGGAAGAGAGAGGAGGAAGAGAAGTAACAGCAATAACAAAGAAGGAAAAAACTGCATTAATTCATAACTGCCCCATCCAAATTTTACCAATCAGAAATGACTTCATAATTTGAGCTTCCTAATATTGGAGGAACTTTACAAATACCGGGTCCCATCTTTAAACTCCCATTTAATTGGCTTAGAGAACATCCCAGATAGAAAACGTTTAACATTCAAGATTAGACGTTCTTATTAAGGTGTAGATTCTAACACAGTAGCTCGGGTGAAACTCAAGTGCTCCACTTCTAACAAGCTTCTGAGTGTTGCTGATGCCGGTTGATTCCCGAACACTTGAGTAGCAAGATGAAAACTAATCCCTAACACGGAGAAGCAATTCTCACTGTATTTGCTAAGTTACTTTTTCCACCTTTGTGTGGTTAGCTCATAATAACAAAAGCTGGTGGAGACGCTCCTTCCCAGTCCCCAAGGTAGTTTTACAAGCTAATTTCACAGAGTTAGCAGGTTGCAATGTTTAGATTTACCCCATCCATAATTATTGTTATCTACACTACCCCACCCCCACCCCTTTCATGCTGGGAACCCAACTCCTCCCCAAACCATTAGACTGATAGTATCCTCAGCATCAAACTCTCTGTGGCTTCTACAAACACAAGGTACATGAGAACCAAACAGTAGTAAATTGCAAATGCCCACTGTGCAAAGGTATTTGTGATAAAGCTAAAGACTTATATGACATCACCCTGCCACTTTTTTTAATCTGTAGAAAGATAACTATGCACGAAAAACAGGACCTATAATGCAGAGCATAAATGGTCACAACCAATGATTGACACTGAGAAAATACACTGCAGAAAAGAGCTAGGCAATGTCTCTGTATGCCAGGTAATTAGGAATTAGAAGTTCAGAATTATAGGGGAGTCCCACAGAGAAGTTGATACTATTCCAAGTTAATAGGAAGTCAAGTGGGCAGGTAGAAGGATCTCAGAACCATCCCAGAGAGGGTTAACTTGTCATTTGATAAGACAGAGGTGCTAGAATTAAGGTAGGCATCAATGAGAGTAAGGAAAAACCATTTCAGTTTCCTAAATATTAACCCTGTGAAGCCTGGATATTTTAGAGCTGATACTTAACATATGCCATATTGAAGGATAATTGAACACCCTGATACTCACAGGTTTCATCCCTCTCTGTATCTCTCTTTTAAGAAAGACAGAGACAGAGATAGATTAAATGTTTTATGTAATAATAGCAATATATAAATGTCCTTATGTATTTCTTATATGCACTATTGTACACATATGTGAAAACTCATTTTATCCTCACAACTACATAGAATAGGTACTAATCATATTATTAGATCTTTATATAAAACCAGGGAGTGTGTATATTTTGTTCACCTTTGCAATCCCTCGTGTCAAAACAGTGATTAAAATTCTTGATTGTTTTGGTGAGAAATGGTGGCAGAGAGATATTAAATACTGTGTATAAAATCATATAACCAATAAGCAGAAGTATGGCTCAGATGCTAATAGGGATCCTTGGTGCCCATGGCTTGTTAACACCCTACAAGCTCCCCAGACGTTAGGAGCAGACCCCATGGATTCCATCATGTTTACCATGATAAACCAAATCATTGCCTCTATGTATGTCTTGGACTGTTTTGTGGTAATAACATAGATATCTGAGACTAAGTAAGTTTCACAAAGAGAAATTGGTTAGTTTAAAGTTCTGGAGCCTAGGAAGTGCAAAACCAAATGGCTAGCCTCTGGCCAGGACCTGTGTGCTATTATCACATCGTGGTGGAAAGGGCAAGAGAGCAAAAGATTGAATTTATGACCCAAACACCTTTTGGAATCTCTACTGATCCATTCAAGAAGCTTCTTGTAAGAAGGTTTTGTAAAGAAGGCATTTACACCTGAACCATAACTATGAGAATTTGTTCTAGAGAAAACCAGCAGAAAGCAGCTCCTTTTGTTCACCTAAGCTGCTTCTCACAGCACTGGGTGGAGGCGGGGGAGCAAGTGCATGTAATTTCTTGGAGGCCAGGAAGATTGCCTGCAGGTCCAGATCGCACAGGTAGTACTGACTGGTTTGACCCAGACTGCTTGATTCTGATTCTGTTCATTTTCTCATCCTGAGTGTTAGGCCGGGCGGTGGTGGCGCATGCCTTTAATCCCAGCACTTGGGAGGCAGAGCCAGGTGAATCTCTGTGAGTTCAAGGCCAGCCTGGCCCACAGAGCGAGATCCAGGACAGGCAAGACTACTTCATGGAGAAACCCTGTCTCGAAAAACAAAACAAGCAAACGAACAAAAACCTGAGTGTTATTTAACAAAGAGATCCATAACTAGGTAATATGCAGACAGTGAGAGGCTTCTTTGAAGCTCTCAAATGTCTTCATCAGATCCCCACCCCCTTTCAAGACTCTGGGATCTATGCACAGAAGGGGGCAGAAAGATTTTAAAAGAGTGGTGGATAACTCCAAGGAAACCGAGTCTTCCAGACACGATAGGACTGATGTGCATATGCACTCACAGAGATGGTAACAGCGTGATCAAGACCGGTACAGGTTCAAACTGGACGAAATCCCAATGCTGGGAAGCAGAAGTGGACACAAAGTGTCACTCCTAACTAAGAAGCTCTTTTCAATTGGTACCCTCTGGGAAAGGGAAAATCAATTTTCTCCAATTGAGTATCACAGGATATATCAACCACACTCCAGGGCAGGCCTGGAGTAGCTAGCCAACATAAAATGAATACCATGGTGTGTGTGTGTGTGTGTGTGTGTGTGTGTGTGTGTGTGTGTGTGTGTGTGTGTGTGTGTGTTTTGTTTTAGTATTTTTTTTGTCTTACTTAGTCTGTTTTGATTTTTGTTTTTCTTGATTTGTTTAGTTTTTTTTAATTTGAGAGAGACAACGAAGTAGGGTGGGGAGGATCTGGGAAGAATTGGGGAAAGGAAAGAATATGACCAAAACATATTGTATGAAAAATTATTTAAATAAAAATTTGAAAAAAAAAAAGATCGAAGGCTCTCTCACTCTCTTGAGTTCCTGATTAATTAGTTGATCATGTAAATAAAATTTTTGGTAATATACCTTTCTACTTACCATTCAATACGTATTTACTATGTACCTGGTATCACTCTAAGACTTAATAGAGACTGTCTCTTATCTCTGAAGAGTCAGTGTTCAGGCTCAAACAAAATACAAATAGTTAGTAAACCCCACAGAGCTGGAATAGATCAGTAAATGGATAGCAAAAATTATTTTTAGCTAAAAACATTTATTTATTTTATGGGTATGAGTATTTTGCCTGCATGTATGAAGAGAATGTTTGGTCCTCCGGAACTAGGGTTACAGATGTTTGTGAACTGTTATATGGGTTCTGGGAACTGAAACTTGATCTTTTGTCAGAATAACAAGTACTTTTAACCTACTAGCCATGTCTCCAGCCCCTAAACAGCAAGAATTCTTACTGCAAGACCCAGGATGGTTATAGAAAAGAGGTTCTCTGGATAGCATATCTACTAATGCCTTCATGGTAGAGAGGTGGGGGAGTCACGTGGCTGCTTTCTTTCCTGTGTCCTTTCTCTGTTTCTATGGTTTGGGTTTCACAAATCTAGAATCCTTGTTTTTTGCTCCTTATTGTCTCTGCTCAACTTGGATGACCGTCATCGTGTGCCTACACAAATCCACTCCTTTCTCCAGCCTAGGAAAGTTTCATCTTCTCAATGAACTCAAGTCATTCTCACATTACTCCTGCCACCCTTACCTGAGCAGGATCACACCTTCTATCGATGATTTTCTTTTTATGATGCTTCATGTCGGTCCTCTCCTCTCAGAGTGAGGTCTCTGTCAACGGGCCTGTCATAAAACCCTGTGGTCCTCTATGGCTAGCTGTTCACTACTCCAGAGCCTTTTTTGGGTGATGGCAGTTTTTAGAAGCTCATGTATTTTCCAAATTCTGAACACACATCTGGATAAGCGGTCCAGGACTAAAGAGGTAGAGCAGATACTCGGTAATGGCAGTAAGAATCTGTGTGTGTGTGACAAACCCAGAGAGTTACAAGAGAAAATTACACACTTATGGGCAACCGGGAAACACTGGTCACTGGTGATCACAGAGTAATAAAACAGAAATAGCTCCTGGAATCCACATAAGCTAAACTCTCCATGTAGCATGTCATTTTTTTTTTGTCTTTATCATAATGTTACCAAGTGAGGTCATTGTCAACATTTTATGGAAGGCGAAACCCATCTGGGAAGATAGTGACTTATCTTTGTCTATTATTTATGACCAAGAAAGGTCTCAGATTGGATTTCTTGAGTCTATCTCCATGTCTTATACTCTGTGATAAGTGATAATAGTTTTGATTGATTCACTTATTTGATATGTGTGGCACACGCAATGCATCAAACTGATTGGTTGTTAGATGCATGTGAGCAAATCAGAAAGTTACAGCTCTCAAGAAATTTGGAGGGCAATGAAAACTAAAGCCATCGTGATAAACATAAACATACTGACTTATTAAAAACACAGGGCCGCAGGGCGGCGGTGGTGCACACCTTTAATCCCAGCACTCAGGAGGCAGAGCCAGGCGGATCTCTGTGAGTTCGAGGCCAACCTGGTCTACAGAGTGAGATCCAGGAGAGGCACCAAAACTACACAGAGAAACCCTGTCTCGAAAAACCAAAAAAACCAACCAAACAAACAAACAAAAAAAAAAAACCCCACAGGGCCTAATGGTAGCATTTCACTAGCCAGGGTTTATTGCACAGTCAGGGTGAGAAAAGGAAGCCGGGAGGCAATGCTTGAGGCACTTGCCCTAGTTAGCTAATGAAAGAATTAAGATCAGAGAAAGGATCAACGGGACGGAATGAGCAAAGGGACAGAGTTGTGCAAAAAGATGGCACAGCTCTTTGAAATGTGCTTTCCCAGGACTTAGCACAGCCAGTTCCCTGACAGGATCAGCTGTGGGTGCCTAGATTATTCTTCAGTGAAAGTCAGGTTGTCCTATCAGCTTGGAGAGATGTCTGTACCTATTGGCTATTGTCCCCTCCCAGGGCCCTCTTAACCTGTGCAAGGCTCGACAGGGAGAACCGCATCCAAAGACCAAGCAACATAGGAGTATAAAGACCCAGATCATGATCCCTTCTAGGAATCTTCTGAAAGATTCAGGCTTTCAGGAGTCTCTGTGGTCTTGGCCGAACCTGTTTCTGCTCACCTTTTTCTTTGTTCCACTTCTGTGCCCATCCTCTCCTTTCCACAAACAGCAGTCCCCAAAACCTGCTTTAGTAAGTAGAGGGCACACTCCAATCCTTGGCATCTACTTCCTGATAAACCCAGGTAGACATAGTTCTCTGAGATGGTACAAAATAAAATGGGGTTTGGAACTGGATCAGTTACTGCCTCACCGGAACAGGGCCAGGCCAGGCACAAAATGAAAGCCTCTCTTCTCGATGGTGAGGTGGGATGGTGTAAATGTTGATGGAATGCATTAGCTAGTGCTGGTGTAGATGCTTTAAAAAATAAGGTGGACATGGAAGCTGCAAAATGATAAAAAGTTACAGCCATTTTCTGAGTTTCTTTTTCTAAAAGAAGGCTGTCAGAAATTTTCAGAGCATTGAAAGCAAGTAGATCAGTAAAGCATAGGACATTTTAGGTACCATACAGAAAGTCCCATTTTCTCTAGTAGGAGGGCATTCAACTCTGACTACCAGAATGAAAATGTAATGATCAAAGTATCCAAGCTCTGCAGGTTAAATTTCTAATCAAGAGAGAATGTCTAAGGCAAGATTAGGACACTGGCTGGAAAATAATAAGACTTTGACGTATTCATTTAGTATCTATGTAGAAGCACACAAAAGTCTTGAATTCCAAGAATCCCTACCATCCTACAAGACTGTGGAAGTGCCCTACCCCCAACAAGAGCTCACAACCCTCCACTCTTGAAGGAAGATAACTCAGAGCCTTCTCCCTGCAAGAAATGTGTGTCTCCATCAGGATGTATCCCTACTTCCCCTCGTGACTGCTTGGCAGACAACTAAGGCCAGGTTCCAGTGTAATTAAGTCAAGGATGTTCTAGATTCTCTAAGAAGGGAAGAAAGATACTACACCTTAAATGAGCTGCAAACACTAGCCACCATGCACCAGTAGGATGTGAGAAATGAGCATTAGATTGCATGTTGAGGATGTTTGATGAGTGAAACTAAGTATAATATGGAGTTTGATATGAGAATTTGTAATTTTGAGGGCACTTATTCAATATATAGGATCTATAATACTGGTAAAGACCTCAGGAGGTCATATAAACTCACTTTTCCACACGTGATTATCACCCTTATTTAGAAGAAGTGATCCAAAGTCAAACAATGTATACAGACTTGTCAGTAACTCAGGTTGTGCTTGTGGTCTGATTGACAGTCTAAAGAAAGAAAAGTATGGGTTGGGGATTTAGCTCAGTGGTAAAGCACTTGTCTAGCAAGTGCAAGGCCCTGGGTTCGGTCCTCAGCTCCAGAAAAAAAAAAAAAAGAAGAAAAGTATGAAGATCAGGGGTGCCAGGATCAAGGAATTTAGATAAACATATGAGTAGATTCAAATCATAAAAATCACACAAAGAATCCACCAAATAGAACTCAATATAGAATGGGTACTAAGTAGACTGGTAGCCAAAACAAGTCAGCCAGGTCTACTTCATCAACAGGGCAAGACAGTGCAGAGATTCCTCTTCCTTGTATTCTTGCTGAGACCACTTCAGGTTTAACTAGAATTTGATCTCCTTGATGGAGATTCCCATGGAAAATTACCAAACTCTATGCTAGGACCCTGAAGTCAAGATGCCCCAGCTGACTTAGCTTCTGTTAAACTGCTTACTTGTGTAAAGCTACCCTGCAACTGATGAGTAAGATGCCATGATATGGTTTTTCCCTTCAAAAACTCTGTGCTCTGGACTCTCAGGGCTATACCTGGGTCCCTGAATACCTGAGTGTAGTTCCAACCAGCAGGAATAAAGACTTTCAGTTGGCTATAAGCTGTGTCTGAGTGGTCATCTCTGGTAGGATCTCCAAATCATACCTAAAAACTGGCATAATGGGTACATGAACAAGGTGGTTAAATTGGTGAGAACGAAGACTATACATGTGTCAAAGCAATGATGGGCTCTTACTTATCAAGGATTGCTTGTTGGTGCTGCGGAATATCCAACTTGACAGTGACAGTTCGTATCCAACCTGACAGTAGCAGTTTGTATTAGGGCACCATCCCCTAAAGAGACCAACTCACCACTTTATTTGTCTTTCTTGTGAGTAACTTACCTACTGCCCAATGGTTTATGGAGTGTTTGATGCAATGGCATAAGATCTTACATAATAATTCATCAGAATTCACTAGCAAGCACAGCAGATATGCTATCCAGCCACAATGATGGAGTCCTCTAGACATATTTATATTTCCTTATTACACAGAAACCAGGGCCCTAATGGTACATCAAATTTCCTTTTTGAAAGTTCATCTGAAATCCCAGCTCAGAGACAGTTCCTAAAGCCAGGATGGAATGCCAACTTCCAGGATCAGTATATAGATCGATATGGTGCTATACCTCCCTTCCTCCAAAAAGGCTTTATCGAGGAATTAAGGGATAGAGCAAATGTGGTCCTACTTTTCATATCTCCCAGTGACCTACTAGAATAATTTGTACTTCCCTTCTGTACAAATACAGGGATCATATATTTTATGATCCTGACTCTAGAAGGGAGAGCACTTCTGGCAATATCATTTTGTGGCAAAGAACCAGAAGACAAGAGGAGTTATTGTTTTGGTAAGGTAATTAACCAGTCAGCAGGTATCTGAAGGCCACAATTATATAATAAGGCAATGAAGAGTAAGTCTGGCACCAGGCAGCCCACTTCTGGATGTTCCTGTGACCATTTAGAATCGCAAATAGAAAAGAAAAATGCAGTAATTCTGATTTGATGAAGGCATGGTAATAATCAGAGACTAAGATTATCCAAGGCTGAGGCTCTGGGTCACAGCATCAGAAAGTAACTGACCATCAGAGAAGAGAGATGAACATGAGAAAAACCTAGAATTAATAAGGGAGGGAGATGGTGAGGATATGTAGTGATTTTTGACAGAAGTATTTACAGCTTACTCCACTGATTTCTGAGTCTCAGTCTACCTTAAGACGAGAAGTCCATGTAGGGCAGTGGTGGCTCACACCTTTAATCCCAGCACTTAGAAGGCAGAAGCAGGTGGATCTCTAAGTTCGAGGCCAGCCTGGTCTACAGAGTGAGCTCCAAGACAGCCAAGGCTACACAGAGAAACCCTGTCTTGAAAAACCAAAGAGGGAGGGGGAGTCCAAAAGAGTGTTCAAGAGTTACTTGGAATATAAAATGGATAAATTTGAATGGAGCAGGGCTTAACTGTGTTAGACATGGGATGCTACATTCAGATTGCTCCTCAGTGAAAGGTTCTTCCTGCTCCTCAAATGCTATCAGAACTCACCAACTGTCAGTCCATTCTCAGGGTGCTTAAACTAAAGAGAGCCCTGTCACCAAAGTTATGTGCATGCTATGGATGCCCATACCCAATGACTGGCTGATGCAGGACTATAAAGGCCAAATCCTCTCAGTCCCACTCAGGATAACTTTGAGGGTCCACTTCAGTTCCAGAATTCTCTGTAAAACAGGCCAGGAAAGATTCTGTACCCGTGTCTCAGTCAACGGCTTCTGCCTAATCATTTTCTTTGTCTACTCCAGACGGTTCACTGACCCAAGAAGTCCATTCCATAAGCAGCCTGTTTTCCCAGCTCCTCGGAATTTCTCAGTGTCACTTAATCTGCAACTGGCAAGAATGTCTCCAGAGGGAAACGACAAATTCAAAGTCACGTATGTATTCGAGAAAAACGATGCTTTTGATTTCCAAAAGCAATATGGTAAAGAGATGTTAAGGGGCCACAGGTCAAGCCATTTCATGAAAATAAAGCTGCTCAAGCTTTGTGTCCCTCTTTACTAGAGATTCTGTCCAAGAATTTGCCAGGGAGAGGACTGGAATAAGTTCACAGTTAGGTTTGCTGCTTTGTATGGCAAACACACAGCTAAGTCCCTGCCTTGCTGCGACAGCTCCCAGAGGCAGTGTTTGACACCAGGAGGCCCCCAAAGGGGGGGACAGCAAATGACAAGATCATAAATAAGGCAGTAGAAGATAGGGCACAGCTGACGATACCTTGATGAAGACTGCAAGTAGCCAAATTTTCGTCCCAAATAACATAATCTTGGCAGACAAATGGAATTCTGAAGACAGAAGAAAAGCTTCAAGTGTTTACATAATTTCAACAGGGGAAGACTGTACTGATTCTAGGAAGGGTGGGACCACCAGAGAGAGCCTGGCTACCACGCTGTGATGATTACCCCTAACATGTTGGAAATTCACCTTTAAACCTTGTTTGAGTCTCAAAGCACAATAGGCAATTCATTCGTTTCCTCCCACAGGACCTGGTGCATGTGGCCATCTCCTGAGGAAGGCAATCATCACCTCAGGGTGGTCTGCCTGAGCATCCTTCCAGCCCTGATTTACAGGAAGTTGGATCCTTGTGACTGTCTCAGAAGGATAAGCACAAGATTGGGAAGCAAGATTGGGAAGCATTCTTGTGATAACACTTCTCAGTTTGACACACACAACTTCTAATCCCACAAAATACCTTCTTAAATTATTTCGTCTTCATTAGTTATTTCCATCCCAACTTCTAAACAGAAGAATTTCTGTTAATTTTCTACTGATTTTTCCTTAAGCTCATTTCTTCAAGGGCTGAATTGCATTCTTTTTGTATGCTATAATACAGGGAGCTACTCATATTCCAAGAAAGGCATAGTCTAGACTCACCAGGTAGCATCTTTAGAAGCCAGAGTAGAGCTGAAAACAGAGATTGAAATGATAGGCCAAGGACTGAAAAAAAATAGCCCAAAGCATTTTCTCTAAAGCAATGACCCCACTTCTGTATATCTGCACTCCAGACCTCTGCTGCCTCCTCAGTGAAGCATTCCATATCAACTCAGACTGAACTCCTCGGGCACCTAAGTAAAGAACACTTCTTTTTAATTCTATATAGTGCTTACCAAGGGCTGTATTTTTGCATTCTCAAAGACAAGAGCCATGTCTTCTATATCTTGGACTTAAGTAGAGCACCTTGCATAAACTAAATATTGTGTATTATTGAAATGAAATCAAATGAAAATAAAATAAATAGAAACAATAGTGCCATAAGAATAATCCCTCTAAACAACAGAGGAAGAAGAAAAATACTCTTTTTCAAGGTAAGACTTGAGCTAGTTTTCAGAATTCCTATTTACTAGGTATAAGCAATAGGCCTTTTGATTGTTTTCTACGTGTGTTTTTAAAATAAGGATAACATGAAAGATGAAGGCAATGATGTTTATGAGTCATAGGGTCCCCATAAGAAGCTTCTAATGTCTTTTCCATTATGATTCTTAGTAACATAAGAACACACAAACAACAACAAAAAAAAAGAAGAATATTCCCACCCACAGAAGAAAACAGAAAGCTAAGTGTACGAGGGAGTTGCTATCTTGGCCATGAATCAAATTGGGAAGAACTGCACAAAGCGTTTGGGAAATGCAAAGCAGATAAGCCAGGAGATTAGCAGAAAAGAAATCTTGCACAGCCATGTAGGTGGGATGCACAGTAACGAGGAGAGAGCATCCTAGAGAAGTGAGGAAGTGTTCCGTGCAAGGAAGCAGTCTGGTTATGAAATGTCACAATCACGGTCATGAAAAATGCCCAAGGTGAGCCAAGAACAATTCCGAGGAAGCTGAGGTGTAGGTGAAGGCATCCGGGTTGGGGAGAGAGAAAGAAAAGAAAAACAAAACTGCGAGCGAGGAGGGAGGGGTGGAGAGAAGACTGGGATAAATATGGTGAGGTCAAGGGAATGAGAGCTGCCTTGGAAGACAAAGGCTGCTGCTGTTCACTGGTCCACCTGCTGAGCTCAAGTCAACAGGTAACATGGAAAAAGCTCCCTTCTCACTCATCAACTGCACCCAGCCCTTGCCAAGTTCCCGTAAAGGACAAGGAGATGCCATTCAGAGGTCATGGAAAAGAATGTAGACATATATAAATGCTATTGGCTATTTTTCTAAAAATATGAGGTGTGCTAATTGGACTCAGTGGAGTATTAAAAAAAAAATAGAGTCCATAAAGTAGGAAGGGAAACATGGGGGTGCCAGTGGGGGAAGGGGAGAGAGGAGGGGTGAAAGGAGGGAGTGAGGGATGGATAAGAGCAAAGTACACAGTAGATGCATATAAATTTTCAAAGAATAAGTAGGAAACATATGTTTAAGGGACCACTTATACTGCCAAATGGTAAAAGTGAGAAATAAGCACATAGCATAAATCGGAATCCAGTCAAATACACTTGTGCCTAAGAAACACAAACCCTATGCAGCTGACTATTCCAGAGACCTCGCTCCTCTCTTGCGTGTGTGTTTACCTAACACTATGGCGCTGCTCTCTGCCACCTCCTCTCTCTGCAGTTTCAGTTTCCTCTTACTAATTAGCTCTCAGGACTGAAAATGAGATTCAGAGAACAAGGCCCCCTAACTCCTCTTAGCCCAGCCTGACACTGTTCTCTCGGGCATTGGAGATGGAAAAGCCTGGAAGAGGGCAGCTAAAGAACAGGAAGTTTGCACAGTCTTAAACCCTCACGGGCTCAAACAAAATTCCCGTTTGAAACTGCTAGGCGCTATAAAGCGGAAACCATTTTCCATTGCCTGAAAGCACGCTGTAAGAAATTGGCGATTACGGAGAGGAAGAAAATTAATGACTTTCAACTCCAGATTCTGCATCCTTCCTTGGCAACCCCTGGGCCTTGGCCTAACATGAACCTCTCTCGTGGAAATGAAACTAATAGCAGAGAACATTTGAAAGACATGGAATTAAATCCATTAAACTGATAGATGCGTGTTAGAGGTCTAAGGGCACCAACATATATGTGTTTTGTTTTGTTTTTTTTCTCAAAGTGGCAATTTTATTGTACTGTTACATTTTTGCTCACATGTTTGCTCCTCATCTATCTGGAATAAAACATCTGAATAGGTAAAGTGATTCACAGACTTACAGGACAGTTGTTTGGTATATGCCTAGGTTGGGCATTCCTGAATTAAATGCTTAGAGTAATTGGCATGAAGCTAGAAAAAAAAAAATGTTCCAGATTTTGGCACTCAAATGGTCCTAGTTACATACCTTAAGCACGTTAACCGCACCACACATCAAAGAAACAATTATTCAGTATTACATGGCTCCTTCCCGCTGATTCAGCAAGCTGACTGCCAGCACCTTTTTCTTTACCCATCCACTAAGCTGGAAGCAAAGGACATTTTTAGAACAACGTGTCCAGTAGGTTGAAATCCATTTTACTATCTGGAAATATGACACATACATTGTTTTAAAGGTCAATAGCTCTGTGATCCCATTTCAATAGAAAGTAATTTGAACAATTGCAGTGAAGTCCCATTCCTTTTATTCCCACACTCCTCATAAGGGAGAGACCCTTTCTGACTTAAAAAAAAAAAAATGTTTATTTATTGTGGGAGCCTGAGGAAGGGCACATGTCATGGCACATGAGTGTCAGTAGAGAAGCAGCTCAGTGAGTGAGGCCATGAGCTGGGCCACGGGAGCTGAGCTCAGGTGGTCAGGTGTGGCCACGGATACTTTGAGACATCATGCTGGCCAACTTCACTGTTTACATGGCGATTTTAATCGTTCCTTTTAGTGCTTTGGCTGACTATGATCAGAATAGAATTCTCTCTGAGAAGTCATGACCTTCTCTTCATTTTTAAAGTGCTTTTATTTTTTTGAGATTATAATAAAATTATACTAATTCCCACCTCCCTTTCTTCCTTCAAACTGTCCCATGGTACCCTCCACCTTCTCTTTCAAATTCATGGTCTCCTTTTGTAATTGTTGTTGTTGTGTGTATGTCTGTGTGTATATGTGTGTGTGTGTGTGTGTGTGTGTTTGTGTGTGTGTGTAAACATATAAATATTTATAAACACAACCTGCTCATTCCATATAATGTTACCTATATGCACAGGATTTCAGGACTGACCATTTGCTATTTGATGTGCTTGCTCTTTCTCTCTCTCTCTCTTTCTTTCTTTTTCTTTCTTTCTTTTCTTTCATCTAATTATTGTTCAAAATCCTTAGATTTAGAGATTTCAGGAATTGATGCAAAGCAAAACCAAGAAAAAATGTGCAATTTTATGTTAATTTATTTTCTATTAAATTTTATTTCTTTTAAAGAAATAAAATGGAAACAGAATGGAGGGACAATGCCTACCCTTGAATTAAAAGGAAACAATGCTATAAGATGAGATGATTTCACACAGTGGAAGGATGCCAGGGAGAAACTCAGGAGATGAATAACATTTCCCTCTTGTACAAGATGGCTCAAGTTTCTCTGTTATTGCCAATTTGAATTCTCCCTTGGGCAATCCCAGATTCAAGATGTATATCCAATAATCCTTTGCTTAAAAGATAAAAGGAAAGTGTTTTTTCAGATAAACCGATAAAGTTGATTTTGATTTGGTTATGATAGCTACATTTGAACAATTAATAATTAATTCACAAAGTAAAAGCTTCGTTGTAGTCGATGGATAAACTGAATAGAGAGTATTTAATTGAATTGCTGTAAACAAGGGGGCACAGAGGTAGAGAATGACTTGAGTAGTGACTCGGTCTTGACCTCACTCTCTAACGAAAGGAAGAGAAGCATGCCCCTTGTGGGGAAATATTAAACCATCAGAGCCTATTGTTATTGACTGAAGTAAGCACTAAAAAGGGAAATATGTTTGATATGTAAACCTGTTTTCATCTCTTAATACATAGTTAATGATTGAAAGTTTGGGAAATCTGAACATCATTTGGCTGATCCGTTTATCAAGATGCCCAGTTAAAATCAGAAGTAGTGACAGCTCATAATAATTTAGATAGATAGATGAGTGGGAAAGGCAGATAAACATTAATAAATATATACATATAGATATATAGACATATAGATCTATGATTTGATACTAATCCAAAAAGAACAAACGGACTAAGGTTATCACCTGAATAACAAGGAAGTCAGTGTGGAGCAATACAAATGGTCCACTCATTCCTTTGACAAATAATACACTGCCATTTGCTAAAGGCTCTCAATCTTCTATAAGAAGTTAAAAATTGATCAAAATCAAGCAAACAAACAAACTTAATGTACAGCTTGCAAAACTGAAATTAGGACATCCTTTTGAGATAATATCTCAGGACTAAATTTAAAGCAGTTTAAATGTGCTCGAAATGAGATATCTGGAAGTAAGATGTGGTCTGCTCCATGGGGCAGCAGTAAGGAGCATTTGCGATGAACACTGGAAAGCACATCATCAGCAGGAAACTAGTGGCTTGTGACTCCACCCCACCCACCCACCCAAGAACGTAAGGAAAAGTCTAGGAAATAACTCTCATGTTAAGCACAGATATCCTCCTGGCAGAGGCCCAAGAACTGTTCCAATTGGGTTTTGTTTTGTTTTTTTGTTTTTTTTTTTAAATGCCCACATTAAAACTTTCCATCAGAATTGTGTAAAGTACTGCTGCCAAGCAGGGAGACATGGACCATACAAGGTTTGATGCTTCTGTAGTTAAAAAGAGAAGGACTAGAGAGCAGCAGCTTGTTGTTAGGGAAGAATTCCACTGTGAGTGTCAACCAGAAGAGCTGCTAAACTGAAATGGCCTTACCATCTTTCATTTCTATTAATCAACTCTATTGCAGTCAAGGGCACTGAGAGAAAGCCACGTGGGATCACAGCCACTAATAACACAAATGATAGCGTTCCCTGCACCTTCCTTAGATGGAAGGCTTTGTGTTTTCACAAAGCGCTTTGCAGCCATTATCTTTTTAATTCTTACAACACCCGAGGTATGTAGGAGGTATTACCTCACTTTGCAAGTGTTGAGGTTGAGGTTGGTGAAGTTTGACTGGCCCACAAGTCAACAGAGGAACTGCATCTACTGGCACTCAGAAAATGTCTTAAAGAAGATATGAACCCCGGTGAAATACTGAGTGTTAGGATTCTGGTCCTCATATGTAGCAATGATATAACCAGGAAAAAGAAAATAAAACTACAATATTAAATAAAGACATTAAGCAAGATGATAATGATCCTTAACAAACTCTGAAATACATTGAGAGAAAGTAAATTAATATCCTCTCTCCAAGGATGCATAGAAAAACAAAAAGGAATAAAATTTGCATAGAGTAACAAAAAGGAACAGAAGTCAAACTTCTGAATTAAAGTAGAAATTATTTTAAATGTTGTTTTAGGGGGCTGGAGAGATGGTTCAGCATCTAAGCGTGCTGGCTGCTCTTGCAGAGGACCGAGGTTCATTTCCCAGGGTCAGTGCAGTGGCTTTAACCATCTGGAACTCCAGTTCAAGGAGACCACTGCCCTTTTCTGGCCTCTGAGGGCACCAGGACCACATGTGGAACACATATATACATGTAGGCTGAACACATACACACTTAAAATTTTTAACGAATTGTAAAGATCTTTTCTAAAATATAAGAAAAGTCTGTTATGGGCTATTTTGTGACAATAACATCAAACTAACTGGAGTTCTGTCAGCTTGAATACTCAGGTTCATACTCATTTTTGCTTCTCTGTTTAAGGATTGTACCTAAGGGTCTTATACATGTAGGCACATGCTCCACAACTGAGCTATCCTGTCAGCCCCAAGTCTGAGTTGTTTTTTTTGTTTGTTTGTTATTTTTCGAGACAGGGTTTCTCTGTGTAGTTTTGGTGCCTGTCCTGGATCTCGCTCTGTAGACCAGGCTGGCCTCGAACTCACAGAGATCCACCTGGCTCTGCCTCCTGAGTGCTAGGATTAAAGGCATGCACCACTGCCACCCGGCCCAGGTCTGAGTTTTTAAACAACACTTAGTAAGCAAAGCAGACATCGCCTGTCAGTTTTAGATCAAGTGCCCACACTAGCTGGCTGCAGAAACAAAAACAAAAAGCAACGGCTGCTTAACTGTGAATGAATGAGCAAATCACTAGCTGCTAAATACACAAATATATACGTAAACTAACTTTTTAAAAAACGAAGGAAACATTTAATTCATCTTCTTCCTTGTGCGAGTCACTAAATTTCCTTAATAAATAATATCTAAATCAGATCTAACTCTTTGTCCAAGAGAACAGGAGAACACTCATGGAAGAAACATGTGAACAATGATGGTGATTTTCATGGTGGAAAAGCCAAGTCTCTCCAGATGGCCTCCGGCAGCCTCAGTTCCTACTACCTTGCACAGCTCACCTCACTCCAGGCATGCATCTCCATGCATTTCGGCTCCACCTGAATGAACCGGCATCCCTTCTCCTTCCGTCAATGTGTGCATATTCTACCTGCCTTTTGAACAGCAGGTTCTAGGGACCCAGCTTCAAGGAAGCACAGGGATCCTGAGCACTCTTCACTCCAGCTGCTGAGTCAGGGGTCAGAAGCAAGGGACAGAGGGAAGGAATCTCACAGTATCCATGCACTGTGCTGAATAACTTGGTCATTTTTTTCCAAGTCCAGCTTTCATTCTGAGCCAGGCAGTTTATGTGTTTGCCATTTGTCTACATAATAACTATGTATTTTATAATTATAGGAATATTTGTTTACATGATTATCTTGAGTGTACCTTCAGTCCATGTGTCTATTATATATACTGAGGTTTGTAAGAAACACACTGGAGGCAATGCTCTGTTTCTCCACCCAAAGCCCCACCAAGGTAAGGACCACGGCTGTCTTCTCCCTGCTTTGAGAAGGCTGTGGGAAATCGTCCTCATGGCCATCCCCATTTGGAACTCTCTGACTTGAATAAAGATATCTCAGCTTTAGTGGCCATGCTGTTTACTGATTTTCTACATCAACACCGAGAGTGCCCTTTTTCTGACTCAGTACGGATCAGAAAGGCTATCACAGCTACTGTGGCCAGTCTCTCAATATCACAGCCTAGCTCAACATTCCCTCTTCCAAACGATAGTCAACTCTTCTATGAGGATTATTGACTAGAATATTCCCTGACAAATACTTGCAAGTGTGTTTCCTTTTCAGAATCTATTTCCTGTGGATATCTCCTACTATATAACCATCATATTAACTAATGTTTCCTGCTGATAACTCAAAATAAGATACAAAGTATATTAGCTCAAATTCTGGACAGATTAAGAATGTCTTAGTTATGTCTAGAGTTTGAGAGACATAAGGCAAATGATTTATAATTCAGTAAGAAATAAAACTTTCTAAATTAACTCTGCATTTCCAGAAACCTAGATATTAGGAGATTAGGATGATTTGGTTTAGAAATATATCAAGTCTCCTCAAGTATTTTTTATATGTGTATGTATGTGTATGAGTGTATATGTGTTTGCATGTATGTGTATATGTTTGTATGTGTGTATATTATGTATGTGTGTTTAAGTATCTAAGTGTAGTTATGGGTATATGTGTGTGTGCATGTGTGTATGTGTGTATATATGTATTATGTGTATGCATGAGTATGTGTGTGTATATCTACATATGTGCATGTGTCTTGTATGTGTATGCATGTATGTATGTATATGTGATGTGTATGTATATATGTGTGTGTGTTTGTGTGTATATTGTGAACCGCATTATTTTCATAATTTCTTTTTCATTAAGTTTATGTAGCTATTACCTTTGGTTACCTACCAGAATTGGATGGTAAGAGCCTATTGCCAAAGACAGCACACACCTTAGTTGCAGACTAATGGCAGTTGGTGACTGCTGCAGGGGAGGAAGTCCTAGTCTTCAGTAAAGAAGACCTGATTAAACCCAGTGAAGCCACAGACCAAAACCAAAGCAATAAGACATACTAGTGGGATGGATGTTTAGGAGGAATGTTTGTGGGGGTGGGAAGGAGGGTAAGAGGGACAGAGTGAGGACAGTGAGCATTTAGTTCCTGTTGTGGGACAGTTGTACACTGTGTGTGGATGTATTGCTGTGATTGGTGGAATAAAGAGCTGAATGGCCAATAGGAAGACAGGAGAGGATAGGCGGGACTTCCAGAGAGAAAGAGGAACAGGAAGAAGAGTTTAAGCATGTGGATTTTGTCAGCAGACTCGGAGCAAGTCAGACATGCTGCACTGAAGAAATGTAGCCAAGCCATGTGGCCGAATGTAGATTAAAAATATGGGTTAATTAAGTTATCAGAGCTAGTTGAAAAAAAGCCTAAGCTAAGGCCAAACTTTTGTAAGAAGTCTCTGTGTCATTATTTGGAGGCTGGCGATCCAAAGATAGTCTGACAAAGGTTACAAGTTCCTATTAAAAATGAGCCTTCCACGCCATTCATTTTTGCCAGTGTTCTGTTAAATGGCGGGTTAATTTTCAGGAACAATAATCTAAACTACCATTTTAGATGCTGAATTCTATTCTCAATCAAATGTAGTGCCACATATTCAGACTTAACCAACCTGATGGATTTTACTAAGAACCACTCAGAGCTCACTGACTTGTCCTGCATTTGGTTGGCATACCTCCAAAGCCCATGCATTTCTCTTCCGAAGTGGAGTCTTCTAATCTCTTGTTCCCCCAGAGTGTCAAGAAGCCACTTGAGGATGGATATTTGACTGTTGAATCTTTGGAATCTACCATGACACCCCGGGCCACAGACCTGCCTTCCTTTCTTACAAAGCAACAAAGTGTTAGATGGCTCTCTGCCTTCCATAGTCTTCATCATGCTCAAAATGAGCCATGCAATCAGTTGTGGGAAACAAACCATGATTTTCATACTTTTGCAGTCCTGAGGATCAAGTCGAAGGCTGTGTACATTCTAAGTAAGCAGATACTTTGCCTACTGAACCGAACCTCTAGCCCTGCATTGTGGGAGAAGAAGCTAGAGAGGAGGGTAGGGACAGGACAAAGTACTTGTCTTCTCTGGTAAAATTCTTGGACGTGGAGCATAGGAACAAGGAGTCACTTTTGTTAAAACGAGAGTCAGACTTATATGTGTTTTAGCACCATCATTCTAGCTAAAGTATAAAAGAAGAAAAGGGAGGAGGCTGTGAGGAGGCCGTGAGGAGACCATGAGGAGGCTGAGAGGAGACTGTGAGGAGACCGTGAGGAGACCATGAAGAGGCTGAGAGGAGACTGTGAGGAGGCTGTGAGGAGGCTGTGAGGAGACTGTGAGGAGGCTGTGAGGAGACTGAGGAGACTGAAGAGGCTGTGAGGAAGCTGCTACTGTTGTGTCAGGAAGAAGTGTTGTGAGGACCCTGTATTAGTCCAAGAGGTGGAAGGAAAAGAGAGATGCTGAGCTGGAGCAATGGCCCTGTATGTGGCTTCTGTGGGCTGTGCTCAGAGAGCCTCTGGGTTAGCTGGTTTCTGGTTAGCTTTGACCAGTAATATTTACAGTGGGGAGACTGAAAAACAGAAAGAAAAGGCCAGTGTATTTCTCTCTCTGGGCCTCAGATGACACGGACAGCAGCAGTTGTATTTCCTCCTTGGCTTCAGCAGCCCCTGTGTATGTACGCCCCGGTCCTGGCTTCTGCCCAGGGATCCCACCCCTGGCTATGGAAACACCACTTCCTCTCTTTGTCCCTGCAGCGGGGCGCTGATTATAGCTTCCTGCTGCAGCTAACGTGAGTGGCCTCATTTTGTGTTTGGCATCTCACCTTTTCCGTCACCCGAACAAGCCACAAGCCTTCTCTCTCCTGAGATAGATTAAAAAGGTGTTCTTTTATTGGATGGGGCCTAACTGATACAAGAAGGACCACATTTCAGAAGTAGAACTCTGGGAACTTTCTGAATAACCCTTACTGCCCAACTCCAAGCTGGCCTCCCTCGTCTCTAACAGATGTTTGCTGGGTTGACTCCCCAGTCAACTGGCTGTACCCTCATTACCTTCTTCCATGGGAAGTTGGTTGTATTACCACAGAAATGAAAGATCAAAAGCAATAGGATGCTGGCATAAGAGGCCGACAAGTCTCTGCAGGGCTTTCATGCCATAGGAACCATTTATGTTCTGGATCTCCCAGGCCTCAGACTTCCAGAACGAGAAACCAGTCACTCAAGGCCAGATCCAAATCGTTCCGGCGTCAGGACTTGATGAGGATCCTGACCGCGGTAATCTAACAGAATGAAGTTTTAAGACACTCCTTTTGTCTTGCAGAACCAAGACAAAGGGAGGCCAGTTTTGAGGGACAGGAAGAGGACATAAACGCTCAGCACATGACTGTCTGGGCCGCAGAGACCCGCAGAGCACAAGAACTGGACAGAGCATGCTCAGTGAGCCTGACCACCGAAGAGGAAGGATGCCCCGTGGCACGCTGACGGTGTGGCCGCCGTGCTGTTGGAGCTGCCGGGCAAGACCTTGCCGAAGAGAGAGCGGAAGCACAGCGGCCCTTGAGCTGCTCACCAGTGTTATCACGATCTTACAGGCGGGATGGACTGCAGCAGTTCTCAACCTGTGGGTCGCGACCCCCGGAGTTGCCTCGAGATATTTACATTACCATTCATAACAGTAACAAAATGACAGTGATGAAGTAGCAACGAAATAATCTTATGGTTGGGGAGAGGTCACCACAACATGAGGAACTGTCTTAAAGGGTCACAAGCGTCAGGAAGGTTGCGAACCTCTGCTCTAGAGGATGTCTTTATTTTCCTCCTCCATTTTCTCCCTCGTTAACATTTTACTGTAGTGTGTTTGTCACAACTAAGAGAAAAAAATGTCAATACATTACTGCTCAATGAACTCCCTGCTTCCTGTGAAATTCACTAATATCTCTCGGGCATCCCCACCCATCCCCACCCCCCCCCCCCCCCACCCCCCAGGATACCACTGAAGGATGAAAAGCCTCAGGTGGACTGAGAGCATCCAGACTGGAAACTTGACTGATAATGGCACCTGTGGTTGCTGAGCTCCAGGGAGCTCCTGATAAGAAGATAACAGACCAACCTCCTTTGGCCTTTACCACTTGGAAACTGCAGGGGAACTGACCTCACATGGAATCTTCCATCCCCAAAGTTCGCCCCTCCACCCTATAAAATCCCCAAGCCCACTGAGCTAATAGCAGGATCTCTGCTCCCTCTGCAGAGACCTTTACCTTTCAACTGTTCAGATTAAAGGACAGTTCTGCTTCTCTTTCTTTCAATTCCACATTGCCTCCATCAATCATTCATGATCCGACCACCATTACCTTAGCATTGAAAAACATTTCATTTTCATTTTCAACCGATACTAATTGTTCAGGAGAAATTTTTGTTCTCATTTATCTTATTAAAGGAATATCCAAATACCAGAATTATGACTAGTATCCCAAACTTCAGTGACATTCCTCAAGGAGAGGCCAGGCTGAGCTCTCGTAGCTGTGAGAGTTTCTCAGAGTGTGACCAGGCAGAGGAACCAAAGGGTGGAAAGTCACGGGACTGAAATCTCAGCCTGTGATTTTTGTCTGTGCAGCTTGGAAAAATACCTAATGTCTGATTCCTGTAGGCCTTAGAGCTCTAAAATAATAGGGGATCAATTACAAATAGGTCTCAGGGTGGTTTTGCTTTGCATTTCCTAGTTGCTAAAGATGCTAAATAACGTTTTGACGTGCTTATTGGTCATTTGTGTTGATGTGAGAAAAGAGGTACCTTAGTCTCTGCTGCCGTGGAAATCAGTACGGCGATTAAAAGGGAATAAAAACCACAATCTGAAGGCTGAAGTGTCATACGACCCAGCTATCCCATTCCTAGGTATATGCAGAGAGGACTGTAAGTCACCTACCACCGACAGGCTCGCTCTTCACCTTTCACTATTCATAATGCCGAAGAAAAAGGACCAATCCAGATGTCCACCAATAGATGAAGGCATTTTTAATCTGAAAAGGAGCAAGGAGGGGTAAATAGGAGAACTTGGTGGGGGTGGGGAGGGAAATGATGGGACTACAATCTCAAAATAAAAGAAATAATTTTACCAAAAAGTGAACAAATTAAAAAATGTGGTAGATACTGCACAATGGAGCATCACTCAACCACAAAGAAAGATAAAACCATGATCATTGCAGGAAAGTGGATGGAACTGGAAATTATTATGTTAAGTGAAGTATCTCAGATTCAGAAAGACATAAGCACATGTTTTCTCTCATTAGAGGATACTAGATTTTAATTTTTATTTGTGTGGGGCTTTTTTTGTGGGGGAGTACAGATTATAAAACTAAAAGGGACAATGAGGGGAAAAATAAGTTCTTAAGTGGTGGCGGGGGGGGGGGGGGATAATCGAGAAGACATCCATCATAAAGGGGAACTATTGGAGTGGGGAGGAACCAGTGGAAGGGGGAAAAAGAGGGAAGTGGGAGCTGGGGATCAAGAAAAGGGTGCACGGAATGCCACAGTGAAGCCTGTTAGTTCTTATGCTATTTTAGAACGATTGTAAAGAATATATGTGGATCACTTAGAACTATGCCTGAGTGTGTAGGAAGCATGGGTAGTCGTATTTGCCAGCACCATTACCATTGCTATTCAGTTCTAGAATATCCTGTGGGTTTTGTCTCCTGGACACTTACCATGGTTTCAATGATATGTTTCAGGCCTATCTTAAATTCTAGACTACAGTCCTCATGAGTTCAAGGACAACCCTAACTAACTCAGAGTAGGTCCACAGGAAATAATAACCTTAATTGTTTTACATGCTGAACACAAAGCCTTTGATGCACATACACATGCACGCCCTCTAAATGTAAAAGCTTGAAGGGAGAGAAAGTACAAGAGAGATCCAGATAAAACATCAGGTACACTAAAAAAATTAGAGAAAAGGGGTGGATTTAAGTCAAGCAGAAACAAATTACTTTATAACATTTATTTGACAAATTAAAAATTGTATGTAATGATGGTATACAGCATAATGTTTTGAAACATTATGTAATGACTAAGCTAATTGACGTGTATGCTACCTTACAGACTTTGCACCTCTTTAGAGGTAAGGACACAGAAAATTTACTCTCTCAGCAATATTCAAAAGTGCAGTCATCATTAACTGCCATCACTACATCATATGACTGTTATGGAATATTAGTTTAAGATGCGTTACATTCATTTATACTGTGGAATATTTGTTTAATGATACAAAGATGTGTTGCATTCTTTCATGTTGCATTTGTTTAACTCTGTGAAGCTGTGTTACTTTGCCTGTCTAAAACACCTGATGGTCTAATAAGGAGCTGAACCGTCAATAGCAAGGCAGGAGAAAGGATAGGCGGGGCTGGCAGGCTGAGAGAATAAATAAGAGGCAAAAAAAGAAGAAAAAGGAGTGAGGATCGAGAAAAAAGAGGAGAGGCAGACACCAGGGGCCAGCCACCCAGCCACACAACCAACCATGGAGTAAGAAGGAAAGAAAGGAATAGAATAAAGAAAGGTAAAAGTCCAGAGGCAAAAGGTACATGAGATAATTTAAGTTAAAAAAAAAACTGGCTAGAAATTCAAGAAGTAAGAATAATTCTCTTGTATTTATTTGGGAGCTGGGTGGCAGGTCCCCAAAGAGCAAAGAGTGAATAAAACAAAACAAAAAAAACAAAAAACAACTACATATGACAGAACTCTTAAATGCATTCCATTTTATTTACTTTTGTCTCCCAGGCCTTGTTCTGTGACACTCCATCCCTGCTCACAGTTTACACCCTCACTGAGTATGGTGGTCTGTACCTATAATCCCAGCAGGGAGGCTGAGGCAAGAGGATCACAAGTTTTAAGCCAGCCTAGGGTACATAGTAAGACAATGTGGTTTTAAAAAGCACATACATAAACAAATTCAATTCCTGTTCACTTGCCACATCATACTGAAAATGAGTGTATTTTTCTGAAGTTAGTAACTAACAAAATTTTAGTGGAAAGACATTGCCCTTTCAAGCTCTGGTAGGAAATAACTCTAGAGGGAATTCTATATACATTTCCCAACTGTACCTTTCTCGTAAACTGGCATTAAGATGCACATGACATAGGCAAATGTGATATTCAAATGGCACCGGTGTTTAAGTTCCTTGCCAAATGCCCCGAGAGACTGAGCGTGCTCTGTGTATAAATGTTCTCTTGGGCTCGGTGAATTCTAGACACAGATGTCTGTAAAGTCACCTATATTTCTGCCATAAAAGCAACTTAAAATGTGCTCCACTCTTATCCAGTCCCGCAGTCAAGGAAGTTGTTAAACACGCTTTTTTCCCCCTCCTTTCCTGTAAGCCGCCTTAGCCTTTGAAATATTGCGCGGCAGTTGTCCCCGCTGGGTGGAGGTGGAGCCAGCAGCTGCAGCCCTGGCTGGGCAGTCAGCCCTTTGGTATGCTGCTTCCTTTCACTGTCCTGCTGGGGAGGATCCCACCCATCCTTCGCATTCCTCCTGAGCAAGTTGTGTCAAAGAAGGGCGCGAGAGGAAGCGATTCCCATCCTCCGGGGTGTAATCAGAAGGGAACGTTTTAATTAGCTTCTCAGGATGTTCTTGGTTTCTGCACAGAGCAGCCCTTCCCTCCTGTGGCATTAGAGCAACCCTTTGCGTTCTTTAGGAAGGACAAAGTTTTGCCTTGCCGGGCACCAAAATTCTGTGTATTTACATATAATAAGGAGTCCCGGCGCCTCTCTTTTTTCTACTTTTCCCACAGCTACAACTTTGCATTGATTTGTATAACTACTTGATTGAAGACTGTCTCTGTGATGAGAATTCTATGAAGGCAGTGATAAGTCTGATTTTGCTGTCCCTTGTATCACAAGCACCAGACAATGTGGTTGGCACATGCTAGGTCCTCAATAAACGGGTGCAAAATAAAATAATTAACATGTATTGAAATTTTTCTTTGTGTGGTTTTGTGGTACTGTGTCTGTGTGAAGCTTCTAGAAGGGAGGCTGATGACAGTGTACTATTTTCTTTGTACCAGCTGCTATTCTAATAGCTATAGCGTATGCTGAAACTATTAACTAAAGGAAAACTCATAACAGCGCAAGGAGCTGGTCTGCCATTGTCTTCACTTTACAGATTGGAATCTGAAACACAGAAAGCTTTCTGTGGTCTGGGTATGGTCTATGTTGCCAGATTTCATGATCTGGAGACTCGGTCCCCAGTGAAACCATCCCAGAAATGGGGGCTTGGGGAGAGGTCATTAGTTCTTCTGGGGACCCCAGAAGGGATTGATGGGATACCTTTGTTGCAGGAGAGGCTGGTTGTCACAGGACTGAGTTACTAGAACAGAGATTTCTGGAAAGCAGAATTGGCTCTCTCTGTTCTGATGTTCTCTCACCAAGAAAGCTCTTTTAGCACTTGTGAGTTCCTTGCCTGAACCTTGCACTTTCACTTCAAGACTGTAAGTTGGTAAATCCCTTTTCTTTCTAAATGACTTACCTTCAAGCTTTTGTTGTTGTTGTTGTTGCAAAAAATCATGAAATAGACTAGGAGAAAGAGAGAGAGGTTTGGCAACAGTTTCACTAGAGATGGCAGCAGAGTTGTGAATGAAACAGCCAGCTCTGAAGATGCCTTGACCCACCATGGCTTCCCGCCACCTATGATGCCCTATAAGCGGCTTTGGGGCCCACACGGTATAACTGCCACAGGTGACAGCATCCTCACTGGCCTAGGCAATGACTCTAAGAGCAAGCCTGGACAAATGTGGAAATAAATTCATAAACTGTCTCGGGTATTAACAGGTCCTTGTTTATACACAGCCACTTCACAAGGTCAAAGATTGTACGATCACTAGCAAAATTCAAATAAGTAAACACTCTCCCTTAAATGTCTTTAATGTGAAGTGTAATCATACATGGGTATTGGGTTAATTTCTCTCATTTTTTTTTAAAGTATCACCTTAAGGACAGGTACCTGTGAATATACAAACTAGATGCTCAAACCATTTCAATTCATGGAATTCCATCACATCTCCAGTGGGAGAAGAATAAAAGTTAACACCTACAAAAATATGATTTATGTGCTAGAATCCCAGATGGCCTTTCAAACACAAATGGGCAGAAAACTCTTTCTCCCTGTTCTGAATTCCCAGTGCACACCGAGCTGCTTTTCTTGTCTGTCAGTTAGTACATTCTATTCTTTTGTGTATGCATGTGTTATCTCCCTACAAAAACTGCAAACTCTTTCGAACAGGAACTGGCCTTGCAGTACAAAGGGTGTGCACTGAAAAGGAACAAGCAGAGTATATTGGTATGGAGGTACCACGAACTCTTTGTAGAATCTTGGGAAACTTGTGCAACTTCTTCCAAGCCCCAGTTTCTCTCTTTAAAGTGACTAATCACAGGGCATGGCATTATCAGCTAGAATTCTTTAAGGACTTTATGATTTTGATTCAGCATAGAAAACAGAATGGTATAGGCTTTATGCCAGAAGCCTGTTAAAATTTCAGTGACTAAATAAAAATTCCTCAAGCTCGTCATGGCTCAAAGAGCAAAGTCCAGGCGGTAAGACAGAAAATGTACATATGTGTGCATAACTGGAAAACAAGGGGCAGATCTGTTGTGACTGACTTGGCAACCCTGAGATTCTGTAACCAAGGGAGTGAGGCCACGAAGAAGGCTTAGGGGTGAAGGAGAAAGAAAGGACCTTGAAAGTGAGGCATTAGAGGGGATATCAGGGTGGCGATTGAAAGACCATAAAAGGATCTGGGAAATCCTTGAATCCGTTCCTCCCCCGACACAACCAGGTGTCTACTCGATTACCTGTGAATAATGCTGGCTTGCACATAACAATGTGTTGACTGAACACGGGGTTAGCCTACGCAAGGTAAGTTTCATTCCATTAAAAAAAAAAAACAGGGAAAAGAGCCAGATGTGGTGGTGTACATCTTTAATCGGGAAACAGGTCGGAGGATCTCTATAAGTTGGGGCCAACCTGTTCTACACAGTAACATAGTAAGTTCCAGGCCACCCAGGGCTACATAATTAAACATTGTCTCATAACAAAACCAAACCAAATGAAAACACCACAAATAAGCAAACAAAAACAGCCATTGGTTTCTTTTTTAGGGTGTTCATAGAAAGTGTATAAAGTCAACAAATTAATAAATAGCCAAGTAGGATATTATGTAAGAACTGGAAGGAAGTACCAAGAAAGCAAATGGCTAAAGGAATTAAAAGTAGGAGAATTGAAGAGAGCTTTGAGGAAAAGGGAACGCTGTTTTACAATGTAATTGTCAATATTGGGCATGTACATTTCAATCACCAAAAACCAATTTTTACTGGGAGTGTTAGGCTACCGTCAGCAAACATCAGCAGCTCCCTTTAATCCCTGTTCATTTTTGGTTTTGTTTTCCACATATTTACTGTTTTCACAGTTATTGACCTCGAAGTTCTCATTAAATGTTTTCTGAATGGCAAATGAATGAGTCATGACGCTCACCCATTGAGTCACCAACAAAATCTTCAGAAGGAAAAAAAAAAAGCGGGATCAATTTGTTGCCTTAGATTTTATAAGAGATGGAAGGGATGAGCTGCCATTAAATTAACAGCGTTTTGAAGAGTTCATGGCCTGTCTTGGGTATTTTTTTATGGAGACAGCTAAGCAGAGCAAAGCCACTATCTGTGGGAAATCAGGTATCTTCTCCAACATTATAGCTTATGAAATGTGAGAAATATGTTCAATCTGAAAAGCTCCCTTAAAATACTATTAGCCACCTATACGTGACCAGCAAATAGAATGAATAGCATCAACTCTTCAAAACAGTCTTCACGGTCACCATCACACAGGCTCACCTTTTCTTGCTCCAAAGCCATGGTGCTGATTAATCATTCCTATTGATCAAATAGCATGGTCAGTGTCATGTTGATTCTTGAGGAGTGTGATACACTTGAATACATTCACTCAGAATTTCCTCAGCAGAAACTAGCAGCTATCCCCTTCGAGAGAAATTACCACATCTTAGTTTTGTTATTATTCTGTCCTTGGGGGTTCTTCCTTTTGGGTTTTCTATCCTGCCTCTCTCTCCTCCACGAGGCTTTCATCAGGACCAATGGGATTAGAGTAGGGTAGAGAGAGATCTACAAGGATTCTTTCTCCTCCCACACTCCAATCCGCTATTACGATGACCCCCACTAGCCACCACCACCACCAATCTACAGCGATGCATACAGGAGCGCCCTGGGCCTCTATCTTTCTTGTTTGTTGAAATGTATGGAGGGCGAGCAGCATGAACAGACCAGCGAGTACATCTTTTTCTGAAAGAAATGCTTTGGAACAATCCAGAGCGCGTGGCCCATGGAAGAATTCTTTTAAAATTTTATCTTCAGTAACAACTACGAATGACATGCTCCTTCTTCCCACAACCACACACACTGTGCAGCAGAGCTGGTGACTTGTGATGAATAACCCCCTCTGAAACAGAAAACTCAGCCAAACAATAAAGGTTCATATGAAACAGAAGCCAAATCAACAGATGCCTGGCACCAGACACTAAATGCCAACAAATGGAGGCTCCGGTGGAATGCTCGAGGGAGGGAATTCCAGACGCACCGAGTCAGCCACAGAGCAATCTCACCATCGCAGAGGATGGGGAGAGACTCAGCTGGAAAGTCCCGGGTGAAGAGTTCAAATGGAGCCAAATCCGTTTTATTTTATTTTTTTTAAAACCTTCCCTGGACACAAGGTTTTAAAGCTTAGCATAGCTGTCTAAATGCCGGGTTGGATTATTTCAGACGAATTCAAAATCAAAAGAGGGTAAGAGTGGTGACTGGCTCACCAAAAGGTAGAGCAAACAATTTGATAGGGTCAGTTCTCTCTTTCCATTGTATGGGGCCTGGGCAGGCCGACTCCGGTTGTCAGGCTTGCTAGCAAGCGTCTTTACCTGCTAATCTCACTGGCCCAATAATTGCAATGTTGAGAAAAAAAAAAAAAAAAAGGTCACCTGGTATGTGCTACGAATATGAATTAGCTTTAGCCAAATGTGCTTTGAAAAATCCTTCAGTTCTTTCTAGCAGATAGGTCCTAGAACAATATCCTACAATGTTTGAATTTAATTGTAGTACATACACATTTATTATTAAGCAGTTTTTAAAAAGTAACACCGTAAATGTATATGTCAATAGTTCCAATTATCTGAAGATGTGGGGGTGCTTAACCAACATAAATGGAAAGGTCCCTCTATGCCCATGAAAAATATTTTAGAGGCAAGATTTAGCCAAATTTGGGCAAATAAGTCAAGTGACTAGAGACAGAGGTCTTGTGAAGGATGTCGAAGAAGACAGGCTAAGTACCCCTTTCCCCTTGGAGGCCTTATTTCTCTAAGCACACAAATTATGTTTAAATATTTCAAATCAGTCTAATGTACCAATTTAGTAAATAAAATATATTTTATTTTGATATAGATTCTCCCTATGTAGCTAGGCTGGTCTGAAACCCATGATCCTCCTGCCTCATCCTCCTAAATACCAGAATTACAGGTTTGCCCAACAACACTTGACAACACCATCTAACACTTTACAACTCTGAAATTCATCTGTAATACAATTTTCATTCAACAGCTAATTCTTTGGTAGAGCCCTTAGTTAGATATTATTTGTGACTGAGTTAAAGAATGTCTCCCTCAAAAAGTCACTCACCAGGAACATGGAAATGTGACCTTATCTTGGAAATGGAATGAATGAAGATGGATATTGAATTTAAGCCCCACCCTAAGTCAACCTCAAGGAGGAAATGCATAGTTTCAGTCGGTTGTTTGGGGCTTATGATAGCATGAGCATGATGCATCATAGGAAAGACATATGGCAGAGATGGCCTGTTCATCTCATGGCAATCGAGAAACAAATGGGTAGGAAGAGTCTGAAGTTTCCAGTACTCCCTGCAAGCACACTCATAAGAAATTAAATGCAGCCAGGTGGTGGTGGCACACACCATTAATCCCAGCACTCGGGAGGCAGAGGCAAGCAGATCTCTGTGAGTTCGAAGTCAGCCTGGTCTACAGAGCAAATTCCACGACAGTCAGGACTACACAGAGAAACACTGTCTCAAACCCCCTACCCCCAAAAAAGATTTAAATGCCTTCTATTAAGCCCAACCCCTGAAGGATTCCACCAGTTCCCAACAGCTCCACAGGCTGGCAAACAAATGTTAACAGACAGACTTTGGGAGCATTTCAAATCTCAACTGTAGAACAGGCAGACAAGGAGGAGAACGGAGAACGTGCCATGAAGCTGAAGGCAGAGATGGATGCCATGAATCAAGGGCTGCTGGTGTCTACCAGAGCTAGACAATGGCAGGGAACACATATTCCCTCAGATACCTCAGAATGAATCAACTGTGGTAACACCTCACTTTTCTATCTACAGCCTGCGGAACTGTGAGAGAATAACATTTTTCACCTAGCCTGCAATAATTCGTTTACAACACCTTAGGAAACTAATAGGGCATGAAATTTGTATTCCAACGAAGGCACCAACCACTGCATAAAGCAAATTAAAACTAATCCTAACGCATACACAGACACATCTCCCAATGCTAATGCTGACACATTTCAAAGCAAATCACAGACAACACAACAAAATACTCCCAGCATCTCCTCACATGAGGATCATAAACACTATGCCTTTAGCAAGTCTACAGAGAAACCAGGCACACAGATCACACACACACACACACACACACACACACACACACACACACACACACACACACACACTGCCTTTGTGCCCCTGAGCCTGCAAACCTATCTAGACTGCAAACAAAGGGAAACAGGGTGGAGTCTCCATCTCTTTTCCAGGGTTTAGGGATCTTTGCAGATCATAGGTCACTCATAGGCATAGACTGCCATTGGTAAGGATAATCAATTTCTGCCCCCAAAGGACATCAAATCCTGTGTAAAGTTCCAGCTCCGAAGTTCCTCGCCTGTACGATCAGAGGTTCTCCATGTGGTGTCGGGGCGACACTGAGGACAGCGTGCTAGGCACCGGCTTGCAGAGGGCTCGGTGAGAATGCGTGAGGGGAATCTCAGATGTAGCGCCTAATGCTACAGCAGATGTGTTGTGTCTTCTGGTGGTGAGTGTCTGGAGTTTGCTGTCAAGTCTCAGTTTTCTTTTAGTATAGATCTCATCATCTTTTGTACTGGGATTCATGTGGGAAGGCTTTAGTGAGAGGCATGAAAACCTTCTCTTCTCCAGGTTTGCCTATGAGCTCCAGAGTGCTGTGAATTTGAATACCCAGGGCCATGTAGTTGCCCTTGTAGAGGGAATCTTGAACCATTTTCCATAGGCTCCTGGCCCTGCAGCGACATAATGGTAGGAGTAGCGTCAGGGTGCACTACCTTCGGGGCAAGCTGAGATCTTTACAAACACAGGGAAAGAAACAAATATGTATTATTAAACCCAAGCTACACTGGGTTGAATCTATTAGAAACATGACATTCTATAGTGCAAATCCATCCCACCTCAGCTGAAAGCGCATGGCCTGAGGAGTTGGTGCGTGCCAGTTTTTGCTTTTCCTGTTCTGTATTGTCTTAGGACACATTGTAAGTTCTTCCATTTCAGTTTCTCAGTGAGAAAATGATGCTGTTAATTTCATTGTTGTTTATGTGCATTGAGAATCAAATAAGATAATATGTATAACATACTCTGACAGCCTAACTCATACTTGGCATGCAGTAATATTTTACTCCCTGTCTAATCCTACATATAACATACTAACTGTGCCTCCTCTTCTCTTCTCTTCTCTTCTCTTCTCTTCTCTTCTCTTCTCTTCTCTTCTCTCCTCTCCTCTCCTCTCCTCTCCTCTCCTCTCCTCTCCTCTCCTCTCCTCTCCTCTCCTCTCCTCTCCTTTTCTCTTCTGTCAGAGAAATATAATTCTCAATGTCTGTGGTCATACCATCTTGAGTACACACAATTTCATCTGATTTCAAAGGCTATGCAGGCTTGGGCCTAGTTAGTAGTCAGATAGGAAAAAATACAAAACAAAATAAAATACACTCAAAAGCTTTCTTGTCCCAACTCTGTTATTTTCCTTTCTTCCTCCATTCCATGAACCTATCCTACACTGTAGCTCCTGGTCTTTCCTGTAAATTGTAATAAAAAATTATCAGGTCTTATGTGCCAATAACTGCATAAATGCCTCGATTCCACTGTAGCTCTCTAGAACAGGTAATACTGTCGCTAATTTGAAGAAAAAGAAATGGAGGGTAGGAGAGAATCATTTTGTCAAACTAGCAATGAGTGAGTTGGAATTCAAATCAGGTGTGCCTGATAGACCACCTTCATACCGCATGGTCCGCCTGACTTCCTTAGCATATACTGCATTAAGGATGTATCACGTAAGTGTGTGTCACTTGCCAACTCATGAGCACACTTAAGGACAGTCTCGGTACTAGTTGCAGTCCACAGTTAATGCTAAGTAAATATTAGCTGATGTTTACTACAGATAGTGAGTTCACTGGTAATTAATTAGTTGATGATGACTAAATATCTATGAATGTATTAATTATCCCGTGGACTTTGTATCTCTTCAGGAAAGAGAGTCTTTAAAAAGTAATGGATTAAGCCAGAAGCCGGTCATTTTTATCTATAAAACTGGTTGATAGGAACAAGGATATAGCTATTGCTTATCATGCACAAGGCCCTGAGTACTGTAAGAGAGAAAAAATAAAATAAAATAAAATAAAATAAACAGAAAAATTGGTTGCAAAGGGAAGTAGGAAGAAGGCACAGGCCCATGGCAGAGGTATAACTAGGATTCTCCTTAGCATAAACTTCAAGTGGCACATTTCCAGGATTTTACAGAAAGTCTATGGGTGTGTTGGGCTGGCAATTGTTGAAGCTATGATAAAATAATATTAAGAAAAGCATAAAAACAAGACAGTGTGCTATTTACAGATAGCAATTAAAAGGGGACCCACTTTTATTAATTTCCTCATCTTGACAGACAGCAGTAAAGGCCTCAACCCATCTACACTAACTGCTGGAATCCGGTTCCATTATCCCCTTTATTTGAAGGAATAACAATGTCCACTTCAAACAGTAATGACAGATTTCTCATTACACTTCAATTTCTACACAACTATAGAGTTGACCTTGACTTGTATTTAAAATCCTAAGAACTTAACTTTGTCTCCTAATTTAAGTCAAGATTGCTGATTTTTTTTCTAACCAGTCTTAGTCTTAAAAAAAAAAAAAAAATAGGTCACCAACAGGGAAGGGAAGCAAAGCAAAGCTCTGTCTCTGAGCTAACGAAAGTAAGTACCCAGGACTCTGCCATGTCACTTAAGACACGGCCAGGCCAGAGCAGTTACTATGCACATATGGCAGGAATCAACCTGTTGGACGCCTCACCTCTGCGTCAGAATAGGAACGTGAAAGATAATGTGTCTGCTGATAGAGCTACTGATGCTGACCAGACCCTAGGGAGCCTGGTATAGTACGTTTTTTCCTTCAGAGAGGATGGACACTTGCTTTTGTGTCTCTTCTGACTCTCAATTATCTACCATAAGGGCTCTAACTCCTACCAGAAAGATGCTTCATCGTGTTCAACTGGATTTTTATCCATCTAGCTGGTCATGCATACAAATTGGAAGCAGAAAGGCTTCCCTGGCCTGGAGTCTGCACACAGCAACCCTCAGAATGACGTGTGCTGGTGACAGCCTGACACAGATCTGACTTCAGACCTCAGGGGAGTCATTTGCAAATCTTTGTAACAACTGTAGTTTCCAGATTCCCAAAGTTCAGAGATCCAAAAAAGGTGGGGGGGGATCATTTCTGGCAAGCATGGACTTTAAAGATAAGAAAACAGAATTTCAAACAATGGATCACCATTTTTTCATAAAACAGGGACCTTTTAATATCGAAAAGGAAATCAATCATGTCAGAATTAAGGAGAGCCTTTTAAATTACTAATTTAACACTCTTTCCAAACTAAAAGAAACAAAGAAGAATAATCTAGGCCGTATTCTGATCATCCTTGCAAAATCATTATCATCATTATCCTCACCATCATCATAGTAATCATCATAGTAATAAGAAAACTCTGAGTGGTGCTTCCTACATGCCAAGAAATCTGTAACTATTACCCCCAAGTTGCACTTGTCTGAGAAAGCACACATCTGAACTTTACACACAAGAATTCTGTTATGGAATTAATAAAAGCATAGGGTGGGTTAAAATACTTAATGAAATCCTGGAGATAGAACCATTGTGTAAAGGCCAAGGCTGCAGCTGGGTATCTCGCCCCATCTCGATTCATGGAACTATCCTCTACCCTCCTCTGATCTCCTCCGTCCCCCTCTTCCCTCCTCCGCCCCCTGTCTGCCCCCCTCTGCCCCCCTCCGCCTCCCCCTCCGCCCTCTTCCACTCTCCTCTCCCATCCCCCTCCAGCAGCAGGGCTCACTTTTCCCTCCTCATTCTCTTCTATGGAGACATGATGCATCCAAGCCCTTGGCACTGAATCCCACAGCCTGGAGTGTCGCCTTTGAGATGTGTGGCATGCCGTGCTTAACTAGGGCTCTGGGTGCTCTGTGTCTTCTTGAAGATAGAGTTTTGGAGCTTTTTAATGTCTAAAAGAAAGAAGGGTGCTAGAAAACTCTAAGGCTGTAGCCTCTGTGGCAAGACTAGGAAACTCAAATGGGAAAACAATGCAAAACTAAACAATGTGTAGTCAACTAATTTGGGGGGGGGGGGGCGGGAGGAGAGGTGGGGGGGGTCAGGCATCTAAAGAAGGCCCGGTGCTAAATACTAGCTTTCCAGGCACCATGCCTTTTCCTAGACACTTTATTCTTAGGAAAGCTTCACCTCTTCCCTTCGCCTATCATCTCTGCAGCCTTTTTAACTGTTATAACCCTCATTAATTTCCCCCTTTTATGAGGTCTTTGAATATGCATTCTCCTTGAAAGCAGGATTCTAACCTTCCAAGTATCGTGGGAACCAAATGGATCTTTAGTTTCCGGTTCCTGGTTCCCTGTATCTAGCAAGATATTCCCATGCCTCTAACTACACCAGGAAAGTATTGTCCCTCCTCTTTGATACCTTCCCAGGCCCCCTTTCTTCTGCCCCAATGAATGAATTCTCCCATTGAGCAAAATAACATTGTTATTATTGTGCACCTGTACACTTCAGAATTCAGATGTGCCACCAACACTGCTTCACAATTTATGGGTTGTTTAACCCATCTTTACTGAATCAATAAACCCTTCACTATTCCAGCATCTGAAAAAACTAAATAAGAAGGCCATTTGTTTCTATCTCTATTAGACAAAATTAATGTTGTCTACCTGTCAACTAAATGTTAGCCAGTTCAACTTGAAACAATGATTGCCTTAGAGAACATGATCTTACCTCTACAACCCAAACACCAATCAAAGATGAGTTCCTAATGAACACAGTTTTAATACTTAGTTGATTAGCTGGTCTCTTGGTGAAAACAATGTTTAACAGATGAGGTTTTACCAACATAAAACTTTTGCCTAATATTAAATGCAGAAAGCAGACAATGCCACGAAATAAGTGGTTAGTATTTGCTTTAATAGTAAAAATCATTAATTAAAAAATATCTCCAACAATAAAAACATATTTTCTGACACGTTAAGATATTCTTCTGATTTTATAAGATAAAGTCTGTTGTTAAGTTTTGTAAATGTCAAGGTATAAATGTATTTCTAAAATCCAGACTTTCTCCTCTTCTAAGCTGTAAAATGATAAAGATGCCACCAGAGATCCAAAACAAGTGCATCTGGATGTCTTTAGACTGTGTGTGCAGTTAAAACATAAAAGCAGGTCGAAGGGATGAAATGCTTGTGATGCTGGACTTTGAAGCAAGGTTTTTTCACAGCTTTTATGGTCCTCTATGACTTCTTGGAAGAAATGATGCACCCCATGTCTGAGTCAATGGAATCTCTTTGCCACACCTTTTTAAGGGTGGTGGAAAAAGAGGATTTTTGCCAAAAGTCTGGGTGGAGGAAGAGAAACATTTATTGAAAACATGTCTTGCATTCAGATACTACTTCCATGGATTTTGGATTTGCTTCAGTAAGCCTTTGTATTCATCAGGAGCCCATCCTTGATTGCTTTCTGGGTATCTTGGAGAGTTGAACTGAACCAAAATAATGTCTTCTAAGATAAATCCCTGATAAAGTTGAACTTGTTAAGATTTAGTTGAGCAGAAGACACAATGAATTTTACCTAAAAGCAATAGAGACAAATAGACATTGCACATTATAATAAAAATATATTCCTCAGTATGTCCTAAACTACTCATTTAAATTTCTTGAATTACTCACTATAGTCACACTCTATACACTAGTGTGGTTTCTATGTACTTGGTAATTAAATTAACAATAAAATAAGCTGAAAATATTCCTTCTAATATTCCCACTCTTTCAATAGCATTAGGTAGCCATTTTACCTCATATTCCAGAGATGGGTCATGGCTTCTTTCAAATGGCCTTACGTGACAATACTCGGGTTTGGCTTTGCTTTTGTTTATGCAAGTCTTTAAATAGTTATCCATATTTTAAGAGAAATATCATTGCTTTGTCTCATGTATTTTCTTATAACTATTCTAACCCATCTGGTTTATGCACACTTTCAATAAATTCCAGTAGTATCACAAATGTTTACAGAAAGATGAAGTCCTTTGATCCTTTTTCTCTTTTACAAGGCTTTGACTACAAATATATTTAAAGGCTTTCATTAAATAAAATGAAGATGGAATTATCCAGTCTAAACCAAAGTAAAGGGAGAAAGAAGAAACAAGCCTGCCATGAGATTTCCTTAAAAATGTCTTCCCATCTACAAAGCTACTGGATGAAGACTGAGGCTGTATTAGTGCTCCTGTTAGTGCAGAATTCTTAGGTCTCAGCCTAGTTCCCTGGAGAGAGTTTCATTATTTCTTAAAAAGTGTTTGATTCAAAAACTAAACAGAAGCAAAATTTATGATAGCATTTAAAAGTATAAAAATTTATACTATATAATGTAACAATACTGCTTGAGAAATGCTTTCAAAGATAGTGGTCTCTTGTTTTAAATATTCTATTGATTTCTCTTTTTGATTGAACACAGCAGGTTATTGTGTTAGAAAACTAGAAGCAGTTACGACTTTAGAATTCCATCAGGGGTGCAGAGACAGATCTAAATAGTTGCAAATTAAACCAAGTGGTAACCACACTGTACTGGTTACTTTTCCTTGGTGTGATGAGGCACCATGACCCAGGCAGCTAATGGAAGAAACAATTTATTTGGGTGTATGGTTCCTGAGGGAGAGTCCATAATGGCAGGGAGGCATGAAGGCAGATGGCTGGAGAAGGAAGCTGAGAAATCACATCTCCAACCTCAGACACGAAGCAGAGAAAGCATCGAGGTAGAATTGGGATGAGTCTATGAACCCTCAAAACGCATTCCCAGTGATGTACCTCCTAAAGGCTCAGCTTCCGAAAGGTTCCACGACCTTGTCAAAGTGTTCAGACACATGAGCCTATAGGAGACGTTTTTTCACCAAACCACCACACTTGCTGTCTTCAGTAATATAAATACTTGTAAGTGATGAAATGAGACAATATGGGTATTCAGCAAACCCCAACTTTTATCTGAGAAGAAAATAGCACACAGGAAACCCCATGCTGTGCTGGATGTTAAATGTTGTTTATGCTTTTTTTATCAACAACACAAAATAAGGATGCCAAATTAAAATCATATGCATTAGGAATTGCTATGCAACAGGAGCGTTAACAAGCTATGCATGAGGTTGGGTCCTCTTTAGGTAGAAGTCTCAAGTAACTATATCTACTGTGACCCAAACAGTTCCCCTCAGACAGAAGCCTGTGGATTTGTGTTTCCTCTCTTAATTCTGACTAGGTAGATAATACAAAGGACATAGTTCCCTCTCTACTTGAGCATCGGAAGGTATAATATGCTGAAGCAACAACAGACAGACTCCTGACTGACATGGAAATAATGAACTTGATACAAAAATGAAGCAATTCCTTTGTGGACGTGGCTAAGTTGTTGTTGAGAGAGTGAGAGGGTCCCTGACATGGAAACAAGGTTCGCTTAGTCTCCTCTGAGCTCAGAGGAGGAAGGCTTGGAATTCAGAGTTCACTAACAGCTCATTTTACTGGAAGCGTCATCCATTCAATAATCTATAATGTTACAGTAGCTATCAGAAAGCGACGCCCAGATCAGGCCACTGGGTTTATGAGTTACAGAACAAACAGAATAGGAAGGAAAGAATCCAACAGGGACTAAGAGAGGACTATGGGAGTGGAAAAACATGGGTCAGACAGTCAAATGGATCAATAACGAAGTTCTACCGCTTCCTGGCTGAATAGCCTCCAGCAAACTGCTTAATTGAAGCAACTCAAATGTCCCTTTTACACCTGTCAATGGAGGTAAAAAATACCTGCTGCAAGCAGTTATGGGAGATAAAGGAAATATGTTATGCTCGCTGATTGGCATGCAGAATAGAGGCTTACTTATGCAGAAAGGAATGTTGATTAAGAAAGCGAGTCGGTGTGCAGTGGCTGCGTTAAATCTCGACATCTGTCCCTTAGTCAACATCGTTGTGAAGTCCGTCACTTTGGGAAAACTTACTTGCCATTAGTTTTCAGCTTTTTAAAGCCATAATCATTTTCTACTCACAAAGTCTGTGACAACTATGAAAAATTGCTCCCCCTGGCAACTGTCGTGTTGAGAGGATGGGGTGAAAAAGCTTCTGATTATAGACTTTCATCTTCGTCCTGGTGGGATCTTTAATGAGTAATAAGAAATTCTATACATTCTTTCAGTTTGTACACATTTATCAGTGTTGAACTGATACCAAAAAGAAGACTAGAGTTTATGGGAGTAGGAATCTGTCTACACACACAGAGAGAAACACACACACACCACTGACTGCTTAATCTCACTTAAATTATTAGGTGTTACAGAGACATATGAGTTATTTCCATAATATCACATGCTTCATATAAAATTTATAGAGCATATTCTAATTATGTACTTATCTAAAGCATTTTTGAATGCAAGCCATACTTTTGTTTGTATTTTATGCTACATTATGCTGCTTATATAAACAAATTTATCATAGATATCCTATAACTTACCATACTGAAATTTGGTGATAATGTCTTTATATGGGAATATTTGGCATGAGAATGTCCTGTTTGCAATGGATACTTAGCAACTCATTTTAATAAAAATAGTAAAAATTAAAACACAAAATAACAGTATCTCTCTATTCCACAGCTGGACAGTATTTAGACAGTTGTAAAAGGAAATTAACCTCTGGTATTTCAACGATGACATAAGGCAGTGAAAATATGGTAAGGAAACAAAACAAGACCGAGTGTTCTCCTTATATAGGGAGTAAAAACGAAGGCGTGAGGAGGAGATGGGAGGAACAGTGAACAATGCTGTGACTGCATGACTCTCTGGCTAGTCACGCAGCCCAGTGATTAGACGACTACACCTTGAACCACAAGGTGTTCATATTTCCATGGTGAGAGAACCAGTGTATGAAGACAAGACTTGAGAAGACTAGTCCATAGGTACAAAAAGCAAGAGTTTCATCCAATGCAGGTGTTAGGATTGATCCAACAGCTGACACTACCCTAAGGAGACTTCTCCTTGCATCTGACAACCATAACATATGCACAAGCCATAAAGAATGTGCATGTACATTTTGGAGAAAATAATGTTCTGTTGGGATATAGGTGGTTGAGCAATGCATTGAATCATCTCCCAGTGACTCCTATTTTTGTGTACTCTTGACTGAACAATAATTTCAGACTACACACTGACCATATTATACGCAATTTGCTCTCTACTGCTGAAAATAGAAACCTGATCCACTTTATTTCAGATCTTAAGATATACTGAGGACTCCAGTGTTGATGATGAGTATAGGAAAGACTGGCAACTGGGACTGATTTTACAGGGCAACAGCAGCTGTGGGCCAAAACCAACACGTTGGAAGAATTAAATGAGCTCATGTCTGTGGAACAGCTTGTAAATGGCAATACACTACTGATTGTTATGATGATACTGTTGGTGAAATGTAATAGATGTAGATGTAAATTTCTTGTGCCCATGCTACAATAAATCTACTGTCTGAGGATGGGTTTATGGAGAGCCAGTTAGAGAACATTTCAGGAGAAGCCAAAGGTTTAACTTGGCATCTGGAAAAGCTTATGTAATCTGAAATTACAGATGTACAGATAGTTTCTGGGCCATAGCGTTTGTTCTGAGGAGCCACATTTGAAGAGTCCATGGACAAACTAGGCTCTCTTCGAGAAGAGAGTAAAAAAGGTGATGTAATGTGGAATGTCCTGTCATATCAGGAATGGCAGAAAGAAGGGGAAAGAGGTATGCCATATGAGAGAACAGAACAAAACCAGGATAGAAGTTACATACTAACAAATTTCATGATGATTCTTTGAAAATATATTATAGACTATCGACTCTAAGCTGCATAAAGAAAACCAGCTTTAATCATGTAAAACAAACCCAAACACAGTAGTACATTCCTAGCATCTCAACCCCTCAGCATGCTGAAGCAGGAGGATCACAAACCCAAAACCAACTGGTATATACACTGAGACGCTTTCTGATTATAAAATCTTTGAAAGGGCTAGAGATGTATCTCAAAATGGTTGAACACTTGCCTAGCACGCATTAACCCTGGGTTCAATCCCCATACTGTGAAAATAAATAAATAAGTAAATAATATAAATATAAAAGCTCAGTGTCTGACTCTAACAGAATTAAGTTAGAAATCAATAGACAAACACTCCCGTAGAATTCCCAAATATGCAGGCACTAAATAAAACTTCTAAATAGCCCTTCAGTCAAAGAATAAATCAAAATAAAAATATGTTCAGTTGAATAAAAATGTAAGCAGAATATGTCAATACTGCTGGGTATTGCAAAACCAGTACTTGCTGGTAAATTTTACAGAAATAAACATCTGTATTAGAAAGAAGGAAGTCGCAAATCAATAATTCCAGTTTTGTCTTAAAACACTGGAAAAAGAAAAGTGAATTGAACCTAAAGCAATTATTAAAAGATAAATAGAGACTTGGGAATAAATCAATGAAATAGAAAATTTCTGGCTCATTATGAAAAATGGTGAATTATAGAGCCTCCTGGTCAGAGTAACTACAAACGAAAAGAAAACCCGGACTTCTGGTGTGAGAAATAAGAAAGACAAACCCATTAAAGATCTACAGGATGGGGCTGCAGAAATGGCTCAGTGGTAGAGAGTGCTCTCTGCCTTTGCAAAAGACCCGGATTTGATGTCCAGCACCCACAATGCAGCTCACAACTGCCTGTGTCTCCAGTTCCAGGAGATCCGATTCTGTCTTCTCACAACCCAAAGCCACTGCAGGCACACGGTGTACATACATACACTCAGGCTCTCTCTCTCTCTCTCTCTCTCTCTCTCTCTCTCTCTCTCTCTCTCTCTCTCTCACACACACACACACACACACACACACACACACACACACACACACACACACAAATTTTAAATTAATTTGAATTAAAAGGATTCTACAGAAACATAGTAAAAAACATTAAAAATAACTTTATATTAGGAGATTCAAATTTTTAGATGACATGAACGTTAACTTTCTCAACTGGATAAAAAGAATGCAACAATAAAAAACACAACACCTAGCATAATTTGTGGAGGAAGCTGGGATACTTCCCAAGATGATCAGGAATGATACAAGATGACTACAATCAACTGACAGGAAAATAAATCTTTCCACTCTTGCTGGAAGATCCCGATAGGAGAAGGAAAGCTCCAAGCTGTATGTTAGGTAACAGTGCTTGCAAGCCACATAGCTGATCAAGAGTTTGCATTTCCCAGATCCTCTGTGGAGTCTGGTTAAGTGTATTTTCTGGAATCTGCCTGCCTGAGTGGATCATTACTACCTACCACTATACAATGCTTTACAACTTTTTTAGTCTTTAAGTGCTTCAATTTTCATGTTTGAAAAAAGAGAAAAAATTAGATTAACCACTTTAAAGCAGTATTGCAATGATTAAATGCATTAAATTAATGTAGATGTCATAGGCTAAGCTAATATGAAGGGATGCCCAAAAATTGGGGCAAAAAGAAGATAGGAGTAAAAAATAAAAAAGAGAGGAAGACACACAGGTGGGGAGAGAGAGACAGAGACAGTCAGACAAACAGACAGAGCTAAATGGAGACAGAAACGGGCAAGGAAACAGACCTACAAATGTTAGACCTCACAATACGGAAATGATTTGAATTGTGACCCCCTGCTGGCTATTCTGCTTTTCAGCATTAGCCTGTGGTTTCATTTCTCTTAAAATTAGAAGTGAGAAAGCCAATTATGCTCACGCATAGGATATAGAAATGAAATGTTGATCAAAAAAGCATATTTTCTTACAACTTAAAAATGATGATACATCTAAAAGAAAATGTTAGAAAAATTCTATTTTCTACTTTAACAGCTTTTGGGGGGGTGCGTGTAGCTGGGAAATCCCATAATACCTTCAGAATGTTCAGTCTTCTCTGATACCCAAGCTGCAGGGCAGTGAGCCCCACAACAAGCTACACACAGTGCTGAGCCAATTTCAAGGGAGCAATAGATGGTATGGAGAAAGATGTACATGCAGGATCTCGTGTACAGCTGCTGATACTGTGTGACTGTCAAGAGTTTGGCATCAGGAACCCTGGTTCAAAATGAAGATTGCTTCATTCGCTTCATTAGAACCTTTTCCCTCAACCTATTCTATAAAAACTACTCTTGTTTCTTATAGGCCTACTTGATAAAGCCTTACCAGGCACAATCCAAGAATTTTTACAGATGGGAAATCTATAATCTGCAAATAACTTATTCATCTTAGAATATAGGTATTCAAAATCTCGAACAAACTCAAAGCAGCCTTGACTTCCTTAGGGCTATACGATGCTATGCTTTTGTGAGTGTTTATAGCAGTCTAGACACAAGGATAGTGAGCTTTATGGCTCAGACATGCAAAGGAAGTACTCTCCTCCAACATACACACTGTCTAGACAGAGAAGGAAGAACTCAGCACCCAGCCTGTTTCTGCTAGGCAGCCTTTGATCCGCAGAAACTGTCCTGTAGATGACATCAGAATTGCCATGGCTAAGGTGAACCCCCAAGCTGAGACTAGCAGTGTGAAGGGCAAGTCAACACATTCCTTTAGCTTAGATTGGAAGTTGTGTACTCCTGGATCATTTATAACTGCTTCTCAACTGTTTCTCAGCTGTTCATCAAGTTAACAAATATTTACGAAGCTCCCACTAAGTACTGAATACCACTATGCAATGATTCAGAAGATAGCTCCACCCCCAAGGACCTCATGGCTTATGAATGAGTCTTCATGGATGATATTTCTCCAGATTGGTGGGGTTTCTCTTAATCTGGAAGACCAGAAAAAATGAGACAAGGGTCTTATGATAGAAATTAATGCGCCATGTTAGATTTTGTTGTTATTGTTGTCTCATCTTAGGTCCTAAAAGAAATACTAGTGGCTTTTCAGATGAAGACCTTGGTCCACTCTGTCCATTACGTATTTGAGAGATGCATGCCACGCAGAAGATGGGGAAGTGGAGCTGGAATACCAGCAGACCAGTTCCTGCAGAGCCTTCCCCGCTCCTTTGCATACAATGCTCAGACGCCTGTCCAGCTTGGAATGGCCTGCCTCTCCTTATTTGGATATGGGGAGTGAAGTCAGCATAGTAGTGTCTCTGGTATTTCTAGTTGGCAGAGACACCAGTGAAGCCACCCCAGATCACCTCACACAGTATAACTATTCCCATGAAGTGACTCACTAGCCTCAGAATGCATTGCTAACCCTGAGGTCAGCTTTAGCTCCATCAGCAGCACTCAGCGAGGGAGCCAGCCTGTAGGAGATGAATTCTTCAAAGATAAGAGTGAATCTTTCCAGTCATACATAATAAAGAGGAGCAACTTTTAAAGCACTGGATTTTCCCCATAAATTTATGAATGGAACAAACATAGCCCAGGTGACCCAAGGTCATATTGACTTTAAAGGTTTCAATAAAATTATTTGTTTCTCCTGTTAGGGTATAAATAGGTTCATGGGAAAATAAAAGAAACCAAATGGACCTATGTGAGAACTTGGATTATTTTTTTCTCTTACATCATTTTGCCTGTTGGTTAGTAATCACAGTGACTATTAATCACCTGTATGTGCTTGTTAGTTTCCATTGTTACAATTCTCTCCAAGTATTTCATCCTTCTAATTCTTTCAAATCACCAAGCAAATATTCAGTAACGCTTTTGAGTCTGGTAAGTTGCAATGACTGCTAGATGTCTTGACTCTAGGAAGAATCAAGGAAGATTTTTTTTACAGCTCACATCAGAACTCTTAGAGTCCTTATGATTCTTTTTGAGTCATTTCAATTGATAATTTGCATTATTTTGGATGGCTGAACTACAGAAAAGGATGGCATCAACATCTTATGAACAAAATCAAAGGATACTTAATAAGCTTCTTGAGTTGCCAGATTGGGATAGAGTAGTGAGTGGGAGAAACAGAAACTGCCAATGGTTCCATTATTTGAAGTTAGCCTCCCTGAGTCCCTTCTTCCTGACTCTTTAAACAGTACCACCAAGAAAACACAGCCAAAGTATTAACTGTCTGTTCCACCAAAGAAGAAGCAACAACATACAGGCAGGATTACTTTATTCACACCCAGAGATGCAATGTTTGGAACAATGGATTTTGTACAATAAGTAGACGGGAAATCCTTGTGAATGAGAGGACCAGATTTGTACGAAGCTGTCACCTACCCGAGGACATTGTGATTCAACTTGTCAGACACTAACCAGAGGCTTACATGTGACCTTCTTCCTGCCTCTTTGCTATCTGAAGATCTTAGCAATCTCACGTGGGCTTTGACAATTTAAATAACAAGCTTTTGGTCAAGCACATTTAGGAGATTTATAGATGAGCTTGGCATGCAAGTTAGTGAACCACAGACAGTAAACCCTCCTTGTGAATCTTAGGTTGACTTTAGCAGGTAAACCAAGAATGATTCCAAAAACTTTCAAGAGGGACATCTTTAAAAATCCTAGCCCCCAAGTAAAGAAAGTCTCTAAGACTTAAAATTGAGTCAGGATGGTCAGAAGTAGAGATATGTAACATTTTCACTGAAGCCTTAGCTCATTTGCATTCAGGATGCAGAGAACCTTTGGCTGCTTCCCTCCTGATGATTTGAGGACAGTGAGACTCAGTCATTGACGGTGGGGTTTCAGAATCTAAGTAAAATGATTATAAGTTAGGAGCTAGTATGAAATAACACTGTGTTTGTAAGTTAGGACTCAGTTTGCCATGGTAACTGAGCCTTGGGGAAACAATTATAAATTAAAGATTTCAATTAAAAGTGATTTTTGGATCTCCCAGCTTCAGGTTCTTGGCACTTCATCTACTGTATTTCAGCTTATTTACTCCTCATGAACTCGTCTTTGGAACAGGCAAGACAGCCATACGGCTATACTCATTAAGATTTTGTTTTAGGCTCACTAACAAACAACCAGATTTCTTTTTATCTGAAACTCTAAAGCAGTTAAAGGAAAGTAGAATCCAAGAGATGTATATAGATGTGTGTGTGTGTGTGTGTGTGTGTGTGTGTGTGTGTGTGTGTGTGTGTGTGTGTGTGTGTGAATTCTAATAAAAGGGTTATTTCATTTGAAATACACATGGCGGTGTATTTCAAACATAATTAAGGTGTTTACTTATAGTGCTTGTATCTTTCTGTCTTATTTGATTCCTCTTAGCATCCTTTCTGTCTTAGGTTATTTAGAAATATGTCTTCAAGCTCATTGTGAAGAGAAAGGCTACGCAAAGTAGCAAATGGAGTAAGAAACCATTTCACCAAACTGTTCTACTTTTCTTCTAAATAGCATCCACTTTCCAGATACACCTTAAAAAGTAAAAGAAAATAGCTGTGCATATGATCCTAGCATCTCTCCTAAACAAAAATGCCAAGTCTTAATCACAGTTTTTGAAAAGATGCTGTTTTCCCCCTAAAATATTATGTTCAAATGATACTTTCCTTAAAGGTTTGATAGAAATATTCTTTGACCCTTAACCCTTAATGTTTCAGTATGTTGAGGAAACCTTAGACCTTCAGTCATAGAGTGAAGGCTATTATATGGCTGCCTTAAGAGAAAGGTATTTTCTCTGTGTCTTTTTGGCAATGAAACAGAGTCCATTGTAGTTACAATGCTTTTTATTTTTCCATACATCAATTTCTAAGCTAGTATTTCCAAAGGACCTTCAGTGGGAAACAGTATCCCGTCAGGAGTTTTCATGCTCCAGTGTCTAAGCAGCCAGCGGTTTTGTCTTCCTACCCATGGAAATGACAACTGTTATTTTCCCAGGCTGCCACTGGCTTTCCCCAGGACATTTATTTCACTTAATGACAGAAATGCAAGACAGAAAGCTTGGTTCATACTGTAAGAGTATCACCACATAGAATTTAAAAACAAAAAAAAAAAACTCATTTGAGTGATCTCACAGCCAGGAAGCAAGACACTAACTAGATTTTCAGGTGCACGAAAATACCTAATTTTGAGGATTTTTTTTTTTTGCAAGTCTTTTCTGAGAAGATCTGTAACAAATACGACTTTCTGGAGTTGCTAATCCTGTTGTAGTTTTCTGTAGAGATGCACGACTGCTGCTTTGTGTTTCAGGAAACCATGGGGAGTGGTTTCTAATGCAATGTCACGGATGTAGTGGCATCACCATGACCTTTTTCAAGCCACTCACTCCTCATCACGACACTCTTCTTTTACTTTTCAGTTTCAGTTCATTTTAATCCACAATTTTTTAAAAGCTCTAGGGATGGAGAGATGGCTCAGTGGTTAAGGGTGCTTTCTGCTCTTCCAGAGGACAAAGATTTGATTTACAGCCCCCATGAAGGGCAGCCCCTTAGCAGCCATAACTCTGGCTGCATGGGATCTTACACCTTTTTCTAGCCTCCAAGGCTCAGATCCATGTACATAATTACACACAGATACATACATAGAAAAACACAAAATACCTTAAAATCTATTATTATATGTGACATTACAGTGATTTTAAATTTTAATGAAGCACAGATCCCCTGTTGGACTTACAGGCCCTTTACAGCGCTAATTTGATCAACATGGGTGGATGAAAATGGGCTTTTAAGAACCTCAAAGGAAGAATATCATGGACAAAGAACAATTTGAAGACAGAAGCCTGTACTTTCTTGTTCATTGGAAGGACCTGGGAAGACTACTGATAAGAGCCCAATGTTAGCTGTCTAAAAGTGTAAACATTATTAAACCAGACTCTCAAATGGAAGCAGTGCATATTTTGTCGTCTTACTTTACCAATTTTGTCTTACAAGACAGATGACTCCAAAGGAATAACACTTGAAGTTGTCTTCTGGCTTGTGCAAGCACGCACACACTTTTGCACCCACACCCACACACACACACACACTTTTTCCTTTACATTACAAATATATAATACTTCATTTTGATGCACCTGAAGAGTAGCAGAAGCCTAAAGGCATAACTGTGCATATGAATGTAAATGTAAGTGGTTCACAATGTCTAGAAGTGTGGTAGAGTAAAATATATGCACAAGTGCAGCTGTAATTGTTTTCCAATAAATGTATTTTGGTGCCTCTTATCAACCATGTTATATCGTTTTTTCTGGATCCAGGTGCAAGGTGCTTCATACAATTTTGGGGTTTTTTTTTTGCATCAGTAACACAAAGAACTAGAACTATACACATACAGTAGCTTTTAAAATCTCCATGTATTTTTGACAAAATTGCACATAAAAGTAAACATAAATAAGAAAAGGCTATATTTCATCTTCTTGTGAAATACTTGAAATTGGCAAAACTATAAGATAAAATAGAGGTCATAATATATCAAATTTAAATTGTAGTTATTTTAATAAAGATAAAAGATTGTATTTAGTTTTGGACCAAATAAAACTTATTCTTAGGAACTACTTTTAAGAAAATAAGACTAAATAAAATGGGAAGGATCAATAGCCACCTAGTTTTTTTTATCTTTTTATTTTTATTTTTGTTTATGTAAGAGTTCTTTTTCACATTAAATACCAACCACAGTTCCCTCTCCCCACCCCCACCCCCACCCCCCCACTGCTCCCACCCACCCTCCATCTTTCCTGCACCCAGCCTCCTATCCAGTCCTCAGGGAGGGTAAGGCCTCCCACGGGGAGTCAAGGAAGTCCGCCATATCAAGGTGAGGCAGGACCAAGCCCCTCTCTGCTGCATCAAGGCTGAGCAAGGCATCCCTCCATGGGGAATGGGCTCCAAAAAGCCAGTTCATGCACGAAGGATACCTAGTTTTTAATACTAAGAATTTAATTCACCATGTCACAACTGTGTGTTCATTACAGAATTATAAGAGTTGTTTAATATGAAAAATGTTTCTTATTCTCCATGTGCAAATTACAAGTTTAAGAGCACCTCCTAGCCTGGTGCTGGTGGCAGCTCATGCCTTCAATTCCAGCACTCAAAAGACAGTGGCAGGCTAATCTCTGTGATTTCAAGATTAGCCTGGTCTATAGGGCAAGTTCCAGGACAGCCAAGGACAGCTAAGGCTACACAAACACCCCTGTCTCAAAAAACAAAACAAAACAAGAAAAGAGTACCTCCTAATCCATGAATTTTCAGTAATAAGTAAGACAAAATTTACAGTAAACTCCACTGGGACATAATAGCTGGTGACAGTAGAATTTGCTTTATTCGTGTTATCTGAAAGATGACAAATTAAAACAATTAATTTGCTTACTTAATATCTTCTACTGATCACTTTCTTCCTATACTCCAAAGAGATGCTCAATTTCAATGTGACTTATTGCATGGTTTACCAAATTCTACAGCATTTGAAACAGTCAATTTTTCATTCAAGGTAGTGCAATGGGAGATGTAGAGAAGGATATTTTGGGGCAAAAGAAATTTTATGTAGGTGCTGAGCTCTGGATCCCAAGTAAGAAAGACGTACATGAGTTTTAAAGTAATTCTTAATGTAAACTTATTGTATTCAGGGGCCTTGGATCCTTAAATGTTCAAGGCAGTGATATCTCTAGGCCACGCCAAGGGTGTCCTTGTCCAGCACCCAGTACCCTGCTTAGTACACAGCAGGATTTAATAAATGTTTGCTTTGTTATAGAAGTTGATGATCAAGGAGATGTCAAGTGTAAAGAGTATGACAGAACACCACTGGTGTAATATTTGAAAACTGTTAATGGAAATCTCAGTAATTTTAGGGGAAAAAAAGATATGTGCCAAAAGAAGTGGGAAAGTTCATCTACAGACTGTCTGCTCAGGCTATTGATGGACTTTCCATGAAGAAGTGTCTGGCTGTTTAGCCAATGGAACTCTTGTGATTTATCCAGGAAGAACTTAAATGTCAAAAATCACATATTAACTTTTAGAAGATAAATTTGAGAAGCTATTCCAAGAACAATCAGAAGTTCCCCCACCAAAAGGTAGCAGTATAAGGTAGAAATCCCATTAAAGAATAAGGCCAGGACTCAAAATGCAAATTCTGATTTTGGTAAAAACAGAAAATGAACAAAAGGTCAAACTGTGGGACAGAACCAGAGATGGGGTCAAACAATTGGAATTTAAGCAGGTCATCTGAAGAAATTCATGGCGCTGGACCTTAGATAGGAAAAAGCAATGATGACAGTTTCTATGGTATTTTTTTAGAATTTACTTTTCATTTATGTGCTATGTGTGCATGCATGTGTGTGCAGGTGCCTGTGGTGGCAAGAAGAGGATGTCAGATCCTCTAGAACTTACAACAGGAAGTTGTAAGCTATCCAACGTGGGTACTGGGAACTGCACTCTGGTCTTCTGCAAGAGCAGCAAGTGTTTTTAACTACTGAACCATCTCTCCAGCTCCTAAAAATAGTGTCCTCAAAGAGGAACACAAACTGAGTCATAATCCTGTGCCCTTTGTTTTTTTAATGCCAGGGCAGTAAGGCACATACTTAAGTGAGAAGTAAACACAGGTGGATCTAAAGAAAATATTTACTCACACAGGAGAACTACACTGTGAGGACGTTGTAGCTGTGGCATAAAGCTGAAGGACACACTTCCACTGTACGCAATCAAAAGCTGGGGAGAGGAAGTGCTTCATGAACATTCTGCACCCTCCACACCATTAACTGACCTGCTAGCCCCAGAAGACCATGCTGAGTCCTCTACAGTGGACATTTTCAGTCAGTAACAATTGTCCAGGAAATGTCTGTTGCATTCAGGGATGATAATGGAAGAGATCAAGGCAACCACAATACATACACTGAAGTTCTACAAGATACACAAAAGAAAAGCCACCAGACCCGATTTTAAAAAAAAAAGATAACAAAATGTCCTAACATGAATCCCTCCAAATGGATGAATTATTCCCATATGAAAAGGGACAAAGGGGAAATATACACATTCAGAGAAGTGTTGACATCAAGGAAACACAGCATGAACTGAGAAAGTAAAATAAATACAATACAAAAGTGAAGACAAAACTCAAAATATTAAAAAATGGGTAATATTCAAAGTACAAATGTTAAGGGCTGGAGAGCTATCTCATTGGGTAAAAGCACTTGCTATGAACTCATAAAGACCTGAGTTCAAATTCCCAGGACCCATGTAAAACCCAGGTATAACAGTATGTACCTGAAACTCTTGCTCTAGGAAATATTGGGGGTGTGGAGATGGACAGATTCTAGGAGCTCACTGGCCAGCCAGACTACCTGGTTTCTGGTACAGTGAGAACCTGTCTCGAGGCAATAAAGAAAAGTGTACAACTGCACACACAAATGTATGCATCCCACACGTACCACAAATGCTATAGGAAATATCTGAATTGGTCATGTTTTTGCTTTTAAAACAGAGGGAAGTAAGAGGGAGGGTAGATAAAAGGATAAAATATAAACTTAACTGCAAGTCCCCCAAGAAGAAATCTAGAAATAATTGACACAGTAAAACTAAACAAAACATTTGTAAAATTAAAGATTTAAAGTTAGATATTGATTTATAGCTTTATATGTGAGGCAGTGTTGAGCTAATTGAGTCAACATGAGCTGCATCCCAGTTGAAAGGATTTCAAATATAAGGGAATGTTCTTTCAGGCAGTCAAAAATTATTTGAATGATTATTAAACACATGAAAAGCTGTACCTCATTTGAGATAAGAGAGATCTTCATTGAATTGTAATGACATATTTCAACCAATAATATTAAAGGATGAGGATATTGTGTCCAATGGGTGATGGAATAGAGATACAGGACCCTGAGAGCCAATTTATTCTTTGTGTAGATCCTATTACAGGATCTAATCTATACAGACTTCAAATCTACAGTTACATAGTAGCTTGGCATGAATTATAAAATGGTAAATCTTTTTTAGCCCCTTTTAGCTTGGTGAATGGTATGTGGTTTGTGTTTCACCCATACTATGGTCTGATAAGTTTATGGCAATCTTTTTCCTTTATGTTTAACAATTATATATACAGTGTATTATAATGATATTTACCACCCATTGCTTTCTCTTATTCTCCTCAGTCTCCCTCTGAACCCTGTCTTCTTTCTGTGTAGTCTTGATCCTTACTCATGTCTCTTTTTCCCTACCGAGTTTAATTTTGGTTCCTTGAATGAGCATGGATAGTCAGATATTTGCGACAGCGGGGAGAACTTCACAGTAGCCACATCCCAGAAGAAAATGAGAAGAAAACTTCAGTAGCTCCTCGGGAAGGGTCAGGGGTCTCAGGAGTACCTCCCCCATCCATATGGAATGTTGAAGGGCCCGACCTTGTTCCGGCTTTGTGCAGACCACAGTTACTTTGTGCTCATGATTGCAATGGCCATGTCATATCTGTTTCATAGCATTTTCCCTCCCTTCTCTGTGATGCTCCCTGGGGGTGGAGAGGGTGAGATCAATGTCCAATTTATAGCACTCAGTGGTCACTGATTCTCAGCCCTTAAAACTGCCAAGTTCCACACAGTAGCCCTGCCCAGAATTTCACCATAAAACTGAGACAAGACCAACCATGATGCAACATGAAGAAGTAAACCACAAATTCCCTTTTTTCTGTGATGCATCTAGGTTCAGTTCCGTGAGACTGACTCTTACTTCCTGCCAGGATCTGAACTTTACATCTTTGTTTTCTCTGAAATTATTCTCTAAGTGAGAGATACAGAACTGTCTGCTTCAGAGCACTGCACTAAGGATTTAACATTCGCATACTTGAGCTAGTCCAGGAAGGATGCTCTAGACAGCAAATCTTAGTTCTTCCTGCCACACAGAGGTGATGCTGTGTGTGTGTGTGTGTGTGTGTGTGTGTGTGTGTGTGTGTGTGTGTGTGTGAAAAGAAAACTGTATTAATTGTTACCTGAATGCAAAATGACATGTAAGCAAGTCTTAATTTTAAAAAAAAAGATCTGTTTCCAAGAAGCTTGTGTGTCTATAAGCCTATGTGAATCTGAGGGCAGACCTTGTTAACTGAACTTAGTCATCATATTCACTGCAGAGACCTCTTTGACTTTCCGACTCCTGCCAATAATTTTAAAAAACAAACAAACAACACTAAAACTACTTCCTTTAACCTAGTGATACACTTTTCTGGTCTCCGAACCATATTTATAATAGCCTCGTTTTAATGATAAAGAAATCGAAGTTCACATACTTTAAGTGATTTTCTCCATGTAACATAATTGGAAGGACAATCTATTACTTGTCACTCTAAACCTGGTATCTTTTGTGTTTTAACCAGTTGTACACCCCTCCACTGTTTTCTCCTTGCTTATTTCTAATTGTCACATAATTGGATGTATTTATGAGATACAGTGTGATGTGTGAATATCACACACACACACACACACACACACACACACACACACACACACAATGATCAAATCAGGATATTTAGCATACCCACCATCTCTAACATTTATCACATCTTTGTGATTTTCGTGGTGGGAACATTAACAAAAAGAATCCTTTCTTCTGAGTAGTTTAAAATATACAATGAATTGTTTCCACCTTTAGGCCAAATTTCACTTACCAAAACACATGTCATTAATATCATATTTGTCTGTCCCAATGATTACTACTGGACCAACATAAAGGGTGAGCTAAAAAGAAAATGAATGTATCTCCTCATCATTCACCAAGCTTGCCTCACTAGAACTATTTTAAGCGTGACCCTCCCTGCTAAGTATCTCTTGACCTCAGAGAATAGGAAGTCATGGAGTTCAAGGCAAGGGTGGTAGTGATTCATCCAGATTTAGTAATCACTTACTTTCTCTTTGTCTTCTTATAACCACTGTCAAAAATAAGAAATAGCTGGTCAAGCTAGTGTTATTTCTCCGTAAGAGAAATAGAAAAATATAAAACAAGTTTCTTAAGGTACACATAAGTAACACATAAGTCACACAACTGTAAGTTTTTGATTCACTGGCAAGGATAAAAAGATGTTTTTCATTATGTTTCATTAATCAATACACTAAAAACATTTTAATACCCCAACTATTGTACAACCACTAATTTAAGAATCTGACCCCTTTTAGGTTATCTATGTTCTAGGGCAGACCACAAGAATATTTGGGCAAAGCAAATTGGACTCAATGGGCTAAAAGAGAGAGAGGAGGGACCATAAAGTTTGGTGGGTGGGGAGGTGTAGGTGGATTTGGGAAGAACTGACCAAAATATACCAAATGAAATTCTCATAGAATTAATAAAAATATTGTTTAATGGAGAAAGGGAGAAATGTTATTTAAGGGAGAAAGGACAGTGAAGGATGACTGTAATAAAGAACATATTATACATGTGTTATATGCCATCATGAGACCCACTGTATTATACAATTAATATGCACTAATTAAAAATGACAAAAAATATTTTAAAGATCTTTTCTTGTCTCTTTTCAGTCATGTGTGGAATCTAGGAAGGAGGAAGTCTAGTCTATTTTCAGCCCCAAATTAAATATGGCCAATTTCAAATTAATTGACACAGTATTTATAAATAGCTCAAGACTCATCTGAGGTGCCAACACTTCCTTTCTGTGTCACATACTCGAAGTGTTGACAGCTTATGTTAAGGCCCACAAATAGAGCAATCTTGCTGAGTCACCAATAAATACCACCTTTTCGACTCATAAGACGATAAAGATTTCACAAAAATATGTAGAAGCTTGCCTTCCTGAGCCCACACTTCTGTCATGGAACCAGATCTCACCTTCATGGTGGTTCCAGAAAACTATTTCTGATGTGCCAGATCACTGTCAATGACTTCAAGTCACACAGTCATTGGCACAGAGAAGGGACTTCCCTTCTTGCAGAAGAGCAGTGATGTTATCGACCTTAGTCTCATCTGTCTACATGTTTCCCTGGAGAGTCAGTCATTTTTATTCTTCATCTTATGAGAACTCAGGATTTCAGGCAGATTGTTGAACTTGGAAGGGACTTAGAGATCATAAAACCCATGGTCCTCATTATTCACCTAAAAATCAGTACTGGACTGTGAGGAGCAATTCTGTATGTAATTAGCAATGATTTCTCCCACTTCCCCCACTCTTTAAACTTACATGTTTTAGTTTCTCCAGTACTTTCTCAGCAGCATGTCAAGATGAACCCTAGTGGATAACACGGAATTATATTTCATGAATTCATTCATTTACTCACTGAATAATATTCAGCACCAGCTTGAGCAAATTCCTATCCCGGCTACTAATTATGTAGCAAGAGACACACGGGTGGGCTTTCTGTCTGCTGAGGACTTAGTTTACTGAGCTATACAAACAAGAAAGGTAACTGAGATGGTGTGATACTTGTATATAGTAGATGAACAGGAGCAAATAATTGAAATAGGAGAGAAATTGGTAGAAGGGAGAGAGAAAATATTTCTAGTCTGGATTTCTTCATCAAGGAAAGCCTTCTTGGGAAGGAAATACCTAATCTATGACCTTAATGAACAGTTAAAAGTTCACTGGAAATGCAGAGGTGAAAAGAGAGTGTCCTAAGAAAATCCTCAAAACCCAGAGGGAACTAACACAAGACAGAGCTGATGAGATAAACCCTGTTCCATCTAGAGGATTTCCAGGTGGTCTAGGGCCAGAATGGTGAAGCAGGAAGCTGGAGGAGCAGTCAAAGGCCAGATTATACAGACATTATTAAAAGCAGTCGTAAGGACTTTTGTCTAAGAGTTTTGGAACGCAGTGAGGAATGTTAGCATCTGGGAAAGATTACTGTGGTTATGTTAAATGCAGAAAATGGATTGGGAGAGACAGGATTTATGGAAAGGAAGTCAGAGAGAGACCATTCAGACATCTAGACAGGCAACAGGCAGTCTGAACTAAAATACATCTCAGAAGTATTTATGCAGCTGAACCACAGAACATTGGCTATCCCAGGGCAAATGAGAAGACCCAAGGGCTTCTTCCCTTCTTCATTTTCTCTGCCCCTCTGCCTGCAAACCTGAGTGATCCTAGGCCAAACTCCCAGAGTACAGTTCCAAACCTCCAACATACTAAGTTGAAGTCCTGAGGATTTAAAGAATGGAGGCTATAAAAAGCCTCATCTCTCACTAGCGCTCATGTATTTATTAAAAATATGTTTCAAATATCAGTATTGATACATAAGCTTGATACACAAAAGTGTATCAGCCCACTAAGGAAATCACTAACGATTTCATGGGTGACTTCAGCAGGAGTCTCCGGGCTTCATTTAGGAAAACTGAGCAGTACTATGTCATTTAGTGAAGGGAGGAAAAATGGAGGCAATGGATGCATGTAGGCGGTGACATGGTCTCTGAGTGAGGGATACAAGCCATACTGTGAAAGTGAAGCCAGGAATGTGGAGGCTAAACATTGTGTGATGAAGGTTAAGAGGTTCATGGGGATGGCCTGGTGTGTATTGTTAAGGAACTTGGCTATTAGACAATGGAAGATTGAAAATAGCAAAACAGAAGTCTAATATAGTCAACTTATGATACTGATACAGTGTTTGTCCAGAGGATGAGGTTTGAAGGAAGATATATAAAAGCAAGGCTCTTGAATTACGTAAAAAGCGTCATGATAGAAGTCTGCCTATGGGTGGTAATGATAGGGTTTAGAGCAAAAGAAAGGGGGCTTCTTAGAAGAAATAGTGGAAGAATATTCTGATAGGTGGGATAGCAGTTAGTAAAGGAGTTGGGGAAAATAAAAATAGTTTCTTACTGGATTGAACAGTGAGATCTAAGAGCTGAGAAAGAGATTACTGAAGATGATCACTTTGCACACTGAATTACAGTTATATGTCCAGGTAAAGCCTAACTGAGGTCTACCACAATATACACATGTGAGTCCAGATCATCAAAAAAATGTCAGTTTTTTTTAGGAAAAACTGGACTCATTTACCTGTTTATTAAAAAACGAACTGATATAATACATTCATAAAACTATGTTGTCCAAAAAGATACTTAGTAGTTTTAGGATGTGTAAGAGTATAACAGAAAGAAGTATAAAAAGAGAACAGCATAAAAATATTAACACACAAGAGATGAAATCAAAAAGTATCTACTAATGAAACAAACAGGAGAAATCATCTGGTAGTTTCAAAGAGAAGTGAAGAGGGTGAGTATTAGAGAAGACAAAAGAGCAGCAAACAAGAACAAATCCAGGGAAGTTAGGGCTAAAATAGCCTTTGATCTACCACTGAAAACTTTATAGGTAATAATGATTAGAGTAGCATCAAGGTAGGCATTAACAGAAATAGGTCAACTAAGCCAACCAAACTTGATATTTACCAGTGGTTGACACCCTAGACCTTCTAGACAATGGTTCCTTGTGCCCAAGATTGGGAAGGCAAGTGTGATCGAATGATTACTGAATGGTTTCCTCCGAAATACAGCGTTAAATGAGGTGATCTTTGCTATTCCTTGAAACCCATTTATTCGATGATAATTAGATGCAGAATCTTTCAAAATTTAGACTGCTTCAAATTAAAGTCATCTTGTTCATTGAAACTATTTGGTCTGAAAGCTAGAAAAGTGAGTTCAGATACTGAGCCAATCTATAGATATTTGATTTCTGTATATTAGGAATCAAGTAGTTGGAACATAGACAGGAACAAATACCGGCTGGTTGAATTGTGTGTGGTCTGAGCATTCCCAAGAGACAATTGTGATTAACCTTGTCCCCAGAAAGGCACTGCTAGAAAGTTGTGGAATCTTTGGGGGAATTAAGCCTAGTTAGAAGAGCTTGAGTCATTGAGCTATGGATGGATATGTACATCATTTTATATCTTAAATATTTCCTGTATATTATAGACTTGAATGAGTCATTTTATTTTTCCTTTGAATCTGGACAAAGAAAATAAACTCTCCAAGGCAATGTTTAGACGTGTAAACTTTTCTGTGATATGTAAAGGACACTGTTGGTAGGAGCCAACAGACTAGAGTCCTGTGGTACCTTAGATTCCTCATGTATAAAATCTAGTCTGATAACCTCTAAGAGCCCTTCTAGACATTATCATATATGACTAGAGAAATGATTATGCATTATATTGCTATAGCCATTGATACACAAAGCTATTTTCTCACAGGCCATGCCAAGGGTTCTAGGAAGACATCTGGTTTACCCTCTACTTTGGAAAGTCCTGTATCTGTTCCAATTAGGAAAACAATACAAAAGGGGGAATTTTTATGTCTTCCTGAAATATGAGAAAACTTACTTATCAATCAGAAGCAAAGAATGTCAAGCTCATAATAAGCCCCTACCTACCAATAGTATTCATCTATAAATAAATAAATAAATAAATAAATAAATAAATAAATAAATAAATAAATAAATAAATAAATTTAAAAATAAGTAAAGCTCCTTGGAAAAACTCTAAACCTGTATGAAAAGTTTTGTTCTTAGATGCTTTAAGTAGCATGTTACTACCAAGCTGTTTATAATGTATCTCATTGCATCCTAAACCTTGTTCTGGGCCTGGGAGAGGTTTGCATGAGTAGAATTGCAATGTTCTGCTAGCCCTTTGGAAGGAGACATTGGACAGTTTCAAATCATTAAGGCATTTACATTTCAGAAGCAGGAAACAGTAAACGTCTTTCAAGCATGTCTTGTTTGTACCAGCTTATCAGAAGACTGCATAAAGTAATGGAAAAACAAAAGAGATAATTATCTAGAGACACAGGACAGAAAATTCAGAAAATCCAATTATCCAACACCTGAAAATTCTACTTTGAATTTCTGTTCTCATTTAAGATTAATAGGTGCATTTTAGAACAGTAAGAAATAGGGAACATGGGTTTTATCCTCCCTATTTTTGTGTTCCAAAAGATCAAGTAATTGTTAACTAACAGAGGAATGAGAATATGTTTTCATAACTTTATTTACTTGAAAGCATACTGAAGACATATATAATAATGGATGAATACTGTTTATTGAGCACATTATTTTTATCCTGGGCCTGAAAATATTCAATCATGACCCTTTTCAGACACAACTTTACATGGCCCCAAAGTCTACAGCCATAACACCTTGAACACGCCAGCACCACTGCAAGGGTATATTCAATCCCTAACATGTGAATATTTGTAAGGATCACAAGATAACAAAAAAGAAGAGTGAATGTTCATATGAATCCCTCAAATTGGTGTGATAGTATAACCTTGTGAAGATGTGATTATGAAGTATGTCCTTCTAAAGGCTTAGGAGTGAAAATGATGTTGTGAAGGTATGGTAAGGGAACACATCCTGTGAAGCTGTGGTAAAAGAATACATCCTTGTGAGAATGTAGAAAGACAGCACCCATGACCTTGTGAAGCTAGATAAGGGAGCATGACCTTGTAAAGTTGTGATAAGTATGATTACATACTTATAAAGGTGTAGGAGAGAAAATGGTGCTATCAAGGTATGGTAAGGGAGCATACCCTGTGAAGCTATGGTAAGAGAACTCAACCTCATGAGGGTTTAGAAAGACAGCATGCAAGACCTTATGGAGGTAGGTGATGGGGCATGACCTTGTAAAGATGTGGTGAGAGTATGACCTCATGACACTGTGGTAAAGGAATACTTGGGGTCCTCATGGTTTTACTTTCTTAGGCAACCTTCTTGATACTATTCACATCCTCACCTTCCTAAGTCATTCACTTTGGTGTACCCTTCTTACACAAATATTCAATCCCTCCAGATTTTCCAGGTGTACAAGATTTTTTGTTTCTCTTCTTAGTTTAAAAGACATCTAAAATTGATGAGAATAGCAGCAGTTCACTTGAAAAGATTTAAAGAAGGATAGATAGCAGGAGAACAAAATAGGACCTGGGTGGCAAAGAGGGATATCATGTGAAGCAGATGGATCTGCTGCTCAGTTCTGCTGAGAACGTGGGTTAAATTCAACTCAAAAGCACCACATTTGAAAGTTAGGAAAGTGAATAACATCCAGCCCCATGCAAGCTGAGAACTGCTCCCAGGTCAGTGAATTCCACTTTCTTGATATCTAAGTGAAAAGAAAGTCATCCAGGGAGAGTTGCAGTATGTTTAGAAGGGAATGGATTAAAGGTACCGTCATGCAAGCAATGAGAAGATATGAGTTTTGGCTCAGGCACCACCCACTACATTTCTCACCCACACTCTGTTCCTGACAGTGTCTGTTCTTTATGCACACACTATTTCTTCTACTTTAAGAAGTAACCTCTCCCATTCTCTCATATTTCCTCCTATTTGGGTTTATTTTTAAAGTTTACCTGTTTTCCAAAATCACATCCAAATCCATTTATATTTATAAAGTCAAGACCATTTCATAGTTATTGCACTATAGCAAATAATATGAAAGCTAACATTCACAGAATGCCTAATACATTCTCATGTCCTTCTAAACTCAGTACAAATCCTGTCTCCTCTGTACTGTGAAGAAGCTATATGATATCCTTGAGATAGTAAAGAATGAGAAAATAGAAGATTCAAGCCAAGATAGTCTGTATCTCAAGCACAAGCTATAAAACACTATCCCCACCAAGACATAGAAAGTGTAGGAAACTACACCAGAGATTTCAGTGTGTAGGGCTATGGAGGCAGCCCAAGGCTTAAGAGCTTGCTGCGCAAACCTGAGTGTCTGAGTTTGTATCTCCAAACCCACATAAAAGTCTGGCATGGTGGTGACATCAGTAATCCCAATGTTAAGGAGACAGAAGCAAAGACAGACAGATGCTGGGGTGTCCCTGTACAGCCAGTCTTGCTAGGACTACAAGATCCAGATTCAGTGATAATCTATGCCTCAAAAACAAAGCCATATGACTAAGAACCACAATATGAAAGAGATATCTGAAGATGCATATCCATAAGGAAGGAAATGGAATGCATGAGAAGGGAATGTTAGAAAAAGGATGAGCACCAGAATTAGCAAACATTTTTAACAAATTTAAGTTGTGTATTTAGTACATAAAAATAAAAGTAAGACTAATCAGGTTAATAAGGTCAGTCAGCACTAAAATACATGACAAACAGTATAAAAAGACAAGGGTGAGATGATGCCATAGGTGAAAGCTTCTGTGTGTATCAACTTGACATCTGGGAAGTGGGAACTTTCACAGATAAAATGCTTCCATCAGATTGGCCATAGCAAGTCTGTGGGGGTGCTTTTTGATTGATGATTGATGCAAAAGAGCCCAGCTCACTATGGGTGGTACTACCTCTGGACAGATGGCCCTAGGTTGTTTCAGAAAGCAGGCTAAGAGAGCCATTAGAAGTCAGCCAGAAAGCAGTATGTCTCCATGGCTTTTGCTTCAGTTCCTGCCTCTGGGTTCCTGCTGACTTCTTTCCAGATGGACTACAACTACACGCTGAAATAAACCCTTTGCTCCCCAAGTTGCTCTTGCAACAGAAAGCAAACAAGGACAGGATAGTTATAATATTTAATATTCAGAGGACTTATTATCTAGAGGGAAAAGGTAGAAAAATAACATCTAAACTTTGTTTTATTTGTAGGTGAAGAGGAGAGGAATAAAGAAAATGCAGTAAATACAATGAAATGTAGGTATGGGAAAGAAATGAAAAGTCTATAAAACAGAAAGAAAAATAACAATAGCTAACAGTTGGTTATAAAGTATTATAGCACTTACATGTGCTGAGGACTGTGCTTGGCATTTTATTCTCTCAAATGGCATTGTTTTACAGATGAAAATAGTACACAGAAGGAGGGTAAGAAACTTTTCAACAGCTTAAACTAGTAAATGACTGAGACAAACTGAAAAATAAACACCAAAATTCTGTTAGCTACTGCATCATTCAGCTGCAAGAAGTAAATCCCAAGATGAGTAACTGCAATAAATACAAATGTGTTAAATTCACAGATAAAGGCAGATTCTCAGGGGCTGGGCAGATAACACAGTGGTTAAGGGAACATGTTGCTCTTCCAGAAGACATGGGTTCTTCTCCCAGCACCTACATTTGGCGGCTCAAAATCAACTGGGCACCTGCATGCATATAGTATATACATACATATATTCAGCCAAGCACATGTACATGCATTCACACAGTAGATGTACACACACACACACACACACACACACACACACACACACACACACACCAAACTTAAATAAACCTTAGAAAAATGAGTTCTGAAAGATTTTTTAAAATACATTTTCAGAACACATACTTAAAAAGTCTGGGGAGAAAAAAGGTCAGTGTCCTCAAATATTCAATATTTAGAAAGATAATAGGCAAATCTAAGTCAAGGTTGTTGAGAGAGAGAAAAGGAGAGAAAGAGAACACAACATAAACAAAGGTGACTTTGGTGAGACATGGGGATTGGATTGGAGGAGAAGAGGAGAATGAGGATCCAGCAGTGAGCTTTCCTGCTTCCCTGGCCTGAGTGGCTTGTTTGTTCTCAGAGAATTCCTGCTGGAGTTGACGGCTGAGATTATGGGATGCATGCGGGAGGGGTGGGGAATGGTCGAAGGAGAAAGTCTATGTAATCCATTGGAGATGGGGGCAGAGATGAAGTGGAGGACACAGCAGGTGGTCCGCTCCAGAGTTGGAGATGAGACTGGGGAATTGAACTTGGAGGAACAGAGAGAGAGAGAGGGGTTAAGATCTGCAGTTAGCCTACTGCTTCCCTGGACTTCTTAATACGTGCAATTTTTAGTAACTAATTCTAACTGTAGAATATAGAAATAGCCATAATGAAACACATAAGATTTTAAGAACAAAATAAAGACACTATTGAAATATTTAAGATTATCTTTGTAGATGATAATATAATAATCTCTATTATAGCAAAACCTGATAAAGATGACAATTTTGCCTACATTAATCAATAAACTCAATTTTAAAACTCTAACAGACTCATTCTGGGAAAACTCTGATAAATGGTCCTAAATATCAATTGGAAAGACAAGCATGACTATCCAGGGCAATCTTGAAATTAAACTCATTTCATTAGAATACAAAATTCATTGAAAATTGCAGAACAAAAGGACTTCAGTTTTAACTTAGCCTTTATCTGCTGTGGGATGGTCTGTATGTCAAATGTGTTGCTGATTGGTCAATAAATAAATCACTGATTGGCCAGTGGCCAGGCAGGAAGTATAGGCGGGACAAGGAGGAGAAAAAACTGGGAAGTGGAAGGCTGAGTCAGAGAGACACTGCCAGCCGCCACGATGACAAACAGCATGTGAAGATGCCGGTAAGCCACGAGCCATATGGCAAGGTATAGATTTATAGAAATGGATTAATTTAAGCTGTAAGAACAGTTATCAAGAAGTCTGCCACGGCCATACAGTTTGTAAGCAATATAAGTCTCTGTGTTTACTTGGTCAAGTTTGAGCGGCTGTGGGACTGGCAGGTGAGAGAGATTTGTCCTGACTGTGGGCCAGGCAGGAAAACTCAAGCTACATTTATCAGTTTATTGGAAGGCCCATAGGTAATTTACTTCATCATCTTGGACTCCCCTTTCTCCATGCGCCTCATGAAAAGCAGTCCAGTTGTTCCTGTAGACATCAGCTTTCCTGAGGTAGCTCATGTTGCCCAGTAATCTGCTGTTGTACCACAGTGTTTGTTTAAATAATACTTACTATTTCTTAAATATTATTTTTATGAAATCTTGGTCCTTATTGCCCTCCAATCCAAAGCCATCCCAGTGTGCCTAGCAACTCATCTCACATCAGTGCTCTTATGGTTGGCACTGTGCTAATAGCTGGTACTGCCAATAAACATTTGTCAAATAAACATAAGTGCCAATTTTCATCCATATTTTATAATCCCCAGTGTGGTAACATGTCTGTTGCCGTAAAACATTAACTGTCTGATGAAGATACCTTCATGTTGTGGAGCCCATATTCAAGAAAAAGGAAGAGAAAAAAATGAACAAACAAACAAATACACCAGGCTGCAACTAGAAAACCAGGGGAACATCTATCTCATAAGCCATAAAGGGATACGCTTGACTACAAGAACCTGTCCTCTCCAAACAGGGTATAGAGCAGCCATTGATCACTGTACCAAACCCCATCAAATAAAGACCACATTATGGTTATTAAAATTTCCTGTTCAATGAGTATAAGAAAACTGGGTTCCAACCCTAGCTTGCACATGTATATGCATATATGCATCACTAACTTTTTCTAAACATTAAGTTTTTCAGTTATAGAATTGTGGCTAATAATAGTACATTATCATTATTAGAGTTAACATGGCAATTTATATGACTTAAAATTTATCATTGTAAAGACACTAGAATGGTGCATGGAATCTATTTTTTAATTAAGAATTTTTTTTATTCATTTTACATACCAATCACAGATCCCCCTCTTCCCTCCTCCTGTCCCTCTAGCCTCCCCCCTCTTTAAAGAAACAATGAAATTAAAAGAATTAGAAATAGATTATCTCAAAGAACAGTTAATGGTAATGTCACCAATTTTAAAAATACTATGAATTAAGGAGAGAGAAAGATACAGACAGACAGTGTGTGTGTGTGTGTGTGTGTGTGTGTGTGTGTGTGTGTGTGAGAGAGAGAGAGAGAGAGAGACAGACAGACAGACAGACAGACAGACAGAGACAGAGAGACACAGACAGAGAGAGAGACAGAGAGAATCTTTACTATTTTTACTAGAAACTAGGTTTTTTATACCGACAACTCCTCCACTTTCAATGAGCTATAACAGACCTACAACACATCTATACAAGTACATGTTTATGAGTGGGCTATAAATAAAGTGTCTAAGATGAGGCACGTTCTATATTTATACGATGTACCGCAGGATAACATCTGAAAGCCTTAAGGAACTTTCTAAAGCCCTGAATTCTACACATAAACTATAATGGAATCATCTCACCCACAAACGCTGGTGAAGACGCTTGGTTTGTTACATTTCCTTTGGTGTCACAGGGCTCGGTGGAGGCTAGGGCCTTGTACATACTTGGCAAACTCCCACTGAGCTGCACCTCCCAACCTAAGCGAGTTCTGACACAGGACACAGCCCTTGTCTTTCTAAGGAAAAGAGACATGTAATTAGGACGTGAGTGTTTTGTTTCGGCACTCTAGACACAGGCTTATCACTCTGGGATCAGTCACGATGAAATCTCACCACGTGAAGATGAAATAAAATGGAGTCGTCGAGTTAAGGTTCTCCAACAGGAAAAGAAAACACCACACACTCAAGACTGCTGCTGAGTTTCACTGACTCAATGTATTTGAAGACGGATACTTGCTAAAACCTAATGTGTATTACATTATGGTTCTGTTTTACCCTATGAGAGGTCTACTAGCTATATCAATATGCTCTATTTTCACTTATTTTGTTTTTCTTCTCTATATTGATTTCACATATTAGTTTAACAAATCAATTCTGGTAACCTTGAGTCCTGTGATCTAAGATATTGATCTCCTTGGCTTGATGAGGAGACCCGCCTCTGTTTGGTTCCCCCTTTAAGTTCTGTGATTGGGATTCCGACGCCAGGAAAGAAGCCTGGATGCTGGCAGAGCCAAGCACCTCAGTAGGATAGAAGACTACCAATAAGCAAGCTTGACAAGACAGTCTCCGTCCGCATGGAGACTGTGGTTTAAAGATTAAGAAGGGCAAAACAAATAATAAATACATAAAGATTTTAAATTTCAGACTACAAAATGATAAGTTCATACAGGAAACAAACAGAGACTAATAAGAATATCACAATGAATTAAGGGAGGTTTCTTAGACGTAGTTCATGGACAAAAATCCTGGGGGAAGACATATTATTAAAGAAAAATGTAAAAAGTACACTCTAGGAAAGAAAATGCATATGCATATTGTGGTGGTTTTAATGAGAATGTCTCCACAGGCTTTGTCCCTGGTTGATGAACTGTCTGGAAAGGGTTAGGAGATGTGAAGGTGATGTGACTAGAATGGCAACTAAGACACATATAGTATAATAATGGCTCCAGAGCCACTGCAGGAAAAACTGTGTAGCCAGAGCATGGTGAACAGGAAATAATGACAGGGCATGAAGCTGACGGGACAGACAGAGCTAGCTCATGTAGAGCTTCACTGGCTACAGTTAGGAGTCCAAATTTTATTCTGAGTCAGAGCCATCAACATTCTTAAATGGCAAACCTTAAATAGGGTCTGGCAAGATGGTTCAGCCTGTAAAATTGTTTACCGCACAAACCTGATCACTTCAGAACTCACAATAAAAAGCTGGACGAGGTGACGTGCCCCTGTAATCCAGGAGTCAGCACTCTTATGGGCAATGGAGACGGGAGAAATCTGAATGTTCATGGCCCAACCAACAAGGAGTACTCGGTGAAGCAGAAACAAGAAAGACCTTGCTTCAACAAGGTAGAATGAGAGAACTGACATCTAAAAGCTGTTCCCTGACCTCCACACGCATGCTGTAGCACATGCATGGCTTCATGGGAACACACACACACACACACACACACACACACACACACACACACACACAATAAATAAATAAATAAATAAATAAATAAATAAATAAATAAATAAATAACAGTAATACCATGAGGGTATTTATACTTTACATGACATTACCTTCCATTGTACATAGAATGAATAAAAGAGGAACAAAGTTGGAAGAAAAGAAATTATGAATGCTTTTTTAATTGGCAAAATACTAAATTGCAAAGGCAAGAACTAGCTAGAAATGTGGTATATTTTAGAAGAAAAAAGAAATGAAAGGTCTACCAGTGAGTTGAATATGAGATGTGAAGGGAAGAAATGAAGTGATACAACTTTTAGGTTTTTGGATTAAACAAGTCGGTGAATTATTGGTTCCACCCACTAAAATAGCATAAAGACCAAAAAAATAAACACTTTGGGTGACAGTACAAAATTAAAAGTTCTGTTTGAAAGGATGTGAGGATTAAGATAACCTTTTAAGTAGAGGACTAGCTTTCATGGTACCAAAAGGTGCCGTGCAAACTTCCAAAGGAGGGAAGCAACCAACATTGCTACCCAGCTGTGACAGGCATGAACCACAACAAGAGCCATTATATCATGATAACCCCATGGTGGTAACCAACAGTTCTCTAATTGAACATAAGGCCTGATCACCAAAGAAATATTATGCCTGGTACAAGAAACCAAGCCAACTACCAAGGGCTAGTGAAGTCATGGATCTTGGAGGAGAACCTACAAACTACACTTTACTAGACCAGCATAATCCCTAACTACATTCCTAACATTGTCTTTATACCCATAGATAAGTGTAGCCCTTACTCCTTATCAAGGAAATGTCTCTTTGCAATGAATGGAGACCATTATAAAAGATGACAATCAATCAAACTTCTGAGTTGTGGAGCTCAGTCCCAATGGACACATCTACAAAAAAAAACCTCTTGAACTTAAGACTCAGGATTCACTGAGGAAGAAGAAACAGAATGATTGTAAGAGCCAAAGGATCAGGGAGTTTGCTGTGTGATTGTGTTGCCTAGAAACGTCAGAAGATACACCCATAATGTCTCCTGAACATGGCTTCTTAAACATGACCTAAACAAGGAGGACACCAAGAGACATGCTAATGTGGAAGGGGGAATGCCCAGGGGGCTCAGGGGCTCTCAACCCTGGACAAAAACTACAGGCAACTAAGGAATGCTGAGAGTGGGAAAAATAGTCTTCCTTGGGGAAGAGCACACCGAGACACACACACACACACACACACACACACACACACACACATACATATATATGTATCAGATTTTATATATTATATATATATATGGAAGATATATATATATAATATATATATGAAAAATTAAAGAAAAGGTATTATGAATTTGATGAATCTATTTGGACATGAAGGACAAAGAAAGGGCTATATGGGAAGCTTTGGAGGGAGAAAAGGGAAGGGAGAAATGTAATTAAATTATAATCTCAAAAATAATTTTTTTGGAAGTGAGGGGTACATGGGGGGAGTTGGAGTGAGAAAAGAGAAGGGGGACATTATATAATTACAATCTCAAAAAATTAAAATAAAAATTTCAGTGCAAAGGGATCATTTCCAAAATCAAGCTGCCTTAGACCCAACCTCAAAGAGCTTAGAAATAGATCCCAAAGAGATGGATTGGATCTGCAACTAACAATTTTCTACAGGAAAATGTTTTAACACTCTTCAGAGAAGAGCACAGAATCTAGCAACCATGAATTAAAATTCACAATGTCTGGTACCCAGAAAAAACCACTAGACTATGAAGAAGGAGGAGAAGGAGAGGAGGAAGGGGAGGAGGAGGGGAAAGATGAGGGGGAGGGGAGAGGAGGAGAAAGGGGAGGAGGAGGAGGAGAAGGAGGAAGGGGAGGAGGGGGAGGAGGAGAAGCATATGTAGCCAAAGAAACAGATCCAGAAATGATAGAGTTGGTAAAATTGTCAGGAACGCATTAAAAAATGTTGCAAACATGAAAGTTTGTCAAGGACACATAAGCACAGGCACAATGAAGAAAAACACAATGGGTAAACATATAAAGAGGAATAAAATGTAACTTTGGAGATGAAAATTATTTTCAATGCCATTTAATAGGTTCTCTGGAAGAAAATATCAGCATATAAAAATAACCGAACATACATCAATGAAAATCTATTCAAGACAAAGCATACAGAGGAAGGAATTTGTAAAGAAAAATAAAAAATGAAGAGGCTTCACCAGAATGGGAGCAGAAGGGCTCTTGTCTTCTGTTCTCAGGTCCAAGACTCACGCCAAATCCTCATTTATTTTCTTTTGAGTTATTTGGTGCCATGTCCATTGTTAGAGGTAGAATGTGTACCACCAAAAGTATTTGTTGAAAACTTAATGTTTAATTAACAGTGCTGGAAGGTGAGGCTTAATGGGAGGTGTTTAGATCAAGAGGACCCTAGCTTCAGAAAGCTTATTATTCTGAGATGATTAATAACAAGGTACAATATGCTACCCTCCTGCCCATCTCTGCCATTCCATCACATTATAATGTAACAGGAAGTTCCTCACCACAGGCCATTGCTATAACCCTGGACTTCTCAGTATTCAAAACTGGGAGCAAAATAAACATCCATGGTCATAAATTAACCAGGCTGTGGCATTGTGTACAGCAGCAGAAAGCACACTGAGACAATAACTACACTATGAAAGCATCAATATAAAGTTAGAGTGGGCATCACTAATATCAGAAAACATCGCCTTCACATGGGATAATTCTGCACATAGTGGAATGTTGCGTAGTCCCAATAGGGTCAGTTTATAAAAACATACACAATAATTATAAATTTTTGTCTATCAAACAGCAGATTCAAACCACATGAAATAGTTACAGAAATGAAGAAGTAGCAGTACACATTTACAACACCCCTCTCCCAGGTATTGATAGAATAAGGAGAAAATCAGTGTAAATAAAGATGAAACATGCTACTATTTGTAAGGGGACACATTACAGAACAGTAGCATACGCATATTCTCTGTGTACTCTTCCTAGCACACAGGGAATTGTCAAGAATGAACCATATTCTTGGCCACAGAAATATTGTTAGGAGGTAGGAAAGAATAGAAAGTATACAGAGTACGTTTTCTAAGTACAACTGAATTGAATTTTAAAACGAATAACAGGAAGGTATTGGAAAATGTCCAAGTAGCTGGAAACTAAAGAACATACATCTAATAATCCTCAGGTTAAGCAGGAAATCACAAGGGCAGCTAGAAAGTATTGGAACTGAAAAGCGTAACGATTTCTCGGGAGAGCGTGAGTCAAAGCAATGCCGTCACTTTTCCTGGGGTTGAAATGTTTCTACTAAAGAAATTCCTTGAAACAGTGCTACAGGGGTCGTCTTTTGCACTATTTTTAACTCCTGCATCTGTCTGTTTATGGCTGTTCTAGTGAAATAGTTAAGGATATGGAATTTTTGTTTAAAAGACATTTATTTACCTCATAGTTCTAGAGGTTCAAGGTCTACATTTGGTTGTAACTTTAGAATAAGCAGAGTCATGCAGCAAGAGACAGGAAGTAAGTGTGTGTGTGTGTGTGTGTGTGTGTGTGTGTGTGTGTGTGTGCGCGCGCGCACGTGCGCATATGAGAGAGTGAGAGAGAGAGAGAGAGAGAGAGAGAGAGAGAGAGAGAGAGAGAGAGAGAGAGATGGGGGGGAGAGGAGCTTTTATTCTTTTTATGAAGCCGCTTCAATTATTCCGGTTCTACACTGATGGCTTCACTTCATCTAAATCACCACTCCTCTCTTGGATAGTTTTTATGTCAACGTGACAAGCTAGTATCAGCTGACAGGAGGGAATCTCAACTGAGAAATACCTCCATAAGATCAGGCTGTGGGAAGGAAAGTCAGTAGGACATTTTCTTAATTAGTTGTGGTGATATTGTGTTCCCCAAAATATTGTGAACCCTAATAAACTTATCTGGGGTCAGAGACAGAACAGCCACAATATTAAACATGAGGATAGGCAGTGATAGCACACGCCTTTAATGCTAGCATTCCAGAGGCAGAAATCCTTCTGTTCAAGGATATAGCCAAGCATGGTGACTCATGCCTTTAATCCCAGAAAGCGAGCCTTTAATCCCAGGGAGTGATGGCAGAAAACAGAAAGATATATAAGGCGTTTAGACAAGAAACTAGAAGCATTTGGCTGGTTAAGCTTTCAGGCTTCTAGCAGCAGTTCAGCTGAGAGCCATTGGGATGAGGACACAGAAGCTTCCAGTCTGAAGAAACAGGATCAGCTGAGAAGTTGGCCAGGTGAGGTGAGCTGTGGCTTGTTCTGGTTCTCTGATCTTCCAATTCACCCCAATACCTGGCTCAGGTTTGATTTTTATTAATAAGAACTTTTAAGATTCACACTACAATTAGTGATGGGTATTGGGAGCGCTCAGCCCATTGTGAGTGAGGACACCCCTAGGCTGGCTGTACTGAGTTATATAAGAAAGCAGGCTGAACAAGCCATGAGGAGCAAGCCAGAAAGCAACATTCCTTCACGGTTCCTGCATCTGATTCCTGCCCTGTCTCAGTTGTGCTGTGCAATGGTCTTTCTGTATGCTGTGAATATATGCTGCTCCCATTGGTTAATAGATAAAGCTGCTTTGGCCTATGGTAAGGCAGGATAAGAGCAAGGTGGGAAATCCAAGCAGAGAGACAGGGAAAAAAAGGACGGCATCAAGGGAGACGCAATCCAACCACCCAAGGAGCAAGATGCCAGCAGACCAACTGGTAATGCCACGGCCATGTATCAATATATAGATTAATAGAAATGGGCTAACTGAAGATGTGATAGCTAGCTAGCAATAAGCCTGAGCCATAGACCAAACAGTTAATAATTAATATTAAGCCTTTGAGTGATTATTTTATAAAAACAGCTGCTACCCGGGAAGGACTGGGCCGGACTGGGCGGGACTGAGAAACTTCTGTCAACACAGTTCCAGCCCCAACTTCCTTCAATAATAAATAGAGAAGGGTGAATGAAATAAACCCTTTCATCCCCAAGTTACTTTTGGTCATGGTGTTTCATCATAACAATAGTAACCTTAACTGTGACAACCCCCAAGGCTCTGTCTTAGACATCCCAATGAGATTAAGATTCCACCATCCATAATACCTTCCAGTGGGAACTAAGTTTAACACATGAACCGCTGGGGGACATACTTTAACTGTATCAAAACAGTAACATCTTAACAGGCTATTTAGTCTCATCTTCTGGCATCTAAACACAACGTGGCAAGTTACAAACACTGTGAGATCAAGAATTGGTTAGTATACTGTCAATCTAATGTTTGGTGTGAGCCTACTTGGCTTTATGTTGCTGTGATAAACACCATGAGCAGAGGCCACTTGGGGAGGAGAACGTTTATCTGGCTTCCAGATGATAATCTGTCACTGAGAGAAGGCAAGGCCAGAGCTCAAGGCAGGAATGTGGAGTCAGGAAATGACCATAGAGGAACTCTACCTACTGTTTGCTTTCCATTCTTGCTCCGCTTGCTTTTTTTTTTTTTTTATAAGAACCAGGATCACCTACCCATGGGTAGCACCACCTTTGTTAGATGGACCCTCCCATGTCAATCATTCATCAAGACAATACCCAACAGACATGCCCAAAGGCCAATGAGATGTAGAAATACATTCAGCTGAGGTTCTCTTTTCGCAGATGACTCTACTGTGCATCAAGCTAACAAAAACTAAGCAACATAATGTGTATAGTGGTGATTCTGGGATTTACAGCAATGTGTTAGGGACTTTTGCCCATTTTCTAAAGGTGTCTGCTTTAGTGTTTTTCATCAGTGGGACCAGATGTCTTTCCTTGGACTACAGCCTGTCTATATGGGATTCCGATAGAACCCTAGCTATTGCTTGAAGCTTCTTCCTACAGGGTAGGCTCTAGTTCTTTATTCAATTTTTTGTCTAAGATTACACTGTTAATGGGTCAAAATGAAAAAATGACCGCCATGTTTAACACTAAATTGGCACCATAAGTTTTTTATTCTTTCATGGCCTCCTTTTCTTTAATTGTTGAGTGTGTGTGTGTGTGTGTGTGTGTGTGTGTGTGTGTGTGTGTGTGTGTGTACATATATATCAACACACATATATATGTATATATATATATATATATATATATATTCATAAAGTTGTAAATATAACCTGCTCATCCCATATAATGTTCCCTGCATGTATATGATCTCAGGGCTGACCACTTGGTACTGGAAAATTGGAAAACCAATTGGAGGGCTCTTCCCTTTTCAACTGGTATGCCTGCCCTCTTATTCCCAGTCAGGATTGATATGCCTCAAACCCTGATGTTATAAATACTAAAACCTAATCCCCAAATGCTCCTATACCTTCAAAGATAAGTCCCCTGGGAACTGTGAATGTGATCTTGTTTAGAAAAGGGTCTGTCTTTGAAGTCACAATTCAGGTGAGGCTCTAAACCCACTAGGGACTGAGCTGAGCTGAAGTTTCAGGAACAGTTGAAAGTTCTCTGTTGATAGCTTCTTGACATGCTCACCAGATATCAGGTGATAGGTTGGTGTGAGGTCATGCCATCCCACTGTCCATCACTTTATGGGGTCTGGGCTACATCTCTGTTTTTGCTCTGCCTTGAACCAATGACTTCTTGGGCCTGGCTTCCCTAATGTGATTTTAATATGCCCATGTGTTCTCACAGTTTCAAATCACCCCAGTAAACTTAAAAAGCAGCTGCCTTCCTAGTCTCAGAAATAAGTCATTTATCATTGTGTGCTGCATGGGTGGTGCCAGACAGAAGGTGGTGTTTGTAGATCTACCTAGAGGCTGATGTCAACCTCTCAAAATGCGGTCTTCTAGGGCAAGGCACAGCCTCAGAACCAATAACTTAGTAACTTAGGCGAGGGCACAGCCTGAGCTCAACAAATATGTAGCGATGATGTACAATATTACTGCATACAGTTATATTAAGAGAGCTTTGGTTGTCTCTTTTCCAGATAAACCCTCAGAAAAAAAATTACAATGCCCCCATTAAAAGCTCCCAAGTACAGCAAAGCTTTGATACATCTGATAACAGAATTTGGGAAGCTTGGGAACTATGTATTATTCTATGCATTGGTCCCAAAATAGTACTAATTTTTATTCTGCTAGAGAACAACTCCTCCAGTTTTTATTTGTAGCTTCCTCTGAACCCAGGCTTAGGCATAAATCTATGGAAACCAGGCTAACAACAGTGAGAGTGACAGCTAATATTGTATTCATAATCACTCACTCTCCCCATCCCACTCCTGGCAGAAGTCATATGCACCAGATATTGGTCCTTCATGTAAATGCAATCCATTTGGCACTTCACTGCAATCTACAAGATATGCCCAGGCATGTCTACAGCCTAGAAGAACTGAAAATAAGTCATTTGACAAAAGAAAGTCACACACACACACACACACACACACACACACACACACACACACACACACCATCTGTCAGTTTGCATCACAGACAACCTGTGATTCTCATTCTCTGTTTCAGGAGCCTTCCAATATTCCTGTTTAATACCCAGGGCATTTGTGCAACAGCTTGAAGGATCACATACCAACCATCACCCCAAGTTACTCTCTGACCTTTGTGCTCTGGTGTTAATAATAGGGTGTCTGTCATTCTCCTTTGGCCAAGTCTCTGTAGTTTTTCCTAAGAATAGGAAGCAGGACCTTGAGCCCTGGCTCCAATACCCTATGTGTGGTCCCCACACCCTCCAGGAGCTGTGTCTCTAAGTGCTTCCCCTTTTGTGAACTCATTGTGTAAGGAAGGATGATGGTGCTGATCCTGGAGGCAAATACCTGTAATTCCAGAATTGAGGGCAGGAGGCAGCAGGATCAGAAGTCTGAAGCCTACCTGGGCTGTGCAGAATAACCTCGTCCCAAACAACAAAACAGGAAAGAAACCCAGCCCTTCCCAAGGAGACATGGGCTTTTATTGCTGTTATTTTGGAAGATGTGTGTGTGTGTGTGTGTGTGTGTGTGTGTGTGTGTGTGTGTGTGTGTGTAATTTTATGGGTTTTTGGGGGGGGTGAAGGTGTTTGTGTTTTTATTTGAGTTGGGGTCTCTTGAAACTCTGGCTAGTCTCAAATTTACTATGTATCTGAGGGTGACCTCAAACTTCAGATCTCCTTGCCTCTAATCCCAAGTGCTGAGATTACAGGTGTGCGTCTCCATACCTGGTTTTATGCAGTGGTAGGGATCAAACCCAGTTCTCCTTCATGTTAAGAAAGCACATTACTATGGTGATATTGTGTTCCCCAAAATATCGTGCACCCCAATAAACTTACCTGGGATCAGAGAACAGAACAGCCACTAGATATAGAGGCCAGAAAATGGTGGCACACACACCTTTAATCCTAGCATTCCAGAGGCAGAGATCCGTCTGGATCTCTGTGAGTTCAAAGCCACACTGGAAACAGCCAAACATGGTGACTCACGCCTTTAATCCCAGGAAGTGATGGTAGGAAGCAAAAAGGTATATAAGGCGTGAGGACCAGGAACTAGAGTCTTGTTAAGCTTTTAGGCTTTTAGCAGCAGTTCAGCTGAGAGCCATTGGGATGAGGACTCAGAGGCTTCCAGTCTGAGGAAACAGGATCAGCTGAGGAATTGGCGAGGTGAGGAAGCTGTGGCTTGTTCTGCTTCTCTGATCTTCCAGCGTTTACCCCAATACCTGGCTCCAGCTTTGTTTGTATTAATAAGACCTGTTAAGATTCGTGCTACACATTATCAACTGAGCTTCACCCCCAGGCCAATCTTTCCTTCTGACATTATCCCTAATGCAATAGTGGGAAACCATGTTCAATACTAGTCTAAAAAGCAATAAAAGCCAGAGAGAGAAATTCATACTTGAAACAGAGAGCAATGAGAAGCTAGGGTAGGCATCATCATTGAAGTGTCATTTAGAGATGACCCAGCCATTACAGGTGTTTGCTGCTCTTCCAGAATCTGAGTTCAATTCCCAGCACCCATATCAGGTGGTTCACAGCTACTTATAATTCCAATTCCAAAGGATCTAATATCCTCTTCTGGACTCAGCAGGCACCTACACCCACATATGCACATACCCCACACTGACACACATGTGGTGGTTTGAATGAGAATGGCCCCCATACGCTCATATGTTTGAGGCAGCAGGCAGGTAGGTATGATAAATTTTAGTATTCTGAGAGCTTACGTGTTGAGACAACAATCAAAAAGCAGAGAGAAAGAGAGACAGAGAGATGCTGAGAATGCCATGGGCTTTTTAAACCTCAAAACCCACCCCCAGAAACACACCTCCTCCAATGCCACACCTCCTAATCCTTCTCAAACAGCTCCACAATCAGAAGGGGAAGCATCACTTAGAGACACAGCTCCTGGAGGGTGTTGGGACCACCCAGGGTATTGGAGCCAGGGCTCAAGGTCCTGCTTCCTATTCTTAGGAAAAACTACAGAGACTTGGCCAAAGGAGAATGACAGACACCCTATTATTAACACCAGAGCACAAAGGTCAGAGAGTGGACTTTACTACCTTCCAGAGCTGTGAGTCCCAAATTAAATGCTTTCTTTTATAAGTTTCCTTGGTCATGGTGGTTTGTCATGGCAATAGAAGGGTAACTAAAACACATGTATGCATAATTGAAAATAAATCTTTAAAAAATAAAACAAACAAGAGTGGCATTTAGGAAAATAAGTATGATGAGAGTAAGAAAATCAGCTAAATACAGGTAAAGCTGTGTGTTACATTTCCCATCAGGTACACTTCATCATACCTTTGCCTTGTGGATACAAGTTCACTTTGCCCCAGTCTTCTTACCTTGAAAAGAACCAGAAATAATTTGGTCTGGGTTTTGGGTATCAAGTCTAGGGTCTCTAGCATACTGAGAATAGATCCACCACTGAGCTACTCCACCAAAGTCCAAAATGAGGGTTTGTGAGAGCTGGTTCTTCTTAGCCTCTCCGGGATTTTGTTTTGCTTCCTCCTCTTCCTCCTCCCCCTCCTTGTATGTGTGTAATACTAAGTGTGCATGTGAGTGTGCTCACCCATGCAGGGGTGTGTGTTTGTGTGTGTGTCCAGAGGGTGCCATCAGGAGCTTTTCTTTAATTTTTTTCTCCACAGTGAGACAGGTTCTCTCATTGAACCTGCAGATGGCCATAGACTGCCTGGTCAAAGAGCTCCAAGGACTCCCTTGTTTGTGTCCCTCAGTGCTGGGGTACAGCACTCCATCACCACACACCTCTGCATGTGGGTACCAAGGATGTGGACTCAGGTCCTCATGCTTGCATAGAAAGTACACTGGTCCGCCTCCTCATCCCCAACCCCATGTTTCCTCTATTTTATATCACTTTAAATTAAAAGACAATTAAAACCTACTGCATCTCCACCTACAGTAAGAACACTGTGGTGATAACAGGGTATTTTCTAAATGTCCAGAGTAAAATTGAAGCCGACTTGAGCATTCTCCAATGTCATAAATGCCTTTCCAAATGTTGGCGCTCCAAAACAGTTCAAATACATTTAGTAGAATGCTTTCCTCTTCTCAAACCCAGGTGGGCTTTAAGGGAAACACAATTCAAGTGTATCTTATCCTTTTACACTTGAGTTAGCCAAGTGTGATTTGAAAACAGACAGTTTTTGATATCCCGCACCCTCCAAAAAAATCCTTTAAATTAATGCTGTTGGGTTTCCTTGGTAGTGGTAGTAGTGGTAGTGGTGGTGGTTTGTTTGTTTGTTTGTTTGTTGTTGTTGTTGTTGTTTTGTTTTCTTTAAAGAGGAAGAAAGGAATCTAATATAAACTTCCTTGGAATTCTCCAACTATAACCAGAAACTTAAGCCACAAACACTGAACTCAGTGTTCCTCTTTATTTTCAGGTAATGTGCCACCTTGTCTTGTGTATGAAGAGACATTATAAATTCATGTTCATACACTTAAATATCAGAGTCCATTTCCACAGGCCCAACAGAGATCGACTAAGACAGTGCATGGCAAACGCTCAGTGTTTGCTATTAGAAAAATTGATATGGGCATGGATTGTACTCCTGGTCTAAAACTGAGTTCAACAACAGTTGTGGTACCAGCAGCCATGGTAGTATAGAGAGGCCTGGAAGTCACCAAAGGAAGGCCCATGGAAGGGACTGGTATCATAACAAGCAGAGAAATGCTAAGGATGGGAGTTTAAGGGCTAGGTATATACTCAGTGTAAAGCTTCTGACTAGCCTGTACAAATTCCTGAGTATGCTCTCTAGTTAATACCAAAACAAACAAATGGAAATTTAACCTGAGTGTGGTGGCATGCACCCATAATCCCAACTAGGAAAGCTGAGGCAGGCTTGCCTGAGCCCATGAATCTGAGATCGGCCTGAACAATATAGTGACTGCCTCTACCATATAAGACATCTTCAGAGTGCCGAGTACACAGCTCTAGTTTAAATAGTGGGAGAAGGGGAAAACCGAGTTCTTGGTCACCTAATGCAGATGTTCATTTTAAAACATCATAGTAAAAATAAACACACCTCTATAGAAGCAAATAATGAAATCTGAGAACCTGGGTTTGATTACCAATCCTACTTTACATGCTGAGTAGGTCCAGCAATTCACTGGCCCATTTAAACTTCAGTTTTCTCATTTGATCAAAGTGGATAATGATATCTCCTTCACAGTCCATGAACATGTCGTTCTAGAGATTGCCATCAGCCCCTTCTATGTATACACTTCTCTTTTTTATCCACTGAGACATGAAATAAGTGTCTGCCACAGACACTCTTACCCTGGGCCTGATATTAGTGATAGCCATTGTGAACATTTTTTTTTAAAAAAAGAAACATGTATTTGCTCTTCATTAAGTGATCTTAGAGTAGGCATTAGCTTCAAAATGGACCTCAGAGAAGTAGCTTATCCTTGATCCTTTTATGTATGCACACACATGTGCACACACATGCACATGTGTGCATACACAAACAGACATAGGAAGGGTTGCTTAGAGCAATACAGCTGCAACCAAGAATAAATGGCAGAATCCCCAAAAAGTTCTCCATTCACGCAAACACACAAAGGTAAGGGACAACCTTGTTGAGCCCAAATATTGCACAGCTTTCTGTCATTCTCTCTTGGGTTGCGTCTGCATTTGTTTGTGCCCCAAAGTGACAAGTGGACAAGTGCCACCCTCTCCTGGATTCCCAGATCTTGTCAAGAGTAGCAAAACTAAACTAAGGAAAAGAAGGGTCAAACATGGAGCCTTTCCTCCATTCTTCCTTATTGCACAGTACAAACGTCTAAAGACTCCAAGGACTCCGAGGAAAACCACTATAGACTCTGCAGAACAAAGTGTGTCGCTCCGCTGTGAATTCGCCTCCTTAAGAAATGTTGCAAAACAAAGCTCATTGTTTTAGGATTGACTGCTCCACACATCCCAAAGTCATGATCAGAAACTATGAAAGCAGTACTGTAGCTATTGAGAGAGAGAGCAGATAAGCTCCATCCAGAAACAAACAGATTTCCTACAGTGCTGTGATCCTGCTTATCTAGAGGAAGGTTTTGTTTGCTTGTCAATCAAGCAGGGCAAATCTTCTAAGGGCTGACCACACCTTGGGCTGGGGAAGCTCAGGAAGGAATGTGGGAAGGAAGAGGGGAGAGGCCATTTCCTGATGGGTCAGCTGCTGGCAAGTGTCTGGACCCTGGGAAAGCTGTGGTGTAAGCATTCCTCTCCTTGGAGAGCAACCAGAGCAACAGGAACAATGGTGTGAAAGGCTGCTGGTAACTCCCAGGTCACGCCTGGAACAGCATGGGCCACTGGCAGCAGGTTGTGCCACAACATGTCCAGGACTCTCAGAAGCCTGTTGTTTAATCTCCCTGTGCAATCCCACTGCCAATGTGGAGCGTGTTCTCAAGGCAACTTCTCTCCAAGGGAAATAAAGAGCTTCATGCACTGGGATAACTAAAATCATAGCACAGGCAAAAAAAAGCCTTTTAGTACTTCCAGACTGCCAGTTCTTCCCATGGCTCCTGACTGACAGTTCTTATGTTTTGACATCCAATGTGATCTTTCTGTGTGCAGTTTCTGCTGTACCTGCAGAACATCCTCTCATATTAGGCAACTTAGGATCTGGAGAAAGAATTAAAGAACTCTGTTCCCTGCTTCCAGGCTTGGCCTGACCATGCTCTTTAAGGGATGTACTCAGGAAAGTTGCTTCCACGGCTAATGTCTCAGCTAAAAGATGCTTAATCATTATAAGAATTTATTAGCTAGGTGAGATAGTACATGCCTATAATCCCAACATTTGGGAGGTGAAAGCAGGAAGATCAGGAATTCGAGGTTACCCTGAACAGCATAGGGAGCTCATGGTCAACCAGGAATACAAAATACAAAATCTCAAAAACTAAACCAAACAAAAATACAAAAAGGAGAACAAGTACCAGCTGGATTGGTGCAGAGGAAAGCTAAGATAAACCAGGGGTGGAAATCAATTCAAAAGTACTTTCTTCAATATTTAAGACAAGATTGCATACTCCTTAAGAGGCTAACTTAGGGTAATTTATTTCCTTTCATTGTCTTTCACACAAGTATAAGCAGGACATTTGGCTCCAGCCTGAGCACTTCAGGAGCCTCCGTGTTCTTCAAATCCAGTGCATTGGTGACCTCTAGAGGACAGAATCCCCATCAAGGCTAGGATCAACAGTTTCTTCGTCTAGGGTGAATGTGAATACAATATCAAATTTATACTGGTGAAGCAGTCTTGGGCTCACACAGGTACAACAGCTTTGAAGAATTCATCTTTGTCCAGATGATTCCCAAGCATCTAACGTATCACAGGTCAATTTTCTTATAAATAAGAGGAGTTTGTTGGTGGTGAAAATGTAATAATATATGGATTTATTTCTCCAGAATATAGCCCGTTTTTCTTACAGGTGTCTAAATTGGCCAAAACATTGGCAATGGGCTTAAGTGAATGTCTTTGGAGAGCTTATGCCTAATTTTCACCCCTCACTTCTCAACATGAGCTCCCAAGAGTACCAGGAAGAGCATCCAAAGAAGTGATTCTTCAATCTCTTTAAGCTGACAGGGCTTTGCACTTCCCAAGTGGGAGTGAAGCAGCCGGCACACTTTGCCACGTTCTCCTCCACTAGCAGAACTTGCTGACAGAACCAAGAGGGCTGGGGGGACGTTCTCTAGGTCACAGAGTTGGGATGAGGCATATTGTGCATTGGAGTCAGAACTTCCCATAGTGTTTTCAAGCCTGTGACAGCAACACTTTGTATTAGAAGACAGAGCCAGAGGTTTGAGTCACTTCATTCTTAGTAACACAGAGACCATGCTATTGTTCATCATCAGGCACAGAAATCAACCTAGAACTTCACCATTGGTGGTGGTTTGAATAAAAGTGGCCCCCATAGGCTCATGAGGAGTGGCACTATTAGGAGGTGCAGCCTTGTAGGAGTAAGTGTGGTCTTGTTGGAGGAGGTGTGCCACTGGGGGCAGCTTTGAGGTTTCAGATGCTCCAGCCAGGCCCAGTGTCACTCTCTCTTCCTGCTGCCTGATGACCCAGATGTAGAACTCTCAGCTACTTCTCCAGTACCATGTCTGCCTGCATGCTGCCATGCTTCCCACCATGACAACGGATTAAACTTCTGAACTATAAGCCAGCCCTCAATTAAATGTTTTCCTTTATAAGAGTTGCCGTGGTCATAGTGTCTCCTGACACCCTAAGACCCCCTGCAACATGTGTCTGTCTCAGACTAAGTCATGGCACTGTTGGATACAGTTATCTTTGTGGTTCAAGTCATCTATATGCTGGAACTTTGCAAAGTGTTTATGATACTGGCTCTCAATTTACAACAACTTTCTAGGTGTCGTTCTCTTCGTTTTCTGAATAAGAAACTAAGGATTATCACTGGGCCATGGAACAGACAACTGGCAGATTTCTTCTGCTCCAAAATGTGTGTTATTTCCATTTTATCGCCAAGTTTCTAATACCATCAAATGTGCAAATGAACGAAAGCACACTGCATTGAAATGACTGAATCAATCTGCTCATGAAATAAGAGGGAAATGACATGCCTTAGGCTACATACTTCAGTGGCAGAGATAGGGCTAGCAGAGATTTTAAATCCTAAGCCAGTCACTGCACAAAGTCTACAACAGCTCCCTTCTCACCCATGCACCAGCTGTAGACATCCACCGTGAGATCACGGAACACATGAGAAAGCTGTTGTCTTGGACAGTTCCTCACTTTCCCCAGTCCTCTCCGCTGCTGCATCTTCCTAGGGTGGGCAGATGGCTGGCTCTCTCAGGCTACCCACATCCCCCCCCAAAAACCTGCCTCACCATTTGTGTTCGGCTTAGTGGCCCTTCTCTATATCCAGGCTGGAATGAAACTTTGATTTCCCAGGGCACAAGACAAAGCCTGTCGATAATGAGAAGAGCAGCTGGTCTTCAGACTCCAAATTTGGAGGATTATGGAAAAGATTTGAAAACCAGATAGTCTGTCCAGAATTGGAAATTTTCCTCTTCTCTAAAAAATCTCCTCAAATGAGTTTTGGGGGAAGCCCCACTGATTTCTCAGCAAGTCAGTTTCTGCTTCTAATGCCATGTTTAAGTTCTTGTCTGATTGTGATTTACAAGAAAATGATAAAAAAAAAACCTGGCATACAAGGTAAATTGTACTTCTCTACTGGTAATGAAAAGATAGAAAGAAAAGAACTCAAAACTAGACAACACACTCACCACACAGGAGTGGATATTTAATCCATTTTTGTTTCTTTATCCACTTTCTACTGCCCAATCACGGTCAACCCAGCAAATTAAGTCTTCTCAGCCAGATGCCAGCTCTCCAAAACCTCTCATCAGGAAAGGAACTCCAGTAGAGACTCAGAAACAAAGCTGGGACAAGTGTAGTAGCACATGCCCACAGCCCCAGCACCTAGAGGCAGGAAGGTCAGGAGTTCAAGGTCATCTTCAGCTGCATAGTAGATTCAAGGCTAGCCTGAGCTACATGAAACCTTGTTTAAAATCTAGAAAAAGGGTAGTTTGAGGATTGCCCGAGAATTCAACAGTCTCTGCTATCACTCCCCACAACCATTAGGGTTAATGACAATTTTCAGTTTCTCATCCTTGAAGTCTAGGGAAAGGGGTTCTGGAAACCACCCAGGTTCTCTCATATGTTTTTTGAAAAGTGGGAAGTGTCCCTTATTCTTAGAAATCAGGGGTTTCCTATTTGGCCTCAAGAAGTGAACAAGCTTTCTAGTTTGGCCTTTGGGTATCATTACAGAGAATCAGAAAAATGTCCTTGTCAATTGGGCAGTGAGCTAGATAGAGTGTTAGTGATCCTGGTAAAAGTACCAGAAAGATGAGTACCACAGATGGTCACCCAGCTGTAGGGCTGTGATTGTGCAGAGAAGAGGGAGTTAAAGAATGGTGACACTTGGAGATTTTTCCACTCAGTTCTGACACCTAGCCCTACCTTGTTCCAAGTTCAATGCTAGTCAGCTGATGTGTATTACAGCAAGCACTAATTAGAAAGTCCTGTTCAACCATCTCCCCCATCGGTTGGTCATGGTGAAGCTGCAGATGACAGATCTGCAGCAGGGCTCCCTGCTAGACACCTACTGATGGCATTTTCAGGAGTTCTGTTTTTCACCTTTTTCTAGTTCTGCTCTAGGAAAGACGGTTAGTATAGTGTTTTGGTGTGTTCAAATGTCAACTGCTCCCGTGGCAGGCGTCATGCACTGATTTATGTCTGGGGTTGAACAGACCATCGTCTAATTTACCACTGCTCCCTGAGTACTGCAAAAAGGAAGCTGTGGCACATTGAACCCTCCCACACCATCCTACACCTCAAACTCTGCCTTCTCAGCCAGCAGACGTCTAATAACAATTAAAAGCAGAGGGAAAGAGAGCTTGCAGCTGAAAAATGTAGCCAGCTACAAAATACGGAGCAGAAAAGAAGTACTGAAATGCTTTTGATGTAGTTGTCTGGATAGATTTAAAAAGAAATAATTAATATTTACCTAACCTCACCTGCAGGCAGAGCCAACAAAACCAGTCTTCTAGAATAATACTGGGGGGGGGGGGAAGTAATGCAGGAGGAAGCTGTAGTCTGGCTTACAGACACAGTCTTGTTTTTCTGTGTCTAATAATAAGGACTTGGGGGTTTTCAACAACAGCACAGGATTGTAGGGGCCTACAGATAAAAAGAGAAGGAGGGAGAGAGAGAGAGACAGACAGACAGACAGACAGACAGAGACAGAGAGACAGAGATAGAGAGACCCTGACATCAGATAGCTCAGTGATGTCTAGGGAGATGTAGCTGTTCAATTGGAAAAGGTAGATTACAGACCTAATTTGTAGTGTCCTTTTGGATGTTCCACCAAGGTAACGGGATGAGTTGGTTCATTTTATAGCCTATGAGGCAGAGCACAGGCACTTACTGTGAGCCCTATAAACAGAGACCCCAACTGTTCTCCAAAAAAAAAACTGCAGAGCACTTTGCAGTGCCCAGATGATCTTGTGAGTGGTATCCAATCATCTTTAAATGACAAGGCTGATCCCATAATCATGTCAGCAGCTGTCAGTAGTTTGGAAGGGAATAACTTTGCTTTATTCATAGTGTCCAAGCGCCAAGTTCTTCTTGAATCCACATCACATTTTAGGGTGGAAAGGGCATGCTCCTCCTAGACCCTCTCCAGCCCCTTGCCCAAAGACACATGAGCCCTGACTTAGAGACAGCCCTTTATTGGACTCCTTCCATTTGCCCCTGCAGAAATTCTAGGGCCCTATTAAGGGCCAGATATCATCTATGATCTTTATCAATGGTTTCTCATTGAATTATTATTATTCTGATGATAATAATGGGTAGTGTTTTTCAGTCATTACATTTTGATGGTGAGCAGAGGCTATGTGACTTTAAGCTGTGCACAGTGAGCCAGTTGTAAATGATGAAGATGTGGATTCAAAAGATCTTAACTTCAAGGCTAGTATCCTATGTTCATAATCATCCTCTACACTAAATGCTGCCAGGATCGGTTTCAGAGAACAACTGTTCTGGTCATGTAAATGGCTTGCCACTCAGGCCAAGTGGCTCTTACACACCACATCAGTTCTCACAATACCACAGATGCTGCAAAGGCAGGGGAGGTGTGCTTCTGTGATGAACGGTCCACTAGACACAGGTCCACACTTGTGAATTCTTCCACAAATATGATGAAAGTAAAAAATGGAAAATGGTGATTTAAAATTTCTTGGACTTTGGAGTGTGACAAACAAGACCCCCCCCCCCAAAAAAAAAGCTTATCAGCATCGATGGGTATCAGATAAAGCATTAAGGCATGTCAAATCCAGGTGCCATTTCGAAGATGCTGTAACTAGTGTGTGACAGCAGTCTACACAATATATGGGATTTAGTACATGTCTCTTCCCTTCCTTGAATGTAATGGTGCACAGACACCATTGGAGTTAAGCTTATAAGGAAAAGAGAGGTCAGTACCAAACAATGAAAAAATAATAATCATAGAATAAATACTCTCACAAAGCTAGAGGGTAAGAAATGCTTTTGTAGGATGAAGGGTTAGTCAGTTCTCCTAAAAGAGCATTATTTTGGACACCAAAAGAGTGTGTATCTAATAGGAATGTCTGAACTCACTCTGATAGAATTAGCTCCAAACAGTTATAGATAATAACAATAATCATAGACAATAGTTACAAAGAGTAATGACCATAAAATAACCAACAACAAAAACCTTGACAAGTCTTTCTGAGTAAAAGCTTTTTGCAAGATAAAAAGACAACAAATTCAACTAGGGACACGTTATTCCCCACACTGAGAACACATCTAGTAAAAATATCTAGCTCTCATTCTGGTAGAGGACTGATTTACTCACATCATAAAATCCAATTGGGAGCTTATTTTAGTCCACGGCTCTCAACAACAGAAGAACCAACTGGATATACATAGTATCCAGAAAGAGACTTATTCTGAGGGGTTGGCTGAAGTGAGAAGTCTCATACCTCCTATCGTCAGGCTAGAGGTCAAAGAAAGCCAGTACTTCAGCCAAGACCTAAAGGACTGACCCAGAGAAACCAACAGCATAAGTTCAAGGCCATGCGCAGCAATCCAACAGCTGGGACAGATGTGTTGCTATGTAAGTCTAGGTCTGTCAGAAAGCACAAGTCTGATGGAAGAAGTAGATTGATGCCTCAACTTAGAGAGGGAGGGAAGGAGGGAGGAGAGAGAGAGAGAGAGAGAGAGAGAGAGAGAGAGAGAGAGAGAGAGAGAGAGAGAGAGAGAGAGCAAATCCATTCTTGTCTGCCTCTTGAGACTTGGCCGACAATGGATGCCCACCTACACCCTTGAAGGCAACCATCTTTACTCAGCTTACTCACTCAAATACAAATACTCAGCTTCTCCAAAACTATCATCACCACCCCACCCAGAAACTATATTTAGTAGCAAGCTAAGCATCCCCCATAGACCAGTCAGATTGTCACATAAAGGTAACCATCAGAAAACTGAATCCCAGAGCACTCTGCATTTTGTAAATAGAATATGAACTGAAGTTGGAAGTTGCTTAGAAGTGTGTGTGTGTGTGTGTGTGTGTGTGTGTGTGTGTGTGTGTGTGTGTGTTTTATAATTTAGTAGATAATACAGCTAAGTCAGTTATTTAAAGGCAGTATTTCAACACCAGGTCACTAAAAGGCCACACTGAGAGGAGTCTTGAAAATGATAGTATAGGATGATCAACATATTTGCGTTGGCAGCTTGAAGAACCAGAGTTTGCAGAGTTTGGAGTTTCTTTGTATACAGTGGGAATTATCTCAGCTCCAAAGGATTTCTAAATAGGAATGGCTTAACCAAGTAGGAGATTCTATAATTTACTACACCGTGTAGGGATGGATGGAGCATCAGCTGCAAGAGCAATCATTCTGCTGTGTTCCCAAAGAAAGAAACATGCCATCAAGTAGCTATGAAAAGTGTTCTCATGTTACACACAATGTTTATAATATATAAATGCATTAAGCATGACTCTATCTTATATCACTTCCACGTACACTTTAAAAATTTAAAAAATTGGTTATGTCTAATATTGTCCAAATTGAATTCAACTCTTCTGGATCATTTTCGACTCCAAACTGTCTATCAGCTTTCCATGCAAATTGATCTCCATGACAACAAAAGCATAAATAGTGCCACATCCTTTGAAATACTTTTTTAAAGTATCCATCATACTGTGCACCTCACCCAGTTTTAAAAGTAACAGTAATCCCTTGCAGAGTGCTACTCAGACACATCTCCTCTACCATCTCTTCATCTTCTCCCTTAGCTCCTAGGGTTGAAAGAATGTTCTGCTACCCTTCCTAGTCATAGTCATAATTTTAGAGATGCTGAAATCCCAAAATAAGCAAGTACCTTAAAATTTAACAGAATATTTAAGAGGAAATCTGAAGACAGGTAGTACAGAAGATTCAACAATGCTTACATGAAAAATGTTCCTTTTATTCTTCTGCTTCTTATGTATTGTTGTTTCATGATCAGAGGTTGAATGCCACAGCATCTGGCATCTTGTTTATTCAAAGTAGGGATAAGCAGGGAAGGGAGCATAGCAAAGAAAAAACTGCCATGTTATCTGGAAAGTCAGTCTTCTCCAGGTACTGAAAATCTCCAGATTTTACCAGAAGCACCTGTTCAGTATCTACCACAAATTCATAGTACCTTGAATTCTGTAAAGAAAGCTGGTAAAAGAGAAAAGAATCTCATGACTCTCGTAAATTTATCTGAAATCTATAATTATTATTCTAAACAAAATTGAGGTTCTGTTGGCAAGAAAGGAGATAGAGAATAGCTGCCAGAAGGCTTAGGAATCGACTAGCTGCAGAGGCACACGGGGCTTTAAATAAATTAGCTACTTTTCTTAAGTGAGCATATGGAGATGCTCCTGTTTTTCTAACAGAGAAATCATGATTAGGTTGCAAAAAGGTGTGGTGACATTTATAAAAATCAGTGAGTCTTGAATAAGCAAGAACTCACACACTACTCCATTTTAATATTATAAGCTTCAATCTCGACTTTCAAAAGTGTTTTGTCTCTCTTCCTCAACATGTTCAATAGAATGTCTGGTTGTAATATAGTACTGAAGTTAATCTGTTTTTCTTCTTAATGTTTTGTAAATTAGGACTAGTTAGCTGGCATCATTAAAAGAGAAAATATTGAAGGTCTTGTCCAATAGGTAACCATTTTAATGCCTAGTATGGATAACACTATGTATGGGCTTAAGTGGGAGAATGACTAAAGAAGGTAGACTCCCTAATGGCCCTTGAGTGTGTTGCTATTCACTCAGTGGTAGATGTTTTTATTGAAATTTTATGTACACTTCTCCTTTTGCCATAAATAGTCAAGACTGAAAAGGAATTAGTTCTCCTGGCAACCTTCTGCAAGATTTAGAGATGAATGTTAAAATTCAGCTACCACTGGAGCTCTTTAACAGCCAACCTTGGCTTGCTTGAGAGTCAACCTTAGAAGAGCCACTGTGCCAGTCTGTTTTAGCTGCTTTTCCAGAGTAAATCCCCCTCCCTCCACACACATGAAAACAGAGGACTTCAGGGGAGATTAGGAAATTGGTTCTTTCTTTTACCCAGAAGTCCATAGTGCCCAAGGATTTTATATGAGCCTGATATAAGAAAGCTGTAGGTGACCAAGTGAGTTACAGTGATCCAACATAAGAGTCAGGGCAAACCCCAGGCCAGGTGATCAGTCTGACCGTCATGGCTCCATTTCTACTAGCTGTGTGACATTAATCACTTGTCCCAAGTTCGTAAGGCCCAATATAGTCCCCACATGGGGAGAACCTCAGCAAGTGTCTGGCATCCCTTCAAATCCAGGCCCCAATTAAACAAGGGCAAATGGAAAAGACGGGAATGGAATCTGGAAAGTTTCTAGAAAGCCACTAAGCCCCAAACACATCTCATTGCCATGGGGCAGCACCTGGGAGCACCAATTCCTGCGTTTGGTTTGGGTTTAGAGCTTTCTATGAAGTAGATGTTCCATGGGGGCAAATATTGACTACTAACCTCTGCACACTCTTCATTTTTCCAACACAACTCTTCAATTGCTTTAAGACACTCAGAGCTAAATAAATAGTTTGAGAGAATTAGACTCATTTTGTTTCAGCTCAAGGAGTCCTTGCATTTTCTACCTATTGTGTGAAGGGGAAATGTTTATTACACCCTTGCCTGACAGAAAGAGAATGGGAGAGGAGGTGAGAACATGTTATCAGTGGGATGAAAAGTGACAGGCAGGCCCCAAAGGCCCTGTCTTGGTTACTTTGGGGACAGGTAGGCATGTCCCTAGGACAATAACAAAGGAAAACATTAAAATAACTTTGGGGAAGTTTACCTAACTTCAAAAAAACCCCACAAGAATAAAATACATGGTCATCCGTAGAAAAAGCAAATTTCACTTTTAATCTTGGTAAATATATATATATATATATATATATTACATATATTACATACATATATAATGAATATATATGTAATATATACACAGACACACATATGTGAGAAGACTATGTGACTTACAGCCTTTTCAACACATGAGGGTCTACAGAAGTCTTAATCTGGCCCTGCTGATAACAGTGAAGAAAACAGACAGATACTGATCACCATATAACTGAGGTTAAGATCACTCAGGTGATCACATGACAGCATGCCTATGAGTATCACATGATGAATATGATACCTTACTTATATGGCCTTTTTCTAAAAACACACAACTCCAGCATAATCATAAGAAAAAAAATCAATCATCCCACTTTAGAATACTTTACAAAATACTTGATTCTCAAAACCATTAAAAAACAAGCTGTACTGAGATGCGGTGAGAAGCAAAAGGACCTGAGAGATGATCACTGAACAAAACGACCAACCTGGAAGGACTCCCCCTGGAACCATTTCACAAAGGATATTGGGGGGCATGTGAAAGATGGTATTTAACAATAGGCCTCAGTTAATAACAACCCATCAACATGCACCAACTGTCTGTAATAAGTGTGTCACAGCATGTAAGGTATTACTCAGAGGGAAAACTGAGTGTGCAGGAAAAATTCCCTGCACTGTGTTCCTGATTACTTCAGGAAGATAACCGAGTTCTAAAAGTTTGATTTTCTCTGTTTTCAGTTTTAGTTTCAAGGTCCTCTTTGTAGACCTGTGTCCTTTAAAACCACGTTCTCTTGCCTATACCATTTAACCTTCAGAACTTAGAGTCTGGACTAACAAGGAAGACTTTTTTACAAAGCCAAGAAGTTAAAAAAATCACCTTTTCTCCCCAACCTCTTTCCCCAGTGCAGTTCATGGAAAAAGCATCAAATCCACCCACAGGCTCCCCGAAAGATCCTGAAACTCACCCAGGAAACCAGATCTGCCGCTCACTTCTACTTTCTGTGAAGAGGTAAGCTACGCCTCAGGGAAGAAGGGCACTGACCTAACGTGTGTCTGGTTACAGTCACTTCCCTCCTCTGTATCCACAGTCATTTGTGTGACTCCTGGGAAATTCACACAGGCACATGCTCCCAGGCCGATTCTGGGACCATGTGACCAGGTACAGGATAAAATCACTAACGTGCTGGGGGGCTTCTTCTACAGAAACTTCACGTTAAAAACTGCCAAATCCGGTTTCCCGGTACAGACTGAGCATGAACTCCAGGATGTGACCCTGGACAATCTGTGTTGAAACCTCACTGCTACAGGGACTCCGGATTTTCTTTTGTGGAAAGAGATAACTTCCAGTCAAATTAAAATCATAGAAATGAATTTAAAACCTTCAGTTGAACGATCTTTGATGAAGAAAAAAATAAATTGAACAAAAAGAAATAGTATCAAGGTCCATTTAGTAATCACCATTGAAAAGTCTGGGCAGTCACTGGGAAAATAAATGCAAGATGGGCCATAGTTCAGGGAAGAAAAGGATCTCACTTCACTTGCTGAGAGATGTGCTCTGCAATGTCATTAGCTCTGTCACTCTGGGACCCCAGAGTGTCCCCTGGATTGTACAATGCATGCAAGTTGCAACACGGGTCCTATTCTCTCTCTTAGAAGTTTTGACCCTCCCCATTCCTTACCTTTCTCCAGTACAGTAGGTTTCAAACTTCAAAGTACCCAAGAGGTACTTAAAATTTTTCCAAATAATGTGAAGAAATAGGTATTTTTAGACTAGTAAATATCTTAAGTACTTTATAGGTATTTTTAGACTATAAAAATGTTTAGAGTACTATATTTAGAACAGTAGTGATAAATTCTCATATTTACTTTTTTTCCTTAAATTGTTCTTCATGGGAATGTAGCTACTGTGAAGGGTTGGTTCACTTGCTTTTCTTCTTTTATTATATCCCTTCTCTCACTTACATAACTATAAACTAAATAAGCATTTCACTTGAATATCCATATTGGGGGAAAAGTATATTTTGACTAGACTTTACACACTGTACTCAGGCATTTATTTCTTATGAACTGGAGATTTAAATAGTAGAAATAAAATTATATTCCTAAAGGTATTTAAAGACTTCCCACAACTTGAACTTAAAGGTCTGACCAGCTTGTATTCACGAGTCAGGGAGCTTCTGGTCTAGTAAATATCAATGCCTGACAAGTTTGACAAACGAGGTGGGTTTTTTAGGCAGAAAAGATCTGAAGAAGCAGAAGTAATAAACCAAATGCAGTTTGGTAGTTTCAAAGTTCCTTTTTTTCATATGGTTACAGAAGAGGGGACTCCCTCAACAGGCCAGATCTGGAAGGCTGTGTAACTTCTGAGATGTCCCTGAGGATCTCCCTGGCTTCAAAGAAAGAAACAGAGGTGGGGGAAGGAGGAAGAAAGGGAGCGAGGGAGGGAAAGAGAGGGGGAGGGAGGGAGAGAGGAGGGAGGGAGGAAGGAAGGAAGGAAGGAAGGAAGGAAGGAAGGAAGGAAGGAAGGAAGGAAGGAAGGAAGGAAGACCTGGCTCATTTAAACATTCAGTTTGACTACATGATATCTAGCAAGCGACTCCATTTTGGATTGTTCTGTCTGTTGCTATGGAGTTCTGGAGCCCAGTCTAAAACAATGACCTTGCATAAATTATGTTTAACAGAGGTAATAAAACTATATAGGACAATTTTTCCATGGCCCCAGAATGGGCAATGATTTCTTAATAGGGTACAAAAAGCACAAACTATAAACTAAAAAAAAAACAGATAAATTGAAGTATATTCAAACTCAGAATACTGTTAATAAAAAGATATTATCTGGTATGACAAAGCAAGTACAGGACAAAGCATAACATTTCATAATATACATCAAAAAGTACATTTAAATGTTCTAAATACTTTAATTGGTATGCTTTCATTGTGCCTGGTACTAGGTTTCCAGAGGACATATTCCTACAAGTACCTAATGGACTTTGAACATACTCCTCACTGTACCACTCTATATCTTCCCTTTATCCCTTCCTCCTTCCCATCAGTCACCTTTGTCACCCATGACATTTCACTCTATTTTCATGTCGTATGTACTTGTGTGACTTTATGCTTCTGGGATCCACAAATGAGAAAGAGTGTGATACTTGTCTTTTTGAAACTAACTTAGCTGATTTGCCTCTAGTTACACCTATTTTCTTGCAATTAACAAAACTTTGTTCTTCTTTATGGCTAAAAAATGCTTTATACAAATATGTATGATGTATATATATATATATATATATATGTGTGTGTGTGTGTGTGTGTGTGTGTGTGTGTGTGTGATATGCGTATATGCATGATATATATGTATACATCATAAACACACATGTATTATGCTTTTTTTATCCATACCTTTATTGACTGATACCTATGTTGGTTCTAAAACTTAGAATAATGAAATGAATAGTGGTGTGATAGGCATTGACTTACAAGTATCTCCTTGATTTGTTGTCTTGGAGCACTTTGTACAAATGCTCAGGAGTGATCTGACTGGTCATATAGTCAATCTGTTTGTGTGTATGTGTGGAATATCCATACTGATTTCCAGAGCCCTTAGATTAGTTTACATACCCACTAGTGTTGTGTAAGTATTCTTTTTGTCTACATAATCACTAGCATTTGTTGTTTTCTTTTTTACAGTTTGTTTTAGTCCTTATGTATTTTGCCTACATATATGTATGTACTCCCATGTGCCTGGTGCCTACAGAAGTTAGAAAATTGTGTCAGGTCCCCTGAAACTGGAGTTACCATGTAGGTCCTCGGCAAGAGCATTTGTAACTTGCCAACATGACTTCCTGAGTGACTGACATCCTTTTCAGAAAGTCATTGCTTGTGCCTATGAGCTGTTTCCTCTATATTTCACTCCAGCAGTTTCAGAGTTTCTGCTTTTATGATTCAAGCTTTGCTGACCCAAACTGTTATTTAAAACCAAGACAAAAACATTAGAGAAAATGGGCAAAAAGAAATGAACATTTCTCAAAAGACAGTTTACAAATACCCAATAAACATCCGAAGTAATGATCATTAGCTTGAGATAAGTGTCAGATTTCCTGGACCTGGAGTTACCATGTAAGTACTGGGTACAAATAAAAAATAATAAAAAAAAATGGTACCATATAAATCCACCAAAAAACGATTAAAAAAGAACAAGTAAGTGTAGGCAAATACATGTGGCAACCACAAGTGTCATTAATTGTTGATAGATACATAAATTGGTACAAATCTTTTGGAAAACTATTTGGTAATATAAACTTAAGCTGTGCTATTAAATAGCCCATGACCTCAGAAATTCTAGATATTTACCACACAAATCTACTCATAAATTTACCAACACATATGTACCAGAACATTTGATAGCACCACTCCTGAGAGTCCTAAGCTGTAAAACTAGCCAAATGCCAAGCAACCATAGGTTAAACAAAAACAAACACTCTGCAGCAATCTGAAATGATATGGAACGATTTCTCTAATCTCAATCTCAATAAAATAATACTTTAAAAAAAGAAATTGCACTATATAATTGTCTCTCTGCCAATTACAAAAACGGGCAAAATGGGGTGGGGCACAGGGAGAGGGAGGAAGATGTATGGAATTTGTGTGGTGCTGATAACATTCTGATTCTTGCTGATCTGGGTACTAGTTGCAATAGTAAAATGTCCTACAGCCACACACACTACAAAGCGTTGCATTTGCTACACCTAGAAATTCATCTCTTATCCATCAAAAATTATTCTTCAGAGTAAAAGTTTCCAGTAAAGAGTCAATTTCTAATATCTATGTAGAAAAAGTCTAGTAAATGACTTTTAAAAAACTTTTGCATAGAAACAGTTTCTAACCCTTTGGTTTTGATGGAATTGGAAAAGAATCTAATTGGTTGTGTACTGGGACATCTCTGAAACCAAACTCAGTTTATATATTAATAAATATGAGGAATGAGCTCATTGGGGTGACTGTGCACACGGAGCTGTGATCAACTCTATTATGCACACTAAAATTTGTCATAAAAAGATATCTCTTTAGCCCTATAATTTCGCTTTTGAAAGATGGGCTATTCAAAAATAATTATTATTCTCATATATCTGTTTGTGTCACAGAGAAACATTATAATATGATGCTTTAAGCATAGACCTATTATGCAGGATTATCTTTAGTGGGAGAAGTAAGTAGAGGATATAAACTTAATAAAATTTTTTTGATTAATGATAAGGTGCATCAAATTTCTATGGTACCTAGAGTCTATTGGATGTCTTTAATAGACTGATAAGTATTATTATAAAGTTGTGATCTTGGCAAAGCTTAAAAATAGAAAGTATTTTTCGAGCTCAAAAGTATAGGAAATTGGCAAGCAAGATGTTCTATCAGTAAGGGTGCCTCCCACCAGCTTTAACTCCTGAGTTTTATACCCAAACTCTACATGGTGAAGGAGAGCATTGAAAGTTGTCCTCTGACCTCTACATACATGCTATGGCATGCATTTACCCACACACATATGCACATACTAAGTAATTATAAAAAGAAAAGTTCAAAAATGTGAAAGAGTAACAGTTTTATAAAAATTTATTAGGATGTCTGTTGTCATTATCCTTGTTCAACTCACGTTTAGGCAGTCATGTTGGTGAGACTTTATTAGTACAATTTCTGACATTCCTAGGAGACACAAGTTTGCAGCACGAATCCTAATTGGTCTTAATAATAAAACGCTGGAGCCAGATATCAGGGTAAATGCTGAAAGATCAGAGAGGCAAAGCAGCCAATAGAGATGCTTCTTACCTCTAGGAATTCTCAGACTGAAAAGAGCCCCTGTCTCCATCGCACCTTATCACTTCCTCTTTCCACTGAGCCATATCACTTCCGGTTTCCTCCTCCCAAATGCTGAGATTAAAGGTGTGAGCCACCACTGCCTGGCCTCTATGGTTATCTAGTGACTAGCTTCTCACTCTGATCTTCAGACAAGCTTTATTTGTTAGATCACAAACAAAATATCACCACACAATCTCATAGCAAACTTCCTGATATTTGGGTTCTTAAAGTCTTTCTACACCCTCTTCCACAATGTTCCTTAGGTGAGTGTGTAGTTTTATATAGATATATCTGTTGGGGTGGTCATAACAAAAAAAAACTTGAAGAGTTGTCCTCAAGCACAGCAATCCATTTCTAAAAGGCTGTTGCCTCTGTTCACTAAAGAGGAGAATAGGAGGGACAATCACTTCTGTCAGATGTGCAGTTAACAGAGATTTTTCTCCCATTCTGTAGGTGAGTCACTGTGCCAGGTGCCCAACGTTCGTGTTACGAATTCATGAAAAAGTTGCTTGCCTGTGGCTCAGGCCCAAGCTACACTCGGCTGGTTGTGGTGGTGCACACCGGTAGGATTTACTGAAGGAGGGAGAGGCAGGAGGATCCCGAGTTTGAGGCCAGCCTTGGGAGAACCACAAACAGTGGCTGTGGGACCATGGAGGCAGCGGCTGCTGCTCCGAGTTGCTGGCTTCTTCTCATCTTATTGGTGACTGCAGTGATGCTGCTACCTGGGACAAAGGGTTTACTGCTACTGGTTCAGAGAAGAATTGCCAGGACCATCATGTTACAAGAAAGCATTGGCAAAGGTCAGTTTGGGAAAGTTTGGCAAGACAAATGGTGGGGAGAAATTGCTGTGAAGATATTCTCTTCTAGGGAAGAACATTTGTGGTTCCAAGAGACAGGCATTTATCAGACTATGATTACTCCAAACCACAGAGGAGGCACAAAAAAAAAGTCTGCAGGGAACCATGACCACACCTAAGAGCAACTTTGAAATCTTCAAAAGGATGACAGGATCCCACAATGATGATTCTACATGGACTATGGTAAAGCCGTTAAGCTGATTAACACCAAGGAAAGATCGACTTTGGACTACAAACTGTTTAGGACAATTTGGAGATGGCTAGCTGAGATGATCTAGCCTGACAGACTACTTGAACAAGGATTTGAAACAAGCCCTGCACTTTCTCAATATGCAGAGACTGAACAAATGATGCAGGACTTGACAATTAACCCAAAAATTTTCTTTTCAAGCAAAAAGAAAAAGAGAATATAGATATGAGATAGATCATTGAATCTACTGAGAAAAAAGATACAGAAATAATAGGATAAATGGGTAGATCACTGAATCTACACTGAAAAGAAAAACGGGAAGATATAAAAATGACAAAAGGCAGATTATTGAAACTTTTATGAAAATATGAATATGGTAAGATAAAAAGGTCAATTTTTGAATCTACTTTTAAAAAGGAACTACTTGTTTTAAATTAGATAAGTAATGAAAATTTTTTTGTCTGAGTTTATCAAATGTTACTGGACTGGACATTGTTATATATTAATGGAGTTTTTTGCCTGAATCTGTCAAATGTTAATGGACTAGACATCGTTAATGTAATCTTGACTTATTGGATATAATTTTTCTTGTATTAGTTATAAGCTTTTTTAATTTTAGACACAAAAAGGAGAAATGTGATGGTATTGTGTTCCCCAAAATATTGTGTACCGTAATAAATTTATCTGGGGTCAGAGAACAGACAGCCACTAGATACAGAAGCTAGAAAATGGTGGCACTCATGCCTTTAATCCTAGCATTCCAGAGACAGAAATCCCTCGATCTCTGTGAGTTCAAGGCCACATTCGAAACAGCCAAGCATGGTGACTCACTCACGCCTTTAATACCAGAAAGCGAGTCTTTAATCCCAGGGAGTGGTGGTAGAAGGCAGAAAGATATATAAGGCGTCAGGACCAGAAACTTGAAGCATTTGGCTGGTTAAGCACTTGGCTGGTTAAGCTTTCAGGCTTCTAGCAGCACAGTTCAGCTGAGAGCCATTCAGATATGAGGACACAGAGGCTTCCAGTCTGAGGAAACAAGACCAGCTGAGAAGTTGGCCAGGTGAGGTTAAGCTGTGACTTGTTCTGTCTCTCTGATCTTCCAGTTCACCCCAATAACTGGCCTCAGGTTTGATTTTATTAATAAGACCTTCTAAGATTCCTGCTACAACAAACACTTCTGTCAGATGTGCAGTTAACCGGGATTTTTCTCCCATTCTGTAGGTGAGTCACTGTGCCAGGCGCCACTGCCACAGAGGCTTTGGATAGGGGAACTTTCAAGGTGTAGATACAGATTCTTTTATGAGTCCACCACTACGAGAGAACTCCTTGAGGTCTCTCTTCTGTCCCTCCTATTGTGCCATACTGCTGACCCTGTACTTCTATAGATGGATCTGAAAATCTCAGCATATCAGCTGGGCTCCAAGACCAAACAGATAGTAAGCAACCCCACAACCTGCATAGTTTATCTTACTACTTACTACTACAGGATTTGCTGTGAAGATTCTTTAAGTGTGGTCTGTCATCCAGTTTCAATAGATACCTTAAAAAATATTAAGAGTTCTGTGGTTAGAATCTTTGCACCGCCACAAACTTCTCATTGTGAGACACAATTCCCAGTGCACTACCAGTAAGTGGTGGTCATACAAACCGAGGAAGCACCATCTAAGAACCAAAGACGAGGCCTTGATGAAACAAATATCACCTTGACCACTATTAACTATATATACTACTGATTATTGACTGTTGATTATATCCAAAGCAGGTTTTGCTCTTTGTTATAGATCTAACTGACTGCAATGGTTTAGAGAATGAATGGGAATCTCTTAGGGAAGGGGTTGCTAGAGAACAAGCTGCTTCTTCATCCCAGTTCTAGCCCAGTAAAGAAGCTCTGAGAACAGTCATTAGAATTGAGTGGGCATGTACACCAGCAGATAAAACTCACAAATGTGCGCACATGTACACACACACACACACACACACACACCTTACTGAACAATCAAAGGCTTTGTGGAATGCCCCTGAAAGCAGACAAAGAGAGAGTTGGCTGGGAAGAGATTATATAACCAGATTTTTGTGAGGCAAGATGTATCATGGATTAAGTGTTTCTCTCAACAAATAGCTAGACTACCTCAAGCTTGAATGGCTCCTGTGAAGACAGGCTTATAGTGAGGAAGGCGACCACGTGGGCGGTACCCCCTGGCAGAGCATGAAAGCTTATCACAACCAAAGTTGTTAATAATGTTGATAATGTAGCACACTGAAAAATCTCTCACAAAGCCATTCACATTCTAGCCTCTAGAACCTGCACCATGGTGCCTCTCATTGCATGTGGGGATTTGCTGCTATAACTAAGGGTCCTACAATAGGAAGATTATCCTGGAGTACACACGTGACTCCATTGTAATAACAAGGATGCTTACAAGGATAAAGAAAGGAGGCTCAAAGTTAGAGAAGAAGATTTAAGACAAAAGTAGATATCAAAGTAAAGGCTCTGCTGAACAGAGGCCATGAGCCAAGAAATGCAGGCAGCTTCTAACAGCTAGAACAAGTGAAACACAGGCTCCATGTGAAACACAGACCTGCCAGCACCTTGACTTCATCCCCATGAGACTCAGTTTGAACTTCTGACACATATAATTGTGACATGGTCAATTTGTATTGAGTTGGGTACAGCAGCTCTCGGAAACTAACAATGAGTTTATTATGTTTGATCCCCTCAAGAACTTAGAGAATAGAAAGACTAAAGGTGAGTACAGGGTGGAGTGAGGGGATTATGAACACTTAGGTACTAGAGACACAATTTGGGACATTTCAGTAAGGTGATTATGACCTTAGAGGCTTGCTCTCACAACTAAAAACTACCAACAGTGATGAAGTGTGCCCAGACAACTTTGTTCATTTGCTGTTTCTCTCTTCTTCCTCCTTCTCCTTTACACCCCTCCTCCTCCTTCTTAGTCTTTTGAAATGGGGTCTCATGTATTTCCCAGACTGCCTTTGAATTCACTGAGTAGCTAAGGATGACCTTGAATTTCCGACCTTCCTGACTTCTCCTCTAGTGCTGAGATTGCAGGTGCATGCTCGGCTGTCAGCATTTTTACGTGGGTGATGGTAATCTGCAGTCAGGTGAGCCCTTCACTGACCAAGCCATTTCCCTATTCCAAGCATTTGCTGTTTTAATGTCATGGTCATTGTTAACTGGGAGGAAGAAGGCATCCCGACTGGATCACAACAAGGAAAGGGGGACATCTCAGTCCTTAGCAGACCACCTCTTGCCCACTATTGAACTCAATGGGTGCTATGGCTCACCCTCTAATACTGCTGCAACACAGGAGAGTAGAAGAATCTCCCCCCCCAAGTTCATAATGAATTCATTTTGTAGAAATGCCTAGAATACTCATGAGACTAGATGCAGGAAGATCATTTGAAATCATGAGTTTGAGACCAGCCAGCAAAGAAAGAGGGTAGGGGTAGTAAGTGTGCCTACTAGTCCATACATGTGTATACATGCACAGTCATGCATATAGAATATGTAGGAGTAATTTATTCAGAGAGTTTCTTATATTAAAATTCAGTTTGTATTCTTTATGCAATAACGGAGCAAACATAAAGCTACTTCAAAATTTTCTAACTGGCTTGACATTAATAGAAATGCTCTCAGTTCCCCCTAAGGTTGAGCTTAACCATGTTCAAATAGGACTGTGCAAAGGAAATGCTCAAATAAATCATCAGAATGCTGTTTCCATCTGCCACAGTCTCCAAACTATTAAAAGGCTGAGTGGAGGGATGATTGATCTGAGAGCTGAATTTCATGGAGCAAATTACTGAAGAAAAGCTGCAAGGAAAAAATTATTTCTCAAGGAGCATCACAGCAGGTTTCAAACTGCTAATTCTGTAAGAGTCTACTTCACATGAAAACTGTTGGGATTTATGAGATGATTAGAAAGCCTGGGTTGAAGCCCTCACTTTGTCATTAATGAGTTGTATGATCGTGAATGTGTTGCTTAAAACCTAAGAACTTGAAAGACGTAGTCTGTGAAAAGAGGACATTTTTATTGTAAGAGGCAGTTTTGGTCATTGTTAACAATAACAAACATCTAAGATGTCTTTTCTCCATTTTTGATATGAAAATAGGTTTTTTTTTAATGAGGACTAGAGATTGTGCAGTCACACAAACATGAGAACCCAAGTTTGGATCCCCAGAATCCACATAAAAAGTTGAGCATGGCTGTAGGTGTCTGTAACCCTAGCTCTGGGGGAAGGTGGAGACAGAGGGATTCCTGGAGCTCATTGGTCAGCCAACCTACACGATCCATAACCTTCAGGTTCCATCTCAAAAAATAAGGTGGGAAGATAGAGAAGAAAACACCCACAGGTTCTCACACATATTCATACACACACACACACACACACACACACACACACACACACACACACACACACACAAATAATCTGAATGGATTAATGGGGACTGAATGATAGAACACATATGAGTATTTATCACAAACACACCATTCACAGTCACTGCTGACCCTAGACCCGCCACTGACAGCAACTGTGGCCCCAACATCAAGCATCTCTGCTCCCCATTACATCCCTGATGCTGACATTACAGCTCATCCTCTAACACCCCAACCCAACTCCAAATAGTTCTCCTCTGCTAGCTAAGTGTTTTTCTAGTTTTCCTGCGTGAGTGTGTTATTAATCTGAGCTATAGGAAATGGTCCATATTTGGCATTTACTGCTGAATTTCATACAGCCCAACCAAAATATGAAATCACAAAATTTTAATTGAAATGGCAGCTATTGTTAAACTGATATTTGGATTTTATTATTTATTTAAAATGTGTCCTGTTTTCTATATTTAGAAAGCTCTTCCAACTCTCCCAGGATGTTCTGGTGTCTTCAGGTCTTTTCTCTTGATCGCTGCACACTGTGGGTGATCATAGTTTTATATATTTCCAGGTAGAGTCTCCCTTGATTTCAGGTTCATTGTTCAGCCAATCAGTCTATCTAAGTATCGAACACTATTCACCTTAACGCTAACCCTCTTATTGTTACACCCGTGACTTAAATCTCTCTATGTAATGTGGCCTTCAGAAAGTAAATGAAGTGTCTTCTGGAAGTGCAAATTTGACTTTATCAGCTCTGTTCTGACACCCCAGTGGCACCACTGCTCTTGGATTCAATGAAAAGTCTTCAACTTTTGAGGGCCGAAGGCCTTCCAAGGATATGAAGTTGTCCTACCACGCATGTTCCCTCTTCTCGGAGCTCCACTCTCTATCACTCTCCATGGCACATTGTGCTTCTGACTGTTTTGAGTAACTCTTGAAATGTTTTTATGAAGTTTTGTATGGACGTATGTTTTTAATTCCCTTGGGTGTATATAGGAGGATTTGGGTTTTGCTATATCACTGCAAGTTCCTGACCACTGTGATTATTTACATGTTGAAAGACTATTCCTATATTCTATGTGGAGACTAAATGGTAGTGGAATCACAAGATGGCTCAGTGCAGAAAGATGCTTGCTGCAAAGTCTGATGACTGGAGTTCATCCCAGAGCTGCCTGGTGAAAGAAGAGAACCAACTTCCAAAAGTTGTCCTTTGACCTTGACATGTGTGCAATTTCATGAAATAAATAAGTGTAATTTATTAGAAAGAAAGAAAGAAAGAAAGAAAGAAAGAAAGAAAGGAAGGAAGGAAGGAAGGAAGGAGGAAGGAAGGAAGGAAGGAAGGAAGGAAGGAAGGAAGGAAGGAAGAAAGAAAGAAAGAAAGAAAGAAAGAAAGAAAGAAAGAAAGAAAGAAAGAAAGAAAGAAAGAAAGAAAGAAAGAAAGAAAGGAAGAAAGGAAGGAAGAAAGAACAGACTGTAACTAGCACAGGATGGGTACTAGGAGATCAGTTTGAGACTATTAAAGCAATTAAGGCAAGAGTGACTTCGGTGGAAATCTGGCAGTGCAAGTGGTGAGAGGTGATAAAGTTCTGCAAATGCCCTGAAGACAAAGCTCACTACTCTTCTAGATTTGATGTGAGGTGTGAGGGTATTTGATGTGAGAGAAAGAGAAGAGTCACTGAATATTTCAAGATTTCTGTCCCGATGAACTAAAATATAGAGGTGTCATTTATGAAGAAAATGCTGGGGCAGGTGTAGTGTTGAGGAGGAAAATCAGGATGTGAAGTGGGTTGTTCAGTAGATATCCAAGAGAGACTTGTGGTGCCCAGTCCACTCTGGGGTTTAGTGAGCTGTGAGCTGAAGATGGGAGATTCTAAGTCTGTATATAGGTGGTATGTAAAAGTGGAATCAACTCAGATTCTTTTAAACTGAGGCTATAACCTCATCTTTAGCTTTTCTACTTTCCATGGGTCCCACTGATTGATGGGTTTGGAGTAAACGCCCCATCTATATAGAGAAATTCCCTTGGAACATTACCCTGTCTGTTCAGAGGCACATACGATTTCATGGGAAGCAAGAAGTTCTGACCTCAATGCTCCTGTCTTGCCCAACAGAGAAGGCCTTTTATTCTATCTACAAGTTTATTTTCTCCAGGACAACCTTGTTCAGCACTGAATAATACTATCACTGTCCCTCTTTGGAACTCCATGTCTCCTTTGCCCATTTCCAGACACCAGCTGCATTCCTTGGCTCTTGGCCTCAGTTCTCTGTCTACAAGGCAATCCTTCTTTCTATAAAAAGCACCCCTGCAGAGCCCACCTGGATAACACAGGCTAACTTCCCCCATTGAAAAATCAACTGCTTGATAACATTCACCTCATTAACAACTTTATCTTTTATCAAACAGTCTACCATATTGAGTGGTTCCAGGGATTGGGATATGGGAACTGGGGCAGGGGTATTATTTTGACTACTAGTATTTATAATCTGTGGTTCTTAGCAGAAAGCCTGAAATGTAGCAGCACTAAATAGATACAAATCAAATAATAAATGCATCTTTTGATGCCTACTTTTGGATGTTTTCCTCTGTTATGTAGCATACTTGCCCAGCTCACTTTTTGAAGAGTTTAAAATTAGCATCTCTCTGAGGATTGGTAGATGGCAATAGAAAAACCTGAAAGTAAAACAATATTCAATTCCCGGTCTGAAGAGTGCTATCTGTATGTTATCGTGCAGAAGAGTTTCTTCTTAAGCTGCACTCTAGGATATAAGAAATATCAAATCTAAAGGTGTGCCGCACAGTAGGAGGGAAGAATACATTTGGTTGGGCTGAACTCTTGCTACTGAATTCTACTTACCTTGAAAGGTCCTCCACCTGCCTCTTCCTCACTCCAGAGAACTGAAATAAAAGAGTTAACCTCTGACCAACACTGAAAATGATTTTCCAGTGTATTATCAAGAGCCTGGGTCAGTTTCAAGGTCAGACCATCAAACCGTGGGAACCAGGCAGCAAAAGCCCTTGAGCACTCTCTTCCTGTAGTGCCTCACTTTCTCTCTGACACACTTTGTTTTTTTACTGTCAATTCTGTCTTTCCTGCTACTTCAGGGGCTTCATACCAATACTGTTCATTTGCCTCCTAAGCACCGTTTGTAACCCAGTGCTTGGCACACATTAAATGTGCAGTGGTTGGTAAATGACTGTCCAGCTATTCTTCAAGTTCATTTTGAGTGAGAGTCAGTTTTCATGTGATCTGCATGAATGCACACATTCATGTTTAGATTTGAGAAATGCAGAGTTCTTCAAGGTTCCTGGGTGGTATCTCTGAATATGATCCTTTGACTCACACCCCATCTACAGATTATCTGAGACACATCATTGTTTGTCAGTTAACTGAAGCAAACTGTTCCTTCCCACGCAATGAAATGAGAACACGGCACATCACCACTGTGCTACTGAAAATGTCACTGTGATACTGACAAAGATGGAGTGGATGGAAATTTTCCCTTTGGTGTATCCTGGGGTTGAGTCTTCACCAAAAAAACAAAAAGTAGATATGAGAACACGGTGTGAGCATGATTCACAGATTGTATTCATTTAGTTTTGATGTCGTCTTTTTTTTTTAAACTCTGACTCCTTTGCATTTGTGAGTAATTGAATGCAATTATTGTGTGATTCATCCTAAAATCAACTCCAAACACTTTATACTTTCAAAGCTAGGCTGGCTGTTTGTCATGAGCTGATTTTTTTTTTTTTTTTTTTGTCACAGCATTGTTCATGGAACGCAGTAATTCCTAGGTGTTGCTGAGAGATCTATTTGAAAAATGGTTTCTTTAGTAAATTCTGCTCCAATATGGCAGTAAGAACTTTGATTATAGAATATTTTTTTAAAAAACCAGGCAACCAACAGCTTTCTGATAGGATTGAAGGCCTTCTTCACAGGAGGTAACTCATACCTGAAACTGTCAACCTGGCCAAAAAAAACCCATAACCCCGCCCCTAACTGAGAGCTATTGGAAGCTGATGGCTGCAGGTGGACACAGAGTCAGTTTGTGTTTTGCTGGGGTTTTTTTCCAGTTTTAAGGCCTCTGCTCTAGTTGCCTGTACTTCAGGGATGGCCCTACACCCATGTACCTACTGGCAGCACTGACTTGACTCAGTGGGTTATAAAGAAAAAAAAAAAGAGAGAGAGAAAGCTATTAAGTCGGGAGAGGGAATGTAGGGTGTTTCCAGGAGAACTTGAAGCAGGGAGAGGAGTAGATAAAAGAACATTGTATACATGTTGAAATTCTCCAAGAATAGGCAAATACAATGAAAGGTTTTAAAAGTATGGAGCACATTGGAAAGAAAGGCTACATTCGTAGAGCTGGCCCTCTGCTAAGTCAGATGCTGTTGGTGTAGGAAAGCTCCCGAGGTTGGCTCAGTTAATGAGCTCTTGATTGTAGATCTCAAGGATAACCGCACAAGGTGCTGGATGTACGGGGAAGGACTGGAAAGGACAGCCTGAGCACTGTTCCGGTGTCCCTGGGAATCCCCCTTCTAAGTTTTAGCCCATATGTCACATGACTCTGGAGTATGAATCCAGAGCAGGCTGCTTTCTGGAGTTCCTTGGAACCCAGTGAAAACAAAGCATGGTAGGAGAAACTCAGCCACCACAAGCAGGCAGCTTTCTTGAGACTTGAACAACCCACAATAAATCTTAGGTTTTCATGACTCTTTGCTGCTATTGAATGAGTAAGAAGCCTGCTCCATGTAACTTGTACCTTTGGGTATAGTGTCTCACCAGACTCAGACAGGCTGATAACCATGACATAGGTAACTTGCTTCGGTAGGTGCCAAATGAATTCCAACTGGCATGTTAACATCTTAGAATACAGGGTCTTTGTGAATCCTAGTGGCAACCATGTCTATAATCTTACATTCATCCAGACTATATTTATGATGGACATAATTTTGCACACACCCAAAAGTTAAGATCCTTGGGCTCTTGAATTAGAGTTCCTGAGTGTGCCCCCCATTTTGGTTACTTGCTAGTTGCATGAAGGCTGGAAGAAATCCTTAATCTTTCTCACTTTCCCCAACTATAAAATGGGAGTAAGCTGACAGTAAAAGACATCTCACTGAAATGCTGGAAAGTTTAAGTAAATCCATAAAGAGATTGAAATACTGTGCATAGCACAGAGTGGTTTTGTTTACTGGCATTATTACCATCGCTTACATCCTTTCCAAGTCATATTATACCTTCTTACCTTCCCCAGATCACCTCATCTGGCTCTGTTCTAACTGGCATCCAGGCTACAGAATACACCTCAGCACACAGCTGTATCCCAGATAGACTCTCTGCCTCAGACACACCCAAGCACAGATGTGAGAGGGCTCATAGCATACTGAGGTTAACATGTCAACAGAAATCTTGGTGTCTTCTCCAATATCCTCTTTTCTCTGCGTCTTGTATGGAAAGGAACAATGTCATAAATTCTACCTCTCAAACCAGAAATGTTCAGAATAATATTTTATTTCCACCACCAAACAATCTCATCAGTTCTTCTCAGTCTTCCAGTGGCCAATGGCCAACTTCCCCTCATACCACCGGAGTTCCTCCTTGAGGCTTCAAAGAGCCTGAGTATGTGAACCCCTGCCTATGTCTCCACTGCAAACCCAGCTGCTGGCCTTTGTCTATATGGACTCAAGTATAGCCCCTATTGCCTCAGGACCTTTGAATCTGCATTTTCTTCTAGCCTCCATATTCTTCCCTCAGATACCTATGTATTTGGGTCCTTCTTGTCATTGGGTTCTCTAAGTTTCTCCCTCAGAGGTCTCCATTCCCATTGCTGCAGCTACTTTTTATTAGATTAGATGATGGGATTAGTATATTCTATTTATTACAGTTACTCTATTCTTGTTTGTTTACCTGTTTCTGAGTTTTCTATGCTAGAGCCTACAATAGACCACAAACAGTGTGGATCTCACTGGCAATTTTGTCCATAATACTAAATTAACTCAAGACTATTTTATGAGTGAACCAATTTTATATACATTCAACATTTGAGAGCACAGGGTCTTGAATAAAAGTTATTGTAATAAAAAATAACAGCCCCCCCCTAAGGTGTTCATGTTCTAATATCCAAAAACTGTGATATACCTTCCAGAATAAAAAGAAATTTACAGGTGTATCAGATGAAGAATCTTTGAAAATCTAGGAATGGAGTAGCCCAAAGCAGCCACTGGTAGCTAAAAAGGCAAGGAAATAGATTCTTCCCTAGAGCCTCCAGGAGTGGACTTGCTGACACCCAGGTTTTAGCCCCTTGCAACTAATTTTGGACTTTTAACATGCACAACAAGAAAACTAATACATTTGTGATGCTTTGGGACATGGTGTTTGTGGTAATTTGTTAGAGTGACCATAGGAAATTAATTCAGGGTTAGAGAGATGACTCAGAGGGTAAGAGGACTTACGGACAAGCCTGAGGTTATGAGTTCAAATCCCTAACTCCCATATAAAAAGCCAGATGTGCACCTGTAACCGCAACAGTGCTGGGGGTGGAGATAGGAGAATCACTGAAGTTTGCTTTTCCAAGCAAGCTCTAAGTTCAGGAAGATGTCTTGTGGTGGTTTGAGTGAAAAAAAGCTCTACGAGGCTCATATAGTTGAATACTTGGTCTCCAGTTGGTGGAACTGTTGGTAAAGGATAAGATAGATAGATAGATAGATAGATAGATAGATAGATAGATAGATAGATGGATGGATGGATGGATGGATGGATGGATGGATGGATGGATGGATGGACGGACGGACGGACGGACGGACGGACGGACAGACAGACAGACAGACAGACAGACAGACAGACAGACAGACAGATAGATAGATAGATAGATAGATAGATAGATAGATAGATAGATAGGCAGACAGACACATGCATATACACACATATATTCACATGTATTTAGCTGGGATATAGTAGAATCTTGCCTAACTTGTACAAGGCTTGGTTTGAAACATAACATACACACACACACACACACACACAGAGAGAGAGAGAGAGAGAGAGAGAGAGAGAGAGAGAGAGAGAGAGAGAGAGAGAGAGAGAGAGAGAGAGAGAAGAGTTTTATAATGTGAATAAGTAGGAGGAAAAAATCAGTTGGAAAATAAAGGGAGATAACACCAGCTGGAGTTATTGCCAATTTAAATGGCATTTTTAGGGAGGTTCTCACTGAGAAGCAGAGAGCTAAGCCAGCACTTGGAGAAGGTGAAGAAGCTAGTGTTGCAGGTAAGAAGAGGATTCTAGGAGAGGGAACAGCCGGAGCAAAGAGAAGTTGCCTGGTGTGTCTGAAGAGCAGTAATGTGCATGGCCAAAGTAGCTGGTGGAGTGAAGGAGTGAGCAGTTGAACCTCAAGGAGGAAGGGGCCTTGGGGAATGGGGAGGGGCTATAGAATCTACCTTTCCTTCATCTCCTGAACGAGTAGAGGTGGCTTCCATTTCCTCCTCCCTATCCCGTATCATACTCGGCATATCTCTCACAAAAGAAAAAAAAAAAAGAAAAAAAACCTTTTTGTTTTGAAAGCACTTGCATTAATTTGAAGTTAATTTACATACCTATACTGTGGTAGTTTGAATGAAAAGGTCCTCATAGGCTGATAGGGACTGGCACTATTAGGAGGCGTGTCCTAGTCAGAGTAGGTGTGGCATTGTTGGAGGAAGTGTGTCACTGGCAGTGAGCTTTGAGCTCTCAGAAGCTCAAACCAGACCTAGTGTGCCTCATTCTCTAACTGCTGCCTGTGGATCCAGATGTAAAACTCTCAGCTACCTCTCCAGCACCATGTCTGCCTGCATTTCATCATGCTTCCCACCATGATGACAACGGACTAAACCTCTGAAACTATAAACCAGCCCCAATTAAATGTATTCCTCTATAAGAGTTGCTAGGGTCATGGTCTCTCTTCACAGCAATAGAAATCCTAAGACATACACATATGGTGTGATCTTAGGTCAGCATTCATTTTTGTGCTGATGGATGTCCAATTGTTCTAATGCAACCAAATGTCTAATGCAACCATCTGAGAACAACTTTTCTTAACTGAATTACTTTTGTACCTATTGTCCATTTCTAGACATTCTGCTTCTAGACTTTCAGTTTGACCCCCTACCAGCTCTTTCTCCCTTCCTCCCTTTCTCTCTCTCTTAACCTGAAATAAAGGATTATTTATCTCAGCTTTGCTTCCATGACAACTGACACAATGTCTGGCCACAGTAAGTACATAGAAAATAAAAGTTTATTAAATCATCCACAGGAACTTGGCTCCTTTGGGTTTTGTCAGTGATGACCCAGCTAGCCCACTCACATTCCCAAGAAGAAGTACAAAGCATTTGCATCCAGTTTTCTGTCATTCCCCTCAGAACTCACTGAGTGTCCATCTGTTCCCACTGCTTCAGAGAATTCTGAATCAACCACAGCATCACCACATCATGTGTAATATGTGTGTAGACGTACCCAGTCAAAGAAAAATACAAATTAGGTGCAGTCCTTGGTTTAGACAGCTTGTTTTCTATAATACACTTTAGTAACAACAAATCTATGGCCAAGCAAGAAGGTAGAGGAATCCTGAGTACCAATCTATTATGTGTCTGACCTTGGGAAGGCTATTTATTTAATTATGTATTTAATTTAAATTGATTTATTTTGTCTTTAATTATGTGTATATGTGCCTGTGTGTACATGTGAGTGTAAGTGTTTTTGGGGTTCAGAAGAGGGCATTAGATTCATGGTTCTTGAGTTACAGACAGTTGTTACTCCCTCCCACGGGTGCTAGGAACCAAACGTGGATCTTCTGTGAGAGCAGTACACACTCTTAACCACCAAGCCATCTCTCCAGTCTTTAGTTTAAGTTTCAAAGCCTCAAGCAATAATTCATGCAATGGTATAAAGCACAGATGAAGAAATGTTGCAAAGGTATAATTTAAATAAGTCTTAATGTAGTGCCTTTCCAGAATTTAGTAAATCCTTAGTAAATGTTAGCTGCCATCATCTATTTCCATTTACTAATGTTTTAAGTAGATATTTTTTCCTAGATAATTTTGCCAGAGCCCAGGTAGAGTTTCTTGGGCAGACCAGACTTGAACTCCAGTAAAATGAATTAAGAAAATGCCTTTCTCCCATTTTGCCAGTATAAGTCAAAATGAAGTATAAATATGTTGCCTAAACCACATGACAACGGATGGTAATTCTGGTCTCTAGATAAATTACAAACACAATATGAAAAAGCATATAATACCTACAATTCTGCAGTAAGTACATTTTTCAGAACTGCATCAGTAGACATGTCCATGGAGAGAGTTGTTGATTGAACAGGCTCCTGTTTTGTTACAGCTTATTGACTCCCCTGCCAAAAGTCAAACCAAACTTTCTTCAACTTTCATGAAACCATTGTCTCTTTGCAGTTGAAGTGGTGCTGAATGAATACAATATTCTCTATGACCACCAAACATGACCTCTTAACATGGCAATGGACCCCATAAAAAATTCCAATTATTGTATGCTTTCTGTGAAGAAATAAATCTAAGTGTTAATCAGAAACACGCAATACATAAACATTTATTGCTTAAATATCTCTCTCACCTTTTTGCTAACTTCTAATACGTTCCACAGTCTCTGTATGTACACAGAGGCATCTTCTGGAGATACTAGGTAATGAACACACAGGGATACTATTGAGAAACACACAGGAATATTAATCAGTTGATTCCCTGAAAAGACCATGCCAACAACCCTGACATGAAACAAAGCCAAGTGTGCTGCCTGTTAAAATAAGGGAGACTCTGATCTTGATGGCACCTTAGTGTCATCTTAGAGAGAAACAAGAGACAAGGTATGGATGGGGCTTCAGAAGCTGGTTCAAGGGGAATCACTCACTGATGGGGAGAGGGACATGAGGGAGCTTGACCGGGACTGAATGAAGGTCATGGCACAATTGTTATTATGGGTAGGGTCAGGTAAAATTTGGAAGGGAGTCTAGAATAGTAGTTATTAGGTATGCCTTGAAGATAGACATGTCTACTAAGAAGGAATAATGAGGTTAGCTGAATAAGCTACTTAAATTTTTTTCTACTTTTCTGAAAAAGATAATAAAGTTATTTTTAATCACCTTATTTTTGGCAATAATTTCTTCAGTTAATAAAAAATATCAATGAATTGCAATGAACGACATGGTTGTAGCTGGTTTGGGTTCTCATTGGAGTGAAACACACATGTGAATTGAAAGCCTCAGTGCCTCACAGTCTCACAACTGATACCTATTGCTTTAGAAAGTCCCCCTTAATTCATATCTTTCCTTAAGGCATGACATGATGACCTGGAACCTTCAGCCCTACTGGCTAGCTTTCATAGTGCTGGAGGTACTTCATGCTATTGGAGGAGAAAGGTAATCATCAGTCTTACCCAGCTGTCAGCCTCATGAGCTACAACAATGTCTTGTCTAATAAGACATGCCAATTTGTTCAATTGTGGCATGAATGTCATGGGAGTAACCATACACTTTCTTTTTGGATTTAAGTCCTGCTCCATAAGATGAAATTCATACCTAACACCCTTATCAGGCCAAGAACCTATATGTAGTTGGAAGTTTTTCTGTGTCCCACCCAGTCTGCAGCCACTCAGATAGCACCTATAGCCTAATGAGTCATGGGTCCTTTGGTGAAGAATCCAATGCTAGCATTATGCTAAAAGAACACAGCATTCAACTGCTTCCTAATGGTCTATCATTATACCCATTGACTAATGTGTCTCTAAATCCTTATCAGACAAGCTTCCATTTGTAGTAGATAGTGATGAGCACAGAGACCCACAACTGCCAGAGATACAGAAAATAAGAGACTGCGGGATGCTCCATCCTAAATCGAACAAATATATGGCACTTCCTCCTCCTCCTTGAAGTGCTCAAGGATCATGGCAGAAAGAATGTAAGAGCCAGAGGCAGTGTATGACTACAATGAAATTGATTTCTGGACACAACAAAGCAGTTGCACAAATGCACTCACAGGGGTTGTGAAAGCATGCACAAGACCTGTGCAAACTCAAGCCAGACAAAATCCCCATATGGAGAGGGGAGGTAGGTATGAAATCCTACTCTTAGTTGAGGAGCTAGTGGTAATTAATGGCTGCTCAGATGGGGAGAATTCGTTTTCTCTAAGAGTGTAGCCTATGATAAGTCAACCATGCTCCAGTGGAAGGTCACACATGAAAGAATATTTGGGTGGCACCAATATGTCATAATGGGCTTATTTAAAACAAAAGGACACAACATTGGGTAGATAAGGAATGGGAGTATCTGGGAAGAATTGGAGAAGGAGAGAAGACTGTGACTTAAACATGAATGAAACTGTCAAAGAGCTAATGGACATATTTTTAAAAAGACATTGGTGCCTCCAAAACACTTTTTTTTTTCGTTTTTTTTTTCTTTTTTTGAGAGAGGGTTTCTCTGTGTGGCTTTGGCTGTCCTGGAACTCACTCTGTAGACCAGGCTGGACTTGAACTCAAAACACTTCTTTTTAAGTGTGATTTATCATGACAGGTGTGGTAGTGCAAAACTGTAAGTTCAGGACATGGGAGGTAGAGGCAGAATGATCAAGAGTTCAAGAATATTCTCAGATACCTAGTCCTTTAGAAGGTAGCCTGGGCTACCTCAGATAAGTTTTTTCAAAAGTCAAATAAAAACAAAACAACAATAATAAACAAATAAACATAACTACTCTTGAGAAGAACAAAGAACATTATTATGATTATTAAAAATTAACCCAATCTTATAAAGACATCTCCCTGAGATTTTTTGAAGATAACAATTTAGAAGCAGTGTTTCTGAGGAAAAGGCTTGGGGAACCGACTGCCTGATTGGTGGCATTCAGGCCATCACCTGTATAGCATAGGCTGCCTCTCTCACAAATGCTGCATCCTAAGATGCAAGGCAACCAACAGGGCTTGGAACACAGGTAAAATGAAATGTCCTCAAAGAAAAATTACCTTGTCACCTTTTCTCTCTTAAAAAACAAAAACCCTCTATGGCTATGTTTTCATTCTCAGAGGTTTTCTCTTTGCTACATCCTGTTCTTACCTTGTAAGAGCATCTCCTAGGACACTCAGCTCCACTGTCATTTGTGTGGGTCACTAACTGTTTCCATTTTGATGCATCTTGGAATTCACACTCCATGTTATGAAATAAAGTAGACATGTACAATTTGCCCCTTTGTGAAACTCAAGTTTACTCACTTTCTGAGATCATCATTCTTGTTTTCCTATTTTTATCTCCCGGTCAGAAGACTTTCCCTTTTCATATTTGTGGCTTTTTTTTTATACCAGGTACATTTTTGCCCTCATCCTACTAGTGATTATATATTCATTAAAAAAACACTTTTAATTCTATGCTTTCTACGTATAATATACACGTATTTCAATATGGCCGTGGGTCATTTTCTTTAAACTGAAGGTGACCCTCTTTCATGGTTACCACTCCCTAAACTATCTAGATTATCTCTTCAGACTAACCCTTCCTTTCATCTTCCTGCTCACAGCATAACCCCACCCTCAGGTATGGAGATGTCTTTTACTTCCCTCTATCCAAGACCTTCCTAAATCTCACCTAAGAATTCTCTCATTTCTTAATTTTTTGGGAATTTCATGTATGAGTGCTATATTTACACCATTCTCCTCTCCCCGCTGTATCTTCTTGTACTCCTAAGATTCATGGCTTCTTAGTCTTCAATTACCATTGTTGCATATGTACATACACATATAAACTTATAAATGTATCTCTTCTTCTTTTAAAAAGATAAAAATTCATTTCTCCCAATACTAAAATTTTGCATACCACACTCTGAGTGTTTTATATTCCATACTAAATCGATTATTCCTCCAAAGCTTTGACCTTTTTTGACCTTTATAAATATCTCTTCATCCAAAACCATTAGTAATGGCTTCCAGTATCAGGAACACATTTCAATGCCAAGACTTTCTTCTGTTAGCATGCTAGAAACAATCTTGACTTGTACGGTAGATGATTTCCCCAAACAACACTCTTAAAGTAGGTGCCTGAAATAAGTACATGCAAAATAATTTTTTATTAAGACATGTGTGGCACACTAGTAGATTAATGAATAAAGTAAATGAAAATTTGACCTTTGTTGGCATTTTGCTTTCGGGAGAAATATGTGCCCAAAAGGAGAAATTAGAAGGCAAGAAGGGACAGCATACAAAAGACTTCTTCCAGGCTGTGTTCAGAGTACAGGGATTTAACATAGAAACAATGAGAAGTCATTAGAATGATTTAAGTTGCCAACAATAACAACAATAAGTTATCTTTTGAAAAGTTATAGGGAAGTAAACTGATTGTAAGGAGTGAAGGATGACTAGAGAGAGGAAAACTAAAAGGATATTCCAGGAGCCAAGGTAAAATAGAAGCATAGTTTGCAATAGGAAAGACAGGTACAAGAACTAAAATAACATGATTGACTGCACTTGGGGTGTGAGGGCTTTGGGGTGGACTCTTGAGATCATGGCTCATATAATAAAAGGCAATATCACTTGCTAGGACAGAAACCTTTAGAAATACAGTATCTAATATGGCAAGTTCCAGCTCCGTGTATCTGTTTTATTCATTACAGTTAAACAAAAATTAAAACACAGTTCTTTGCTCATACAAGGCCCATTCTAAATGACAGGTAGCTCTGCTGCATGTATAGCTCATGGCTGCCAAAATATGGCTGATGCAGATGTGCAACACTTTCATGACTGCAGACATTTCTATTGGGCAGCACCAGAATAGAAGAAAACCTTTTGGTAGGATAGTGATGACCAAGAGTTGCCATTATAGTTACTTATCATTTCCAGATTGTTTAACTTATAATTATACCTATTGACAAGACTCTTACACTGACCATTTAAATATTCCCGTTCTCTTTCATCTGATGCTTTCCATAGTGCTTTGCCCAACATGAAGTATAAAGATATGCTCAACAACCCCACCCATGTGTGGGCTATTTGGAAAGAAGAAATACAGATCATCAGAAAGGACTATACATCCCCACCAAAGTTAAAATGCTTTGGGTTTTTCAAAAATCATACCCCAAGAAAAGAATTTGGATTAAAATAATTTTGGAACTGATCCAAGAAGCACAGTGGGAAAGTAATGAAGGAAACTAATAAAGGGCATATTAATAAGTTGTTTGTAACCATTTGGACTTCTCAGAGAATGTGACAAAAATCTAAATAAGAATATTTAATAAATAAGAATATTCCAACTAATGAAGAAGCATGGACACTTATCTACCAACTCCAATTCCTTATTGATTAATGGTTTGTTACTGGATTATTAAATGTTTAACCCTATTAACTTTCCTAGCTTATTTTTGAGCTACCTTTGGCCATAAGGTAAGTATTCAATCAAAAGATAAAGGAAGTGATGGGCATCCGTCTAGAGGAAATCATGCCTCACAGTTCACAGAAACCAAAAATGAGCACGAAAAGATGAATTTTCCTAGAGACTCCCCAGCTATGTGGAGGAAGCCCTTCAGACACAGTTGTTGACATACTGAGTTTGTGGTGACTTTGAATCGTTCAAGTGGAAATATCATATGGTATCCATGTATTCTAATGCACAAAACTGGAAATCAGGTAAGTGGTCCATACCAATGACCATAAATTCTCCATACATATACATAGTCAAGACCATACAAATGGATAGTATTGTCTAAGGATAACACACCCAGTGAATTAAGAGGAATAAGTTCAGGTTTGAACTGCAAGGAACTGACAAATCAATGTCTAGATAGAAAGAAAGTAAACCTGTACCTTAGTAGATTGCTGTTATAACAAACACCACAAATTGGACAACTTACAAATAGTTGAAAAAATTATTCCTGAAAGTGCTGAATATTAGAAAGTCTAAGACCAAGTTGGTGGCAGGCTCATTGTCTAGTAAGGGTCCAGGCTTTGCCTCCAAGATGGTGTATTGCCCTGTGTCCTGACATGCTGGAAAAGATGAAAGGCCAAGAAGATTTCTAAAGCCTCCTCCTTGATGAGAGGAACAATTCTGTTCATGAATAGAGCTGTGATAACCTTCTCACTTCCCCCAAACCATCATCTCTTAAGACTATCAATGGGATTTAAGTTACAATATACAAATCTTGATGAGATACAGCTATCCCAGCCATGGCAGCCTAATAAGCAGGGGAGAGGTAGAGAAGGAGCTGATGAAGAGGGGGAATGCAAACAGGGCATATGTTGGGGAAGAAGGGTTTTCAATTTCTGCACATATTTAAGACAAAGAAAGAGCATTGTAGCCTAATCCACCCTACAGCTTCGGATATGGAACTTAGAGGTAACATGAGCATTTCAAACTGCACTCTTAAAGGAGAAATCAAAGTCTGTGTAGTTTTATTTATTCATAGACTAAAATGTAGCACATCAAAGTGAGCTGAATTCCATATTAGGATACTTATTACATCGATACAAATTGGGAGTTGACACTGATTATAGAACATTGAGTTTTCTGTAAAGAGATCTAACAAATAGAAGCATCAAGTAGTCTAAGATCTCTGCACAGTGTTGTCTGAACATCTTTTCATAAACATATGAAATACAATAATATAAAGTTCACTGCTTTCTCGAAAATTTAATTGAAAGTATAATGGAGGGAGGTAACAGTCATGCTAGGGAAATGGTTATGTAAGATTTTCAAGTGTTTACAATAAAAAAAAAACAAATTAGATCAGGCATGACTCAAAGAAATGATAAGCAATCATCTAAATCTAATGAATGCTAGGACAGAACAACTCCTAAATGTTAACAAAAGGAAGCCTTGAAATTCTAAGCAGCCCACACACAGGAGAGAGGTCTGCAAAATCAATTAGAAACAAAAGCTTTCTGCTTTTAGAGGGTGGAGAAGACAACCATCATGAGACCTTCAGCAGAATGTTCCAGTCAATTACTTCTGGAAATGACTCTGTTCTGTGTAGACCTGAGTGAGGACCTTTATGCAGGCAAAGGTCTCATTAAAATACGTGTGTGTGTGTGTGTGTGTGTGTGTGTGTGTGTGTGTGTGTGTGTGTGTGTGTGTGTATGTCTTTGTGTGTCTATGTGTATGTGTGTTGTGTGTTAGGGAAATATAAATATAGGTAGGTAGATGGATGGATGGATGGTAGGTAGGTAGAGAGAGAGAGATGATGATGATGATGATGATGATGATATAGAGAAGATAAAAAAACAGAGATAAGAAGATGGAAAGATAGATGGGAGATACTAATCAACAAAAAGACCATCCCTTACAAGAACATTTCTATTATTTTGACAGAGAAATAATAAATTAATTAGATGTAACTAATATACTTCCTTCAGGGTTTCAAAAATATCATATCCCAGAAAGATAATAAATTGATGAAACATATCCAAAAATTAATAAATTCAATGTGTTGATAACACATGACTCCTTAGTTCATCAGGCACTGTTAATAGAACACAGCACAGAATCCAGTGTGGAGGTAGAGCTGCTTCTGGCACCAGATGTGTATGTCTGTCACCTAGGATCTCTCTGAAGACAAAGATACTGTTTATTACATCTAATGAGACAGTGATGTCTAATAACCCAGGTGGTGCCACTGCTGTGATGTCTGGACCACAATTGAGTAGCAAGATTGGGATAAGACCTGGACGTAAAACTCTCGTCCCAGCAAGGGCAGAAGGCTGTGGTAGTTGTCTGAATTTTAAATCACTGAGAATTACGATCACCCTAGCAAGATGAAAATAAGAAAGATCACCATAGCATGTTGCAGAAATAGGGTACCTGTATACACAACAACAGGGCTGTGACAATGACCATCTTTCCTTGTAGGAGACAGAGAGAGACCCAAGGATGCAGCCTAGAATAGAAGCTGGCTTTGGAAGCTCGGTTTTACACACGGAGACAAGGTGTAATAAAACCCAAAAGGCCTGACTGTAGCAGGATACACAAGGCACAATTACTTATTCATTATCGAAACAACAGTCAAGACTGCTAAGCTTAAAAGTTTAAACAGGGAAACTACCTTTGGAACACTGTTTGTCTGAGATGAATGTAAACTTTCAGAAACAGAAGTTGCCCAGCTCATTGAGATGGACCCAATGCACTATAACAGGGGATATTTGCTAATACTAAATGTAAGGCAATCCATACTTTGCTTATTCTTCATCACAAAACATCTTATGGCCCATGATGGTGGAGCTTTGTAATAGGCAAGCTTGTTTTTAGTCTAATAAATCTTTACTTGTAAAAAGTTCTTCTCTCCATAGAGAGATGCTTTATTTTTTTTAATGTTTTTGTATCCTACCATCACAGTGGCAAATGGATTGTCTCATTGACAAATGGATTGACCCATGGTTAAAGGTACAGAAATACTAGGTGTGAACATATTGGAGCAAAGAATGCTTCCTCACTTCCTCTCACATTACTGCCAGAACACAGCAAATTTCCTGGCAGGATATACACATGAGAAGTCTACAGCATCTTTTTTTTCCCATATTCTCACCTTCTGACCTCTATTCCAATCCAAGAACCAAGAGAAAACCTCCTGGGTGCATTTCCCACTCCTGTTTCTAGGACCATCTTGGCCCTTCCACAAAACAGCTGAGAAGGTAAATTCTCTTTTACAGTCAATATACACACTCAAAATACTGTTTCTTTTCTATCTTTGAAAAAATCTATCATTGAAAACATGTAATAAATTTAGTGTGCAACATGCTTGCCCAAAAGGGCATCAAAGATGAAGACAAATGTAGAATCAAGAATGCATATATTGCTAAAGAAGCGTTCTGACTGGCATGTGAAACAACGTTGAGTGCTGGCCACACAGAGTTTCCATATGAATGTCAGAGACTTTAACTGCCCAAGTAGTTGGAGTCGTGTGCCTCGGGTCTTTACCCCCTGCACTTCTTGGCCTGAATCGTGGGGTCCTGCTCCCAGGATGCTCTAAGCATCCTGTTTATTGTACCCCTTCCCTAAACTTTGCTTTCCTTACACTTGGAAGGATAGAAAGGAAAAACTTTGATATGAGTTTAGATGCTACAGGGGTGGGGCAGAGGGTGCTCACCTTGACACTGGTTTAGGAGAACTCAGGTTTTTGTTTAACCTGGCCTTTCTCACCAAGGGACTGGAAAGGACTGTGGTGAAGCATCACAGCAAAATGGTACATATTCCCTTCTCTCCTGTGCGCATATTTCCTTTAGGAACTTCACTAGGGAACTGAGAGTCTTTAGCAGAACAGAATTAAAATATTTTAGATCATAGGTCCTATTTCTAATTTTCAAGATGGTCATAAAATCTGGAAACATACATGAATATCCCTAAGAAGAAATTCATGGATATTACATTATCGTATGTGACACAGCCAATGAGGATTGCTACATTGTAAAGCCACACCCTGTCCTTACTATATTGTATTCTGTATCGGTCTTCCTTAAAGATCAGCCAGAAACATTGAACATACTGGTTACTCTTTGTATTTGCTGTGGTATGAGTGTTTGTGTGCCTCCAAAATCAAAATGATGATCCTCAACGTGACAGTATTAGGAAATGGGCCTCTGGTGATTAGATTAGATTATGAGAGCAGTACCTCACTAGTGGGATTAGTGCCCTTGTAAAAGATACCACACGTAGCTAGCTTGCTCCTTCCGCCATGAGAGGACACAAAGAATGTATACTCCATGATTCAGAAAACAGAACCTCACCAGACACCAAAACTGCCAGTGATTTATCTTAAACTCCCCAGCCTCCAATGTAGGAAACACTTTTTTATTTATTATCTACCCAGAGAATGGCATTTGGTTATAGCAGAACAACACTAAAATTCTGAATACCCCTTTAAAAAGTTTTCTCATTGCCCAGAGGTCATTTCGAATTCCTGTTTGTGTTCTAATCACCAGAATGAAATAAAAGTCCTACTTACATACAACCTTTGAATTCTGAAGCAAAGTTTGACATACAAAACACTTTAATTGTGCTTGGGTAACCTTGAAAATGCCTGAGATTCTGAGTGGAGAAAGGGTCACCTACTAAAATGTAGGGCACTCGGCTACATTTGAACTTCAGATAAATATTTCTTGATTTTAAGTATATCACATACCATAGTTTTCAGAGACTTACCATTGGTCACTGTAGTAGGAGGCGGAATGACTCTAAAGTCTTCCACTTGGAAACGACACATAAGAGGTACACTCATACTTCATTGATGAAATAGGTCACATGGCCATGGCCAACCTAAAGGGAGCAGGGACAAGTGAGCCTACACACACACACACACACACACACACACACACACACACACACACACACACACACACACACCTTTAAATTCTGACCTTAAAGGAATACTTCAAATTAAAGGAGGCCCTGCAAACACCCCAGAGTAGTTGCCTTTAGAGTGAGGAAAAAAGAAATGGACGTAAAAATAAAGACAGAGAGAAGGAAGAACTAACAGCTGGCTGCAGCAGGTGCCAGGGCTCTCACTGTACAAGTGGCTAGACAAAAATTGGCTTTAATGTGTCAGCATTGTTCCAACTGGTGATTTCAAGGGAGGAACTCAAACTTGAGTCTTCCGACTCCACATCCCACCCCTTATTGCTTCAATCTCTAGGTCCTAAGGCCACATACTTTGACAGAAAGATATAAACCTTTAGATTAACAGTAGCCTCCAATCTGCAAGCTGATTTAAATAGGATGCATCAATATTTCTAAATTAGCATTATTTTTTAACTTCACTTGGTTAAAAAATAAAATAAGGCTCATTGTATTCTTTATTGATAAGACTCATTAATGATGTTTTTAGAAAAAGTAAAAAGTTGGGACCCAGGTAGACCTGAATTGGAACACTAGCTTGATAGGTCATCACTGATTTAATACCTCCATGTATCAAAGCTCTCATTTGAAAAGCAAGGAAAATAAAGCCTACTTATATGATTATATGAAGACTGAACAAGCTAGAACTTGGTGGTCTATTAATATGGACAGCTTTTTATGTCATGCTGAATCCATTTAATAATTAAGTTAAACAGAAGAAGGGAGGTGGCAGAGCCTGGTACCTAAGGTTGCTTTGTTTGTTTGTTTGTGATAGAGTCTTGCAGTACAGCCTAGAATGGCCCCAAATTCATAATCCTGTTTTGTTCCTACTGTGTCCTCAGATTACAGGCATGTAGAACTGTACAAGCTTTTATTATTTAAGTTTCAAAGCACTTAACCTTTGATTTCAGTTGTTCTAAAGTTTCTGACGTAAATCAACGCTGTGACTATCTCTTGTTTTTCTTCTTGGTCTATTTACTATTCATTGGATACTTTGTGGCACAGTTCACCATGATTAGAAGTCAAAGATCCCCTCATCTTTCTATTTTAAGTTTCCTAATTCTTCAAAGATCCTATCACCAGTGAAGCATTCACACCATGTTGCTTAAATATGAGGCAAAAATTAAACAAGTGATTATTTCTTGAAGCATCCTCCATTCTGCTTAATTTGTTCAAAAGAATCTCATGCTATCCTTTCACCCAGCATAGTGAATAGACTTCTTCTCCATCTGTACTAATACCACTGAAGGACTAGCAATAAATTCCAAGAGGTCAAAGACTATTTCAAGGAAAAATACATCCCCTGTTCTTTATCATTTTGTTTCCTATTCATGCATTTCTGAAAGACATGTTATTATTTTAAAATCTGAACCAATATAGTGTCATATTGTGTATTTCTTCTACTTTATTCATTGAGCAGTATGTCTTTAAGAATCATTTACACAGATACTTGATTCTTTTAAACTATTTCTTTTCCTCTTAGGCATATACCATAATTTACTGACGCATGCTCCACACATCATGGTGACAGCACTTGAATCAGAGGTAAATGTAGCCAGAAGGTTCCTCCAGTCCCACCTGGCCCTGCCAGGCCCCACCAGGCCCCACCAAGCCCCATGGTCCCACAGTCACTTATAAAATAATCATTCAGAGCCTTAATATTATTTAAAAACTGTATGGCCTATGGCAGGCTTCTTGATATCTAGCTCTTATAGTTTAACTCAACCCATAATTATTCATCTATGTATCGCCACGTGTTCTGTGGCTTTACCTGCATCCCATGACATGTTGCTCCTAGGATGGCAGTCTGGCATCTCCCCAGTCCACGTTTCTCTTTCCTGTCTCTCTCTTTGGTTTTTCCACCTGCCTCTAAGCTGCCTTGTCACAAGCCAAAGCAGCTTCTTTATTAACCAATGGGAACAACATATATTCACAGTGTACAGAAAGACATCCCCCAGCAGGTAAATTTTAGGTGTCATAACTGGCGTGCCTAGGGACTCCTTAGGCACCCCAAAGGAAAGGTATAGCTGCTGTTGTCTTGAAGCCAGGAAAGAAAGATAGTACCCCAAGTCGTTGAAAGTGACATAATACCTCATGGAGATCACCAGGACTGTAAGTCAAAGATGCCTTCATCTTTGTATTTTAAGTTTCATTACTCCACAAAGGTCCATTAAAAGTCAAGAAACACCATGGAAAAACATCTGCAAGGGAAACCAGATGCAGATGGAGTCAGAGAACTGATTGGGAACAAAAAGGCTGGCTGACTACCAAGTCCCTCTAACTGACCATGCTGCACTCCAATGATCTCTGACATTATTTTGATACTTAATTTGATACTTAATCAGATTTCGGAAATGTCTTAGGATTCATGTGAACACTTGTAACTGGAAAAGCTGGCAACAAGACTTTGGACCAGCATAAGGCAGAGGAATCATAGCACCATCTCTCTTCCTTCATCAATGGGCGACACAAAGCTGTTACAAACAATCCTATAAATCACATGCCCTGACATCTCTATTTGATAAACCATGTAGAATCCAATTCCAGTCATTTGATTCCTCTGTTCTCTTGCACCCAAACATAAATCAAAGGATTAATAGCCCTGAAATTGATCTACGTGCCAGAGAAGGCCTTGAAAAATTATCTTTGTCTCTGCACAAATCCCTTCATTTACTATCTTAAGGGAGCCCCTTTTTCTTTCTTCCCTGCACAGATAAAGGTCCAAGGGAAACTGGAGTCTCCCTCGTCTAGTGACTTCCATCCGAGTGAACCCTGAAATGGGGATATATCCGAGACTACTTGAGCATCAAAGGGAAAGTTAAGTCTTGAAAAGAATGTGTGGGATTAAAGAAAGAAAGGGGGGATTGCAATCTATCTTCCATGCAGACACCAGCCAGTTCTGGGAAAACAGGCATAGAGGTAAATAACCAAAGTTTGTATTTTAACTTTTTAAAAATGTCCCATTTATCTAGTGTCTCTGTGTTTGTATGTTCACACAGAGGTACCCATGTGAGCTTGCCATGACACACATGTAGAGGTCAGAGAACAACTCCCCTGACCTCCTCTCATTCCTGACAGGAGTGAGTTCTATCCAAAGGGCTTGACTTCACGTGCCTTCACTCACAGAGCTGGCTAGCTGGCCCCTTTATTTTGATTTTGAGAGTCTTCCTTAGCACATTCCCTACCACAGAATATGAAAATGGCAATTTGACTGATTATAAGTTGGTCTACACAAGTCTAAACAAGCATTTCTGGGAAGAATCTACAATTGAAAGCATCCTAGAGAAAGGAATACTATGACAACAGAATATATCAGTACCGTGTGTGGGGTGGAGGGGGGAGGATGTCAACCATGCTTTAAAAAAAATAGTTTCAGTATTCCCACTGTTATGTAAGGGCTGTTTACTCTTAGGCTAATGAAGAAAATAGTCCCTGGTTCCAAGGGACCATGTGTAGTCTGACCAGGGTTGGTTGAATCACTTTGTAAACAACCAACCATAAGTGTTGAAATAAGTCCCCCGGCTTGTGTTGACAGAGGGATGTGTTTTTTTCCTTTCCTTCTTAAAAACTTAAATTTAAAACCTTAGGGCTTATCAGTTTTCTCCTCCTCCAGCTTGCTGCAACACAATTCCCCCTGGGTACATTCATTCACTGTTTTCTTGTGTAATCCAAGAAGAAGAAGAAGCCCTTTAAAAAGGTATCTTTAACAGGTATGCTTTGGATCCCTGAGGAGGTACTTTGTTTTTACTAGAGAGCCCTCATTATGTGGGGTCATCACTGAGAAGAGAAAGTCCTAGCGGTGGCTATCAAAATATAGTCTTCTATAATCTCAGATATAATGGACAGCTTTCCTTCCAAATAAACAGCTTTGTGTTTTACTACTTTGCATTTGACTCAAGGATAGAACATATTTGATTGGATTTCCCCAAATCCAAGTTTCCTTGCCTTAATCTTGTTACCCATATACATATACATTTTAATTTTAATTTTTCTTTTAATTTTTAAACCAACTTTGTGATTTTTATTGATGGGTGACAACTTTATACACCTAGTAATCAATATACTGTGTACAATTAGGGACACGACATCAGAGAGACGGAGATAGATCACCCAGCAGACATTGGGAAGTGTCAGTCTTCATTGTTTTGCCCATTTTTCCTCATGTGCACACAGAGCATGAGTGTGACTTGAAATCTTTTCATAATAGAGTTACAATACCCACCCCTGTAGTCTGGTATCTGCACCCCAAATGTCTGGCCCACCACACTTTTCCAAAGCATCCTGGACTGTGTATCTTGTCAGACTGCATGTCCAACTGCAGTGTGGAAAAATGGCTGGAAAGTGACAGCTTCTTTGGAACTCTGCTGGTAAACCACAGACCTGCTGTGTCCACTGAAAATGCTGGTGATAGGTGTCTGAACGAAATCTGCCTGTTGGGTGATGGATGATTATTCCTAGGACCCCTTGCTCTCTCTCATTCTCCCTCTCCTCGTCTGTGTCTTCCTGCTCTTTGGTCAGTGGCTTCTGGGTCCATTGGAATTGGTAAGTTTTCTGTGAATGGGTGAGAGGAGTTTCTTGACGCTCAGCACTTCCTCATGGAGTCCACTGAGAATGAAGCCTAAGTCCTCCCCAGCATCTTCCTGCCAGTCCTTTTCAGGCGGGCTCGACTTGACAGGAAGCCAAGGAAGACAGGCAGTCACGCCCCATTTATCAGGAAGCTGTAAGTGTCTATGGGTTCAAAGGTACCTGAGCAGACATCCATCTCAATTTTATCTCCAAGAGCTCGCAGGGGTTTGGGAGGCCCTGGCATATTAGTAAACATGTTCATTCGGGAAACAAATGCATTTGCAGTTTTGAGTGCAGAGGAATGAACTTAATCAGGTGATATATCTGATGGGGCAAGCCCCCAATGCCACCAATGCCTGCCTGCAGGGTAGAATTAATGTAGCACCAGTTTCCTTTATTGATAAGCGATGGCATTGCTTTATGTATTAGCATCACAGTCCCAGTAACTTTGCAATTTTTATGGCTGGGTGATCCTCTGAAATTGGAACAAGCACTTTTTTTTTTTACTTCCTCCAGCTTTTCAGAGGCCAGGGCAGATGGGGTGGGTGCTTAATTTTCACATATGCCATGGGCTAAGAGGAGGAGGAGGGCTTAGAATCATGGAAGAAGCTAGCACAGGACTCTGCAGGCTGGCTAACAGGAATGGCACCAGACAGAGAGAGCACACTTTCGGCAGGAGGTAACTGGCTCTCTGCTTTGCAGGGTCCCAGTCTGTGATCTCTTCAGTGTGCCGCTCCACCCCATTAACAGCAGTGTCCTCCCAGAAGGATTCACATAGACTTTAAAGCCCTATAGGAGTTCATACACAGAAAGTCCTGTAAGGTTATGTAGTGTTCTGCTAAAGATTACAGTCTTAAAAGGTCATCAGTGGATACACCTGCATAGGTGTAGGGAGGAAAGGTACTCCTTGAGTGGTGTCTGGATAGAAGTGTGAAGGAGACACAAAGGCAAGAGTTATTTGTGTTACAAGCCCTAGACAGGGAATCAGGCAAAGCCACAACAAAGAATAATTTTAACATGTTTAAATCAAAGTCGATTAGGATCTCCTGATACACTCACATTAGCATCCATCACTGGGCTCCTCATCAACTTGACGTTTGCACTCCAAAGTCAAGCTGGAGAGTGATGCACCCAGGATCTGCTTTCCGATACTTTGGTAGCTATTAGATTGGCTAGACTAACAGCATGAACTTCCTCCCAGGTGGCTTCTGGAGAGGGAGAGAGATGAAAGTCATTACCTGAATTTTAGGTTAAAAAATTATGGCTCTGTCTCTCTTGATTGCAGGTAGGTGCTGCAGTGTTGAAATTGATGCTGTGATGCTCTATATCCCAGGAGCAATTCTCTTATGACAACGAAAATCATTAGTGAGAAATGGTTGTTGAAGTACACTTCATGTGGATTTAAGACTAATGTCTAAGAACGGACACACTAGAGGGGTATACTAACTGTTACACGCAATACTGCCATTCAGGTCACAGAAGCCAGATTAGTCATTGCCACAATCATCTGGTGGCAAGTAGGGCTACCTTCAGAGGGCGTGATGAGAACAGGAGATAGGAACAGAAGATGCAGCCCTAGGCAGGTGCCTCAAAAGCAGCAGATCCAAAACGCTTTTGGTTCTCTGGCTAGATGTACCAGAAGGGAGTTCTGGTATATCCCCTCCTAAGTAAGCGCCTTTGCCTAAAGGCTGTATGTGAGGGTGGGACCCAGAATTCCAGCCAGACATTAATAATACCTTCTAGAAAACAATTTTGAAAGTGGGTCTCTAGAATTTCATGGTAAAAAAAAAATGAATTCTATATATTCGTCAGTTTCAACCCATCTCCTAAATTATTTCTCCCTCGTCAGAGGAAGGAATAACATATCAGCCATAATGGTCCAGTAGTGGGAAATTAGTTCCATCTGGCCAAAAGGATAAAATCTCTCATCTGAGTGGAGCCGTATATTCCAAGCTACACAGAACATAAAGAGTTAATACATTCAGGCTGGTCAATCACCTGGTCAAGTGACCACCCCTCAGGAAGGATGGATAACTCTAGGAAGATGGACTCTCCTTAAGTGATGTAATAGGTGGGATAATTACCTCTTTAATAGAACTGTCCCTTTCCTTCACAGAATTCCTGCCCCTATAGTGAAGTAGCGTATAGGGCAACAGCCATGGAACTTTGCAAATCTGCCCACTTTTCCTTTATTCACATTCTTCTTTGTAACTCTGTTCTAAGCACAGAGTTCCTGCTCCTGGTTTTTGGGATTCCTCACTCTTTTGTTTAAATTCCCCCCTTCCTGCCATATGGCTGCTTATCTGCCACGTGCCTGGCTGCCCTCCATGCCAGTTTACATCCAACAGGATGGTTTTCCTTCCCTTCTCTCTCTCCAGGTGTTTACTGAGCTTTACAGCTTGCCTACCCTGGGCTTTTTCTTTTAAACTCAAATAAAACTTTCCTAGAAGATAGAAAAAAAGATTATAGCCTTTTCGGCAGGCTCCCTGAATATTTCACTAGTAGATTAGGGATTTGGTAAAACTGGATGCAAAAAGTAAATTGTTGGGCACCGACCTCTAATCTCACTTTAATGTCAACAGATGTTTTAGAAGCCATTCTTCGAGTTTTTAGGAAGCAACTCCCTTCTCCCAAGTGTCTGCTGACAGGTTAAAATTGAGCAGTATTTTTGTCTCTTTTCAATTTAGGTAACAGGTAAAACAGCTTTCTTTGTGCCCAACAGGAATAATTCATCTTCATCACTGCGTAAAAACACTCAGCATTTGAACAGGCTGCAATATGACTATGTTGCAAGCTGAGGGGAAATGAGGAAAAAGAGCAAAGAAATGTTCCCTGGCAAGACTGTCACTTTCCCTTCAAAAACACACATGGTGGTTGGTGCTCGTGAAATGAAAAATAAACGTGTTTTTTTAAAATGAGCAGCCACTATAGATCATGCCAGGGTTTTATGGATCATCCTGTTCAGAACAGACAAAATATAAAATCAATACCGCTGTTGCACTGAAGGAAAACATCCTGAAGATAAGGATGAGAAGGGGACTCCTTCTATGTTTCCACTTGCCCACCTAGGCCTCAAAGGTGTTATTTTGGCTAAGGCTGAATGAGAAAGTGAGGTGCAATGTAACTCAGCAAATGCCTCCTTCCACCTACTTCAGTCATTTGCAAGGAGGGAGGATGATAAAGTAGGCAAATAAACTCTACAAGATAAGCTGAGTCCCAGGAAAAGGGAAATGGAGAAACATAAAGCTGCTTTGAATTTAAAAATGGGGAGACTATTCCAAAACTTTGAAGGCCCACAAAGATTTCCTAGTGAGATCTGAGCTTGTTTTACCCAGCAGAGCTGCATTAGAGGATTGCTTGACCATGTGCATGGTTTCTAGGTGATTGGAAGGGTCTCCACTTGGCTGAGCTAGGGGGAAGTCTTTTGCTCCACCCCTTGGCATTCCTGAAAATAGCCCTTGAGAGGAGCCAGAAGAGGCGGATGGATAATGATCCAGACCCTCCCGAGGTTATCATGTGTTTCTATCCATTTCTCTCCCCTCTATGCTTCTATCTAATATCTCTTACCCCTCACTCCTCAAGAGTACCCTGTCATAAAATGTGGGAGCCGGTCTCCCAGATGGGCTCCCACACAAAACAAAACCCAAAGATCATCAGTGCAAGTGGAATTTTCTATTTTACCTCACGTGGCTTAAAATAATGATTCAATTTAAAGGTAGATTCATAAAAAGTTCATATGACGCTAATATGGATACACTGTGATGCTGCACTGACTCAGTAGGTCACCCGTGCAGTTAACGTGACTTAACCCGACACATTAAAGGGCATAAAAGTTCCATGTGACGGGCATTGTTCTGGGCACTATAAGTGCACAGCTATGGCAGAGAATGGCACATCTCACAAAGTGCCAGGCTTTGGGGAAGGATGAGGTTTTAGGTCTCAAGTCTAGTAAACTGTAGTTTCCTAAACTTTGATGTCAATCTGAATCATCTGAGGAGCCTGTCAAAGTCAGAAACTTACTTGGAAGACTCTAACAAGACCCACCTGTCACCAGGATGTTAATGTGACTGTCATTGAGCTACACTCTGAGTTACAGACACTAACTTCATGGATTCCTTCTTTCTAGAACAAACTCTGCTTATTCTGAATAACAAGGGAATCAACTGGAGTATAGTCATCTGTCAGTATTCATCAGAGGCAGTTTTCAGGACCTTCTTCAATTACCAAAACATATGGACACCCAAGTCCCATATAAAATGATGAAGAATTTACATATAGACTCATGCATCCTTCTTTGTATTTTAAACACATTCTAGATGATTTATGACACCCAGTGCAATGTAAATATTGTGTAAGCAGCCAGTATATTTTGTTATTTATGGAATAATAACAGAAATGTCTGACTTCAATACAGATACAAACATCTTCTGAATTTCAATTTTCTGTGTACTATTGGTTGACTATATAGAAACAAATCCCATGGGCAGGCAGGCTTACTGTACTCATTTGAATGTACAGAGTGTGCAACTCAAACCATAAAAATGGAAATCTCTGGGTTTGTGATTCTGTATATTAAGCTATCGCATAAAATACCAAGTGTCTCCTCTCTGTGTCCTCTGAAGATTACATTATAGTAACATAAAAACAATTCATTGATAGGATCTCCTCAGTAAGAAAACCTGCTAAGGATCAAAGTTAGGTTTTAAAGTAGTTTTAAGATTCCTTTACCTGGGGCAGGGGAGAGCAATCCCATCTGATTTGAAGACATATATTGGGATTTGGATTTTGGAAGACTCACTAGCACAGAGTGTCAAGTGTTAAAATCAAAGTTGACTGCATGGAGAGGTGGGGGGGGAACCTGGGAAGAGTTGGAGAGGGGAAAATGTGATCAAAATATATTGTGTGAAAAAAATGTAGAGAAAAAAACATACAATTGTCAGACCTCCTAAATATCAGTAACAGTCATGCTGAGAATGAAATAAGGCAGCAATCCCACTTACAGTTGGGGGAAATAAACACTTGGGATAAAACTAATGAAATAAGTAAAAAAAAAAAAACCTTCTTCTGCAATTGTAGTTGGAAGTTTTCCTGTGTCCTGGCCGGCCGGCAGTTAGAACAAATCTCTCCCACTCGCATCCACCAAGTACGCACATTGAGGCTTATATTAATTATAACTGCTTGGCCATTAGCTTAAGCTTATTACTGACTAGCTCTTACACTTAATTTAACCCATAATTCTTACCTATGTTTAGCCATAGTTCTGCCTTGTCATCTTGCTTCCTCTGTGTCTGGCTGGTGACTCCTGACTCAGCCCTTCCTCTTCCCAGAGTTCCCCTTGTCTTCTTGTCCTGCATATACTTCCTGTCCAGCTAGTGACCAATCAACATTTTATTTATCAATCAATCAGAGCAGCACACATTCACAGCATACAGAAAGACATCCCACAGCATACAATGAACGCTAAAACACAAAAGAAAGAAATTACTGAAGACACTAGATGATGGAAAGACTAGCTTACCAAAAGAAATCCCATGCATTTCCCCTCAGCATTCCAATATCACTCTTTAGAGAAACAGGAAAAACAACATTAAAGTTTATATGGATGCCTCAAGGATTGTTTATAGGCAAAGTAATCTTGAGGGAAAAAAAAATAATGCTGGAAGTAGACCTGATCTCAAGTTATACCATAGAGTCATAGCAACAAAACCTGCGGAGCACTTGCACTACACACAGCAAAGGAACAAAATAGAGGACTCAGAAATAAAAGCATGCAGCTACAGACACTCATTGTTTCATGAAGCTGACCAAGATGCACATTAAAGAAAAGACAGCCTCTGCAACAAATAGTGCTAGGGAAAGTGGATCGATGAAATTACATCCTTATTTCTCACCATTTGCAAAAAAGTCATCTCCAGTTGATGAAAGACCCAAAACCCTAAAAGTCTTAGAGGAAAAAATAATTAGGGAAAACATTTCAAGATATAAAATAAGCAAAGACTTTTTCAGTAGGATGTCAGTCGCTCAGGTAATTGGATCAACAGTTGACAAGTGTGACCTCACTAAATTGAAAAGTTCCTGTACAGTAAAGCAGAGTTAACTATGGGAAGAGACAGATTCTCCCTTCAGAATAGGAGAAAAATATGAAATGTACATCTAACAGGGGGTTAACATCTAGACTATATAAAGAACTGAAAGAATCTAAGCTGAATAATAAGAAATCAAACAACCCAACCAACAGATGGGCTAATGAAATGGACAGACAATTCTCACAAGAAGAGGGCGTACAAGATGGCTCACTGTGTAAAGGTGCTTGCTGCCAAGTGTGGTGACCTGATTTTAACTTTCCTGGGATCCACATGGTATAAGGAGAAAACCAGCTCCTCTGATGTGCAAATGTCCATGCCCACACACACATAAACATAACACAAAATAAAATAAAGATAAGTATACCTTAAAGATTTGTTGTATTTTTAAGTGTGTCTGTATATCTGTGTGTGTGTGTGTGTGTGTGTGTGTGTGTGTGTGTGTGTGTGTGTGTGTGACCTGCCATGCACATGTGCTCAGATGGCCATGGATGCCAGATCCCCTGGTCTGGAGTTACAAATGCTTATGGGCTGCCTGACATGGGTGCTGAGAACTGAACTTAGGTCCTTTGGAAGAGCAACAAGTGCTCTTACCTGCTGAGCCATCTTTGCAGCTCCTGTCTGCGATATTTTGAACAAAGGTTAGGGATGACTTAACTACACTGTTAACCGTCCCCAGATAGTTCTGACAAAGAACCAAAACACCAACTCTCTAAATCATACTACAAGTCATTTTGGTATTTTTTAAGTGAGTTACTTAATGAACTAGAAATTTTCCATATCTTCTTTTTTTTGTTTTTGTTTTTGAATATCTTCTTATATTAATCAGGGTTTCCCAGGGGAATAGAATGAACATACACATATACACTTATTTCTATAGTCATGTCTATTTATTTATTAAACCAAGTAACAATAGCTGTCTCACACTTGAGAGGCTGAGAACCTGGTAGCTGCTCAGGCCCTAAGACTGGATGTCTCAGTATTTCCAATACGGTTCCAAAAACGTGGAGAGTTCTGAAGAACGACTGGTCCTTCGACAACAATGGAAGCCCAGGAACATTGGTTCCAATATCAGGGAAATAAATGGCAACAGCAAGAGAGTTAATTAAAAAATTAGTATCAAGAGAGAAAGCCAAGGTACCAAAGGCAAATAAACAATCTTCCTTCCAGGGTGTCTATTTTCATCTAAGCTGCTTCCAGAAGGTACTGCCCAAATTTGGGTGGGTCTTCCCACATCAGTGAAGGCAATCTGGACATTTCTTCAAATGAGGCTGCCTACTCATGTGTTTTAATTTGTAGCAAGGTGACATTCAAATCAACCATCACCCCTATATGAGCTAAATTAAAGGAATGATGTGAGGATTTGAGCTTATTTCTTGGATTTTTTTGGGAAGATTTTTAAATCAAAAAATAAATGAGAAACATTCTGGTAGCCTGGCATTATTCTTGCTATAATAGAAACATGAAGTTTAGAGATTTATGGCTCTCTTCTCTGACCGTCAAGTAACAGTTGTCAATCAGAACCACATGATGTTTCCAACAAGGTTATTTGCAACCCAGAATTCCTATCAGTGGAAACCTTACCTAGTTGCGTTATTTTTCTGTGTTTGTTCTTCTGAGTTACAGTTAACAGGTTTCTGTTGTGTGCTTTTCTAAATATTTATCTACTGTTGCCTAGTCAACTCACCGAATGTTTTCTTTCTCATTTAATATGGAGAGTATCACTTTGTTGGGAACTGAAATCTGAGACACTCTTGGATGTCTGCGAAGATTGAAATTGGTCCCCCAATAGCAAATAGAATTTAGTTTTATCTGAATGTAGTGTGAAAATTCCAAATTCAGCAGGAGCTATTGAACATTTCTATGTATTACTTATATGGTTGATATATGGGAAAAATACAACATGCATTCAACTGAAAATGATTCTAGCTGAATTAATGGTTGGCAATTCAAACTGATATGTGCTATATTTGATTACATGCTGAGACAGGAAGAAAAATACTGGAAAAACCTGCTGATCTTTTTTCCCCTTAAATATTAGTTCTTGACAAACTAAATTCATTTTTCAGCAAAGCTATTATTCTGCTTCAAAGAAGGAGATGCCAGCAACATTGGATCCTTGCCTTTTCTTTATTCACAATTCTGGACAGTAATTTTACATTCATCATATTAACTTTATATTGGTTAAATTAGCAAGCAAGTTGTTTGTATTTACATGATACTAAACTATAAAATTAGATTGCCCCAATTAGGTATTATAGCTCTCACATTTTAAGTTGAATTCTCCTTCTAGTTCAGTAGTTCTTAACTAGTGGGTCACAACCCCCTTTGGGGGTTATACAACCATTTCATAGGGGTTGCATATAAGACATCCTCTTTATCAGACATTTAAATTATGATTCATAACAGTAACAAAATAACAGTTACGATGTAGCAATGAAAACTTTATGGTTGGTGTCACCACAACATGAGGAACTCTATAAGGGTTCTTAGCATTAGGGAGGTTGAGAACAACTGACCTAGTGGATCCAGTGAAATGATAGTCTTCATAGACAGACTCAGAAGTAGGGCAGACTCACTCTAACCACAGAAACAAAGATGGTTCTGGTATGTAAGCCTGCAGTTTAAGGATTAGAAAGAAAAAAGCCTCTATGCTTTCTGAGGTTATAGACTGATGCTTAGTGGTTAATCCTCTTGGGATGTATGTGGTTTTCTAAATCACATGTAGTACTGGAGTCACACTTTTGCTGACATACTTCCCCCTGCTAAAATGTAGGACAGCATGTTGTCCAAGCTATATAAGAATTCAGAATTTTTAATTTGTTCAGTGCCTTGTAAATTTGATAATGAAATTCTCCTAGTAACACCAAAACTTGAACAAATCTAATACCTCATATGATGAATCATAGACTTCTCAAGTCACACCATTCCTCGATAACTAACCATACATTACACTAGTCTCAGACAGAGCCATGACCAGTTCTCTCAGACGTCTGAACTTAAAATGTCAAGTCTCTTGGTCATTATAGTTTGTTAATTCCTTTTTATCCTTTCTCTTAGTTTGGTTCATGAGCGTTACACATAGCCAGGTACAAAGAGACTCAACATCATCCCTCTGAGGCTCACTCTATGCTTTCCTCTAAACTTCATGTAAAGCATGATGATTCTAACTCCTGAAAAGTAATCAAGCTTCAGTTATCCTATCAGGTTGAGTTTGGATCCACAGTTGTGTTTGGTTTTTGGTGCTAGAGAGCAAGCCTGTGTGTCACGCATGCTGAGTGCTCATGCCACATCTACGCTACCCTCCAAGCCCAGGATTTTTGTTAATGACTCCTGTTACTCCCTGCCTCCTATCGTTGAGGTTGTTGAAGTTCTTCTCCAACTTAGGTTCCCTGCGTCAATCAACACTTAAGCCATATTAGCAAGTGACCAATAATAATCTCAGCCTACCTACCGGTGAGGCCAAGAGAGTCTCTCTCTGCTATACATTTCATATTTTCATTGCATAGAAGAGCCCTCAATATCTGCAGAGGGCTCACTTTCCATCTTTTTCAAGCCACTGTGAAGTTAATATAGTTAGCATCTATTTCTGGTACTCTTAACATCTTCCTGGTCTGGTGGCCTTGCTCTGAACTTCAGGTGATCAGATGTAGCTATGGTTTTCAGCCTTGCTCTGGCCTGCTCTTTACTCAGAACAGCTAGTTGGTGCCCTTTGTCTCTCTTAGTGCTTTCACAGACCCCAACTATAAAATAAACAGTTGCACTGGGACACAATAGGGTGATCTGCCTGAAACAAATTTGAATGTATACTGAAAATCCTTATGCATTAGATATAAAAATTTGCCTATAACCAAGCTTAATTTAAAGACAGCCTTGATCACCATACATTGGACCATTCACTGCCCTGGGCAATAATCCCTTTATGGCTGACCTAGTTCAATCCTCATCCTCAAGAACCTCTTCAGCACTCTCCAGCCTAATTTTAGTATCTTATAATAGTTTATTTTCAAGACCTTCAGGAACACAAAAATATGAAATACAACTTCCGATTTCAAAATTTGATATGGCATTGCTTGTGAAAAAAAAAATCTTATAACAGTGTTTCCAATTCATGCAACGTTGGTCACCATATCTTCATATGATAGGAGGAATGCTTCCACTAAGGGAGTTACATTGCATTTTTAATTGTATCTACATGTATGTTTTCATGTGGATATGTGCACATGAGTGCAGGTGCTCACAGAGACCAGAAAAGGGTATTGGGTCCCCTGGAGCTGGTGTTGCAGATGGTGGTGAGCTGTCCAGCATGGGTTCTGGGACCCAAACTCTAGTCCTCTGCAGCAGCAGCAAGTGTTCTTAACCACTGAGCCACCTCTGCAGTTCGAGCCATAAACTTCACCATATGAAACTCTGGTGTTCTCCCCTGATGACCAATTATTAAACTATGCAAATGGCTGTTTTTTCAAGGCTAAAATCTATATGGACATGTTCATGCCAAGCTTTTAAACTTGCACCTCACTTAGTGATGGGAAAAAAAATGGTGAGTTTGTGGATTTCTACACTGAGCTAACATTCTTTGATTCTTTGATTAGTGTCCATTTCCTCAAAAATAATTTTTAATTCATTATATATGTTAAACATTAAGCTAGCAATTATGCATGTTTGTTTGTGAGTAGGGAATAAGATTGTAGGAGAAATCATATATATGCATGTATATATATATGCACTCACAAATATATGAAACTGTCTTTTCCCTCAAGCAGTTAAAGACTGCTATGGAAAAGTTGAAGCAAATTACAGAAAATTTAGGCACATAAACAAAAGCTAAATTGTGTGGTTTAAACTTCAAGTGAAGTAGGAGTTCAAAGAGAGGAATGAATGTGGGCTGTAGCTTCTTAGGGAAAGGGAGCGGGATGCTTAAGACTATATTTAATACTGTTGCAAAGGGCTGAATATGATCATGTAACTTCCACTAAATAATAAAGACCCTCTTCCCTGAGGGATCAGCTCATGAAATCACTACCTGGGTAATTTAGACTAACTTCTCAATTGGATTGACAGGCATGACATCATGAAGCGGGATGAAACATTCTCAGTTGTACGACTTCTGGAAATGTGCAGATAACCCTGAAATAGGAAGGCTGTTGTCTAGCCAGCCAATTGTGTGGAATCAAGACCAGGGATAAATGAGTTGCAGATGTCATAATAAGTCCCCTTAACGTGCATTCTTCTTTAAAGTGGGGGGATTAGACTTCAGAGATGGATTGTCTTCCAAGGTATGTGGACAACTCTTTTTCTCAGGCTGATTGCAAACGCATGAGGCCATTTGAGTGCCCCTGGCCATTGATACATAAGTGAAATAACATATGTACTTCTATACCATGTTGTACTTTAAGTTGTAAGGTTATAGTTGTCCCGATGGCTGAGCCACTACAAGAAGGATAACAACCTTGGAAAGTTACCTAAGACTGTGATTTCTACGACTAAGAAAACAACCATGGGCAGAGAAAGCATTGGCCCTGTGCTGAAATTATCCCTCAAAGTCATTTTCCAGGGCATGTGGCAGAGACACAAGCTCTTGCTAACTGGATTTGAGGTACACCTCACAATGTTTCTCTCTTTAGCACTCTGGTTTCAGATTTCAGATTTAGAATCTTGACCCATTTCAAACACTCTGCTTCATGACATAAAGTTTGGCTCCAATTTTTTCTTTTTCTGACTAAATAAACTGTTGTCCCTCTGTCCTAATTATTAAAACCTCATCTATGCCCCAGGGCTTGGGAATATCGCCTTTTATTAATAATATGCTGTCCTTTAGGGAAATTTTTGAATTTCCTTTTATAGTTCACTGCTGGTATTCTCTTGAAGCAGCAAGTACCAAAGAGTTTCAGCAAAAAGCCATTAGAATAGTATACATTCCTATATGATTGTGATAACTGTTACTCAGAACATTTTTGTTTATTTCTAACTCTTATTTTCCTACCTCTGTGAAAAAAAAATAAATTGAACAAAATTCATTTTGTAGTTGTATTGGGATGGCATCAAATTTATATACTGACTCAGGGGCAACTGGCAGTTTTATAATACTGAGCCATCAACCAGAACAAACAGTGTCTGTCTGGTTTTTCAAGTTCACTTTATTGTCTTTCAGGAATGTTTTACAGTTCATGACAATAAGAGTAACACATTTCTAATTAAATTTACTTTTTAGTGTTTTGTCTTATTCCTTGTTATTACAAATGAGATCTTCTTTATTATTTTATAATAAAACTGATTGCCATTTGTCAACTTTATCTGTTGACAACATCATTATCTGCTACTGTGTTCTTTATTATTTAATTTACCCTTAATGTTGAGAGAGCTTTATTGTAGATTCTCTGGGACATTTCCAAGTATGTAAGTATACCATGCTGAATGGGAAAAAATGGGTATACTCTTATATAAAGAAATTTGGCAATATCTAACAAAACTACACATGTGCGTCTTAAGATACAGAATTTCCATTTTATGTAATTTATTTTACAAATTTCTTACACACAAAACTAGTCCTTGCAGTATTCTGTGTTGTTGTAAGATGCTTATTGGATTTGGAAGCAATATACCTAAAACAATGAGTTTATTTAAATGAACTGTAGTGTATCTGTGATACAGCTACACAAGGTAATAGAGCAAAGATAGATAAACAGTGGCAGAGATCTTTCTATTACCTAAAAAAAGGAAAGGGAAGTGTTTGATCCATTGTGAAAAAATGACGATGGTAGTGGGAGACAAGCCAAGGGCTAATGTGATCATTTGCCTAAAGGAAGTAGGAAAGGAAAGGGTAGGAGGCATGAAGAAATGACAGACGGGTAACGTGACGATTTGTGTATGGACACTTTATGTACCGTTCCCACTTTTGAGACCATGTTAATACTTTGGGTACTAAAAAATGGAAAGAGGAAAGAGTTCACACAAAAGAAAATCAGAGAGCTAAGAGGAAAAAAAAATCTCTGAGAGGGAGTCTAAAAAAAAAACAAAACAAACATTTCAAAAGAACAGCCTCATTGCTGAATGAAGAAAGAAGGTCAATAAACCAAGCAGCTCTTCCTGAGAAATTTAAGTGGCTGCCCTTAGCATACATGCAAAAGGAATGCTAAGCAAAAGTTGAACTCTCCTGAGTAGGAAGCTTTAGAGTTGGCAATACAAGCCAATTTTCATTATATTCTAGACTCAGCCAATAAGTCATTTTACTGTAGATAATTGTAGCCAGATTTCTCACTGGTGGAAAGAAGGAAGGGACACAAATGAGAGAAAATGAGTTCTGTTGTATCAGATCAGTAAAGGAAGTATTACTGTAGAATCATGGGTTTGGGGTAAAAATAGGAGAGAGACAGACAGGAATAGAGAGGTAAGGAAGGAAGATAGAGAAAGAGGAAGGGAAAGAGCTAAGGAGGGAGGAGGGGGACTTAAGAGTAAACATTAAAAGCACAGCAAGTTGATAGAAAGATGGGAGGATAGAAGATAGATAGATAGATAGATAGATAGATAGATAGATAGATAGATAGATAGCCCAACTTTTGGAGAACCTAGGGAAAGAATAGATGATAATTCTTTTTTATTATTCTAATTTTCTGCAAATTTCAAAATATATCAAAAATATATTCAATTCGAGTTGGCTAGAAGGCAAGCATTTTATGTAGAATCTTACCTACAGAAGCGTCTCACACAGCCTGACTGGCCTGCTTCCCCTCCTTGGCACACTTGTAAGGTAAGGTACCCAAGATGAGAGTAGAAGAGTAACATTGCTTTGCTTCTTTATCGTGCTCGCCAGGCAGGATGTTTATCGCCTTCACATTGTGACATGAATGAAGGCCTAAGCAAAATGATTACTCCAAGATCAAACTTTTTGAAAATGCACCATGTGCTAGAATGTTAATGTTTCCATGACCGAAGCATGTGCTCTTATGAAAATAACAGTCTCACACAGAAATCAGATTTAAAATAGATTATTACATATATAAAGTTCTGAAAGAAAAGGCATTTCATGAAGTACGAAACCAAGAGATTTGGAAAGTAAAGAAATGAGTTTGGGGCACTCAGTGATGCTCCCCTGACAGAGCCATGCTAAAGTTGTGATTAAATGCAGGGGGGAATTTCCCAGTAGGAAGAGAAGATGGAGAAAAGAACCTATATGTGGAAGACTGGGGTGAGAGGATATTTCTTTTTCCTTGATACCTTCTAGGACACAAAAGAATTTAAGTATAAGAGAGATTATTCTTAGGCTACCAGTGCAAGATTGTGTGGAAAAATGTAAGAGGGATGCACAGTGATGAACGCTATCTCTCAAAAACGTTAAAATATTTTCCAAATGTATTGCTCTACTTAAAATATATTAATATGTGCATATTTAACTTCAAAACAGAATGGAAATTCCATAGCCTATTATAATATGGCTCGCTATGCAAGTGCTCTGGTTCATTTTAGTTACTCAGGAAAAAAAAAGTTGATTGTTAGTGTATTCATTACCCTGTAGCTCTTCAGTCTAACAACAACATGTGATAAAAAGAAAAAAAAAGCTTGCTGTATTACAAAGAGCCTGGAAATCACCATAAAATCACTGCTCTCTACACTAAGAGCTGGCACAAGCCAATCTTGGCACTGACAGAGAAATCCATCAAGTCCAGTGGCAGAAAGGAAAACAGAGTAGAATGTGTGGTGACTATAAAAATCATTCAAAGTTGTAGCAGAGAAAGCTCTCATACAACACTGAAAAAATTATCACATAGCTAACAAGCCAACAATGTTATCCTATATCCCATGTCTGTATATCAGAAATGTAGATTCATTCATGGTAAGTTACATTATGAGTACGAAAACGTCTCCAGAACAGGAAATTTCACTCCCTTTGGGACTAATGGCACCTTGATTACAAGAAAAGATCATAAGACTATATGATGGATCATCAAGAGATTTGTATTCCTAGAAAACAAGGTCAAAGTACTGATGGAGATCAATGTGGGGATGGAGGGAAGAAAGGTGAGAGGGAAAGGTTGTCAGAGGAATTCAGGGAGTTGGATGAAGACGTTCTTATGAAACTCAGCATCATGGACAACAAAGATGCACTGATCCTAAGAACAGAGTTTAATGTAGAAATATTAATCATGTAACATGGAGCAGAAATAGCATTAACAATCTCTGTGTAAGTCTCCTGTAAACAACAAAGTGATTAGAGTAGGTAATACACTTGTAATGAAGAATATATACAAAAGAAAAGAAATGTGTCTCCCTGTGGCACACAATCCCTGAGATAGATGCATGGGGAGAGCAGAATTTCTGGGGATCAAAGGATGGAAACTTCTGAACTCTCTATGGCATTTTAACTAAATTTGATCATCAGTCTGCGTCTTACTCAGTGTCTAAATCCTTCTGTAATTTAGCTACACCTTCCCTTCTCAGGACTCATTTCTCACCACCCAGTAGCCAAAATAACCAAATAACCAAATTTCCATAGTACTCTACCCTTAATGTTCATGTGGCATACCTTTCCACCGTACACGGTTGTGATGGTTTGAATGAAAAATATCCCTCAGAGGCTCATGTATTTGAATACATAGTCCCCAGTTGGTGGCACTGTTTAGGGAGGGAGATTCTGTAGTCCACTTCCAGATCACTCTCTGCTTCGTGTTTTCAGTCGAAGATGTGACCTCTCAGCTCTCTGCTCTGGCTGCCTGCTGCTGTGCCTCCTCTGCTCTTATGGACTCCCCCTCTAAAACCAAAGTCAACTTCTTCTTCCATAAGTTGGCTTAACTATGGTATTCATTACAGCATCAAAAAGCAACTAATACGATTCCTTTGGAAGATCCAACACAAAAACGGCTTTTCCACAAATCTATTTAGAGGACCCAGTCCTCTAAATCTCAAGCCTTTGCAATTCCTTGGTTTCCATTATTCTTTATACAAACTTTCAATATTTTATTTTATTTTATGTCCAGAGACTGGACAAGCACTACTTCATACTTAACAATCACAGCATCATCTCTACTAGTCTATGAAAGAGGAAAATGAAGCAAATAACAATTATAAGTTTGGTCCAAACTAAATTACTCACACTGGCAACACACGACATAACATGTACTAATAATTACAATTTAGAATGTGTAAGACTTTCAAATGCAACATTTTCAATAAAGGAAAGACTGAAAGCATGATGCAGCTAGGATTGTTTGGGTGTTTTTAACCAACTCCAGAAGTTAGTAGCATGATAAATATGTGTCATAAAGTGTAGCTAGTAGATGTATGTATTTCCCAAGTCTAACATCATTTGTACATTTATGACTTGTTTCATAAACAGAATGAGAAGCTTGTAATAGAACAAGATATGAAGAACATGCCTAAGTGGCTTTGTTATTGGGAAAAGCAGCGTAGCCACAATTAATCTGGCTTCTGTGAAACCAAGGTCAAAATTTCTCAGCATTTTTTTCCTCTTCATCTTTGAACCAGCAAGAAAGTGTTCTCTCCAAAACCTGCACAAAAAATCATCTCTGATCTCAATACCCCCGCATCCTTCTCTACTGACTCACAGAACTAATTACTGAGAAGAAGAAGAGTCACCTGGAGAAAAATGGCAAGAAGGATGATATAGTATGGGTAGACTGCAAAGTCAATGCCACAGACCTCCCAGCGGAACTCAACACTATTAGCACAGGAAACAGGAAAGGCTGTTATGGTGCATCAGCCCTGGGGTCTAGAAGGCCCAAGGGCCTTTTTAAAAATATACAAGGAAAATGTACAATGAAGTCCTTGCTTCCTACTGCTGCTCGCTCCATGGCCCAGGGTAATCCTCGCTATGCTAGCCTGGCATTCAAGGCAAACTTTATCCAGAACAAAGAGGCCAGGACTAGAATCCAGAGTCTTGAGGTGGGTAACCTGAGAACAGTTACCTAAAACCATGGGACTACATGATGAAGATAAAAAAAAAAATCAAGAATAGGATGAGAAACCAAAGTCTGAGTCTCTAACCGCACAGGACGGCTAGATGAATTATAGAGAGGCAAGTTCTGACTTGACACCCAAGCTGCAATCAGAAAAACATACATTCTCAAAAAGCTGGTAAATAACCTAAGACTCACATTTAAGAGCAGGAAAAAACAGAGAGAAATGAAAACCCTAAAACAGACTCATCTCTGCTTCCTAACTGGCTGGCAGGTGATCAGCCACCATACCTTCCCCTCTGTGATGGGCTGTACCTCTCTAGAACTTTATAAACCAAAATAAATCCTTCCTCCCTACCCTACCAAAAGATCCCGCTGTAAATTTGAAGACAGTGGGCTAAAGAGAAGTCTCCAAAAAGAATATATTTAAGGGAAATGTTGTACAAAGTGGAAGATCAGCCATGGCCATAAGTAATGGCAACTGAATGAAAAGGCTGATGTGAGTATAAGGGTCTGGATCCAGTGTGAGCTGGATACTTCCTGAACCTAACCTTACTGCCTCTTGGTCCCTCACCATCTTCCCTTAAACTGAGCACTGCCCAAACAAGGGTGTTCTTTGTCCTTACACTGACCTCAACTATGATAAGGCTGTCAGTGTGGCAAGTGATTGATAAGAGAGAGATCTTTGAGACCCAGTGCACACAATTCATGTTCAGAGACGTTTTCCTAGGCGTATCAGCATGCTCTGAGAGTTCTCCATTCAGATCATGGGGAAAACCATTTCTGAAGCGATATGAATAAAGAAAGTAAAAGACCACACAGAGAGAAGCATTTTTCAGCATTTCAAAAGAAAATCTAGGTCTACTTCAAAACCCTTTTGGAAGCTTCCAAAAACACAAAGCTAATCCATAAACCATGCACAAAAGCAAGCCAAACCACAGTCATAAATAACAGGCCACCATCAGATACCATAGAGGGACTGGCAAACCCACTGATAAGCACTCAGCTTTGTTCTTATCTCAGTTCCTGAGAATTGTTTGGACAAGATAAACCAAAAGTTTTTATTTCTGATCCCAAGAAGTATACAAAAAGTATGTCAGGAATAAAATTCAAGGATTCCGTGAAAACATTTTGCCTTTTTATTAGCATTTATTACTAGGTTTCATTTGATAATCACATATTAATAGGTTTCATTATGACATTTCATACAAGTACATAATAGACTTTGATCATCTTCAAGACCTATTATCCTGCTCTCCCTCCCACTGTTCCCTTATTCCACCTCCAATCCTTTCTACTGTCATTCATTATCTCTGTTGTTTTTCTTAATTGTTACTGTGGCATCTATATAAATGTATAAGAACACCTTGATGAGTCATATATATATAACTGCTTGGCATTGGATAACCAATGAGAGGGCTGATTCCTGGGGAAACCTGATTGTTCCTCTCTAATCAGTCATCAATTGCCTATAGCTCTTCATCCAGGGTGGAGTCTTAGGAGATTCCCCCTTCCACATTGGCACTGGTGTTGTCATTATTCAAGTCTTGCTTAGGTTACTGTAATCAATGCATTTATGCTTTTCATCATTTAAAAAGATTCATGCCTCATGTACAGTTCCACTAGAAACACTGAGGGGACATTTTTAAGAGAAATAATTATGAAAACAAATGTAGCAAGCTAGTTCATTTCAAGCCTATAAAAATGACATTTTTATACACTCAAAGTCATTGCAAAACAATTTATATAAAATAACCAATCTTTTATTTCTATCTAAATTATGTGTAGCTTCTAAGTCGCCTGGGAGTTTTGTGGGAATTATTCTCATTAACAAAACTGATAAGAAAAGGAAGATCACATCTGAGAAGGTATTTTCCCAAGGTCACTGAATCAGTCAATGGCAAAAGTATATCAAAGATGCACATTCTTGATTCTCAAGTCTAATTCTTGGACCAACAGCATTTGAATTAACACAACCCCAAATGGAACTTAAATCTTAATTATAAAATATGCAAAAGCCTAGTAGAGAAATGAAAATAGCTTCCAAAGAATTCACTTCATAGGTCTTAATAAATCTGAAGCTAAAATTCAAAGTTGAATATAAAGTCAAGGTTATTTCAGAGAACAAAGTACTTTACAAAGGCCAGTCCTCCAAGGTCCTGCAATGGGAATCTGCACAGCCAAGAGGCATTATGCCTCTGAGCTGTAAATGCATACATGAGTGCATTTTTGACATTCTAATAGATAAAAAAATAGGTCTAGGTCACACTTTAGAAGAATAGGATAACATTGTAGAGAATTCAACAAGCTCTGTGCCTTTCTCCTAATACCACCTCCATGCATCCCCAAACATCAATGTAAATAACAGGTATTTCACATTTATGTTCTTCTGATAGTCCTTGAAGCCAGGGGTAAATTTCAAACTCCATCAACCGATAAAAAGAAAACAAACACACTGCCATTATACTTTGGACTCTCCTAGAAGAGGGCGGTCTCAGTGTTGGCACCAAGGGCCCTTCCTTCTGTCAGACAACAATCTCAGTGTTTGTGATCACAAAAATAACTGGTCAGAAAATGTGTCGATCAACCCACAAACTTAAATACTGTTGGATATACTCTTCATAATGAATTTGAACAGATTAATTTAGAACAAGATAGAAAGGGCATGCATTAGCTGGTAGAAATGCCCTTCAAATCATGTCCATTGGAAACACAAATGAAAATCTGTGTGCAATGGCCTTTTTTTAATTTGTGCAGGAACAGAGCTAGGACGTAAGAACAGGTATCCCTGAATGTTCTGGTTGTCAGAGGTTTGCCTCAGGAAAGTCACGGCGGGTAGGTAGGCTAAGCTGAAAGTAGTCTCGGGAACAATGAGGGCCAATAATAAGCACAAAAGAAGAATCACATTTACGGATTATTGTCATCTAATGATTATTAGTCATCTAAGGGACATTCTTTTTCATCATCTTTAGTCTTCTACTGTTAGTGTATCTATTAGGTTTGTTGGTTGTTGGCTTGTTTTTCGTAATTTTCCTCTGAGCTACTCCAAGGCTGTTTCTCCTTTCATTCTCCCGTCCTCCACCCTGCAGCCAGATCCTACAGTCGGCTTCACTCATGTGGTTCCCCCTTCTCAAAGCAGTCGTTGTGCCTTTGCTCTCCCTAACAGCTTTACCCACTAATCAGTCTGTGTAAAGAACTTAAAACCGAAAGAAATGAAATTCATCGTTATCCTCTCGGCTGGTAATTTGATTAGCCTGCTTCTGTAAGATACATCCACAGTGTATGAGACTTAAACCCCACTGACCTTATCTCACCCTCATACTCCCTCTCCCACTTTCTATTTTATCATTCTATAATCTACATTTTCTCCTTATCCTTAATATTCAGATGGATAGCCCCCCACCCCCAAACAGGCTTGTCAGTTTCCACATTCTGCTTCTCCAAGAATGGTACCCATTTATCCTTCCTATTCATTCCCTTCATTGCCACAAGGGTATAAAACCTTCCATTTTACTCCTCCTTCCCCCGCAGCTCTGATTCTCTCATTAATTCATTGAGCTCCAACCTTTCATCTTCACCCATCTACTACAACCGTTCTTCTCTTTGAAGGTGTCTCATCCTTCAAAGAGGAAATTCCAAAGTAGAGTTTAAACACCCAAAGGAGAAGAAAAGTCAGCAGCAGAATTATGAAAAAATACTAGTTTCTCACCTCTGCTCAAGTGAGAACCAGCAGAGAACTGAGCAGAAGACTGGGTTAACATAGCTCTTCTTGGGATCAGGGAGGGCCAGTTTTCTGGGGTGAAGCTTTCCAGGGTGGGGGTTGGTGGGATTTCAAGTCCAGGGCTTGGGGTTTTTACCCTGTAGGGCAGGGACTGGGTCCAGCCTTTAGGGCAGTTAAAATGTTCTGTGGGCAAAACTTGGCATTTGGAGCTCCTTATGGGAGGGGCTTGGCCACTCGTGCACCTCAAAGGGGCTTACTGAAACACATTTATTCACCATTATGAATTAAAGCTTTCAAACACAGATACTTCAATATCATGAAAAGAAAAATGTTTTTGAAACCTTTTATCATCTCTATGAAGACAAATTTCTGTCAACAATAAAAATAAAAAGTTAAATGATTCCTTTGAAGGTGACTATCATCAATATATCTCAGAGATACTTGGGCATCTGTGTTTACTGCAGCACTTATTCACGAGGGCTAAGTTATAGAACCAACCCGGGCACCCAACAGCAGAGGATGGATAAGAAAAATGTGGGTGTATGCACGATGGAATGCTTTTCAACTATCAAAAAGAATAAAGTTATGTTTTTTATGGGAAAATAGATGCAATTACATTAAGCAGATTAAGCCAGTCTCAGAAAGACAAATACATTTTCTCTCATCTTTGAGTCCTAGATTACATATAATCACATAATCGTGTATATACATAAGTACTGAATGAATGTAGAAGCAAAACTGTCTAAGTAAACAACAGGGAGAGTAAGGTAGAGGTGAAAGGTAGTGGGGAAATAGGGCAGGGGTGAGTAAAGGGGAGTGGGAGAAATGGAGTGCGGCAGGACACGGTCAACATAAAATACATACTGCAAGAAATTTGGAAAAAAATAAGTGACTTTTAAATGATTAGTAAGAAATTAGGAGCTTCCTAAAGAAATGTGACATGAAGAGAGCATATGGAAACTAAATATCTGGAATCTGTTACATAACAATACAAAAAAGCAGCAGTATTATTTTCAAGCCAAACTATTATAAGTGTATTACCAGTATACGTTTTTACATCTGCACTTTGAAAATGTATTTTTTTATGTATTTGAGATCCCCAAAGTACAGGCTCTGTGATCATGTGTCTTATATATGTTCACATAACTTTTGTGTGATGTACCTGTCAAGCATAAGAATAATTTGTTGGCAAATGACAAAATAATATTAGGAAAAAAATTCAATAAAAGAACTTTGTAAATGAAGGGTAGGATTGAAAAATGAAGATCTACTGATGGTTCTCCTAAACACTGTTTGGTCCTTTTCTTCTTTGAGGGGCTCTTGAGCCACATCTAGGGCTTCACAGAGGCAAGCCAGTGGCTCCAGGACTGAGATACACCACAAGCCCCAATTCTTTATGTCTTTATGATGTGTCTTTTCCACTCAAACACAACTGAAATCAAGTACCAGGCTGAGGAGACTCAGGGCAGACCCTGGAATTATCACAGCACTATGTGATTTATAAATGTCAACCAAAATTTAGAAGGCACTGATTATGGTAATATTGCTCACAATCAAGACTTTCAGCATAAGAGAAAGTAGCAAGACATGCAAATGAACTCTCTACTCATGTTCAAATTATAAATAATAACACATATTACAATTAACATTTTCTTTCACACACACACATAGAGAAGCCATTTTTATTCTATGATCTACTGGCAAAAGTGCCCTGTTATGCATGGTGGTTGTGGACGTGATAGCCACTAAAAGTAACTGCATACCTTTGAGAGAAAGCTGGTTCTGGGTCTGATCAGAACACAGACATGGCAAATGAAACCTGTAGCGGATGCTGCTATCGAGGTATTGGAAAAAAATAGGTTTGACTCAAAACATTGAGGAGCTAAGTTGGAGAGGCTCCCCTCATCTACAGTGTAGTATTTAAACACCAAATACAATAAAAAACAAATGTACTGAAACATAAACTAAAACTTAGAACTCTATATTATGAACATATCAAAAATAAAAGACTCACTGAGCACCACTAGGTATTAGTAGGACACAACTCTTTTGAAATTTTATAGACACATTATCAAGAACCCATGATTTGTTTTTCTTTTGTTTTTTTTTATATGAGCTATATTTCAGAGTAATTTGTAGCTGACTGCATTTGGGGTTTTTGCTTGTTATTCTTATTTGTTTGTTTGATTAATTAGTATATGGTCTTTCCATATACCCAGGCTGGCCTCTAATTGACTATCCTCCTGCCTCAGCTTCCTAAATGCTGGGATAGCAAGTATGTGTTACCACAGCCATCAGCAAGATTCATTTTTATAAAAGAACTCTAGTAGTAAATTCAAGACAAATGCAAACTTTTTAAACTATCATTTTGGAAGCTCTATAACACAATGGGTCTAAGCAGTCAACATAATGTACACTAATATCATTTTCCTAGATGTTTCTCCTTGTCCACCACAATCCTGGTCATTGTTTGCCTTCAGAGTCTCTGGCTGTCTCTCTCTATAGAGTGTGAATCCAGCACTCCTTCCCTTCCCCTCCCTCTCAGCATTTATTCGCCTGACTTCACCACTTCTCTGGAGTTAATCCCACCATTTGCTCTGCCCTGTTCTCTCCACACCCTGGAGTTCAAGCACAAATCCTATACCTCCACAACGCAGCCCTCCAAACGCACCTTCCTGTGTCTCCACAACACAGCCTTCTAGACGCCTTTGCAATAATCCAAACTGCACACATAGAAGAAACTGTCCTCACATAAAGAACTAAAAATTTGGAGATAACTGTCTTCAAGCTCACTTCTTCATTCTTCCAATAAAAATCTTATGGATTATATATCAAATTATTTATATATATTTATATATTTTAAATTAAATATAGCTGGGTGGTGGTGGTGGTGCATGCCTTTAACTCCAGCACTCGGGAGGCAGAGCCAGGCGGATCTCTGTGAGTTTGAGGCTAGCCTGGTCTACAGAGTGAGATCCAGGACAGGCACCAAAACTACACAGAGAAACCCTGTCTCTAAAAAACAACAAAAAATTAAATATATATTATATATAATATATTTAATACATAATCTTTATACTAATCTCATTTTCTTCTTTCACTGCCACAAGCTAAGTCCATGTTGTCATTGTTCCTCACATAACATTGCTGAACTGCTGGCCACAGCCTCCACATTCTTCTTCCTCAGTCAATCCTTCCGGGCCAGAAGCACTAGTATTTATGGCACATCTTTTTTATCAGGCGCATCCCTTACCAAAACTTCCAAGGGTTTATTTCCTACCTCACCAACTCTTCCTCTGTCGTCTAGTTTTCAAGTCTCCAACACAGCCCCACCCTTCCACTGAGAGCATTTTCCTCCAGACTCGTTTCCATCTCAGTGGTTTTTCTCCTCTTCACATGCAGTATCCTGCCATAGAAAAATGCTTTTGTACACTGGTTTAATAAAACTCTGATTGGTCAGTAGCCAGGCAGGAAGTATAGGTGGGATAAGCAGATAAGAATTCCTCTGGGAAGAGGAAGACTGAGTCAGAAGACACCAGCCCGCTGTCGAGGGAGCAGCATGTATTGGCACAAAGGTAAAGCCACAAAACATGTGGCAACATATAGATTAACAGAAATGGGTTGAGTTTAAGTGTAAGAGCTAGTCAGTGGTAGGGCTGAGCTCACGGCTGAGCAGTTTTAATTAATATAAGCCTCTGTGTGTTTACTTGGTTCTGATTGGCTGCGGACCAGGCGGGGCACAGGAAAACTTTCAGCTACAGTATCCTCTTTCTAGTAACCTTTTCTTCCACAGATGCTCATTAGTAAAAGTCAAGTTCACCTCCTGTATGAAAGCTTCACTGAATTTACACTTGTTTTCAATTATCCATCTCTACTCTAGAATCCCAAAGCACCAATTCACTGCGCCATCCCAGGCTCAACTATAAACTGTAATTTGTGCTGTTCTTGAACTCCGTCACCTTTCTGTTGTCAATTCTAAACTGCAGTGTCATGCAAGTACTCACCCTGGGGCACAGGAGTGACAACAGAGTACAAGTGTTGGAAGACACCACAGATCAGCAGAAATGAATTTCCTCAGAGTTTTGGTAAGTACCTTTTCCAATGCAACTGAAAGAAATCCAAGCACAAAGGGATTTTGAGAAAATGGAAAAACAGCCATGTCACTGGGACATGGGAGAGATTTCTAATAATGGCATCAGTTCATGATCCCATTGGCCACTGTGTTTAGACTCTTTTCCCATATCTGAGGAAAGATAACCACAAGCATCATATATCTGTCCTTAAGTCATGATTCAAAATGGAAGAAAGATGTTCTCTGCTGATGCTGGGGGTACAAATTTTGCTGTGATTGGTTAGAAACCCACTCTTAGACCAACAGCCACATCACTGTGTTAGAGTTTGTAACTGTTCAGTATAAATCATATTCCTCTGTGGTAGGTACTTAAAGTGTAGTCCCTTGATTCTTACAAATGATATAGGCTTGCATCCATTGTGTCTATTCTTAGAAGTAGCTACTTCCAATGCTTACAATAACCATGCTGAAAGCTTGTGAATAAATCTCTATGTAAGATGTCACTGTGGTGTCTCTTCATCTTTGGATGAATTGTCATGTATCAAATGAATCAAGGAGTTTAGAACAGGATTGGGGCAGCTACAGGAGCCATACATATTTGGTTGGTTACCATGATCAAATAAATGATGAGTCCAGGTGAGAGCATGGCTCTGACACTCCTGAGCACCTTCCTCAGCTGGAGTTACATGGTGATGCATCCTTTCACATCACCTCTCTGACCTTTGCACATAGCTTCACATGCCCAGTTTACTTTGGCTTCAGAAAACAAAACAAAACAAAACAAAAAACATTTTCTCTTATTTTGAATCTTCCCTAAGTTTACTAATAAAGCTGGAAGGAACATACAATATGAACCTACTAAATACAACCACTCAGGTATTGCAATATAAAAAGAGTTAAAATAATGACCTGAAATTATTGCACTATCAAATCCCAGAAGTCTACTTTTAGCTCATTTTCAAGGACAAGGCCTTGATTTCTTAATGAAAAAAATTGTAAGACCATATTAGCCAAATGCTTTAAACAAAATGAATATATAGGATTTAAAATACTCAGGAAATGTTTTAGCATGATTAGAATCTTTAACTAATTGTATAATATTTTCCATACTTTTCCAGAATTCATGAAGTTTTACATTGTTCTCAATTTAGTATACAGTTGGGTGCTGCCTGGACTCTGAGCACATGAATGTAGAGAAATCAAATAAATGAAAATATTTTCCTGGAAATCTTAACTTCTAAAATTCCAGACGAATTTTCCTCAATATAAGTTTGAAAAACAGAAGTCATTCTCTCCTGCCAAACTTAAAATTGCAGTTTCCAGAGTTGGGTTGACATCTTTAACAAAGATTAGCATTTCCTTACGTTTTCCTATTTACAGTTTGATCTTTAAAAACATGTCCACAATGAACAGCCACGACCAAATTGGACTTCTGTTAAAATGCAAACAGTAACCTCAGCTCCTTTAAATCACCCCTCCCCTGTGCTCACAGCACTTCTAAGAGGCAGTGGCTCTCTGGTTTTGTTCATCTAAGCTGAACTTTCCCTCACTAAAATCAGCAGTTCTGGGAGCCACTGGAGTTGAAGGCTGATGCCACTGTTTAAACACCAGCCCCATGGGTGAGACTAAATTCGAGGATGCAGCGGTGAGCAGGCACTTCTCAGTTCTAGAATCAACGATTACTCCATAACCCTATGACCTTTATCCTTAGGAGATAAAGCCTTACTGGCCACACTGAAGAAGGTCTGTTTTATGGCATGCAGCTTCCCTTCTGTGTTCGGGTTAGACCATGGTCGCCATCTCAATGTGAAGTGTCACTCCTGAGTCTTGGGGAGGATGTGGTGATTGGTGCATACAGAAAGAAGATACAAAGCTTGACTCTTCCAGCTAAAACGACATCACCAATAAAAATGAATTACTTACAAAAGTAGTTCAGTGAGAAATAGATAAGCTGTTTGGCTAACGAAGTTCTGCATGCTATTCTATTAATAAATAGCACACTATCAGTAGAGTTTATCCACAGGATTTGGAAGAGTTAAAAAAGATAATAGTAATGTAATGACCCCACCCTTCCACTCCAAGCAGTAATCTGTTATTTTAAAAACTTTACTCGCCTTGTGTGTTCCATTCAAACACACTCGGTTTTTCTCATGGCTGGACTCCATCCTCTTCTCAAGAAATGCACTCCATTTGGAGTTGATTTTTAACTGGGTAGGAAGTTTTTAAGTGATAAATGTCTAGGTCCAACAAACGACTAGCCCTGGACAATGGGAACGTGCTCTGCAGACCTGAGCCATCTGGCACGTAGCCTTCCAGCTTCCTTCTCTCCCTCTTCGCACGGCACGACCCCCCCCCCCCCCCGGAGCTCAGGCTGAACAGTTCCCAGGATGTTATCTTGCCTCCCCAACACTGTGACTCCTCGTCTAATTTATGCTTCTCTGTGTAGCAACGTGCAGAGGCTTTGTCATCAGACTTGCTCGCCGAGCAAAGCCAACTGCTGTCTGCGAGGCATTTGGTTAGCACATTATGTACACATAATAAGATGTTGCCCTCTCTACACAGATGCAGGAGGCGAAAAAAATAGCATTATCATAGCATCTTCCAGCTTAGCTATTCTGAGGCTGCTGCGCCCCCATATTACAAAGCCTCGCTATTTATACCGTCATGCATATGGAAGCCCCAGCCCTCCTGTGAGATGGCAGTCCAATATGCGCACAGAAAAAAAAATTATAGGCCCCCAGCTTAAACATGCACTCATCCTGGCTGCTTATCTTTGTTGAACGCAAGCCAAGTTTATTAATAATTTTTTAAGTCAGAAAGAAACCATTTTAATTTGATGAAAGATAACCAAGCAACATGAACAAGAAAAATAACCAAAGTCAGCCCAGAATTTGAACCTCCTGGGCCATAGGAGATGGGGAAGAGAGCCAAGCACTGCATGTGCTGGCCCTGGCGGGGCTATAACTTACATGTGAGGATGGCTGTGTTCCTGTTCTGGGTCTCCTTATTCACAGAGGCATTGAGTGATGGTGCATCTTTATTAGCACGAATACTTCTAGAAGGATAGTCTGTAGGAAAACGACAACAAAAACACTTGGCCTTGACTTTTCAGATGATAAGAATTTCCTCTCCAAATGAATTTGGTCTGTTGTGAAGAAATCTGTTTTGAGTGGCCCGACATGACAGAAGTATCAGTGTTTTCACTGTCTGTCTTCCCAGAAAGCGCGAGACACTCATACATACTGTTATCTCAACCAGCAAAAGCAGAGAGGGCAGTCTTCAGGGAAATGCTTGGTGTATATTCACTTCACCTGAGGGTTACTTAGGGCGGGACTACTGCTTAAGACCTTTCTGAATGTGATAGCAGGGGCTTGGAGGTGGGATGAGGGCTCTCTAGTTGGAGTCTAACCCCTGTTCATCTGATACATGGCCTCCCTCTGGGGATGGCCTTCGGAAGAGCGGAACAGCAGGAAGAGCCAAAAGATTCTTGTTCTTCAATCAACATGCAAAGCTGTGGGGTAGTCCCAACTGATAACATAAGGGTGAGGACTCCTGCACCAATGGCTCAGGGAGCACTGTGGGAGATGGGAGAAATGATTGTATGAGCCAGAGCATCAGGGAGGGTGCTATGGGATTGCATCTCCTGGAAATGTCAAAAGCTACACCCATAAGGTCTCACCAACACAGCTGCCTAAATCTGAGCTGAATGAAGACAATAGATGTGCAAAGGTGGACAGAAAAAAGCCTAAGAGGCCTCAACCCTACCCAAAGAACGACAGGCAGCTAAGGAATGCTGAGGGCAGGAGAAAGAGTCTTCCCCAGGGAAGAGCACACCAATTGGTTATCCAATACCAAATGGTCAGCCCTGAAAACATACATACAATATACATACATACATACATACATACATACATACATACATAGTGAGTAGGTGATTTAGGAATATATATATATGTATATGTGTGTATACACACACACACATGCATATGTATATGTGTATAACAACAATTAAATTTTTAAAAAGCCAAGAATCTGAAAGAGAACAATGAGGGGGAATATGGGAAGGCTTGGAGTAGGGAAAGGGAAGGGGAAACCGATGTAACTATACTATAATCTCAAAAAATAGAAATAATTTTTTAAAAGATTCTGTTTCTGGGTTCTATATGTGACTTACTCTCTATTGTACAAACCTCATAGCTTTTGTTGGCAAAAGCAGAAGTTAGTAATCTCTCTTCATAAACTAAAGAAGCTAAAATACATTACATATAAATCAAACTACCCAAGAGAAGAGGTGTCAGCCAGACCGGCCCTAGCCATCCTCTAATTTCTTGCCACTGTCACAAGAGACCTAACACCTGTTCTGGCCCCGTTCTCCACCTCTGACTTATACTCCTGTGGTAGGCGTGGTAATGAAGAGACAGATGTCCACAGTCATGACCCACAGACTCCAGCAGTCTCAGTGTAAGACACTTCCATGGTGATGAGACACCAGAAGGAAGGTTGCCACTCAGAAGGACACTGGATCTCTATTTCATTCTTCAGTCAAAGCGTGTGCTAGAAGCAATTGCAACCACCACTTCTGGAAGGAAGATGAGACACTGGTCTGATGGGGACCTGAGTAAGAAGACCTTGCTGTTGGCCTACCAGCCTTTGTAACATCGCTCCGCACCAGAGGCTACCACTCTGTAGTTACTTTTCTCCCTTTAGCTAAGAGTTTCTCAGGATTTCTTTAGAATTCTAAAGACTAAACTAGCATTTTTTTCTTTGATTATAAAGACTAATTTATCTGTGTCAAGAGCAAGATGAACTAGCCATATACGCTATCAAAATGGGAAAATGCAACATATGTGTCTTTGGTTCAGTGAAAGAGACAATTGCCCTTTTCCCTGGTAAAGACCTCAGCTCCTGGAATTTGAAAAGGCTACATTATTTTTTCAAGCCATAGTCTGTATTATGCTATGCTTCATCCATAATGCATATCTTCTCCCAGTTCCCTGAACTTCTTGCAGAATGAGGGAGCAAACAAAATTGTCCTTGCAATCAGTGGATCTCAAACTTTGTTGTATATTAGAAACACATGGAAGCTTTCAAAATCTCCCAATCAAGCTACATCCCAGATCAATTAAACCAGAAACTCTAGGGTGTGGACAGATGCCTTTGGAGTCTTCAGAGCTTGCAAGTTGGGCGGGGAGGAGTATAGATAGGAGGCACTGCCTGAAGTATACAGATGTCCTCTGTTACATGTCCCATTTTGAACCCAGGAATTATGACTTGAAAATAAGGGTAAAAATGCACTTAACAAACATTTCTTTGACATTGGCTTAGCTTTTCTACTTTCTTCTTATTACATTACTTACACAATCTGCTAGGTGCTAGGACTGATCTGAAGGCTTCCTTGCTGAGGACTAGCTTTCATGGTCCTGGAATGTATCATATAAGCTTCCTAAGGAGGGAAGCAACCAACAGTCCTACCCAGCTATGACACCTGTCAACCACACAACAACCAGAATGGCATGATAACCCAATGATTTTATCCATAGACCTTCTAATTCAGTGGTTCTCAACCTGTGGGTCATGATCCCTTTCAAAGGGGTCACCTAAGACCCTCAGAAAACACAGATATTTATACTACAATTCATAACAGTAGTAAAATTACAGTTACGATGTAGCAATGAAAATAATTTTGCGGTTGAGAATCACCACACATGAGGAACTGTATTAAAGGGTTGCAGCATTCACAAGGTTGAGAACCATAGATCTAATTGGTCTTAAGACCTGCTCAACAAGAGGGAAATCATGCCAAGAACTGGAAACTTAGGGATAGTGAAGTCATGGATCTTGGAGGAGAACTCACAAACTCCACTTCATTAACCAGCATAATAATTACCCAGCATAATCCCTAACTACAGTCTAAGTATTTGTACTTATACCTCCAGATAAGTGTAGAAGTCTCCCCTCCTCAAAGAAACTTCTCTTCACAACAGATGGAGACCTTTACAGAAAACCACAACCAACCAAAATGCAGAGCTGTGCAGCCCAGTCCCAACCAATACATCTACAACACAGCTCCCACACTGAAGGCTCATTGCAGGAGAGGGGATGCGGTGGTTGTGAGAGCTGGAGGAACAGGGCATTTGTTGGGAGATTGTATCTCCTGAGAATGTCAGGACCTACATCCATGACGTCTCACCAATATGACTGCCTAAACATGAGCCGAACAAGGACAACAGTAGACATGCTAATGTGGACAGGGGAAAGTTCATGAGGCTTCAACCCCACATGAAGAACTACAGGCAACTAAGGAATGTTAAGAGCAGGAGAAACAGTCTTCTGCACAGAAGAGAGCATTACTTGGTTACCCAATACCAAATGGTCATACATATACATTCACATACATATAAATGTAATGATAATTAATGGTTTAAGTCAATTAATTTGAAAGAGAGCAAGGAAGATATATGGGTAAGTTTGAAAGGAGGAAGGGTGTGGTGGTATGGAAGAAAATGGCCCTCAAATCGAGTGGCACTATTAGGAAGTATGGCTTTATTGGAATAGGTGTGGCCTTGTTGGAAGAAGTGTGTCACCGTGGGGGTGGGTTTTAAGGTCTCCTATGCTCAAGCTACACTCAGTGTGGCAGACAGTTCACTTTCTGTTGCCTGCAGATCAAGACGTAGAACTCTCAGCTCCTTCTCCAGCACCATGTCTGCCTGCATGTCACCATGTCCCACCATGATGATAATGGACTAAACCTCTGAAACTGTAAGTAAGCCCCAATTAAATGATTTCCTTTATAAGTGTTGCCATTGTCATGGTGTCTCTTCACAGCAATAGAAAACCTAACTAAGAATAAAAGGAAGGAGGAAATGATGTAATTATATTATAATCTCAAGAAATAAGGGGAAAATTTGCTCAGCACATTTTATTAAACAAAATAATGCTTTCAAGAGTATACAACGCATTTTCTAAATTAAACTACAATTCACATAGAACTGATAATGACAACCAAAGATTTCCTGATTTATTTCCATGTAAATGGTATTTTTACTTGTGTAGTATTTTTTAAATATGGCTTTACTTTTCCTGTATATCTAGTTTATATATAGGGGAAATGACATCATTTTTATTTTTCCCATGGTCTTTTTTCACATTCCTTAAAAAAAACTATATACCTATTGTAAGTGTGTGTATACACACATGGGCATGTGTGTGAACACATGTGCATGTCTGTGTGCATGCCATGGTGTGCATATGGAAGAGAAAGAACACATTTTTGTAGTCCTCTCTTTCTACCTTTATGCTGGTTGAGGAGATCAAACTCAGGCCATGAGGTTTGGCATCCGAGCCATCTTTCCGGTCATACATTCCTTTTTCAAATGATAATCCTCCCTGCAGTACGCATCTATACATAAGACTGTCAGTTTTATAACCAAGAAATTCCATTTTCCACTTAAATGGACAAACGTTTTTTAAAAACTGGTAGATTTCAAAATTGATAGAATTTAAGATCTTTAAATACTGGAGGTGAGTTTGTAAATTTCTGCGACCTCTTGAGAACATAGACTGTTAGAAATGAGTGAGCTTGAGATGGAGAGGGGGCTCAGTGGTTAGGAGAACTTGTTACTAACCCACAGAATCTGGGTTCAAGTTCCAGCAACCACAAGGCAGCTCACAAACATCTGTAACTCCAGTGTCAGGAGGTCTGATGGCCTCCCCTGGCCTCTAAGAGTACCAGGCATGCGTGTGGTTCAAAAACATACACACCCATACACATAAAATAAAAAATGTTTTAAAGAAAAAGAAGAAATGAGTGAGCTTTGAATTCCATTCTGATGCTGGCCAAGGGAAGCAAGGCCTCCATCTCTGTAGATACTTGTGAAAGAACTTTTATCACAACCAAGTGTACAAACAGAGAACTGGAAACACAGTGAATGCCCAAGGGCCAGAAATGATTGGATAAAGCATCCAATGGTCTATCTATAAATATCCTAGAAACTTCAACTACAAGAAGGGGATTCATACATATTGACTTGGACAGATGAAAACATAGTGTGTTTATTTCTTCAAAGTATGTAGAATAATATACATATATGCATACATATATATATATATATATATATATATATAATAGCCCAATTTTGTTTTAAAATGCTTTCCATATGTGAAAATTAATGAGGAAAATAGGAAGACCTTCCTCTACTTTGACATGAGTGTTTGCATTAGCATAGGGATATGGGCAGAGTGTATAAAAGGCTGCATTAAAGATGTCTGGCTCTACTTTACTTTTTTATTATTAAACTGTTAGAATGAGCAAGCATTGCTCTATAGTTCAAACTTTAAGAGTAAGCAGGGAACATTTTGCTCCTTTGTACCTTATTTAGCTGGCACAGGTGATTGCAATATGGAATTTTCACATTCTAATTGTCCTGCAAAGGGCTGAACTATTTGTTGTTTGGGGGTATATGTTGTACCTTCCCCCCACATGCACACACAAACCCCACAGGGCATCAAAAGTGTAGCATTTTTTTTCTCTCAAAGCACACAGGGCTGGTAATCGCTTGTCTTATTTGACTATTATCAGTTGCAGAGAGGGTTTCAAAATACACATCTGCCAATTATCCTGGAAAAATAAGGAAGAGGGGACCATTTAAGGTAAACAGACCAAGCCATTGTCAGGAATAATAGGAATTCACGGTATCTAAAATTGCACAGTAGGTAAAAATGTCCTGGTTCTGTGGAAATCAGAGTGGAACAAGAAGAATCCAATTAGTATATTTGAATCCTATCTGAAATAGTTTCCTTCCTGCTTAGTTATATGTAATTTTTCAGGGTAAATACTAAAATAAGCGTGCTTCCTCCTCCACGGCACATCTTTTGTTAGGATTCCTTTGAGGCAAAAAAAAAAAAAAATGTGCCTAAAAAACAGATGCCATCTACTTCTGCAAAGAGCAAGTCAAACAAAGCTGAAGAGAAAACAGATTCTCATTCATCTGGTGGTGTCTAGTCTCAGAATTCCTCATGTGGCCTGGCCCCTGCTGCTGCGTCACCAGCTGAATTCCGGGCCAGCATTAAGGCTACAGTGTTTGGCGGGGAACCAAACAAGTCACACGGAGGTCAACAGATTGTCAAAGACATATCTCCTTCCTGCGCCACCTCCTAAAAACGCTAAGAGTATGCCTAGAAGAATGAAGGTCACACACCGACACCTTACAAAAAACGGTAGCTCTATTTGCCGCGAGAGATTAACGGTCTGAGACAGCCGGCGATGAGGTGTGAAGATGCTGAGTTTATGTACTCACAAGCTGCTTACCAGATTTCCGAACTAGGAATCTCATAGGGTACTACACAGAGAGGGACAGAAATCCATTTCTATACAATTTCAGCTTGGGCAAGTAGCCTGGTCTCTAAGGGGAACCACTGTTTTCCATGAATATTTTGGAATTCTCTATCCTTCCAGTAAGTCATTGTGCTTTGACTCCAGGGACCTGTGAGGTCACTGAGCTCAGACCCCACAGAGGGCACCACAGCAATGCAATAATGCCATGTAAGACAGACAGACGTTTGTCTGCTTTCTAAGGTGCCCAAGTTTTTGCAGATACTCATGGTAATGTTGTCTGGCTCAGAGCTTTGCCCTCACTGGTTGGAAATCTTCTTTGGACAAGTGAAGCTCATTCTTCCTGTGTTCCCAGAGAACAGTGGGAAATAGTTGGCCATTACATGGAATGAAGATAATTTATGAATGGAATCACAAGCAATTAAAGTGTGGAAATTGTTTTTGTATCAATCCAATAGGCTCATACAGATCTTTTCTTTGTTTTCATATTTGGGATTATGTTTACATTATACTCAATATTGGATCACTGCAGACAATTGCATAAAAACATAAATTTACCTCGATTCAAACAAAAATGTAAGGTTTATTATTACATTTATTGTTATTGTAGACCAAAGACATACTGTCCTGAATTCCAATTCATTTAACGTTTCCTAAAATTATCACAATGCAAATTTTTTTATGAAGAAAATTTTTTCATTCATTTTCCACACCAATCAAAGATCCCCCTCTTCCCTCCTCCTGCCTCCCCAGCCACCCCCTCCCAACCCACCCCCAACTCCCACCCACAAGAAGGCAAGGCCTCCCATGGGGAGGCACATTCAGTAGAGGCAAGTCCAAGCCCTTCCCCCTGCCTCAGGGCTGCACAAGGTGTCTGTACCATCATAGGTAGTGGGCTCCAAAAAGCCCACTCTTGCACCAGAGATGGATTCTGATCCTACCGCCAGGGGGCCTCCCAAGCAGATCAAGCTACACAACTGTCTCACCATGCAAAGGGCCTAGTCCAGTCCCATGTAGGCACTACAGCCATTGATCCAACTTTCATGAGTTCCCTCTAGTTTGGTTTGGTGGTCCCTGCATGTTTTCCCATCATGATCCTGATGTACTTGCTCATAGAATCCCTCTTCTCTCTCTTTGACTGGACTCCTGGAGCTCTGTCTAGTGATTGGCTGTGATTCTCTGCATCTGCTTCCATCAGTCTTTGGAGAAAAGTTCATGTTTATAGCAGCATTATTCATAACGTCCAGAACCTGGAAACAACCTAGATACCCCTCAACTGAAGAATGGATTAAGAAAGTGTGGTATATATACACAATGGAGTACTACTCGGCAGAGGAAAATAATGACATCATGACATTTGCAGGCAAATGGATGGAACTAGAAAATATCATCCTGAGTGAGGTAACTCAGACTCAGAAGGGCAAAAAATGTTTGTATTTGTTGTTTTGTTGGTTTGTTTGATGTTTTCAAGATTATACCCAAAATCTTGTGCATGCTAAGCAAGTGAGGCAATTGGCCTCTAGCCCTGTCACTGAGAGTTTGTTTGTTTGTTTGTTTGTCTGTCTGTTTGTTGAGACAATGTCTCACTCTGTAGGCCAGGCTGGCCTCAAACTCACTTGACAACCCAGGTGGGCCTCAAACTCATACCAGTTTTCCTGCCCCTGCCTGGGATTGTTGGCATTAGCAGCATCATGCAACCTCCTTCTTTCAAATGTTTGAATTAAGCACTTGTAGAGATGGTGGTACTAGAGCAGTGTTTGAGTACATGGGTGAGCTGCACCATGTTTTCTCTTCATCCTGTTTCATGGCATTTTGAATGAACTTTCCCTGAATCTCAAGCAGTATAACCTTCCAAACTTCATTTTCAAGGGGAAAAGTAATTTATACTCACACAGCATCTCTTGCCCAAGTGTGAGGGAAAATGTTTTTTTTCTTTTTTTTTAATTTTATTTTATAATTTAATTTAATTTTACATATCGGCCACAGATTCCCTTGTCCTCCCCCCTCCTGCACCCCCCTCCTTCCCCACAGTCCACCCCCCATTCCCATCTCCTCCAGGGCAAAGACTACCCTGGGGATTGAGTTCAACCTGGTAGATTCAGTTCAGGCAGGTCCAGTCCCCTCCTCCCAGGCTGAGTTCAGGCAGGTCCAGTCCCCTCCTCCCAGGCTGAGTTAAGTGTCCCTGCATAAGCCCCAGGTTCCAAACAGCCAGCTCATGCACTGAGGACAGGTCCTGGTCCCACTGTCTGGATGCCTCCCAAACAGTTCAAGCTAATCAATTGTCTCACTTATCCAGAGGGCCTGATCCATTTGGGGGCTCCTCAGCTATTGGTTCATAGTTCATGTGTTTCCATTAGTTTGGCTATTTGTCCCTGTGCTTTTTCCAATCTTGGTCTCAACAATTCTCCCTCATACAAACCCTCCTCTTTCTTACCAATTGGACTCCTGGAGCTCCACCTGGGGCCACCTGGTGGATCTCTGCATCTGGTTCCCTCAGTCATTGGATGGGGTTTCTAGCACGACAATTAGGGTGTTTGGCCATCCTATCACCAGAGTAGGTCAGTTCAGGCTTTCTCTCACCCATTGCCAGTAGTCTATTGTGGAGGTATCTTTGTGGATTTCTGTGGACCTCTATAGAACTTAACAGAGAATTCTCAACAGAGGAAACTCAAATGGCTGAAAGACATTTAAGGAATTGCTCAACATCCCTAATTATCATGGAAATGCAAATCAAAACGACTCTGAGATACCACCTTACACCTGTCAGAATGGCTAAGATCAAAAATACTGAAGACACCTTATGCTGGAGAGGATGTGGAGCTAGGGGAACTCTCCTCCACTGCTGGTGGGAATGCAAGCTTGTACAATCACTTTGGAAATCAATATGGCGCTTTCTCAGAAAATTGGGAATCAATCTCCCCCAAGACCCAGCTATACCACTCTTGGGCATATACCCAAGGAATGCTCAATCATACCAAAAGGGTACTTGCTCAGCTATGTTCATATCAGCAATGTTTGTAATAGCCAGAACCTGGAAACAACCTAGATGCCCTTCAACTGAAGAATGGATAAATAAAATGTGGTACATATACACAATGGAATACTACTCAGCAGAGAAAAACAATGACATCATGAGGTTTGCAGGCAAATAGATGGATCTAGAAAAAATCATCCTGAGTGAGGTAACCCAGACTCAGAAAGACAAACATGGTATGTACTCACTCATAGGATACTAGATGTAAAACAAAGATGACTAGACTGCTACTCACAACTCCAGGGAGGCTACCTAGAAAACAGGACCCTAAGAAAGACACAGGAATCACCCAATGACAGAGAAATGGATGAGATCTACATCAACAACCTGGACGTGAGTGGGGGTAATGAAGGGCAAGGTTCGAGGGAAAGAGAGCTTAGGGGAGCAGGAGATTCCAGCTGGATCAAGAACAGAGAGAGAGAACAAGAAATAAGAGACCATGATAAATGAAGACCACATGAGAATAGGAAGGGAAAATGTCTTATATAAGAGAGCTGAAGCATGCACAGAGATATCATGAGCATTTACTATTACCCACTGAGGAATCCCCTTCAAGTCCACAGCTTTCCCATGAAGTTGAACATTCATAATCTTGAGTGTAATGTGTCTTCAGTTTTGAACTAATTGAAAGCAAGTAACTGTGCTCTCCATGTGTCTGACTGCTGCAAACTTGACTTTACAAAGCAAAAATGCAGACGTTGTTCTTTCCAAGTTAGAGATTATTTTCTTTGCTTAAAAAAGGAACAAAGTGACCATCTATGGTTGAACACTTACAGACAGTGATTCTCGGAACTTTGACCAATCATGAGTCTCTGGATTAGCCACTAGTCACTGCAGTGAGAGGCTTCTCTGGCCAAGGTTGAAATTAGCACAAATCTATGGGTTTAAGCATAAATATTAAGAAGGAAGTTTGACAACATAGCCTTTTAGGGAAACATCACCAGTAGGTTCCTCCTTGGGTCCAAATAGCTTACCAGCGACCCACTTCCATGAGCATATGGTCAGCACTAATTGGACTCAGAGGCTATAAATAATAACAATAATTTAAAAGGAGGACATAGAGTCAATAGGGAGATGGGCTAGTGGATCCCAGGGGTACTTGAGGGGAGGTAGTATATGGTAGATAAGGTCAAAATGCATTGTCTATGTGTGTGAAAATTTCAAAGATAAATTAAATGTTATTATTTAAAGTTTATAATATAAAATTAATATTTCTGCCTTTTCCTGCTTATTTTCTTGTACATTGAAAACCTAAACCATAAGTCTTCTAAATTTTTCATATCAGTCTTTATTGGGTACTTTTTCTTCTGTTCTTTATGTTTGTTTGTCTGAAGTTCATTAGAAAATATTTTATGAAGATATGTGGATCTTCTTCAGAGGTTCATTCAGTATATACTGGGTCCGTATTAAGAGCCAGACATTTTCCCATCATCTTCATGCACATTTTTTTCCTCTCTTCTCCGTGGTAAAGGTTCATAAGTAAAAACTTCGGTTTTTAATAACCAGCCAAGTCCCCAAAGTAGCATCCTACTTTGAGGCCTGTGGCTATAAAACAATGATGACTGTCAATCAATATTATTTCCAGAGTGTGACATTTATCTTTCATGTAATTACTGGAATACATTGTAAGATGATCAGGTCATTTGATCCAGGTTTCTGTCCCTTCTACTTTATTAACTAGTTATTCCCTCGTGGTCAAGACTAACTTAGAATAATTTCTTCACATTGCTTCTGTAAATTTTGCTGAGAGAAAGGTGTAAATGGAAGAAAACATTTTATCTTTGATTTAAAAACAATGGACGCATCAGCCAGTGTCTAGACAGGAAGTAGCACATTCAAGATGAAAATATCCATAGTGATGGTATAGATAAAATCCCACAGATCATATATCTATAGTAGTAAGAAAAGCAAGACTAGGCTCAGTTGAGATGGGGGTAGAAAGTCAAAATTATAAACAAGTCCTGAGAAGAACTTCTTTTATCAAGAAGTGAGGAGCCAACAGTTACTAGAATAATCTTATAAAAAAAAGAGCATTTCAAAATAGGCACATTTTACCATTTCCCATTCAATTAACATGCATGATGAGTTCACTGGAATTTCTAACAGATTATTGATCACATGCAGAGAGACCAAATGAGTAAAGATGGTATCATTTACTGGTTTATGAGGCAAACTGAAGAAACCTGCCTGTGGCGGTTGAATGAAAATGGCCCCCATGTATTCTACGGAGGGGCACTATTGGAGGTGTGGCCTTTTGGAGGACATGTGTCCCTGGAGATGGTTTTGAGGTTCCAGAGGTTCAAACTAGTCCCAGTGTCTTTCTCTCTCTTCCTTCTGCCTGATGATCCAGATGTAGAACTCTCAGCTAGCTCTCCAGCACCATGTCTGCCTATGTGTCATAATAACAATAGGCTAAAACTCTGAACTATAAGCCAGGCCCAATTAAATTATTTTCCTTATAAATGTTGCCATGTTCATGGTGACTCTTCACAGCAATAGAAACCCTAACTAAGACACAACCTGTACTTCAGGTTTCTCATCTGTGTGGTGGAGCTAGGAAGTCTTGTAACAAGGTTGTTGAGAGAATGAAAAGACGTAACACATGCAAAATGCTGGGAGAATTCCTGCAGGCTGCAGGTGCTCAATATTAATCACTACTGTCACTAATGTAGTAAGTAAAAAGACTGTGTTCCATACTCAGAATGCAGCCTCTGTCTTCAAATTACAATTAATCCAGTAGAAAGGCAAACACCAAGGAAAAGAGACAGAAATGCAATCACTAGTCAATGAAATATAACTCTCTAAATCTCTCTTTTGAATTATGAAACCATGGAGCTCACGAGGGTCTGGTTTTGGTCGTCTTCAATTCTGTGGTCCTTGAAATCTCCGTTGAAAGAATTCAGAGGAAAAAGAAGAGCAAAACATAGAATACATTCAGGGTATTTATCCAGTAGAGTAAAGGACTGCCAAGGGGCCAGAGTAGACAAAAGCTAAAGAGTTCATAGTGCCTACCTAGGTCTTATGTAAGCTTTGTACTATTCCCCCACCCCCTTTTTTTTTGAACACCTTCTGGAGGGTCTGACTGAGTTGAGATGCAAAGATGCACTGGAGTTATCAGGTAATGAATAATAAGAAGAACATTTCTGAAATTTACCAAGTTACAAAGACATGGAATGGTTTGGTATGTGACATCAAAACAAGAACTAGGAAGTGGAAGTCTACAGATGTAGGGATGGGGAAAAAGGGGGCTTTATGTGCAATGACACAGAACTTGGATACATGTCATAGGGATGCTGTAATGAGGGAAATCTCTTCTTCTGATTTGGATGATGAAAAGATCACCCACCCACTGTGGAGGGTGTACAATAAGGAACAATGTTTAGTAAGAAGAAAATGCTTTGTACTATTTTTAAAGTCTCCTGAACAGACAGCTTTTCCTGGGGACATTTTCCTACCTGGGTGATTGACAGGCCCATTAGGTTTAACTGGCAAGGAGAGGACAATGGTGTGCTGTTAACCAGACAGACTCGGCTTGATTATTAGCTTATGGAAGGCATCTCCACCAGGACCAGAGATAACATTCAAATCCCATTCTTCTGACCTTTAAGCAGAGTCCTGCAGTTTCACTTCCTGGTTATCCAAACTGCCAGTTATGAGGGAGGGATCCATCTCTTGTGACGTCCACAACTGCTAATCCCTAGCTAGCTACCTGTCATGGACAATTGCCTATTTATTTGAACTCTGCAGATGAGTTTCTGACCTGCATCTTTCATATGAAATGCCCAACAATGAATCCTTGTATTCAACTGGCCAACAAGTTTGGTGGTTTTTTTTTTTCCTTTCCCTTTCCCTGTTTTTCAGGAAATAATCTCTTTCTACCTATGCAATTAAGTAGACAAGTCAAGATCTTTACTTCCTTTCCATACAGTCTAGCATAAATCCTACTGATTTTTTAAAAACACACTTCAAACATTTCCACTTCTCTCCATTCATACTGATGAACCTTTGCTGAGACACCATTATCTTCCTGAGATTACTGTAATAACCTCCTAATGAGTAGAGGGATAGTGATAGAGAAGGTAGTGTTGCAATCTAGCCATTATGCCTATGGCCTAAAAACCTTTCTTAATGGAAGTTTCTAGTGAGATTATTTTAAAAGAAATGTTATTCAGTAGCAATTTTTGGTTTTGATATGATATGCTTACTCAATTAAAGGATATTTTGTACTCTTGAAGAAATTCATTGTGTATTGCTTTTTTTTCTTTTAGTCTAGGCTGACCTCAACATCAGTACATAGCAGAAATCACCTTGAACTTCTGATCTTTCTGCCTCTACCCTGGAGCGCTAAGAGGACAGGCATAGATGTCTACACGCAGAGCTTCATGCCTACTGGACAAGTATTCCCCCAACCTTAGCTGGCTTACCACATCCCCTGCCCTCCTTACATATTTTTTAACTCATTTGGTACAAAAGAAAGCACAAAGAGTATATTTATACTTCATTTTAGTGAAGTCCAATTATTTTATAATTACGCTGGCATTCTTGAATTCACACATGTGATAGCTAGCATCTGGTTTTGGTTATTGAAATTAAAAAAGATCTGCCTTTCAAAATGATCCCAGGAGCTGTGTATTAAGTCTCTTTAAAAAGAGACCCCCCCCCTTCTGCCTGGAAAACTACCACAAAATCACTGAAAATGGTATGTCCCATTAGAAAACTGTAGTAATGTGATCATCACAGACAGTGGTTGCTTTGTGGTCACTGAGAGCCAAAATAGCCAGAAACACAGACTGAAAGAAAAGTAGAAATCAAAGACACTGGAGGAAATAAAGTTGGTGTGTTTTTAAGAGGAATCTTGCAAAAAAAAAGACTTTTATATTCTACTGTGCTTCTCTAAATTACATTTGTCTTACACATTCATTTCTTCCTTTCAAGGGAATTAAAAAATAAGAAGTGCATTAAATGTAAGAAAATATACAAAGAATGGCATTTTTTATTTTAATAGAGTTAGGTTAGTTGACTATTGCCAATTATTTTAATGGCTTTGCCATGTGATTTTTTTTTAACCATTTAAAAATTACATTTTCTTCAGAGTCGTCTTATTATGATTCCCACAAGCTACATTACATTATAAACAGATGCTAATCTAGACTATTGTGACCAGAGCACAGGGTGGTAACAGTGGAGAAAAGTCTACTTTGGTCCTGGTCTTTGGGCATTAAATTCTGCGGGAAGAGGGAGCATTAGTATTCATCAAAAGGTAAAGGAAAATGAAAGGAACTTCGACTGAGGATGAGAGAAACGAAAGAGACAATACGATCAAGAGGTGGTTGAGGAGCTGAAGAGAAGGCTCAGTAGGTCAGAGCACTTACTCTGCAAGCATGAGAACATGAGTTCAAATCTCCACCACCTACATTTTTTTTAAAAATCCTACATGACTGTGCTGCCAGCACTGGGGATGGGTGGTAGAGATAGTGGATTCTAAGAGCTCTCTGGTCAACAAGCCTAGTCAAAAGGGCAAGCTTCAGGTATAGTGAGAGACTCTGTCTCAAGGGAATAAGGTGAGGAACAATACAGGAAGGTGACTGACATCCTACTCTGGCCTCACATGCTCAAGCATGGGAACGCACTCACATACTTATATGTGTATACACAGAGAGAGAGAGAGAGAGAGAGAGAGAGAGAGAGAGAGAGAGAGAGAGAGAGAGAGGAGAACAATAAAACAAATAACAAGAGATGTCTGGAGTGAAAAGTCAGAAAATGGAAAAACAGAGGAGCAGTGGACTATGTGAAGGATATATGTGAATGCGTGGGCAAAGGACAAACAATAATGAAAAAGAATTATTAAAGAAAAATTAGTATAGTTAAGAATCTGAAGAGAGCATAAACTGCAGAAGTGTTATGTACTGAGATAAGAAATTTCAGACTTATGTTATATACCAAATGAAAATCAACCACATTTCCACCTGGTTTTATCCAGACTGAAACTCCAAAGTGCAGGAGTTCATTCATATTTTTGTGGCTCAAGGGACCAGCTCATCCTTTAGAGGAGTTTAATTCATTTTTGGTCCAACTATTGATTTACATTTCTGGGCACTGTTCAGTTTCTTGCACAATTTGAGTAGAGAATGCTTTGTGTTCCATCAGCAACCATTAACCTGAAATTAGTGATCATGACATTAAATTACTTTCCTTTCACACATCAATTTATGTAGAAGCTTGTCTATACACCAGGTTTTAACTAGATTACAAATGATGTCAGTGACTGGTGCTTTATTCTAAAAGATATCCCAAGTGCCAAAAGTAATGACAATCAGAAAGAAAATATCCAACAAATCCCATCTAAAACCTAAAGTTCAAACAATGGAAAAAATATATGAAGTCATAAAATCCTTGGAAATACTTACCAGTCTATGGCTCTTATTTTCTATTTGCAATGTTATGCTTTCATTCTAAATTTTAAGCTTCCAGTCAGAGTAAGCCTTTTTATTAGCATTAGTTTCTAAACTTTATTGCTGGTCAAGGACAGAAATAATGGCTTAAGTATCATTTCTCCCTCTCAAGCACCTCATTGTGGAGCTAGGTAACACAAATCAAGCCCCATTGATTGACAAACTGACAAAACTCAAACTCTAAATTGGATAACCACAGTCAAATGTTGATTTTTCTCACTCTTTTCTTTATTTTTACCAATTAAGTGTGGTTTTGTTGTTGTTGAGACAAGTTTCCAGGAAAAGTATGGATAAATTTTTTCCAATTCATAGTGAACTATCCACTCTCAGAAAGGAAGGACTCAAACAGAAACTGCAAAGTTACTAATTTTGGCAGATAACATTTTTGATTATCTGACAAAGCTGAATATGTTACACTAAATGATCCTCATTACCAGCCTGCTGATAATAAGATTTGAAAGCTCGGATTCCTAAAATCTTTACTTGACATCATAGACAACACACATGCTATCTATATAGACACTTTGTAAAGACACTTCTCAAAGAACAATGCCTCCCATATCCATGCACTGCTCTTGAATCTGTCCTGGCTTAACTCAGTAGGATGGGAAAGCAATAACACTGCATGGCTTCTGAAGCTTAGCAGAGGGAAACTTGGAAGTTCTGTCTATAGCCCCAAACTACCAAAGAAGTAGCCGAAACACTCTAGGACAATAAGCTTAGGAGAGTATATTGGTGAACTCACATCTACAAACCTAGCCAAGCCCAGCCATCAAGTCATCTTTATTCTGGTATCATATCTTGGGAGTCAGATACCAGAGTAAGAACCTAATTGATCAGAGAAGCAGTGGAGAAGCAACCAATGGGCTTTCTCTCTCTCTCTCTCTCTCTCTCTCTCTCTCTCTCTCTCTCTCTCTCTCTCTCTCTCTCTCTCTCTCTCTCTCCTTGATCCAAAAAGGGCCAAGAATCTTTCTAAACACTTCCCTACTACTTCCTGTGTCTCTCTCTATGTCCTCGGTCCTCCAAACCTCTATGGCTAATTTTTGCCAGCTAGTAGCTGACTCCACCCTCTGATTCAAAGTAAACTTTATTGTCAGTCTCAGGAGTGTCAGAGTCCAATCAAAATATCCCACAACAATAAGGTAGAGATGTGAGCAGGAGGCACTTATTCTTATCATACAAAGACTTCAGACTTCATCTATGGCTCCTTTACGAGCATTAATAAATCAATAAAATAAACTTTAAAGTAGACAAGTTGGCCATACTCAATTTACACTCAGTTTTGACCCATGCATCACAAGCTCTTCTGTACCTCTAAGCTCACAATCCAGAATCTTGGGAAGACCCCAAGAAACAAAATTCTCAAAGGTAGTTTCTCTGGCAGTCTCCTTACCATCATTTTCTGTATGTTCAATCTAAACTGCTGCTCTTTTTTCAAACCCAATCCATCTAGCTCATTCAGTATAAGACAACAGAGAAATGAAAACTCAGGCAGAATCTAGATTCCTCACCACCTACACCAGGTACATTAACAGAAAACAAAGCAACAAAACAAAGACACATCTCCCTAAAAGTGAATCTTTAAAATGTATATTTAATTATGTGTATGTATGTGTGTCTCTGTGTGGGGGTGTACACATGTGTGCTGGTACCCACGGTTGGATCCCCTGCAGCCAGAGTTATAGGGAGTTGTGAGCTGCCTGACCTGAGCATTGAGAACTGAACTCAGGCCCTCTGCAAGAGTAGTGTACTTTCTTATCCATGGATCCCCATAAATACTGACTCTTAAAGAATGCAAAATGTAATAGTTCATAATTCACAGACTCACACTAAGCACCTTTGAAATATGCCCAGCCTTTGGGTTATACAATTTTGTTAATGCTAGTTTGGTGTTAAAATGAATATCTTTGGGTTGCCACAGTGTACGCTTTACCTTTGAAATATGTGAGCTAACAAGCCAGGAAAATTTCATCTCTCCTTCAGCCACTGTTCTCCCAATGCCGCTAACTCTATTTGAGAGTTGTAGCGAAAAACCTTAAGGTCAATAAACAGTTATTACTGATGATAAAGAAGCCACAAATGAAACATATTCATCAGGTTGTCGTAGATGCAATGCTTTTTATTTAGTTTAATTTGTTTTTATAGAGTCATCCACAGAAATGATGAAGAGACCTTGTCAGGCAGCCTAATAGCATTGGTTATTTGTGTATGATGGAAAACGTATTATCTAGCTGTGTCATCTCTACAGAAAAGACCCACTGAGGACAAGGTCTACCAAAGTTCAGGGGCTTCCAAACAAGCTGACTGCCCGAGTTGTAAATTGCCTATTGACCTTGTACTAATAAATGGCTTTTTAGTGGACTTCAGGATGGTACGCTGTGAGGCCTGAGCTCTAGGCTGCCATCAACTCTTCAGGGTGCTGAAGAAGAAGTGCACTCCTACGGACATTAGAAGCCAAAAGAAAATTGCAAGCATTGACCACTCTTGTGCCCATGCTGCTTTCCACAGCAGGAGAATAATTGGATGATTTTTTGGTTCTTTATTTCCTTTCTGCAGCACATCTTTTTATTTCCCACCCCTCCCAACTCCCAGTTTATTTTTCTTGCTTTGCCCATGTCAATCAGGTGAGTTCAAAGTACTTGGACCATTCAACTTGTAGATCAGAGGATGACAATAAATACACACTCAGTCTGCTTTCAGACACAGTACAAAAAAAAACAGTGAAAAAGGTCTACAAAACTGAAATGTCAACATCTCCAAATTCTGAGTCTACTGCAAATAATGATACAGCCTTCAGGGAAGCAAAAGATGGTTCTGTCTTTGGTCTTTGCACACCACCTTAATGCTCTAAAATTACCAGTAAGTCTCCATATGTTTCTACTTCTAGCTCTTGTTAACCACAAGGTGGAGGGTCAAAATTATACGTTTGTAGAAATTGTGTTTAACACATAAATAAACTTCAAAAATCCAAAGTAGAAGTGAGGGAAGCGTGTACTTGGTAAGCTTTCCTACATAGACTTGGGGTTCACTCAAGTCTGAGGGGTCACTGAACATATTTCCCTGGTTTCTCGCTACAGAGGAGCAGCCTGTTTTGGAATCTGGATAAACAGGAAAGCATCCAGCATCAAAGTGCCCCACACAGGTTTTGAAATTGCTAGAAACTGAAGAGGGTCTGATGTACCAACTCTGAATGAAGCTTGAAAGACTAAGAAATATGCCTGTGGTCAACCACAAACCACCTTTTTCTCTGTAGGCAAAGCCTTCTGAAGCCTAGAACTAAGTAGACCATTTCCCTCCAACAATATCAGCAATTTACCAACCTCCTCAAACCAGTCCTTATCATGTGGAAACCTCAAAGCCCCAAGAAACAGAAAGTTGGCAGCTTGAGTTTTGAACATTTGAATCACCCAAATTGATGCAACAACAGTTCAGAGCCACTCAGAGAGTGGTATATAGGGCAGTGCCAGGCTGAGAACTGCCACCAGTCTGCCGTCAGACAACTGTAGACAAAAACGACAGACTTAGAATCTGTTACTGTAACTTTATAGGATAATTTTATGTCAGTTTATTTTAATCATAAATGTCTTTCATGTCTTTTTTAGCAGTTTATTTTGTTTTTATTCTATGTAATTACTTGCCTATGGTGTACTAGAACTTCTTCACCAGTTTTAATTTGAGAAATACTCTTACAAGATCCAGTTTCTCTCTTAGTCACAAAGAATAACTTTTGATTTGATAAGAGCAAACTCAGCAAGTTTTGTCCTTCCCAAAATCATTTCATAAGGATCTACGTGTGGGGCTCGTGGCTAGCCTATGTCTTTGTTCCTTGACTTCATCCAGGTCCTCTGGGAAGCAGAAAACAGGACAGGATTAGAAAGAAAAGAGATGTATTGGGGCAATACGTGAAAGAGGAAAGGAGAAAGAAGAAGCTGTGTGGTGGTGAGAGACCATCGAAGGGCTCGGGTTGAGCCCTGAGACGGAAGAGGGGGTAAGCAGGAGGAAGGGAGAAAAGAGGGAGAGATGAGCAAAGTGGGGAGTGAGCAGGCCAAAGGGGGAGGAAAGGTGGTCTTAGAATGCACAGTTTCTAGCCAGGCATGACGCTGAGGACTTGCAGTCTCAGCCCTTAGAGGCGGGGGATTCAGGAGTTCAAGGTAATTCTCAGCTACACGGTCAGCATTGGCGACATGAAACCTTGTCTCCAAAGAACAAAAGAATGCAGGTCACGTCTAAGAAAATTCAAAGAGGATGGCATAAAGTCTGCCTCGAGCCACCACGAGAGTCCTCTACCTCCCCTAAATGGAGCTCTGTATTCTTGCAACAAGCAGGCATTAGCTAGGAACAAGGTTTAGAAAATGAGACGTGGGCACAAATGCAGTGATGGATTTTGAAGCAGAGCAGGTGGAGCAATTGTTCAGCTGTGCTGTCTGCAGTCAGGGGTCCAAGGGGTTCATTCTCCTGACCACCACATGCCTGCTGACTCCTCTAAGGGGAAGTGGCCTCCTTTTCACCTGTGTGAAATAGGATAGATCGTTTCAATCCCCATCCTTTCTCTAGTTACTCCTCTAAGCTCACTGAACTGGGAGACCAAGGAAAAGTCGGACATGAACTGGTACCAGCTAACCTACAGACAAGCCTATAGCACAGCAAAGGGAAATGTGGATGTTTCTTCCGCAAACAATTTGAAATGAGCCTTTGCTGTGCAGTTCAGCTATAAGAGTGTCGATTATAAAAACCCAAACCTTAGATTTAGAACAAAAACCTTATTCTACAATTCAGCTATACCAGGAAATCTCTAACTTAGAGAGTTTGAAGAATATTACCTAGTCCATAAAAACATCTAACTTTATTTTTAGTGTTTGAATGTATCCCTATTTATATTTCTCAATTGAAACTAGAAGGTGTGGAAGAGAATGAGCTTTAACCAAAGTACCTGCATTATTCTAAATTCAGGGCACATTTCCCAATATGTTCTCATGCGTTCCTCAACTCTAAAAATAATGTCCCCATAGCATCCGCTAAACAACATGAGTGGAAACAGCACCTGTCCTTAGAGTATACATGTCATTCAGCACTCCACAGAGAGCCGTGCATGATGACAGAAGCTCTACACTTAATGAGCTCAGGGAAATGAGGAAAAGTGACAGTAGCACACAGTTCTGGCTTCAGAAGAAAGCAAGAAGGACACTCCACTAAGATGGGTGTTCGTGGGGCTCTCTTTATAGATGCAAATCTCTAAAGACTGATCAACCTGCAGACAAGGACAAAGTTTCATTGGTAAGAATGGTCGTTTTATTGCAAGATACCAGGAATGACTTCATTGGGGAGTTATGAAGAGAAATGAATCTACAGAATGTGAGACCTTAAAATCTGGTGCTGCCACCAGACAGAGGTCCTCCTCACTCGGTTCTTGGTTTCCATCACTGGCTGGTAAACCGGAAAGTTCTTACTTCATCATGTTCCAGCCCAAAGGAAAAGATGGCAAGCAGACACAAATAAGAATTCAGGAGTTAACTCACCATGAAAAAAATTCAACTTGATCTATTTTTTTAATTGTTTTGTTCCTGGGCTGTCTTCTGGTGGTCATTAAAAATCCACTTGTGCCACTTAAAGCATAATGAATGTATTGGATCTCAAGGACACAGGCCTGGGACGCATTCTGTGATGGTAGCAGCACTGTGGACAGTGGATAGAAGTGCCATTCCTAGTCTAAACAACATTCCCACAAAATTAAAGTGACTTCCCAAGGCATGCATCCAAAAGAACTTTCAATGACATCTGAAATCAGCCTTCTCTGAAGAAAATCATCCTGGAAAATGGAGTGTAGCCAAGGCCATTTTTCTGTTCTGTTTCAGAATACACTAGTGTTTTTAAGAGGAGAAATAGAGTGTTACTCAAATCAATGAATTACATATCACTGAAAGGTCTACTTTGTGTGGTATCAGATCTAGTTCCATAAAAGCAAAAATATGGAGTCGTTTTTATCACATCTCCTAAAGACAAAGTGTTCCCATGAATTTTAAATCAGTAAAAGAATTCTTTGGATGACCAGAAGTTCACCCCCAAAGCTATATTTTCTCAGTCTAATTAGGATAATTGCTTAGTAAATCATCTAGTCCCCTAAGAGATGTTTTGTTTGCATAAATGGATTTCTACTCATATGTAGAGGCTCATTAAATTCTATGACCCACAATTATAAGCAATGAAGGAAAAGCCCAAAGAGTAAAGTTTGTAAGATGGGAACCTTTATATGGGCCTTGACCCTTCACTTTGCTGTGACAGCAAAGGCCTCATTAACGTCATATTGGTCTAAAGAGAGTCAGGCTAAGAGTATCGCTCTCCATCCCAGATGCCGGAAAAGACATTAAATCTGTCTGCCTCCGATGGTTCAATCAGGCCTCAAGTTCATATGGATTTATTCCCCTGAAGAAAATCATGTGAGATGTATCTTCATCCCAATGGCTATTGAAAGTTCCAACTTCCAGATAATAAAGGGCCACTGTTCTAGTGACACGTGGCATAGAATTGGTACTCAGAGTAAAAGAACTCCTTACAAAGAGCTTTCATGAGCTGCCAATCACAGAACACATGTTCTGCATACGTAACAAAATCCAAATATGAACTTTCAAACACTGCCTATCAATGAAGAGGGGAAGGTACAGGTAAGATATTTCTAGCAGTACCACTTCACCCTTCCAGCTACATTCCTGTCTTTGTTTGTCCTTGAGAAAGAGTTAAGGTTATCTACTTGTAAGACCTTCCCAGCTAAAGTGATTGTAATTATAAGCAGACAACTAATGCGGCATCAGCTCTTCACATGGGATGGTTCTGCCTTCAAACGTTTGTCAAACTTTAGCGACATGGAAAGAAAGGTCCAGCAAAAGTCACCAAGACAGAGCAGACGTCCTCAGTAGAATCTTTCAGATCGAACCCAACAATGTGGGAGAAATACAGTATAAGCAAGTGACATTTATCATAGGTATGCAAGAGAAGTGTGAGACTTTAAAACCATCCTCATTAACAACCTAAAGGAGGGGTTCGATCATCATATCACTTGATTTGTGAAAGGCATTTATTTAGCAAAACCAATTCATCATGGTAAGTCTCAAATCTCCTCATAGGAAGTTCTTTTTGCAGTAGATAGTACTTAGCAAAGAGACCCAAACTGGTCAAGGCACAGAAAACAAGAGACTGTGGAGTAATCAGCCAGCCCTCAACAGGACCTCTCTATCACACTCCCTCCCCTCAAGGTTCAGGGAACATTGTGGAAGACTGGGCAGAAAGACTGTCAGAGGCAGAACAGTGGACCACAAAGCAACTCTTTACTGGACATAGCAGGGAAGTTGCACATATGTGCAGATGAAATTCTAAACGGTCTTAGTAAATAAGAAACACAGAGCCAAATACAGAGGTAAAGCCTAATAGATTAGAGCAAGAGCCACAACTCCCTTTAGCTTACCACTTGTGGCCATCGCCTCCCCTGAGAGAGAGACCTTCTTCCTGTGTCCTGTCTTTTTATTGTCTTTCTGTTCTGCCTTCTCATTGGCTCTAAACCCAACCACATGACTTCCTCATCACTGCCTGTCTATACAGAACTCCAGGTCTCTATGGTTGGTACTGGGATTAAAGGCATGTGCCACCATGCTGGCTGTGTCCTTGAACACACAGAGACTCTGCCTGCCATGTGATTGGATTAAGGGCATTTGCTAGCACTGCCAGATCTCTGATCTCCAGGCAACTTTATTTATTAACATACAAATAAAATCACATTTCAGCACCAATAAAATGTCACCATACATATGAATTCATGTACAAGACCTTTGCAAGTTCAAGCAGGACCAAATCCTAGCATGGGAAGGGGAGGTGGTTGCACAGTCCCACCACAAGCTTAGGAACTATTGATAATTAATAGCTGCCAGGAAAAAACAACTCCATTTTTTTCAGTGGTGTGGCCCTTGGTAAGTCAATCATGCTCCAATGGAAGCCTGCACATTTAGAAGTACAGGTAGTAGCAATTATACCTGACATTATTTTAAAAGACACACAAAGTTGAGGAGGTGTGGAAGGTGGGTATATCTGGAAGAGTGCGAAGAGGGGGTGAAAATGATACATGGTACAAAATTCTCAAAGAATTAATAAAAATAAGTAAAAACTGTAAGTGTATTGGGAATAGGGAGAAATCCTCTCCATCATAAAAAAAAACCTAAATAAAAACAATGAACCCTCAAACCATTTGTTTGGTGAAGTCAGTTATAAAATATGACTTGGGAACAAAAAGACACCAGTTATGAATTGTTTGGACTACTGAGTTTACCTTGAGAGAACTTTGCAAGATGTTTTAGTTATTAAACTGTGGGAAAGAAATGGCACCACCAAATACTGAAACACAGCATGCCATGATTTATGGAAGTCAACAATTCTTAACATTGCAATAACTATTTCATAAGGGTATCATCACATAAAATCTGTGGCTTTCATCAGGAGATAGTTACCCATTTGTGAATGCTCTTAATCTCTTCTCTTCTGCTGCTCATCAGCCATAGAGTGAGTACTCTATCACTCAGTCTGGCATTTGAAGAAGACAGCAGACCGCATGATTTAATGTCTCTGTTTCATGGAACCTAGGATTAGTGTGTTCTGTGGATTCTGTTAAAATAGCTTGTGTTTTTACAGAAGAAAAATTAGCTCTGAGCAATCGTAAAAACCTCATAGACTTTTACCCTAATCTTCACAAATAGTTCTATGCAAACACAAGAGGCAAGAACTGTTCTCTGCATCTGGCTAAATGTTTTTCTCTGAGAGGTGCAGTCGGCATAATGGCAATAACCAGAGTTACAATTCTCTAAACTAGAGAGAGACTAGTCCTCTGATAGTTTCCATTTCTTCAGCTGTAGGGTTGAGGGAAGCTATCAAAGAGAGCCTACAGTACAAGTACAGAGACAGGCTCTAAGACCTTCCACTCTTCCTCCACTGTGTTCCATAGAAAGTATTTCACATGGATACTATAGTTATCCTAAAATATACACATGGCTTTCAAAATAGCCATCCTCCATGCTCTGCTCAACCCAGGGCTGCAAGCTTATACTTTTCTGAGGTTTTAAGAACCAAACAAGCAGACTCTAGAAGAGGACATGGTCACGGCCACTCAGAATCCCTGCCCCTTGAAGACCAGAGGATGGAACAAGTGGACCAGTCCAGAATGCAGGGTGCACAGATCCAGATGACCAGGTCTAAGATGTCATGAGGGCTGACATGCTGCCTACAACAGCCCTATGGAGAAGAAAGTTGCCTCCAAGAAGTCACATCCATTCCCAGGTACACCCTGCACCTGTGGCTGATTGATACCGATATGAGGTCCTGGAGGTCTCATATTAACTCCAAGAGAACTCTAAAAGACCATCCTGATTTCAGAGATCCTCATCAATTGAGGCCTCCACTGAGACTCTGTTATTGCCTTCTTCTCTGACTTACTCTGCTTCCCTCAGTTCCCTACACATAGACATCCAGTACACATTCCACTATACAGTTGCTATATTTTATCTTCCTTTTGGAGTAGACCTTGTCAATCTGTCAGTCCACCAAAGCTTATAACAGAATACCACAAGGAAAAAATAACATTTAATGTGTTTTTAAAGTGTTCACAGAGGGGGGGGGAAGGGGCAGATATCTCTATGGACTCTATGGACCCATTAAGCATCCAGCTCTCTGATGTAAATATTTCTTCCATTTTTGAGTCAAAAAAGAATATCAAGGAAATGATCTCAAAGCTGCAGATTTATACATGTATTTGCTAACACACAGTAGAAATCTAACTGCACAGAGCTCAGCATTACTGAGTTACCTTTGCCTTCCATAAGGATCACTTCAGACTGTCCCCAGACAGCACTTTGAGATCCCAACACAAACAAAAACCTTCTCACTCTTATTTCCCACCTTTTAGGAGGCAGGACATCACTACCTCCATGACAAAGAAGAAATGTTTCCTCAAGCTTCCAAGATAAAAAACAATCCATAAAGTCCCATCAAAGCAGGTGTTCCATCCAGAGGGACAGATTGCCCTTGGTTTGCTCGGCACTTGTCCTGGCACACAGCGATGGTGCAGACGGCAGTTCTCAGCACCACTCCATTCGGAATACTTCTAAAATGTCTCCCTCTGTGGCATGCTCTTCAGACAAGTGAAATCCTGGCTCTACTTGCAGTTCTGTAAACTCATAACGTGTTTTCAAACATCTCTCTGGTAGAGAGAAGCAGTCTCTAAGGAAGAAATGAAATGCACAGGAAATAATGAAACTCATTCTACAGGGACTAAATCAACCGGCTTAATTTGGAAAGAGATGGGAGAAGGAAAGATCTCATCAAGAAAGAATTAGAGCCGGGGTTCAGTAGCCGGAAGAAAATACGCCCACCCGAGTCTTCATGGTGGCAAATTGCCCTGAAAGTGGCATTTTGATAAAGGGAGAGAGTGTGAGGAGGATGAGAATCTTCTTCAGTAGGAAGTACAAGGAGAGTTGGGAATCAATGACCTTCAAGCATGGGACAAGGACACCATTGGCAGAATTAAAAGACACTGTGGGAGCCCCTGAGACCAAATAGAAAGAGGACATTTAAGTCAGAAAAGCCCATATTGTGGGTGTGAGGGGAAGTATTTTTCATAAAAGCCCTAAGGAATAGTGAGGAACTACTTAAATAAAAATTCTTCCTGCATGAGAGATTTTAAATTGTGGTATGTCCTTTTCTATTATTTAAAGTTTGGAGACTTATTGAAGTTGGCTAAGTCTTAATAAAGTGTTTTATTAAAAAGAAAAATAAATTCCTTTCCTATGCTAATCAACCTCTTCACTGTGTCACAGGGCTTACGGTCTTTTGGTCACTTGCTGCTGAGAAAGAGTCTTCGGCACATGGGCAAACAGTGAAGAAAGAGGTTGACAGCTGTGCCAGTGGCTGCTACCATCCAACAGAATCCTCTCCATCAGTAGAGAGCAGCATCCCTGCTTCCCATGCTACTCCACACCTTTAAATCATCACTCTACTTGGTACCTCAGCATACTTCTGCATCTTCACACACTTGAAGAAAACTTGGATTTGGTTGTGTTGTCTCAGAGACCACAAGAAAATCCACTCTGAACCATTTCTTGGAGAATAAACATATTTCACTTGGAAACCCATTTTCATTTTTTAAAAGACAGCATTTTAACAGAAGTATCACTTCCTTATGTAAAAGAAAAAATGGTTTCTTCTGCATGCTGGCAGGGTTTGCTAGCATACCCAAGGCAGAACATCTAACATTTATGGAATGCTTGCTGTGTGCCAGACACCGTGCTAAATGTCTTCATGGCAACACCTTCAGTGTGGCGCAGATCTCGCCCTCTGTTCAAGATGAAGAAGAGAATAGTATGACCTAACACGCCCTGGCTGAGCCCTGATGAGCGAGAACAGAACAGGGACTTTACATCTTGGAATTCAGACATAGAGGCCTCAGTTTCCAAAAGTTTGGGACTCAGAGGCTATCAGTCTCCACAAAACACCACCATGAACTGGTTCCAATTTCTGTCAAAACTTGGTCTTGGAACCATCGCTGGCCAATCAAAGAAACCAGCTTACTTTATAGAAGTCTGAGGATTTATAGCAACTCTATCCCCAGGTCTTGAGTCCTGCAGAATGAAGTAAGCCATTTCTCCATTCCCTTTGGGTGAAGGCGCTACCTAAAACCCAGCCTACCTTCATTACCCTCCATTGTATAGAGTCAAACAGACTGTAGCTGTAAGTTTCTCCCACATCTACAGCTTAGCAGAATGATGTAAAGGGCAGAGAAGCCAAGTTACCAAATCTCCATCTTCTTGCCAATGGTACTGATGCTGGGTGGCCTCACTACAACCTTCTCATTTATTCTCCATGCTTGTCAACCCTGTGTTCTGCCCTAGGAGGCTCATACTTGTGGAGTACGTCAGCAGAACCTTTTCCACTGGGCTGGTCTGGTTCATCCACTGGAGGTAGCACCAGGAAACTAAAGGGGAGAAGATAGTAAAGGTGGTCAACTGTCACCTGCTCCACCATTCTGGGGAGTGTGGTGACCATACGTCTCCTGATAGTCATGGTGTCTGTCAAGCAGCCATCTCCATATAACTCAGGTTCAAGCACCTCCTTCGCCTGTCCCTTCAAGATTAGCAGTGGTAATAGGAACCCCTATGGACACAAGGCTGCCCACCATCCCTCACCACTTCTCCTAAGCCATACCCATCCCCACATGTGCAGTCTTAGCATCTCAGTCTTCTCAAATTTCCCAGTCCTAATGTGCCATCTGTTTCCTGTCAAAACCTTGACTGATACAATACTGAAAATGTTGGCAAAAGGCTGCAAGCCTCACCAAAACATTAGTATACTATAAAATAAGCTTAAGATATAATTTTAAAAATTGCAAGAGATAAGCCTTTTGTAATGTCCAAGCTTTCTTTGTCAAAATTATTTTTTTCTAATTTAAAATTTTTTAAATGCATGTTTAAAAAGAAAAGTCCAAATTCTAAATTGGTGAGGGAATTGCTCACTGACTCAGAATTAGATGAAAAGAGATGTGGATGTCTGCTTATATAAATAAAAATATTATTGTTCACATAGCATATAAAGGGCTGGCTTGTTTTTTATGACTTTTTTATGATTTATGAGGTTAGAGTTTCCTGACCTCTGTTCTTTTCAGGCCACCCAGCAGCACCAAGGCTCTGCTTTGTTTTGTTTTGTTTGTCTTTCCTACTTTCTAACTTAGAGTAACATAGAAACCCTTCTCACTCCAGAACTCTGGTGTACAGGCCTTGCTTTGCCACCTAACAACATTGACGTTGGTTATATTGTATAATTTCCCTGAGTCTTGGTTGCTATTATGGACAGAATGCTTATATCATCCACCCACAACTACTCATAAAGTAAGCCTGGATCCAGACTATGACAGAATCTGAAGATGGAGTCTTTGGGAGGCACTTGGAGATGTCATCTTGGGCCCTCGTGGTAGGAATTAGGCTCTTATAAAAAAAAGTGATCAAAAAGTTTGTTCTTTTTCTTTCATGTGAGTTCATAATAAAAAAAAAGCCATTATCTTCAAAGCCTGTACCAAAAATGTATCCTGCCAAGCACAATTACTGGTTGTAAAGCCTTGGTCATACTCGTTAACTGAGTCTTGGTTTCATTATTAAGTACTAGAATAGTAATAATGCATACCCTGAGGCCTTCTGTGAGATTTAAATAAGATAATCCAAATAAGGCTCTTAGCACAGTGTCTGGTACTTAGCAGAACTCAGTATTAATCATCATTACCAATACTACAGATACACAAATGTGAGTCACCGTGACAGAGATAGAGAAGGCTTCCTGGAAAAAGCAATGAGGAGAGTAGGCAGGGCTGTATTTCATATTAGCCTTCATTTGCAACACCCAAATATCTAATCTGATGGTTGTGGTTGATATATTGTGGACCCCAATAAACTTACCTGGGGTCAGAGAACAGAACAGCCAAAATATTAAACATAGAGGTTAGGCCGTGGTAGCACACACCTTTAATCCTAGCATTCCAGAGGCAGAGATCCATCTGGATCTTTGTGAGTTCAAAGCCACACTGGAAACAGCCAAACATGGTGACTCACGCCTTTAATCCCAGGAAGTGATGGCAGAAAGCAGAAAGGTATTTAAGGCATGAGGACCAGGAACTAGAGTTGGTTAAGCTTTTAGGCTTTTGAGCAGTAGTTCAGCTGAGATCCATTTGGATGAGGACTCAGAAGCTTCCAGTCTGAGGAAACAGGATCAGCTGAGGACTGGAGAGGTGAGGTGGCTGTGGCTTGTTCTGCTTCTCTGATCTTCCAGCATTCACCCCAATACCTGGTCCGGATTTGTTTTTATTAATAAGACCTTCTAACAATTTGTGCTACAGATGGTGACAATATGAGTGTTTATGTTCCGCTCTTTGGTTATGTATTCATATTTCAATTGACAACTCCATTCCAATGTATGAGTAACAATATAGTGTAAGCAGTCATAGTGTGATTACAGGAAGTTACCTGACCAGGAAGGAGAGAACTGGCAAAGCATTTTTTCTGTTCACCAATTGTCTCTTTGGACAAAGATTAAAAGGTAGAGATGATGTGGGGGACCAGAGAGAGGATGCACTCAATCTGTCGTGTTAGGATGGATAGGCTTGCTGAATTCTGTGTAAGTGAATTCTGTGGAATGAACTGCCTAGCTAGGCTGTACATTGCTTAGATCAAAATTTATACTTCAGTGTACTCTTTTGTACATGTGGAGCACTCTAGTAGAACCTTTCCATTGGTCTGGTCAGACTCACCCACTGGATAAGTGGATGCTCGCCCACTCCCGACAACATCTCGGAGCAGTGAACACAGAACAGACCTCGAAGCATGATGACTATGGAAACAAAGGCTGAGTAGACAGCATCACCCTCTGTCAATCCATTGAAGGAGACTTCCTGGGAAAGTAAGAATCGGAGAAGCTAATTTGAATGGGAAAAGTACAGAATAGTAAGTTCAGACAATAAGGACCGTCTCCAGTGAGGGAAATAAAATGAAAAGAATTGAACTTGTAATGAATTTCTCAGCAACTACAGAACTCCTCTTTGATAAGCTTGTTATCCAGAAAAATTTGTTAAGAAGACAAGGGATAAGAATAAGGGGTGTAGGGAAGAGGAGGAAGAGGAAAGAGGAGAAACAGAGGAACACCCTACACATTGTGGGAGAAGGTGGAGGTGGATGAGGTGGTTACACTAGAAGAGACAGGTTCTGCACTCTCTTCTGCGGGACACGGAGACATGTAAGACAGCCCGAGACTGATTTGTGTGACCAGCTAAGACTAAAAACTGTGGGGTTATTTTCTCCCATGGGTGTTTTCTCTATTGGACAGAGTGCACTTGCTCATCATCCCCAGCCTTGGGGGATCCTGCCTCCTCCATCATCTCAGTTGCTGCAGAGGAATTAGAGCAGATATCTTGTACCTCTGACTTTCCATATTAAGGATATAAAACACACAAAGGGGACTGGATTTAAAAAAAGAAAAGAAAGAAAATTAGATTGACTCAAACACCCCCCACTTTGGAGCACTGTTAATTAATTGTAGGGCTGGTTAGGAGGAAAGGGCATGAGTGTAACATTTCTTACCGGGTGAGAGTCTGATCAATACCCTTAAATAAACACAGTGTCTACCTACTGTCGAACGGAGTAGGTCAGATCATTGCAAATTAGGACTGGTAGAATGATCTGAGGGAAAGTTAATATAACTGGGTTTGATACATTTATACTTAGAAATGGCAATGGAAACTTCAAAAATAGCATACCTACCATATTTGGTGCTTAGGTTTATTTTGCTTATACTTGAGAAATCCAAAGTCTATGTCTAACGTACCCTCGATGGAAGCTCTTTCTAGTTTTCTACTCATCTTTCTCAGGTATGACCCTCACATAACTGTGTTTCCAAGATGGCTGCTGAAGCTCCACCCATTCTGCCCATGCTTCAAACAAGAGAAAAAAGGAAATACTAGAAACTTCCCTTTGAACCTCAGTGACTAAGATTCTGTTATGTGACTATACCCTCCTACCTGGAAAGGAAACAAGAGAAAAAAAAAAAATCTAGTATTTTCCATCGTTTTCTTTCCCTGCTCCTTCCTTGAGGCAGAAGACTAAGAGTTCCGTGAGTAAAGAAAACAGTTTCTCCGCAAAGATTACGGTTTCTCATAACAGCCTAACCCCGTAGTTTGCGGCCTGAGTCAAAGGCTTTGAAGAAGTCGAAGCCGACGTGGAAATGGTTGCTCCTGCCTAATAAGCTGCTATTCACAGAGCTCTTGAAATGCCTCTGGCGGAGGAATGAAGGGCAGAACTCTTGCCACTGGTTTTCACTGCAATGTCGATCATTGTGAAAACGTGGTCAGGAGCAACCGGGAACACATTCACACGTGGCGATGCGCGACTCACACTAAGTATGGCATGATGGTGCTGCTTTTAGTGCCTGCTCGATCACTTCCTCTCTCCCTCTCTTTCTCGTCCCCTGCTCCTGCCACAACTTACCAAATAACCTGAGTTTGTTCTACAGTCTCCAGAGGGCTGGGATTCCAGGCCTCGCCTGAGATGTCTCTTTGAAGAAGACTTGCCAGGTGATGGTGGAGCACGCCTTTAATTCCAGTACACACGGGAGGCAGAGGCAGGCAGAGCTCTGTGAGTTCAAGGCCAGCCTCGTCTACAGAGCAAGTGCCAGGACAGCCAGGCTACACAGAGAAATCCTGTCGAAAGAATGCAAGAAAGCAAGCAAGAGAGAGTGGGGGGAGGGAGAGAGGGGGAGGGAAGGAGAGAGAGAGAGAGAGAGAGAGAGAGAGAGAGAGAGAGAGAGAGAGAGAAAAGAATCAAACTCCTCATGTTGTCATTTAGTTCATTTTTTTTAGCTTAGTTCATTTTTAAACTATCTCGATTTTTTTTTCTAGCAGATTAAAATATAAAACAAATGAAGTAGTTCCTACACAACATTCATGACTTATATGAAGTTACATTTTAGGAATATACATGCAATTTTTATAAACATTAGTCAAAATTTTTAAACTAACACATAGGTATGCCTTAAAAGCTTGAAGTCTGAGAACTCAGAGGGGTCTTGCCAAGAAAGTGTTTTGGGGATAGTATTCTGCCCGGTGCTTTTGCACTACAGAATATCCAGACTGAGAGTCTGGGGGAGATGAGCATCTCCAGTAACAAGCTCCCCACATAGCTCAGACCCATCAAGACACCATTTGCACCGTGGTTTATGTAAATAGCACTCCTAAAGCACACCTCCATAGACCACCCATGCAGTTGCCATGGCAACAGGTACAGATGGACAAGGATGCCCTTCTAAAAGTATCACATGGCAACTACTGAAAACAATTTAACATTTTATTCTCATAAATGTTTTCCAATTTTAAAAATTTTACATATGAGCAGAGTTGCTGTACTTCTTAACAGCAGAGGAGATAAAAGTGTCATACAAGCTTAGTGATCTTTATAAGCAGGACATTTATATCCTTTACACCTCTTCAAGGCTCATGGAACATCATGAAGTGGGGTGGGAAGAATGTAAGAAATGAGATCAGGCAGAGGTGTAACAAGATGATGTCTTCCGGACACGGCACAGCCCCTGCACTTGTGACCTCGCTACACCAGATTGGAGCCCTCAGCATTTCCTCATGGATTGGGGAGGGGCCCACACAGCTCCTCACCTCCCCCCCCACCCCCACAGAGGGACTACTGGCAAGTAAGGATGGCTAGTGGAGGGGATGCCAACGTAAACACAAATGTGTTGACTTTGCTAACTCCCACCAACTCTTGTGCAAGAAACTCTTCTAGAACTACTCAGCGGGTCACACAAAAGATCACAAAAATAGGAGGCTGATTTGTTGAGCAGAAGGGTCCCGGGAGAAGGAGAGGGGAGAGTGGGGGGCGTGTGTGAAGCAACTAAGTATATTATGTAAGTGTATAAAACCGTCAAACAAAATTGTGTTTCTAGCATTAGTGATTTATGTAGGGTCTCACACTTCCTTAGTAGCAGAGCCACTGAGTGTCCCAACATGTACGATGACAGTCCCCAAACAGACAGATCCCAGGCTCCCTTGAAAACACAGACATTCTATTCCAAAGTTGTTTTTATATATGGCCTAGCTTCTTTCTTCTTCTGGTTAGTCACATAGCCCAGAAGCCTTGGGGACAGCGAATTATTAGTTTGTTTAATTATAAGGTTAAAGTAAAAACTACTTTCAGCTCCCCTCATATGCAAAAGTTACCTATCCCTTCACATAAAAAACACATTCTTATTCAAGTTAAATTTATATTGGAGACTTGGAGTCCAGAGATGTGTTTCTAACTGTATCTGTGTTTTAATCCCCAGGATTTCTTATTAAATGGCAGGCTTAGACTTTGAACGCCTTTTAGGATTCAATACTGGCCTGAACAAAAGCCCACACTCATACATACTGAAGGGAATCTTTCCTTCCAACTGCTATGGCACAGTAAAGAGCGATGTCAGACAACGTGGCTTGCCCACATGACGAGGCTGCCCCTAAAATAGGAATCCCAGAATATCTGCTCATGAGACTGGCAGCTGGAAGTTTCTCAGTTGCCTGGAACTGCTATAAATTCAGGAAGGATTGTTTTTTGCTTGTCTCTCCTCCCTACTTCTAAAGTCTCAACAACTACTTTGAGACATAAAGCTAATAGATCAATGTTTCACAGAGCTTAGTGCACTGAAACTCGTGGAACTGTCCTTACCGGCATTACATGCTCAGGGTGTAACTTTCAGAAGAAAATCTAGGTGTTTGTGCTGCTCTGTTTCCTAGGCAGTGCTGGTCCAAAGCCCAGCCTCTGATACATAGGCTTCTATTAGCATGTAGAAAACAGTGACTCAGAAAATAACTTGAACATGTAGGAGCCACCAAAGGAGATCACTCATTTTGCCACTTTCAGGTTCCTCCTACGGTGAGATGAGGCACAGTAGTTGACATTGGCCACCAGAAACTACATATCAAGCCTACCTCTCTGGAGCCCAGATTAGCCTTGCTTATTTCCACAGCTTTACTCAAAAGAACTTCTGGCCCCCAAGACACATACGCCAAAAAGGCATACATATGATCAGGTTAGCCATACTAAACGATGAAGGGTCCAGGCTAACTGCTCATGCAGTTGTGTCCTCTGTCTCTATTCCTACCCACCTTTATCTTCTGGAAAGTCGCTGCTGAGATTTGCTAAACTTGGTGAGTTGGTCAGTATCCAGCTCAAATGGAAACACTGAGTCAGTCACTGAATGTCCTACATCTAGTCACTCCTCTTCTACTAAGACCCCCTATCAGGCCTGACAATAAACAACTCTCTTCAACAGATGACATGTCCTGCTCTGGAGCTCTGGAGTCTGTGCTATGCTCCTACTGGACCCCTCCATAAGTCCCACATATCCATTTCTCCACTGACATCTTTAATACAGGGTCTTCTGTGCATATTGTTGAATAGGCAGGACTGTGGCCTCCACCTTGCACCATCTACAAGACACCTTCTTTCTGCATCCTGCTCAAACCTGGAAACTGCTGCATCAAATCAGGTCATGTCCAAGCTCTCAGTATTCAACATGTTCCCTCCAAAACCCAAGGAAGCCAAGTAGATGCTTAGGATGCACAAAATGATGATTTGTGCTTCCTTAGCAGTGGGACACATGGCTATTTGTCCTTGCTTTTGAAAGGAATGTTTTGTCATATAACATGCATGGTAAACTACAGTATCACAAAGAAAGGAAGGTCTGTGAGACACACTGGCCTTTAAATGTCTAGAAACATATGCTTACAAGAAATCATTTCACAGGGAAACTCAATCCTTGAAGATTTCTAATTGTTATTGTTATTGCCAGCATCTAACAACACACATGGAAACCCTTCTGAAGCCCATTAAAGGAAAGTGGCCTGTTATCCCCTCCCTACTCCATCCCATTCTTTCTATGCAATTGCTCTGGATATTCACAAAGGCTGGACAGGAACAAGGGGTGGTCTGTCATGGGAACAGCCTACACCCTATAGCACCAGATGCTTAAGGTACCAAATCTAAGTCTTCACATACTTCATACATAAGTACAGCTACACCCTGCACCACCCTTACCATTAAGCCAGAGGTGGAAGCCTGAGAAGGAAGTATGGCATACTTTATGAAATAGAACAAGGTTTGATATTTTAATGGATTGTGACTTTGAGTTTCTGAAGAAGGAAAAAAAAAAAAAACAAGTCTTAAGCAAGTGTATTTTGACCACTATAGAGGAATAACTTTATCTGGGTGGATTTTCATAGGATTCCACAGCTAAAGAAGGCAGGAGGCACCCAGTCATCTGTGATTGCGGGAGGAATCAGGCCCGAGTCTCCTGCACTCTCTCTCTGTTTACATGCTTATATAAGAATGCATGCCCCAGTTTCATAGCGGAAGCCAGAAAGAGCCTTTGCATTACCACCTCTCCGTGGTTACCAGGCTGCAGGGCAATCCATTGCTCCTGCGTCATGCAGACCGTAGTTCAGCAGTTCACTGTGATCCTAAGCTGCTAATGAGCAGATCAGTAATAGAGAAAGGCTGCAGTTCCTCCCACGTCAAGTCGTCCCATTCTTCCCTCACCAGGTCTCAAGGCTTAACCCTTTCTTCCTACTTACTGCCCACTTCCTCCTCTCAAACGCGATGAGAGAACGGAGGACATGACCCTAGCTCTGTCTCCCATGCCCAGAATAGAGTGGAAAGAAGAAGAAGAAAAGGAGAAAGCTCATGGAATTTGAAAGCAGAGGGAAAAGGAGAGAAAAAAAAAAATACCTGTTTCTCTGCCTCAACCTGGCTTCTCACCACCAGCCCCACCCCGCCCCCAGGCTTAGTTCCTAGACACCCTTACCACTCCCCCTGTTATGGAGTTCTTCTTCTAGTCTATTCTAAGTTCCGAAGCCCATGTACCTGTCCACTGTCTTTCACAACCAAAGCCTTCCAGAAGCACGCTTCAGAAAAGCAATAATAACTGTACCTCTCTCAGCACAGTAGGGCTAAGGAAGTTCAATCTTGTCATCTCTAACTGAAGGTGGGAATCAAAGCCTGTGAGGAAACCCCCAGAGCAAATACAGCAGAAATGAATGTTGTGTGTGATGACCGTGTGGCCTGAAGATACGACAAATAATTTAGAGAAATGCCATTGCTAAGATTAACTTGGGGCACAGGAATTGTCCATGCCTTCATGACACCATCACATGGTTCTGCTATGACAAAACATGCTCAAAGTCCCAAATTTCCACACGCACCAAGTACTAAAGGCACTAGAACACAGTACCACCTTGCTTATGAACCAATGGATTCCTGAAACTGAGACGATCACTCAGTGGATAAGAGAATTTGTTATACAAATATGAAGATCTGAGTTTGAATCCCCAGTACCCATATAAAAAATCAGACACAGCTGCATATGCCTGCAACCCCAGCAATTGATGGTAGCGTGAATAAGAATGTGGTGGCTTGAATAAGAATGCCCCGAATAGGCTCATAGATTTGAACGCTTAGTCACCAGGGAGTGGCACTATTAGGAGGTGTGGCCTTGTTAGAGAAAGTGCCTCACTGGCTTTGAGGTTTCAAATGCTCAATCCAGGATCACTGTCTCTCTCTTTCCTGCTGCCTGCTGATCTGCATGTAGAACTCTCAGCTCCTTCTCCAGCACCATGTCTGCCTGTGTACCACCATGCTCCCTGCCATGACTATAATGGACTAAACTTCTGAACGGTAAGCCAGCCCCAATTAAATTCTTTCTTTTATAAGAGTTGCCAAGGTCATAGTGTCTCTCCACAGCAATAGAACACTGACTAAGACAAAAGACACGCTCTCGGAACTCTCTGGCCAGGTAGCTTAGCTGAAATGCAATTTTTTAGTTCAATGAGAGACTTTGTCTCGAGAGAATAAAACACAGAGTGACAGATGAAGATACTGAACATCCTCTAGTCTCCATATGTACATATATACACGTGTGTAAGCCCACAGAGGCACATACCGGTCCCATACACATATATCACATACACACCACAAAGATACACACACACACACACACAGACTCCTTCCCTAGCCTACTCTGATTTGGCAGTTTTATCTCTCTCCATCCTATCCAGGACACACTATCTTTCAAGTGTAACTTTTCTCTTTTTATTTCAAAATTTCTGAAATTTTATAATTACATGCTTGATTATGAATTGAACTTTGTCTTTAGGGTGAGTATACCATAAAACCATTTTAACTTGCAGGTTTACTCTTGTCCACTCTTCTGAACCATTTAAATTACTTCTTTAAATTTTTCCTCTTTTCTTTCAAGGACCCTTTTAATTTTAAATCTTTATATTATAATCAAGATTAATTGATCCTCTAGTTCTCTTACTATTTCTCTATTTCCTGTACCATCTTCCAATACTAAATTGTTTGAGTCACCACATCTTTTTAATTAAAAGTGTTCTCTCTAATGTGGAACATTACTTTTTATTATCTACTGTTCCTGTTCCACAGATACAATATCTTATTATATGTGTCCACTGGTAAACATTAATTGAAAATTAAGTATTTTTCTTTTGTTTCTTTTTTCCTGTTTTATTCCTACTTATATTTGAGAGAGAGTCTCACAGTGCAGCTCTGGCTGACCTTAAACTTCTGGTCCTCCTGAATGCTGAGATTCTATGTGCATGCCATTGTTTGTTTTGTTTTCTTTTCTTTGTACTTTGACATTTTAAGTGGGAGTTTTCCTCTATTGCCAGCCATCTTACTATCCATATGTTAGCTCTGGATATGCAAGAGCCAGATACTGATTGCTCACAGAGCTTCCTCAAGGGGTCTTTTTGTTGACTTTACACTTGGAGATTGGCAAGTTTCGAGTGGGTTGACCTTATTGCAAGGTTACTTGGCCTCTTTCTTCTCCTTGGCTTGTCCCCCAACTGCATGATGCATCTGCAATGATGCTGCCTTTATAAACTACCTGCATCCAGGCTATTGTCTCAGAATCTGTTTCTGGAAGAACTGATCCTGCAAAACAAGCAAATCTCCCAAAACCAACAGAAGCAGATCCCTCATACTTATCCCATCCAAATCTCTATTCATAGTGTCACTGTAATTGGTACTTAGGTACATGCATAGATACTTTGCAATACATGTTAAGAAATAATAGACCAATCCAACAAAGGGGATGGGAAGTAATTTTCTCTTTTATGTAGACACTTGGTATTGATACATAAAACATGACAGTGATTTTTTGAGAGTTTCAAAAATTATGTGTTTCCAAAGAGAAGATGTCATATAAATTTGTCAAAATCTAATTTGTTGATACATGAAAATCAGAATAATGTATTAAGTAAAAAATTGGCAGGCAGAAATAAATCCTACAGTATTTGAATAGCATATTAGAAAGCTAAAATTTCTCCCCTTATAATAAATGTCATAACATTGAACATTGTCAAATATCTAATTTCCTAAATTTGACATTTCTAAGAATTTTTGTAAAATGCACCCTCTTGAATTTTCTGAATATTGTACCCCACCACATACATGCACACATGAAGCATGAATCTTAGAGAGTCTTCTTAATAAAATCAAACCCCAGGCCAGTTATTGAGGTGAACACTGGAAGATCAGAGAGACAGAACAAGCCACAGCTAACCTCACCTGGCCAACTTCTCAGCTGATCTTGTTTCCTCAGACTGGAAGCTTCTGTGTCCTCATCCCAATGGCTCTCAGCTGAACTGCTGCTCAAAAGCCTGAAGCTTAACCAGCTAAAAGCTTCTAGTTTCTGGTCCTCACACCTTATATACCTTTCTGCTTTCTACCACCACTCTCTGGGATTAAAGGCTCGCTTTCTGGGATTAAAGGCATGTGTCACCATGCCTAGCCGTTTCGAATGTGGCCTTGAACTCACAGAGATCCAGAGGGATTTCTACCTCTGGAGTGCTAGGATTAAAGGTATGAGTGCCACCATTTTCTAGCCTTTGTATCTAGTGGCTGTTCTGTCTCTGACCCCAGATAAGTTTATTAGGTTGTACAATATTTGGGGGAACACAATACTACACATACACACATACTACCACCACCAGAAACTTACACATTCTCATCACTTCAGAACAAAATATAATCAGGGAGAAAGTACCTAAGAATTACAGTCTCAATTTACAGATGACCTAAAAGGATTCTCAGTAGTTACTCAGAATTTACTTGGAACAATTCCAGGCATTAGAAAAGAATGGCCCATCATCTTAAGCTCTGGTGTGAGGAAAAGCATTGGACCACAAGCCCAAATGGGCAGGAATGAACCACAAATGTGTCCAACTGGGAAAAGACAGGGAAACAAGTTTTGCCTATTTTTCAAAGTTACGGAATAGACCCTAATGAATGGTGTCCATACAGCTAGCCTGCAAAGAAAGTGCCTGCTCTCCATAAAGAATGCCTAGGCAGTAAAGGAGAAGTCATGCCTCCTGATGTTTCTGGTAGGCATGGGAGGGCACAGGCCTTGGCAGTGACTGCCAGTGACTGAGGATCCCTTAGTCCTCAACATGCGTAGGAGAGTGTTTCTGACCAGGGACAAACTGTGTCTCGATTGTTGCCAAGTGAAACCTTCTTGTGTTATGCCAGATCATAGGATCACATCTAGAAGTACTAGTCCCAATCCTACCTCAGCCTCACCAGCCTGAGCCTAGACCTAGTTCATGTCCTACTCAACCATCTAAGGCCCTCAGCTGGCCTGCTCCCTCATCATCTGAATGCCTCATCCCTTCTGCTGACACTCTAGCCCCGATGGCTGTAATGAGCTCCCTGTCATCTGGTTCCTGCTCTGTCTCACGTTGCTGGTAAATGTTAAGGATCACCATGAATTTTAATAGAGGACGTCTCAAATCTTCAACAAGAAACAACTGGTCCCAGAAATAGCTACTCTGGAAATCAGCTTCACCGAAACAATGGGAATTGTCTGGAAGGACACAGAGTGTTTTATGGTACCCAATGACTCTAGAAGAACTAGAACCTCCAAAGGAAGAAAAGAGTTCTGCTGTCTAGGTTCATGGTCCAAGTGCCTTCCTTTTTAGAATCTCCCTGTAGCTAACTTCTCTGGCTTTAGTAAACCTTAGCAGCCCCAGACCTGTTTCTACATGGCTTTTCAATTCTACCAACTAAAGGTTGTTGCCTAATCTTAGGTTCCTAAAACAGTAAATTTGTTGGGCTCAGTCTGGTAAAATCTAACATGACAACAAAAGAACAATCAAGTAGTACTTCTGGAAGATTCTTTAGCAATGTGGGAGAGATATCACTCCCCTCCGCCCGCCCCCAGTGCGGCAAAGAATGGTTTCTACTGTACCTTTTCTCCCAGGAAGCCTGAAGGATGAGTCATTAGAAAACTGTTTTCCATGGTGCTAAAATTTTATATATACTCTAAATTATTTTATTGGCATCATGCTTATTGGAAATCTTCTAAACCTATATTTCAAGATTCCCTGCCTTCCTAATCAGTATGCTGTGGGTATCTAAGCTTTCCTCTTATGACTCAGCCATGCTCATTATCACCATGTACTGTGCATGTTGCAGCGCAGAGAGCCTCGGATCCTTTGGAGGCTCACTGGGCTGTTTTCACCCACATAAAATGGGCATAAATGGTTATATTTGAGGTCATTTGTCTGTTATCATCAGCCTCCTGTTGCTTTCACTGCACCTATCTGAAAGCCCTTCTCCTCATGTTTAATTTATGACTGTTATGCTCCCTGTGGCTTTTCAAATTAAATCACACAGGCTATTAGTTGCAATCCATTAGTTTGCCAGAACAGGCATGCACTCAGGATCCTCAGTTAATGGAGGAAAATATAAAAACACACGAAATATGAAGATAGCTCATCATTCATAAAGCTAGTCCTCATAGTGAAGTAGAGCATTGTTCAAGGTGCACTTCCCAAGGCTTCTGACCCATTTAACCTGGCCCCTTTGGGGAGGCAGAACAGGAGACCATAGAGATGATGCAATGAAAGTAAACCCCTTCCAGCAGCTAGTGCTAGTCAAACATAGCCTACCATAACTGAACCATGCATTCTACCAGATTCAAATATACACATCAATAAGTGGGGTTGCTTATATTAATACAAATTTTGATCCAGTAGAGGTAGGTGGGGCCTGAGTATTTATTTGGTCAACAGACTCCAGGAGATGCCTGAGAGAGGTCATCACGGTAATAGTGATGTTGGGTGTGTGGGGCTGTGGCCTGGTACTCAGATCTTTGTAAGAAGATCCAGTGGAGACAGGCTGTGGTGGCCCATGGCTTAATCCCAGCACTTAGGAGGCAGAGGCAGGTGGGTCTCTGTAAGTTCGAGGCCAGCCTGGTCTACAGAGCAAGTTCCAGGACAGGCTCCAAAGCTACACAGAGAAACCTTGTCTTGAAAAACCAAAAATAAAGAAAGAGAGAAGATCCGGTAGAGATTCACAGACTAAGGAAGGATCTATGGAACACACAGATGCTATATGGACAGGCAGAACTATCAAGACAAGAGTGCCTTTTCTGACTACTGAGTCTTCTAACCCTCACAAGCCTCAGAAATAGTTGTGGGTCTTAGTAAGATCAAATGGGTCATCCGTGGGTAGGAATTCCATTCGGTCACTGGATGACTCAGAATGCAGGGTTGAGTGACACCCTGAGAAAGACCTATTGTTTCAAACTGAGCTAAATTGGGGGCCTGAGGATGGCTATCAGTCAAGGAGAGGGAGCTGGAACCTAATCTGCCACTGCATCAGGGCAAGAGACAGCCCTGGGAGGCAGATGTGCAAAGTTGGAGGACCCACCACCGAGACTTCCTTCTATCTCCCTTCCTATCTCTGTTTCTTCTCTTAGCCAATGGGAAGGACCATGATTTGTTGCTCTCTATACTTTATCTGGAGACACAACTATTTTCAGACCATGCCCCTAAAATTCTAGCCCTTCTATCTTCAAGCTCCTCTTCCATATTTGTTTGGCATATAATACAAAACATTCTGGATGTGTTCGATCCAAAGTTTAGGTAACTTTATTTAATAAAAATTGGACTTAAGAAATTGACAACCTACCTTAAAATTATGAATGAAACTCCACTGTTAAATGTTACAATGCAAAAGCAAATATATGCTAAATAATTTTTAAACTGATGTCTTATGAGCATAAACAAGAATATGTTATAAAAAATGGCATGAGTCAAAGTGTATTAAGGTTGAAATAGCCAACAGTATTAGGCCTAGTAATTTCCAATCTGAGAACTACAAAAATAGCAATCATAGACTATTTTTAGTATTTTTACTGGCAGGATTACTGTTTTTATATAAGATTTTATCAAATATGTATAAGGCCATATTGTAGACTAGGACAATGCTAGTCATCTGCCCATGATCAGAAGCCCATTCACATGCAAAAGTTGGGAGATCTCAGACCTAAACTGAGTATATTTTATATACAATCAACCCTGTAATTTAAAATAAGCTGAGATTTAGTAAGCTTATCAAAACAACTTTTAAAAAGGAGTTTGAATGAAGGTATTCTACATAGGGAGACAGTGTTTCTCCCAGAAACTGTATGTTATTAAATAAAACTTCAAGTACCAAGTGTGAGATAACCTACCTGGGGGTTATTGATCAAGGAAGCTCCAGAGGCTTCCAAAACAATACAGGCTATCACCATTTCTCTTGGCTGCCCATCAGAACTTGATGGTAACACCTTATTATTGAAGACACCCCATACTTTGCCCATAAAACATGGAGAAATAAACCCAGAGCCAAATGGAAGTATGCTTCTTGCTAGCTAGCTCTCATGATGACAAAAGGTGTTATGAAGACTACAAGGAGAGAAAAATTATTAATGCTTTTCCCCAGCTTACCCTGCACGCTGCAATAATGATAACATCCTGGCAAGATGTTATGAATATTATGAGGGTAATCTACCACTTCATGATTGGATTCAAGGCTCATTCCACAGGAGGAAATGCATGCCTTGGTACTGTAAACCTGGTTAAAAGATGGCAACCAAAGAGATCATAAGCACTAGCAGGGTAGAGAGGAACTTTTGTTGTTTTGTTAAATGGACATGTGCTCAAACTGTCTTCTACATACTTGTGTTTATACCCATAGATTATTATATGAGTTCTGTTCTCAACCTTCATCACAGAAGCTTTTCGTTGCAATGATGGTGTTTAATAGAGAGACTCATAACTGGTCAAAATATTGAGAATAAGTGATAATGTAGTGTTCAGCCCTAAATGGGTCATCTATACAACCCACTCCAATTCTTGACATCAAGGAAAAAGAGGCAGAAAGAATGGAAGAGCCAGGGGATGGAGAGATGTGTTACAAAAAGGTGTTTTCTGGATATGACATTGTCTTTGAACTCAACAATTCACTGCAACTGTGGTTACCTGCAGAAAATTTGCACAGAATTGGACCCCCCAGCATTTTATCATGGAAGGGAAAAGGCTAGTGAAGGACTATTGACAGGTGGCTGGGAGAGAGAGTTCAAGGGTGCAACCACTGTTAACTTGCCCGTGCTCCATTAAATAACCCCACACTCATGCTCATGAAAGCAACACTAATTAAACTCAGTGGGTCACCCATTCACAAGATACAAAAGGGGCAGGGCCTCATTGGGGGGAAGAAATGTTTCAGTGGTAGTAAAATCAGTGATCATTTAAGCTTCATTCCTAGACTCCTATATTGGCACAGTCTATAACCCATATTTATCACACCTTTAAAATCTGGGGCACCATTACAATGTGAAAGCATTGAGGACACAGATGAAATTGGTATATAATTCCTTAATGGACACAATGGGTTAGAATTATTTAAAATGCTAGGAATCACAAGAGAAAATTAATAAAGGAATTTGTTTGGAAAATGGCTGGAAGCCTTATCCAATTTAGTAGCATTCTTTCATGCACAGAGAACTGGTTTTCAGAGAGAAGGGAAGCATCCAAACTTAACACACCAGAGCACTGGAAACCACCTCTTCCTCACGGCAGTCACCTCATATGTGCTGCATCTTCTTTCACAACACAGAACATGCTTCATGGAGACTCACTCTACGCTGACTTTCCATCATATACATGCCATCTGTCTATTTCATTTGCACTTCATACAGATGCACTGAACCTGAATGCTGAGCTCCTAAATCCAGCTGTTCCCCATTTCCCTCACCTCATTAGCTTCCCTCAGACTCTCAGTAGAGAAATGTGAGTGTACAACCTGATTCATTTCTTTCCTCAAAACTTACGCTCAATCACTGACAAGTCCTGACATTTCTACACCCCAAACGCTTTCCATCCCACGGCTTTCTCTCCCCCATCACTCCTCCCTCAATAACTGAAGTACCAAGATGTCCTGTGCAGGAACCCATGGCAGCCTTCTACCTAATTTCTACTCATCTCCCTTTCCAGACCTTTAAAATGCACACCGGAAGATACAACTTTCCTAGCTTAGAAAGCATTTGGCTGCATCTCTTCCCATGGGTCTTCACAGTACTCTGACTACTGATGCTTGGAATCGAAGATTTCTTTGTTGTAGGTTCTATTCTGTGCTCACTGTTGGGTGTTGAGCAGTATCCCTGGTTTCTACCACGAGATATCAGTCACATCTTAATGTGCATAGTGGGAAATACAAAAAGACTCAGACCTCACTCCTGGTGGAGAGCTACAGCTTTATTTGCATGATGAATCTGTTTTCATGTTACAAATGTGAATCAGATGACTTTCAAATTTCCCAAGCTCATTCCACACTTCAATTTTCTCTCAAAATGTTTCTCTGAAGCCTTGCTACTCTGCATCTGCCCTACATTATCTGTCCACTTCAGTGGTCACAACCACGACCTACTGTTGGGGAAATACATTTTAGACCTGGCTCCAGGTCTATGTTTCAGTCAGGAAATTCCACAGGTACTCCAATCTGAAATAATATTTAGGCCAGACATGTTTTGAAATTTCAATGAGAACATCAAAAACTTGACATGCTGCTGTGCTGGCACCATAGTAGTAAGCATGCAAGAAAAGCAGGATTGTAAACCCATGAACACTAAATTGGATCTGTGACCTGGTTTCCTGAGATCATGCATGTAGTGTGTGGGTGGTTAGCCTAATAATAAAGGTCAGATGTGCAATGGGCCAGAACCATGCTGGGAAATATTAAAGCCAGCCTGGTGTGTAAAGTTTTCTCTTCCATTTCTTTAAAGGAAAAACAAAATCATGAAACAGGTCCAAAAAATTATACATAAAAACAAATGTTACATTTTAACAGAAGTGATGTGCAAACAAACTATCATATTTCCAGTAATAGCTCCAGGATGCTAATACTTTGAATGCTGTGGTGCCAAGGTGCCGAGTCTGCTTCAGGTCAGACCACCCATCTTGATTTTAAGAAAGGGTAGATTTAGGACCGTGCTCTGGAAACATGTACCCCTGCCAAGTGGATCTTATGTTCTCATTCTAGCATCTTTTGGCCTTATTACCAGGCTTTAGGAGATGTAATGAGGAGCAGGGTGTCCCAACATGATTGAAGCAGTCTATCCCAGATAAGGAAGCTCAGCAAGGCAATGACCATCACAGACTCTGAGGACACTGAGTGTCCTTAAAATTTAGCCTAAGCAGTAACACAAAGCATTTCCAGAAGAACTGGCTACATGATTTGTATAGACCTCCATGGTACTTCTAAGATACCATGGTCTAGTTCATCACCAGTGAGGATGTGATAGCAAAACTCAAATACATGTCCTTCTAAGCAAAGCCTCTGTTTTGCAGCCTATAAGAACTTCCTAGGAGAATTCTAATGCATCTTTCACCAACATTCTTTATGAAATTCAGCATTCTCACAACCTTTGTACAAGTACCACACAGCTAACGTTAAACACTTAACATGCCTTTGGTGAATTTCCAGATTTTTACAAAGCTACACTGTATACAATTTACAAACTATTGCTGAAAATGCTGCCTTATGTTATATGGAAGAAAATGGCTTTTATGGGGCTTAAATGACTGCCCAAGTTGACCCAGGCAGTTAAAGCACAAGCTAACACTAACAATCCAACTGTCTATCCCTGCTCAGCCAATTGTTCAGTCTAACTTATAGGTAGACATAATCTGGACTAGAATTTGAAAACAGCACTTAGATTCCCAAGCTGGGACTGTCCACATTTGAGAAAGGACTAGGAAATCTATGTTGGTGGACCAGATAGACAAAGAAAAGTGAGAAAATAGTTATAAGGATTAGAAGTCGAATTATAATCCCAGGGAAATGTCCTATAACAAGTGACAGTTGAGCCCCTGTAAAAATCATTTCAGAAAAAAAATGAGTTGGAGTGAAGCAGAACAGAATTTGAGGACAGGAAATTGTTTCTATTAGGTCTGTGTTTATTGAGGTCATTTGATCACCATTTATCTAGAGCCTACAAGCACAAAATTACATGCTGGGAATATTGAAATGATTAAAAACATTTCATATCAACACAATCACCACCCACCGAGAAAACAGATGAACAATAAATTCTTGGGCCTTAGTACCACTCTGTTTGAAGTACCAAGGAAGAACAAGAGAGAATATTCCACTCTGCCCAGGGTAAAGTTGCAATTAGGGCAAATTTTGACAGAGAAACTCAGTCACAATTTCTAATGCACCCTGTAGTGGTAAGTTGGCAAATACCTTGCCGAGTGTTTTATAGAAGGATGTCCAGTAGATTAGAAAAGTTCTTCAAAGGGGGAATAAAACCAACACTGTCTCCTTCCTTGATTCTTTTGTTCAAACTGCTTCATTCCGCCTCCGTACAGAAGCGAATTCTTACGTGATGGTGCCTTGGAAATAGAGCCTCATCTCTCACTAATGCTAGAGCTGTCGAGATGGAAAATGGAACTGATTACTTTCATATATGATCCCAAAGGAGTGATTTTTTTTTCAAAGCAGGAAAAACACGCTACATTCTTTCTAATCAATAGAAAAATACTGCCTAGCATAAAGCTGTTGCAAGGAAATAAAAGGCTGTCTTTCTGGTGTTTCTTTAATTTCTATTTAGTCAGTCGAATTTTATGAACAACATCTGGATATGACACATTTCCCTTCTACTTAAGCTAAATGTGGTGTCATTATTTCTTCTTGCTCTGCACCCAGAATATAGAGACTAGGGATCACATTAGAATTCATAGCATGATACAAGAAGTATATCAAACCCTTCTCCCTTATATCTGCTCCTCTCTCTAAGTGTTTGTTCTCCTTAATGTCCCAGACATCTTCATACAACCCTGAAAAACTGATGACTATTACAAGATTATCTTACAGATATGAACCATGGTTTGATTCAGGATTAGACACCAAATTAGTGCTTAAAGTGGACTTAAAACTCAGAAATACTTTTTCATACTAATTCATACTTTTCCTTTCATGTAAGTAGTTACCAAAAGCCAAGTAACAAATATATAATGCTTTGTGTGCTAGGTTGTCCCAGTCTGAGATTGCTAGACTTACCAAATAAAATTGACTGCAAATAAATACTGAATAATTTTTAGTATAAACATGTCTCATGTATATTGTTTATCTGAAACTCAAATAGTAGATTTCCTGTTTTACCTGCCAACTTATCTGCCATAGACACTTAAATCTGCCACTGCTATAAAATTAACCACAGACAATAATTAGCCAAGTGGTACTATATTCCAATAAATTTTTATTTACAAAATTATAGGCTGATATGCGTAGGGAGAGTCATGGTTGGCCAACATCTACTGCATGTCACTGGCTTAGTCTTTACCTAAGGGTGGCCTGCAGAAAGAAACCAAGCTACTATTATCTTCATATTTGATTCATAGACCATTTAACAAAGTAAACTTTTAATGTCACATCTTTCATAGATAATGTAAATGGCTCATTTCATCAAATTATAATAGCAAGCACTTTGGAGCTTCTCCAGTTCTAATTTGTCCATTCAGAAGGCTACAATGAATGACAGGGGGTATGTAACAGCCAGAAGAAAGAAGTCTACTGTTTGGAGGTAGCAAATCACTTGGATGCCACAAGAGGATTATTTTCATTAGTTTGTTGAAATGCTGAAATCTAAATGCTAAGTTTTTATAACTAGGATGCCCCTCATTCCAACAGTTGGAGGATTAAAAAACTAATAGGCAAATAGGAGAAAAGAGAGCATTGCTTTCTCAATTTCTTGCCTTCTGGGGACTCAGTCAGGTCAACTTTTGTTCTGTTCAGCCGCTTTATGGCTTCTAGTCTCAATGCAGAACCTGTGAACCCTAGTGAAGACGCTTCACAATGGCACCAGGAAATGTTACAGCCCAACAAGAAATACATTTCTGCCCAATTGTTAAAAAAGATTCAGCTAATATGACAGTTGTGGATGATTTTTTTGTAGCACATAAATCATAAGTTAGCCTTTTTCAACACTACAGAGCACACCAAATACAAAGCTGAGTACCTCAAAGGTGTAGAGTATGAACAGCATGAGGTAGACAGAGAATGTAGATGTATAAGCTACCATTGTTTTGGTACAGAAAAACTCAAGACTGTAGTCCAACTTCTTAAGGAAGCGGGTAAAGATAGGGTCATATTGTCTTAAAAACAGTAATATGGCACTGACACAATAAAGTAACTTCCCAGGACAAAAGCAAATGGAGAGCAATGTGGCATATACAACAGATGATATGATGGGGAGAAACTGAGAAAAGACAAACAGAATCAGAACCAATGCCGCTCTCTCAGCTAAAAGGACATTGGATGTTCATTAACAAAGAGTAATTTAAGATTTATATAGAGACTCAAGCGTAAAGCACCTTGACTTCTCCCTAGAGCATGTGTGAATCTTTATGTTTTCATTACAATATAAATTACCTCATCTTTAACTGTCCCTTTGAATGACTTTATCATGTCTCTATCAAATGACCTCCTTCATCTACATATTTTTATAAAATAGGTGCTGCTTTACATAAAAGTGGTCTATGGGGTCCCTGTATGACTAGTTCAGTTAACCTTGTAGTATCCTAAGAGCAACAAAATCAGACAAGCCCATTTAAAATTTAAAACATAATTCTGACTGGTTAAATCCACAGGACTATATAGATCTTTTCTTCAATCTTTTCTTCAATAGATCAATTCCCAATTTGACTTGGGAAATAGCAGAATACCATAAAGTTGCCCAACATATACTATGGATTTGGGGTATCATTTTTTACTTTCATTTTGTTTTTTTTTCTGTGCAAAAGATTCTCACATTTGCCCCACAAGCATCTAAGTGTTTTCCATATTTGCAGAGAGTTTCAGGATACATAAGGGGCACCTCCCACTGCAGAAGCAACGAGGAACCAATACTATCCCCAGCACACATTCTCTGAAGAGATGATTTCACCCCACCCTATCAGACCCTGCCAGGATTTGTGATAGTAAAGCACTGGTACAAAGACAGAGCAGGCCAGCAACTTAAGTATCCACAGTCCTCCAAAGAGATAAAGAGTTCATGTGTCACACATAAATGAATCCTCAATGTGTAGCTTGTTCTGGTCACTGTTTTGGGTCCAGGAATAGGAATAAGACCCAGTTGGCTCAGTGCAACAGAAGAGAAAGATTATTGCTCTTCCCAATTGGAGATTGAACCTATCTATCTTTCATTCATTCTATCATCTATCTATACCCTAGTGTTAGTCATATAGACCTTGACTTCTTCTTAGAGACTGTGTTCATGTGTTTATATTCTCATATACAACATAAGTTAGCTCATTTTAATTATGCCTCTAGATCAGCCACACACAATCACACACATTTCACAAAAGTTTTAGAACACACACACAAAAATAGTTATCTATTGCAGCATAATAGATTGTTCCTAAATTCAGACGTTCTAAAATTAGAACTGCCATTTCTTGAAGATCCTATGGACATGAAGATAAGGTAAGTCCAGCATGGCTGGACTCTTCTCTACCATATCTCATATCCGGAACATAAACTGGAAGACAACATGGCCAGAAGTTGAACTCTGCTGAAAGTTCATTCAGTCTAATTGCTAATGCTAGATGTCAGCTGTAACTGGGACCATTGGCTAGAATACCACATTTGGCTTCTCTAGGCAGCCTGGGTTTCCCCACACCCATGTGGTGTTTTGTTCTCATTCACATAGTGGCTGAGTTCTAACAGCAAGCATTTCCAAAGGTAAGTTTTTCACACCAATCACAAGGGACAGACACAACACCAAGTGACCTCTGAGAGAAGCAGAAGGATGACAGGATCTTGGTCTTGATTACACAGCTGCCTTGTGAGCCATCTAACCCAACTGCAAGTCTGACTGTCTACCCTCTACATGGGATAATATATTTAAACCAAGTTCAGTTTGATTTTCTGTTAGCTACCCAGAAAACCACATCAACACACAGCATTTCAACTGTCAATAGCAGGCTAATAAGAGAAAGCATTAGGAAAGAGGAGATGCTTAAAACGATACACATGCAGGGTAGGATAAGTGAGTGTACATGCTGTATCCAGATGGTTTATAACATGTCCCCAGACCTTTGCACAACTGATACCAGGGTACCAATTTTTTTACCTTAGAACCAAGCACATAGGCCCCCAACACCTAGCAAAATGGAAACAAAGACCTAGCCCATCTTCTAGGAAAGTCCCTGAGTAAAAAGTCCCTGAATGTACTAACTTTGCTTTTTGGCTTCTGTGGGTCCACTTCTTGCTAACTGAAGTATGCCAACCAAGATATGGTTCTTCAGCATAAAAGGCAAAAAGCCATAAAGCTTGGGGCTACATACTTTTGGAAAGTTCCCTGTGCAGTCACTGGCCAGCAATAAAGACTTTCTTTTCAGCTTTAAGAGAGTTTACGTGGTGGTCTCTGGTGGGCTTACCTCACAGCAGCCTGAATGTCCTCAATTCTATATATCCACTGATCTCCTTCCTTTTCACCTTATTTTTTAATGACACACACCTATATGATACAATTTAATTGTTACTGGAACAAGCAATCTACTGGTTGAGAGTGTTCATGGTGCCGTCATCATGCTTCACATCTGAAACATCTTTGCTCTGTTGTGCCCCAGAGCCTGGGTACATTGGTGTCATGTTGATGAGATCCTATCTGGATACTGAAGCCCTTAATTATTCAATTAGAGTTGCTAGAGATAAAATGCTGTACTCCTATTTCTATGGCACGTGCATATTTGAATTCTGATCCAGGTCGTCACGACGTAACCACACACAGATTATGATGTTGAGTATTTGTATTGTCAGTTAGCTTGCCCATATGTTTTTAAGGATAACAAACTTATACAAATAGTCTGGACTGATCCTAAAATTCTGTGATTTTCCAAGTAATAATTTAGAGGGAAATTGGATGTTTTCTATAATTTGAAATGAGCACCCAACTAAAGTATTAGGGTTTTTATGTTCTTTTATAGTCATACAAGTTCAAAATGCCATTTCAATTTTAGAAGTAATTTTGTAGATGATTGGATCATTATGTTCAGAGATGATGGGTTTCAGTACATTGGTTTTGTTTTTTGTTGTTCTTTTTAGTTTTTGAAAGTGTTTCACTGTAGACCTATGAGTCAGCATGTACCATATCATGGAGAATTCAAATTCAAAAGCCAGACTTCTAGGGCTTAAAGAAATAAATGACTTAAAGCAAGTTCTAAATCTTTAAGTTAACTAAGAAGCTGGCAAGATGAAAATCTTTTGCTTTTGTTACACTTTGTTATTAAATTATAATGATTTCCTAATAATGTGTTGCATCGCACCTTTTTAAAACAAAGAAAAACATGGAATATTCAGTAGATGATCAGGCTTATGAGTAATGAGCCACAAACCTGAAAGAAAAGACACCAGGTCAGCCTTCAAGGACAGGGTAGGAAAACTATCAAGAAACACCTTGACATCCAGAGAAAGGTAACCCAAAATTTAAATGGCATTGAAATGCTGTGAATGAAGCATCAAAAAAAGGGGGGAATTAGAAAACTAATTGCATCTAGGTACTATGATACCTAGGTCTTAGGAATCTAGACATTGGCATTCATAATTTAAAAAATATTAAAAAAAATGAGTGAGTAATAAATATCCTTGAAATAAAAGAGAGTGGAGTTTCAACAGCAGTCACTGAAGAAGAAGAACAGATTGGACCAATGTTCTTCAGCAAATTGTAAAAGGCTTTCTTTCTTTTTCTCTTCAAAGCAGGTATGTGTTCTAGTCAGCCCTGGGGCAAAGGTTGCCCTAGAAGATTCTGTTATTTTATCCCACATTGTGTGTTATAGTACATGTTCAGTTTTCCATGTCGGCGACTTCTTTCTCCCATTTTTCTTGGAAATGATTTTATCATCTACCCCTCTTTTTCTTTTTTTCTAGAAAGGAGAAATATAACCAGAAAATAATCTTAATGAATAAACATTCTGAATAAGATGTTTAGTGTTTCACAGGAATAAAACAGAACAAAAATTAAAATAATTTTAAAAAATTAGAACAAAAATATGTTTGTCAAACTCTCCAAATAAATGCTAGTCCAGTGAGATGTGTTATGAAAGAAATTAAGAAAGCAACAGCCTTTACACCAATTGTTAAGAGCTTAATAGAACTTTCTAGGGTTTGTAGAGGGATAACCTGCTCTTTTTGTATTGATGTGTTCTCAACCACAGTCTTTTGTTTTGTTATTTTATATTTTCTTGTATGTTATTCTCACTATGAACCACTTAAAAGAAAAAATTAGAAGTCAAGCAGAGTGTCTGTCACCAACCAAATGATACTTTTTACTTCAGAATTACTCTTAATTTAAGTTAGCTCTAAGTCCCCTGCCTGACAAAGCTTACCCCCCACTCCTTGGTACTTCCCACTTCTTCCTCCCAGCTTGTCCCAGCCAGGGACCATTCTGCTAGGCACATGTACTGTATCCCCCTCTCCTTCTGGCTCTCAGGACTTTGTTTACCCTGTACCCCAGTCCAGAAGTGCTTGGATTCTGAGGGGTCTTATCTTATTAACGGATTCATGGTTTCATGATATTACTGGAAGGTGGTGGAAATTAGGTGGTGAGATCCAAGTAAAGGAAGTAGGTCACTAGGGCATGCCCTGGAAGATGATGTGTCCTTGGACCCTTCCTGTCTCTCTGCTTTGCATCTTGGATGCTTTACTCCACCCCAGTCCAGCCACTGTGATGTTCTGTCCTCAATACAGTCCCATAACAGTGGAGCAAGCCAGTCATAGACCAAAATCATGAACCCAAATAAATCTTCCTTCATTTAAGTTGTTAATATCAAGTGTTTTTTCACAGTGATAAGAAACTGTCTAGCACAATTTTTATTACTTTAACTTTGGGTTTCCCTGGATGTTACTTTAACAACTTAAATATCTGACCCACAAAGTCATAAAGGTCAACTTCAAGTTAAATACTTCAACAACTCAATTTTCTCCTTATCTTTATGGTTCCTATCTTCTCCTTCTAAGTAAACATATAATGTTTAAGTAATATTTGATAATTGAGTTATATATTATGACATCCAGATGGTTAATTTTCATCCCAGACCCACATTAGTATGATATGTAACCATTACAAAATTATACCCAGCTGTGCTAACAACTGAGGAAGGAGAGGGAGAACTGAAGGCGAGCAGGAAGGATTTCTATCCACCCTCTACAATGAATCAGTTCAATGTTTAGTGAATGTGTCTCCCCATGGGGGATGATGTTCGTAATTCAATTTTTCCAACAAAATTAAGTGATCTCTCCTTTTTACCTAGTGCAGTTCTAATTAGTGCAGATCTAGTGAGTGTTCTGACACAGTTAACCTTCATTCTGTGACACATCTTTGAATTTTAAAATCCTAATTAGATAGTCTTAGCTTGATTAATTGACAAGGTTACTTAAAGCCATGTTAAGAAACATGCTCATAGCCTTTGTCTCTTTACAAAGGTTAAATTTTTTTTCATCACTATCCAAGTGCTTTCCTGAAAAAAAAAAGTGGACAGTCTCTTGGCTGGATCTCCCTTACGCCCATGTTGATGAAGAAACATAACTTCCAAGGGTATGACAAAATAGGTCTGGACCTACCTGCAAATGACAAAGAATTGTGGACTCATCAGCAAATGACAAAGATGATAAATGGGATTAAAGAGCTCAAAGCTGTTCTTTCTTGAGTAATTTGCTCAAGTTTTAGAAGGATTTGGATACAGTTCATTTACTAACAAAGTGATTAGTAGATGCCTGAAATATCAATGCCCCCTGCTTAACCTTCATCAAGGGTGAGAATTGTCTTCTTGTGTATCCCATCTCATCCATCTGCTCTGTTCTTCATCCCTGATCATAATGGATGGTGATAATTTACAGTAGATTTAATTGTTCATTAGATGATATCTATGTGCTCTTTTTATGTTCAGCCCTTGTTTAATTGATGCCCTGCTCTTCAATAAACTATAGGAATAAACCAATGCTTTCTTTTCTCATTCTCCTCACATTTTCCACACACATAATCTAACATTATAATTTATATAACATGTATGTTATAAAATATAATTTCTTATTTATCTATAATTACCATAGTAAGTGTCATACTCATAAAAGCAATAAAAACATTCTACAGAAATCTGAACTCAAAATAAATGAAAATACTGAGGGGCTGGATCCAGTAATTTGAAGCTGGTTCTAAATCTTTCATTATCACAGTCATGAAAAATTGGCACTCCTAAAATGCAGCATAAATAAAATCTTATAAAAACAATGTTATAGTATATTTTAACCTTCTACTGATCATTTACCATCATGCAAGAGAACACTACAGTATTGCTGTATTATGGTCTGATATCACAGAATTGTGGAATCTCGGCATTTGGGAGGGGTGCTGACTCTACTGTAGCTTTCTCATGCCAGGAAATGTAACTTCGCAGCTGGTTCATCAAAGATTCAAGACTAGATCTCAATTCTTTCTTCTCTAGCCCAATGCTCTTTGTACTTCCAACTGTTTTGTTTAGTTAGCAATATTCCAATCAGAGAAAGACCTAAATATGCCAGATTCAGTTCTGATTACAAATTCATCAGAAGAAGAAATAAATGAATGGGAAAAGTAGACTTGGGTCCTAATAGCCAAAAAATTAACATAATGTAAGGTATTACTGAGGCTATTCATCCTTGTTAAAAACATATATAGGTCCTTGGAAATCCAAGGAAATGTCAAGTCACCTACCTCTCTGTGAAAGAAGTGTGAGATAATTACTGAAAAATTATCAAGAACTATCGAGTTTTGTGAGTATCCCTCTGAAGACAAGGGCTTGCAGAAATAAATGAGGTAACAACTGCATAAATACCCTAAAGAGAAGAGATGATTGACAGCTCTTAGAGAAAGGAAAAGGGGCTACCCTGAAAATGATATGCAGCCTGATACGTAATGCCCCCTATGCTTTACTCTTAAAATAGAATCAAAGTAAGACCACAACGTACCTTCCCCCATTATATTCTCCCCATCCATATCCCAGAATACAGAAATTGGCTCGTCCTGGCCCAGTAGGCAGAAACTACTTGGTTTCTCCCTGAAAGGGAACTAATGTGTACTTCTCTCACCCATGTTCATGATTGCCACTCAAGAATCCAGTTTCCTCTACTAGCAATAGTGGAAAGAGTGCCTGAACTGGCCTACCCCGGAATCAGATTGGTGAATACCCTGACTGTCATCATAGAATCTTCATCCAGTAATTGATGGAAGCAGATGCAGAGATCCACAGCTAAGCACCAGGCCGAGCTCCGGGAGTCCAGTCGAGGAGAGGGAGGAAGGATTGTATGAGCAGGGGGTGGTCAAGATTATGATGGGCAAATCTACAGACAACGGAACCACACTCATGGGAACTCACAAACTATAGACCAACAGCTGTGGAGCCTGCATGGGACCGGGACTAGGCCCTCTGTATATGGGAGACAGTTGTGTAGCTGGATCTGCTTGGGGGCAGGGGGCTTGGCAGCGGGATCTATCCCTGGTGCATGAGCTGCCTTTTTGGAGCCCATTACCTGTGGTGGGATAAATTTGTGGGAAGGGGGGGGGCTTTGTCCTGCCTCAACTGAATGTACCAGGCTTTGCTGACTCCCCATGGGAGCCTTACCCTTTCAGAAGGTTGGGGGGAGGCTGTGGGGGAGCAGGGAGGAGGGATGAGAGGGGCGTCTGTGGTTTGTATGTAAAATGAATTTTAAAAAAATTCTTAAATAAAAAAATAAATAAATAAGAATCCAGTCTCCTTACTCTTCCGATCAAGGTCTTCTTATCATACTGGCTGGTGCTATGTGAGAACTAAATTATGCCATTTCCCCTCAACTATAACATCATGGAATTCAGACAAAGCAGAACCCTAGCACTTCTTGCTCTGTGTAATCTAGGGAGATACGAAATCTGTCAAGGTTGCTTTTGAAGAAAAGGCAGTTACATAAATCAACGTGTAAAGTATAAAGCCAACCTTTCTCCCTTGCTCTCTCCTCTACAACCCTTCTACTCTTTTGTTCAAAACTCCCTCTATTCTTTCTCTACTTTCTCCCAACCCATCCTTCTCCTTCCCTTTTTTCTTATCTTTTAATCCCTTTGGATTACAGCAGCTCAGTCTATAATTGCAGATGAGCCATTTTACAACTGTTACAGTCAGAGACAGGACAGTAAACACAATGATTGACTCCAGCACTGGATTATCGGGTTCACAGTGGGAAATGCAATCTTAAGGCTGTAAATAGAGAGGACAATTTCTTTTTTTTTTTTTCGAGACAGGGTTTCTCTGTGTAGTTTTGGTGCCTTTCCTGGATCTCGCTCTGTAGACCAGGCTGGCCTCGAACTCACAAAGATCCACCTGGCTCTGCCTCCCAAGTGCTGGGATTAAAGGTGTGCACCACCACCGCCCGGCGAGAGGACAATTTCTTATAGGAATGTATTAGATTAATCAGTGTCCCTCCTCATCTTCTCTCTCCTCTCTCTGTTTCACCTTCTAGCTCAGATTTATCAAGAAAAGCATCATCTGCTCTGGTGGACTAAATGTCTCCTAATCACGGTGGTTGACTACTGTATTTCTGGAGACCTTGTACCTGTAGTTTTAAAAAACTGTCCACCTGGGAGACATTTTAAGACAAAATTTGCAGCCAAACAAAGGAGAGAAGATGCATGAACAACCATCCACTTAGTTGGCCATGCAAAACACTATAGCAGCAGTGAATAGGAGATTTGTCTAAGATGTCTCATAGCATCTTCTATGAGACATTCTAGAAGTCAAAGGAAAACTTCTGAGCTTAATGAAATGAAGTCTCCACCTGTGGTAGATATCTATCATACAGGTGAAGAGGTGAGTGGTGGGAAAAAGTCTTCTAAACCCCCTCGGATATTCTATGTTAACCTTTAGCCCCCTCTCCCACACAGAAGACAGCCCTGACATTCATGCTCAGACAAGAAGCAAGGATCAGAAACACAAGTGTTAGCTTGAGACAGACAGGTTAAAACCAACTTCTTCCCCAGTTACAGCATAGAGAAGGTGGGCAACTTGATTGACATTCTGGTCCTCCAGTTGCCTAATTCATAAAATAGTAAAGAACCACCTTGTCTGCACTTTGTGAGGTACCAAACCTACGGAACATAGCACATGATAAATTATAGTGGTAGTCAATAGATCACAACAATTAATGATATTAATTGGTAAGATGAAATGAACAGAGCACTTGTTTTACATAAACTGAGGCATAACTGAAGTATAACAATGAAGAAATGAAGCAGTTTTCTCACATATGGCAATAGGGACCTGTATCAGTATTCTAGTATGTCCAAAATATATATAGCCTTCAGTCTCTCTCTCTCTTTCTCTCTCTCTCTCTCTCTCTCTCTCTCTCTCTCTCTCTCTCTCTCTCTCTCTCACACACACACACACACACACACACACCACTTTCATGTTGAATTAGGTACCAAATCTTCCATCAACAGAACTTGCAGCAGGCAATGCCACTATTAAGCTGCAAAAAGAGCATGTCTAAAGAGCATGCCAGCAACCTGCTCTCCCACCAGTGGTATTTTCCAGACTTTCCCTCTGTGACTGATTTCTAAGACACAATGAAGGTAACCCAAGTTTCTAAAACTCAGCTTTGTAAAGAACTGAACTCAAAGGATACCTGTCACATTCCTCTTCTGCCTCCCTGGAAGCCTCCCTCTGTGGATCCTGATCCCACTGCCCTGTGACATGATAGTGATACAATCTGGAAATGATATAGTCTAGGGGTCCTGGTTGGGTTCATTTTCTCTGACAGCTAAAGAATTAAAAGATAAGAAAAATATGAAGCATAACAGGTATCAGCAGAGAAATCTCACACACCCCAGACAGACTTAGCAGTTAAGAAAGGCATTTATTGGGAGAGAGGAAACACATGCATGTGTGTCTGAGGTGTTCGATCTTTCTAGCTAAGTGGTCCATCTCTTCTTACATGCTCTCTACTTTGAGCATTAAAACTCTTAATGTATTATCCTTGTTATTGTAGGCTCCTCGTCTAGGAACATACATCCTTGTCATGGCTGGTTCTACTACCTACTCGTCTCTTCAAATTGCAGGGATGCGTGTTTTGTTTTAGAGTTTGGGGATATTGGTTTGTTTTCTGTATTCAAGAGTGTTTTGTCTCTTTTGCCTTTGAGCATACTCTGTCACTTTTATTTCAGTCATGGCAATCAAAATAAGAGCTTTGTGCATGCTAGGTAAGTGATCTACCACTCACCTTCAGCCCTAGCTCTTGAGGTTTTGAGACACTATCTTGCTAGGTAGATTGGGCTGTCCTCAAACTCTCAATTCACACTTTTCTTGATAGCCATATATGATGTACTTCATAAAAGACACCTTTATACATACAGCTATAACAATATGGTTGTAAAGCATGAGAGAAGAACCAGTCTGAAGTTCAATAATTCAACCTCAGTCACTGTGAGCCTGCATCTCTGGATAGTACATATGCTTCTTGGTCTTTCTACTGCAGAGAACAGGATAGTGACAACCAGCTGGAGCTGTCTATTAGTTCTGTCCTTCTAAAACTCCATCAGATTGAAGTCTGTAAATACACCCTCCCTGGGAAGCAAACAACAACCCTACCCAACCATGACACTTATGCACCACCACAACAACCAGCATGGCACAGTAAACCTAAGGATGCAGTAGTGGCACACATACCTTGGAGGTAACCAACAACTTTCTAGTAGACTTAAGATCTACTCAAAAAGAAAACCATGCCTGGTACTAGAAGCCTTGCCAGCTACCAAGGGCTAGTGAAGTCATGGATCTCAGAGGAGAACCTATAACCAATAGATTACTAAACCAACATAATTCCTAACTACAACCTAAATAGTTGTCTTTATACCCAGAGATGTGTTGTCTACCCCCCTCATCCAAGAAACTTCTCATTGCAATAGAGACTAGTACAGAAAACTACAACCAATCAAAATGCAGAATTAGGGAGCCCAGTTACAAAGGATACATCTGTAAAACAACTCCCACAACAAAGGCTCTGGGAACACTGTGGAAGAGAAGGAAAAAATTGTAACAACCAGAGGATCAGTGAGTTTGATGTGAGATTATATCTCCTAGTAATGTCAGAAGCTACACCCACAAAGTCTCACCAACATCACTGCCCAAACCTGAGCTGAACAGGACAATAGCCATGTTAAAGTGAACCAGAGGAAGCCTGGGAGGCCAGACAACTAAGGAATGCAGAACAGCATTGGTCATCCCTGAATATAATACATATAAATAACATTATAAAGATTGAGCAGGGCGTATTTATATATTTTGAAATATATGTATATATACATATTTATATATATGTAATAATAATTAATGAAACAAAAGGCCATGACTTTGAAAGAGAGCAAGAGGGGGCATATTGGAGGGTTTGGAAGGAGAAAAGTGGAGGGGGAAATAATGAATTATAATCTCAAACAATAAAAGAAATAATTTTAAAAATATCCTTCTTAGACAAGCTTGTTAAGAAAGCAGAATGCTCTAACATATTTCAAATGTTCCTCCTCACTCCCTACCCACAACTGCTGATGCTAGAAGCAAGAGGGTGTGTTTTCCTCTGACCTTCTGTGACACCCCAGGCTGAGCTTCTAACAACTCCAATCACCTCCTCTTCCTGCATCAGCCTTGCTTCCTAGGCAGTTCCTCCCTAGGAGTTTCTACGCAGGAAAACTATGACACTGTAGACTGGTATCTCTCCAGACCTGAAGGCAGTGACTTTCCCCGTGTCCTGATGTCTCCCCCAAATGCAAGGAGAGTTGGTTTTCAATATTTCTTTTACTTAGCAGCTGGGACAAAGTGACAACAAATACAGAACCAGAAACTAAAGTCCAACACAGAATTTTTAATTTAATTTTATTGTCTTTCCAGAATATATTAAGTATAGATAAAAAAAATTGATTCATCTAGAAAAATACATTAAAAGCAGCCTTGACAGTAAGCTTCTGGAGGCTAAAGGTAAGGAATTATTAAGCCCAATACATCTCATAAAAATAGTCTGCTACCCCTCCAAATAAACACTGGATGCTCAAAAACTGTGATTCTGCTCGCATTAGGACTCTGAATTCTAGATCAGGAAACTCAATTATAATAGGTAGTTTAAGTAATTAATTAACCATGAAAAGTTATTGACTTCTTCCAAGCAATCAATTAAATCAACAACTGGTTAAACCCAATGAACATGTAACTCTGCTGAAATATTCCATACACTAGGTTCAAAATGAGAAAACACAAGAGAAACAAACCACAAATGCTCATAGGGCAGATGTAAAGGCTTTTGAAATTTAATGTTGTTGAGACATCTAAAGTACAATGAGACTGTATTTGTCTGTTTGTGCTGTTGTAACAAAATTGCACAGACTCAGTGGTTTATCAAGAAGATTTGAGGCTAGGAGTGTGGCTCAGTACATAGAGTGCTTGCTAGCAGACACAAAGCACGAGGTTTAGTCCCCAGCATAGTATAAACTAGTCATGGTTGTGCGTGCTTGTAATCCTAGCACGCAGAAGAAGCAAGAGGGTCAGTAGTTCAAGACCACACTCAGCTACAAGGTGTTTGAGGCCAGGCTACAGAATATAGCAGATATCTCCTGATATTTGCATTCTTTCCCCCGCAAAAAGAACAGGAATTTAAATATCACATTTCCAGAGTCTGGCGAGTCTGAGATCAAATCCCTAAGCTTGGTTGTCTGGTGGGGGTGAGGGGCCTGCCCTCTGCTTCCAAGACAGCACCATATGGCTAGGTGGTCCAGAGGAAAGGACTTGTGCTTTGTCCTCACATGGAGGAAGACAGAAGGCGAGGAAGCTACCGCTGCATGCGGCCTCTCTGTTGAGAGCCTTAATCCCAGTCACGTGGAAGCAGTCCTCCAAGTCTTATCAGTCTTAAAGACCCTTAGGATGCCTCTAAGATTGTCATCCTGTTCACTGCATTTCCACACATGAACTGCAGAGGGGACACAGTCAAGTCACAGCGTGCTCGTCTTGCTAACTCAGTCAGCTCATGGATCTGGAGAGAACCTATGTGTAGGCTGAGGCTAACCATTCAGACAGCTGTAGAAGCAGGCATGCCCACCCTAATGAAGCACAATAGAACTCCTGGTTGTGAGTGGGCACCCAAAAAGATGAAAGTCATATGCTGTCCAATGCCAGACATGGAATGTCTAACAATAGAAACAAGTCCTGACAATCCAAACCAAAGAATATTCAGAATTACTTAAAGGTACACATTTTTCAGGCTCCTAGGGGAATTTTGTCTCCTGCTTTCTATACCATGAACTCTGTCTCTAAGTCACAGGGAAGGTGAGACCAGGCTGCTTCTGTCTGTGAAAATAGGAGTTGGCAACTTGGAGGAGACATATTCAGAAACCTCTAGTATATAAATGTCAAATCAAATTAGACTCATATTTCCCCCTTAGTTAAACTATAATTCAATGAGAGCTTTATTATGCAAATTCCCTGGAAAGTCCCAGTCTCTATTGCTCTGCCAAATACTCGGCATGCGACAATGGCAATCACATTGTTCCAATAAGAAAATGCTCTATCATGAAGACAGGACCCGGAACTGATATAAAATTTTAATGCGTTCATCTCGCCTGATACAGTGGTATCTTCAGAGAATACACAGTAAATAAAGCTCAGAAGGGCTGCTGTTCTGTGCCAAGTTCACCGACCTGAGCTTAAGTTAACAGCATTTGTCTCTCAAGTACGTCTCCAGCTCTATAGTTCCCTGAGCTTATTTCATTGCCTTTGAACAAAGGGTGTACTTTATGTTTGCCTCTTTTTTCCATACAAATATGGCCATATGTATAGTCTTTCAAGATTAACTACCAGTTTCAGGGTGAGCAATTGGATGTGTGTTCCACATTTATCAAAATATCTTGATTAATGGAATAAGGTGAGGCACTAAAGATTGCTTGTTCACCACACAAATGACTTAGGGGATTAATGCTTAAGCACCCTTACACAATCAATAAAGGAGCTGAGCAATTTTCCAGAAGCTTAGGGACACTTTGAAAAAACTTCAGACCTCTAACTACCCATGAAATACACTCATTAACTTCACGAAGTTGCAGAAAAGCTCACTAATATTCCGTAAGCATGGCATTTATTCTAATCTCCACTTTTGGTAAGCGCTGTTCGGATAATACCTAGATGACAGGACAGCTCAGAGTCTTTGTTTCCAGCAAGCATTATAAAAGAGTCCCTTTGAATTACATAACTGCAAATCCAAAATAGTTTCCTAGCCGACTACTATCTACTTAAAAGAACTTAAGCCTAGTCCAGATGATGAAATTCTTCCTCCTGAGTTATAAGGAAAAACCACGTCAAATTTCTGCTGCCGTTTCCTGTGACGATCCCGACATACATGAAACAGTCAAGGATCCTATGAGCACCATATCACAAGCCATTCCTGGACCATAACAGGTTGAGAACATCTCCCTGATCCTCGGAGCATCTTTGGGTGGTAGAGATTCAGACGTCATGTACTCTCACCAGACCCCTAACTGCATGGCACATTCTCCAAAAACCCTAATAAAGAAACATCCAAACCATGCTAGAGAGTTCCTATGGTGACATATGGGCCATTTGTACCACCACTGGGCTTCCAGGAGTCTTCACATTCACCAATGGTCTTTCTTATTTTGCATCCATTACCAAGGAAATGCCAAAATCTACTACAAGTCTATAGTAACCTGTGTTTTCCTACTCCTGTATACTTTTCCTGGGTCATGGGGTTCATGATCTTGCCTTCCTTCATTCTCTGGAACTCAAGCTCAGCATTTGTAGTTCCAGGTTCCAACCTCAGGCCCAGCTTGCTTATTTACTATTTAGGTAGATTCTCTCGACCACCCCTATGCAAAATCACAGTCATAACTTTATTTGCTCCATAACTCGACACAGGAATGGAAGTGCTATATGAAGTGCTCTACCTACCTCCTGCCAAATTCATTGTCATCCTGCTCTGACCAGACATCCCTCCAAGAGACAGACCTACCACAGGACAGGGAGAGCTGACACCAAAACTTCCCTAAAACCCATGCCCCCCTTCCACAATCAGAGATCAAATAAAACAAGATATGCTTATAAAAGATGAAATCTGAGTTTCACAAGAAGACAAGGTTGGGGGCTCCTGTGGACAAGCAAAATTTTTCTAAGCCTGCTCATTATGTTAAAAGCTGAGGCCCAAGGAAAAGAAGGGATGAAGGAGGCTGAGAGCCAAAGGCAGTCTTGTTGAAGGCAAACCTCCACCTTGGTCCTGAGTACTTCACTCATGCTGCTCTGGAATTGCTTCTTCCATAACTCCATCGTCATTGGTCATTATGTCATCAGTCGCTCTTTGGTCATTACGTTCAATGCTTCAGACTCTGATCAGCTGTCCACACCAGCCAGAGGCACCAACTTCCCCTCCTAAGTGTGTTTCTCATTCTTCTTTCTAGCTCTACTACTTCCTTGGTCTAGCTCCACACCCTTTCACATGTTCCTCCCTGTAATTTTCTACAATACAAAGCTGACCATGTCTTGTCCCACTACTCCTTACTTGTGGTTGCCTGTGGTCATATGCATGCCATCTAAACTCTTCCACGGAGCCGAACAAGGACTCCCTGACTCAATGATCTCACACAGCCTGTGTCTCACCATTTCCTTTCATCTGCGTTTCCTGCAGCCTCCAGGATGGCGCTTTGCCCTTGTGTCTTTGAAATCACCATCCCATTCCCTCAGCCTAGAATGACCTTTGCTCAATCCCCACTCCCGATTTGAACATTTCATATTTATTCTCCAAAACAACCTACAGATCATCTGCCCTGAGAAATTTGTTCTAAATCTCCCGATGCTAAGGAAGGCCAAGGGTTCTTTTTCATAGCCTCTCTCTCTCTCTCTCTCTCTCTCTCTCTCTCTCTCTCTCTCTCTCTCTCTCTCTCTCTCTCATATTACCACATTGATCATGAATGACTATTTGCTTCTGTCTGTAAGCCTCTTGGATGGAAGGCATGACTTATGCCTCTCTAAACCCTTGGCACCTGCTAAAGAGACTGGCACATAACCACAATAGTAAAAATGTGTGTTAAGTAGATGCCTGCAGGAATTTTTAAAAGATAGGACATAGCAAGCAAACAAATACAGATGGGTTCATAACCAGGGCAAAGCAGAGTGGAAAAAAAAAGTAAAGAGCCCCAAGGCAAAAATGTAGTTGAGGAGAAACAGGTTAAAATAAGTTGTAAGAGTTAATGGGACAAGCATAAGACAAGACCAAGCATTCATAACTAATATTGTCTCTGTGTCATGATTTGGGAGCTGGTTGGTGGCCCAGAGAAAGCCTGTTCCACTCTCCATCAGAGCATATGTTCATGACTTTTAGTGTTTCTGGAAGATGTTATTGAATGCTGCACATTTTTAAATCTACAGATCAGGCCGGTGAGGTGGCGAGGTGGGTCAGCAGGTAAATGTGTTCACTGTACTAATTCTAATGACCAGAGTTCAAGCCCTGGAATCTATGGTGGGCAGAGAGGGCTGACTCCCAAAAGTACAAGTGTCTTTTCCACGGACTTGTTTGTAGAAGGCAGTTGGAGGTAACTTAGGTGGCCATCAGTAGGCCAATCACTAAGTATATGTGGTATATGTTCACCACAGTGTTCTATGAGACTGGCAAAAACAGTGAACTAAATGCTAATATAAGCAATTGTATGTATTCCAAAAGTTCAATGTTGGGTGAAAAAAGAAAAAGAAACAGCAAAATAGATAGCCTGAGCTCAGGTCAAATACGTATACACATTACATATTTTAAAATATACTAAGAACACAAATACACTGGAAACAGTTACCTATAGAAATAGCTATTGAGAACCATGGGAGATAAAGCAATGGAAAAACTATTTCAGAATTCTTGCTAGATAGCTGACATGGCTCTAAGCACTTTACATTGGCTGATTAAATTCTCTCAACGGTGCTAGGAGACAAACGCTGTTAGCATTCCTTTGCCGCAGCTAAAGAACTGGAGCACAGAGTGGTTACATAATTTGCTCAAGGTCACACAGAAAGCAACAGAGGCAGAAATAAGTCCTAGACAAACTGGAAAGGGAGTCTGTGCTGTCGCCTGAGGGACTTCTGGGCAAGAGTTCAGATGCTGGGATATGAGGGATATAATCCTCTGTCTCTGTGTTCTCCAAAGGAATCAATGAGATGTCTGTGTGTTATCAAGTGCAGATCTCTGGGGAAGGCTGGCTGCATTTAAGGTCTCCACTTCTTCTCACCAGCAGGTCAGCTCTTATGAAAAATGTTTTCATTTCCACGCAGCACAGAGCATTTGAGGTGTGTAAACACTGTTTGAACAATGGTTACAATCTCAGCAGAAGCTTATGATCTTACATTTTGTGTTCCGTTTATTCGAGAATCAAGGGCATGATCTTTAGCTGTGTGCAGCCTTGTATATGAGACTACAATGGCCCCTAGAGATTGGATCTTATAAAAGCAAATTAAAAGACATCTTGTAACGGCCTGTTCTTAGGATATGAGAGAGAGAGAATGGCCAATGAAATGATCCTTAAGTTCCCTCCCTTGGGGATACTGCAATCAACGGAAGCCATGGTAGACAAAGTGACCAAGAAGGGACAAGGCAGTCACCAGGAGCTGCTGCTCATGAGAATGCACGTGTTGGTTGGTAAATGCTGTTTGAAGAAATGAATTCGAGAAAAGAATTAGTGAATTGGAGGAAGGTGGGAGGAAGAAGAGGGAAAGGTGAGAAGATGAGGAAAGGAGGCCACCAGAGAGAGAACAATGGGAACAGAGGAAAGAAAGGGGCTGGGAAGGGGAGATCAAAAAGCAAAGGAGAGGAAGATAAAAGAGAGAAGGAACTGAGACTTTAAAAAGAGAGCAAGCATTGATTTGACCACATACAGGAAACACGCATGCCTTTCAAGGTAGTTGGAGACTCTTCAGATCTATTCCTCCAAGAACCACACCAAAGTATAAGTTAGGTGCTGCAATCTCTCTCTCTCTCTCTCTCTCTCTCTCTCTCTCTCTCTCTCTCTCTCTCTCTCTCCTTCTTTCTCTCTCATTTATTTACATTATATTAATAGTCAGTTCTTCTCAGTGAACTTAAAGGGTTACCAGATGCCTGCCTCCATTAGTCAGATGTACTCTGGTTATTCACTGTGAGATACCCAGGCCATTCCCCTGTTTGCTTCTGCATCGACTCCATATCTATTACCTGTTGTCCCATGTACACACAGGCCATATTTCACAGGGGCCTGCCAATCAGAGCCTTCATATATTTTCCTGCCAAGCTTCTGGATAGGTTTATCAATAAGTCAGAGGGACAATGGAGAAGCAGGAGAAGCCGGAGTTCCCTCCCTCTTTCCCTCAACAGAGGTGCCATCCCCAACACCGGCTCTACTTCTTCCATCATCTCAGCTCCCAAAAGATGCTTCCAACCTGGTGTCCCCAGCCCCTGATAGCTGGTTCCAGAATTTCTCGCTCAGCACTTCCTAAGTCATTCGCCCTGTTTACAGTTCCTGTCTTCTATGTAAATAGATCCCCATAGTCAATTCCCTCCACTGAACTTCAGGTACCACACAGCTTTTCTACCCAGACCTTGTCTAATACATACAGCCTTTCTCTTCTGTTACAACTTCTGCAGTAAGCAGAGTAAAGTCCATCTTATTTACCTCCTAATCCCAGGAAGATAGGAATATGGTATCTTCCACGGGAAAATGAACTTGACAGGCATGGGTAAGGTAAATGTCCCTAGATGAGGAGATTGTCCTGGGTTATCCACAGGGCCCAGTGCAATCAGAAGGCTCCTTATAAGTGAATGGGGAGATAGGAAATATGGAGTCAGAGACAGAGCTCTGATGGTGGAGCAGAGGTCAAAGTGGCATGATTGCTGGGAGACCAGCCAATATAAGTAGCTCTATAAACCAGCAATATCAATGGGAAAGAGTCTCCCCTAGAGTCTCCAAGACCTCTCAAAACAGTGCTTTTTGTTCAAGAAATCCATATGAGACTTCTGACCTCCCGAATTACAAGATAACAGGTCTACATTTGATGTAGCAGCAATAAGAAGTTAACATATCCGGAAGAAAAAAGTCATCTAGGAAGTGCATACCAATTTAGGGTCAGGGATAGCAAACTTGTTCAGAAAACAGCACAGTACAGATAAAAGAAAAAGAAATCTGCCTTGTTTCCAAGGATGGAGATCTATAAAGGTATCCACCCATCTCCAGGTAATACCACAGACAGACAATAAGGAAGAATGGCCAATCACACATGACTGGTGAGACAAAAAGTCACAGGCAGTAAAAAAAAAAATACAGGTTGAGGATAACAGTAACAAGTAGAGAGACGTATTCAAATGTGGTCTCCGGCACTGATAAGCTGTGTTTATAGTCTGAATTGTTTCATTATTTTTCCAGAAAATGGAAAGAAAACATACATGTTCAACACTGCACATGAAAAGGCCTTTGGAATTGTACTTGCCTCCCCCTAACTTAAAACAGGCCAGCTTTTAGGTCCAAGCAGAAATAGCCAAGACTCAAGCCGCTGCTCTTTGTAAATGATTAGTTGAAGATTTATAATGCACAGGATATAATCACTCCCCAAATTAATGCCATAGACTAAAGGCATCAGGTAACTGATCTACAGACTAAAAATAAGCTGACAGCAGGGAACATAATTGCTTATTTATACAAATGGTCTATGCACTCAGGCATTCTGTGTAAATAGATCGTTACAGCCATTTCCAAGACATTATAATCCATTAGGTAAATTAGACATGCTTTACAATCCTAATGATACAATCACAGAAGCAAATATCTCCAGAAACATCTATCCAATTCCACTCTCAGATAACCCTGGCTCTGCATGAGGGCGTTCAGCTGAGAAAACTATGAAGCAATTCTGTTTTGAGAAGAAATCAACGCAGAATCTCAAGCTGGTACCTCATTTCTGTTGCAGAACAATAAATAAGGTGTTCTGCAGGAGCAAACCTGCACTTAAACTCACTACACTGTGACTTTTTTAATAACAACCTTCAGACTATTCTCTGCGCACTCATCATCGATCACTATTCTTTTCTTCTGAACGCCCAGGGTAGGTCTCATTTCTCCTTCCTGCAACCATAGCGACCGGTTGCCTCGGGCTGACCATCCCCAGGCTTTCTCCTGTCCATTGGTGTCTCTTCACTGGATTATTCTCATCATCTCCTACTCATATCCTTGGTGTTAGCTTCTTTTCCTTCATTCATTTAATACTTGGCAGAAGAATCTACCTCTCTTCAGCAACACGAGTAAAATCTGCTTTGTGTCTTCACATTTGTTAATAGATATTGTTTCACTTACTTACTGGAAAAATCCGAAAGCATTAAATCAGTCCCCTGACCCTGAGTTTCTTGGTTTTGTCTTGAATGCATTGCTCTAGGCCAGTTCTTAAAAGCACACCTTTTCATTCTCAAAAGTGTCTCACGTTTGGACAATAATTGTGTTCTTTAAATACCAGGTAAAGCTGAGTGCGACTGGCTAAAAGTGCTTTTCCCAGGGCGACAGGCACCTCTCTGGCCACAGTCAACTAGAAACCCAGGATTCCAGGAAATCTGAAGGACCAATCAACCATCCTACCCTTACTAAGCTTTTACAGGTCTGGAATACTGCCCTTTGGAATCACCGAGCCATTGGGCTAGAGGAGAACTCCCGATCCTAAGCACCGCCACAGTTCTGCTGGTAAGGGAACTAACTGGGCTTTGACTTGCCGATGACTGAGGCAGACACAGTCCTTATTGTGTTCTGATTCTTGACCCTGGGCGTTTTCCAGTTGCCAGAGCCATACCATCAGGAGGCTGCGAGTGTGGAAGCTTCTTTTTGTTATAATATTAAGAATAATTTCTGCATTGAGCATTGCATTCCTCCAAACCCAACAGCTGTGGACTGTTCAGGGTTAGGGGTGCAATCTGTTCTTGGGAAGCGCTGAAGCTCAATGACTCAGAGAGAAATCACACTCACAGCCTCGACTTCATTAGCACCACCTGTGCACTTGAGAAAGGCAACATAAGTGCATTTTAAATAAAACACTCAACCAGAGCCTCAGACCCAGCTGTTCAAGCGAGATTATAAATGGATCTCTAGCTTCTATCACGCTCAGCTTTCTTCTGTAGTCCACAGGCTCTGAGCAGGACCTGGCTCTTCGCCCTTCATTTTCTCCTCTTTCATCCTTCCTCCCTTGCATTTTCCCACTGGGAACTGGGAAGATAGGTACCAAGCCTTGCTGTGGTATGTCTTTCTGTATGCGGTGAATATGTGTTGCTCTGATTGGTTGATAAATAAAGCTGCATTGACCTATGGCAGGGCAGGATGGAGCCAGGTGGGAAGTCCAAGCAGATACATGGGGAGAAAAAAGGAGAGGGGAGAAGATGCCAGCCTGCTGTCTTAAGGAGCAACATGCCAGCAGATTGGTAACACCACAGCCATGTGGCAAAACACAGATTAATAAAAATGGGTTAAGATGAAAGAGCTAGCTAGCAAGAAGCCTGCCATATGCCATACAATTGGTAATTAATATTAAGCTTCTGAATGATTATTTTATAAGTGGCTGAGGGACCGGAGGAACGTGTGACCATGGGGCAGGCGGGACCTGAGAAAACTTACGGCTACAAAGCCTGAGTTTCCCCGTCATTCCTTCCAATTGGAAGGGTGGTAAACAAATCAGTCACCTTAAACGAATTTTTTTCAATGGATTTCTGCTGTGAAGCGTTGCTGCTTAACAGCTGCCTCTGACGTTTAGGAAAGGATTGTAAGTAAGAAGTAAGTGGGATGGTCAGTTTGGTCCATCAGCCTGGCTGGGCTCTCTTGACCCCAACTGTTCAACCTGACATTAAATCAAATGTGCCTCTAAGGCGGTGGTTCTCAACTGTGGATCATGACCCCTTTAGCAAACCTTTATCTCCAAAAATATTTACATTAGGACTCATTGCAGTAGCAATTACAGTTAAAAAGGAGCGATGAAAATAATGTTATGGTTGGGGGTCGCCACAACATGAGGAACTGTATTAAAGGGCCACGGCAATAGGAAGGTTGAGAATCACTGCTCTAAAGTTATTTGGCAACTGGGATGATGAAAATCTGTAATAGCTGCTTTCAGTCAGGGAGATCATCTGGGCACCTTCATGAAAACTGTTCAGTAGCCCTGAGCACCGAGGCTTCCCTGAAGGAATTCTGCCTGGGGCACACAGCTTCAGATCACATCCTAGTCTTCCTTTGGATTTTTCAACTTGCCCTACGTATGCCCACAACCACATAAGCCAAGTGTTTGTAATAAAACTCTCACTGTGTAACTCCCACTGATACGTTTCTTTGGTTGAAAGGTGGTTCTCAACCTTCCTAATGCTGTGACCCTTTAATACATTTCCTCATCTTGTGGCGACCCCAACCAGAAAATGATTTTCATTGTTACTTCACAGCTATAATTTTGCTAATGTTATGAATCGTAATGTAAGTATCTGATATGCAAGATGGTATTTTCATTGTTACAAATTGACCCAAAGGGGTCATGACCCACATGTTGAGAACCACTGGATTTATACTAGGGTTTAACGATTAAACCCTAATATAATGCCTTCAGGAGAACCTTGGCATTTATCCCCGCTTGGTGTAGAATTATACAGCAGAAAATAATGAGATATGTTTCTATTTGACACGTGTTTCAGGCCTAGCCAGGTCCAGGCCTTCTAAACTGTGCCCACCAATACTGAGACTGAGCCCCACACCACATCATATAGATTAAAAATCTGGAGATGTGGCCTGGGTATGGCTATTATTCATAAGCTTCCAGATGGCTCTCACAGGAGCCAAAGTTGGAACACATTGAATTGGACTGATCAGTTACAGTTGTAACTTCCATGTCGGCTGAAATCACCCTGCCCTAGATAATCTGAATAAGGTTATCTGGCAACCCAGTCACCATTTGTGAATGCTGTCACCAAGACTCCTACAAAACTTTAAGAGCAATTGTGGTCTTGTGGTAAGATTTCCAGATTTAGCAAAGGAACATATGGGACATCTAATTAAATTTGAAAAAGTAGTTAAGCAGAGGAAATTTGAAATTTATGAGGAAATGTTGAGTATAGAACATTTAGGACATTCTGACAGATTTAACACATGCTTCAAGACAAAATGATGAAATACAAAAGCATGCTCTGTGTACGTAGGATGCTGTCAATCTAGTCCGTGGACATCCTCAGTGCAAACTATTCCTTAACTGAGTTGGTTTTATCTACTTCTAATCCTGCATGTTCTTGCAGGGGCCTATATACGTGGACTTAAAGATATATCTCTCCTGTCCTAAGTCTACAAAAACAGTAGATTTTTATTTTTTGAGCAGGGTTTCTCTGTGTAGTTTTGGTGCCTGTCCTGGATCTCACTCTGTAGACCAGGATGGCCTTGAACTCACAGAGATCCGCCTGGCTAAGCAATAGTTTTTTTTTAATGAGAGTGACTGAATTCCTGAGGAGACTGAGGAAGAAAGAAATGTCGTTGTAGCAGCATCAGCTACAGATCAGTAGGAAACACCTTGTTGAACATGGCAGTATTGTTTCACTGGCATGGAGGTCTTTCTCTTTACTCTTCTTCCCTAAATTCGAGCTCCCATTCCTTCCCCCATGCAGAATAGATGGTTGAGTAATGCTCCAGTTCCCATCTCACCTTCTGCCCAAAATGCAACTAGAAAATGCCCTGAGCAGAACCAAGCCCCTAATGGTGAGGGGTGGGGTTCTCCAGCCCCTGGAAAGAATCTACACCCAGGTCAGTGGTCACCCTAGGCCTTTCTATGTTAACAAATGCCAACTTTGAAGTCCTCTGAGTTTGGACCACCTCTGTTTCTGGACTTCCAGTTTTTCATACAAGATGATAGCTGCTTTTGTTTTATTGGCCTTGAGTGGGCCAGTTGGAAGTAGAGAAACTCATTTCCTAGAACTGCACAGTCCATTAACCTGAGCTGGTAGCTAGAATGCACAATGCTAATAACTGCATCTCTTAGTTTATGGAGCTTCCCAGCTTAGGCTGATCATTGTAATTATCAGGTCCTGTTAAAAGTACAGTATCTTATCCTCACCTCACACCTAGAAAATCAAATCCATGAAAGAGATTATTTCTACAATTAACCAAGTTTAGAAAACACTGCTCTACACCCTAGATGGCCCTGTTAAAATGCAAATGCGACATTTCCAACAAAGCAAAATGAACAAGAACTGTTTCCACTGAGGAGTTGAAATGGAGATGTGCTTTGTGGTTCACCTTAAATCTCCAAGCACAATTAATTCTCACCTGAAAGACGGGCCTGCTAGGATGATCTCTCAGGGATCTTCCAGTTCCGGGATATCATGACTCTGTACAACACTGACTCATCAGAATCTTGGGAATTTTAAGAGGCCAATGAGTGAGAAGCAAAGTAAAGCCTTGTTGGAAAGGATGCTTTCAGTTGGGAGGTCTTGGTTTTGTGGAAACGACAGGTAGTAGGGGTAGGAAGTAGTGCCTAAAGACTGATGAGGATCTTCAGTGACATTGGATGACTGTATTTTGGACCATCCCCTTTATCTTTTTATGTGAAAACTGTTAGAGTTAGGTGTGGTCATACACACTTATAAACTCAACATGGGGAAGGAAGTGTAGGGCGGGAGAATGTCTAGTTTGAGGGCACATGGACTATTTTAAACATCTCTCAAAGACAATTTAGGAGGCTTGTGAACAAATGAAAAAAGTACAACCTACAACCATCAGTTTAAATCATATTTGCCATATTGTTCAAAATAATTTTTTAACTGTGATTTGTGGTGACAATTTTTTTGGTTATATTCAATGAAGAAAAGAGATGCCTTACTTAAGTCTCTCCCAAGACCTTTAGCTAAATGCTGTAACGGGGGGAGGTCCAGGGCACAATGGAGCACACAAGAGAAGCACTAAAATTTATTTAGGTCAGAAAGAACCTTATAAAGCAGTGGCTTTTAGGCTAAGACAAAAAATGTGGGTCCCAGCAGTGCCTCTCAAAGTGTCAACAATCCAGCTGGAGCACTGAGGCCTTCTTACAAAGATGTCTATGAATTCCCACCTTTCAGATTGTCATGTGTTTGTTTATATATGCCCTCAAATATGACATGGTGATGTGTCAACCTCGGGTACCTCCAAATGTAACCTTATTTGGAAATAGGGTCTTACTGGATATCCCTCAAAGGCTGGGGTTATGTTGGCACAGAGCGTCAGCTTCCTGAGAGCTAAGGAAAAGGATGATCTCTCCCTGTCACCTTCAGAGAGAGCACAGCCTTGCTGACACCTGATCTAAAAACCAAGGCAATCCCTTCCTGTAGTTTAAGACACTCAGTTTGGGGCACTGTTTCAGTGGCCCTGGTAAGCTGATATTCCAACTACGTCAATCTCTTTGAAGCCAGATCTTTTCCAGGTGTGCCAAACAAACAATAATTCCAGACACTGAATTCAGAAGTAGATAGGAGACTCTAGTGTCTCCCTTGGTATTAGCCAAAAGTCTAACAAGCCATAAGTCTAGTATCTTCTATTCAGCTAAATATTGAAGATATTTGCAAAGCTGTAAAGTAGTGCCCCTCATCTCCAACTTATTTTATCATACCAAATGTAGTCATGTCATAAAATATGCTGTCATTGTGATTAAACTCAATTATATCAATGATTATATTTTTAAATGTCTTACTTATTTATAGATATAACTTCTACCAAACAGAATTTTAGTTTAGAGGGGGTTGTTTGTTTTGTTTTTGCACTAAAAAGTTTAAGAATTTCCAGAATGGAGTAGGACAAGGAAAGAAAGCGGGAAAGGCTACCCAAGACAGAGGAAAGTCGCAGATAAATGGGAAGTGCAAGGTTCGTGTGAACAGAACACAGAGTAGAAGAAGGCAGAAATGAGAAATAGAGCCAGATCTACAAGGACCTTGTACCAAGTGTTAAGGCGTTTAATTTTCAGTAAAAGTTACACACAATCGAGTAGCAAGGCTTGGGGAAAGAAGGTCTCAACCCAGTAAAAGCGATGCAGTGAGATGGGGGGAAGAAAAATGAAACAAAAAACTTGCCTAAAATGAAGGAGCTGAGAAAACACAGAACAGCAGCAATGGGGAAGGAGAATGGGTGAGCAGAGAGATGTTACTGATTGAATCAGAAGCACGTATTGGTTATTACCTGTGGAAGAGAAGGAAAGAAATCCTCCTCAGAATACAGTTTGAGATCTGATCAGTTGAATGGTTGGTGGAACCATCTATCAAGAAGACAACAAGAATAGAGAGGGTCCAATTTAGAGAAGGAAAGGTAAGGAGTTGGATTTTGGAATAGCATCACTAGAGCACTTGGAAAACAGCCAAAAAAAGTTCACTGTGTGCAGATCATGTGTGGGCCTGGAGATCAAGAGATAGGTGTGTGCTGGACACATGTTATATAGGAAATGTTCACATAGAAATTAAAGCTAATTCACGGGTTGGCAAAAATTACACACAGAGAATATGAGGAATATAAAGTATAGGAAGACCTCAGATGCAACCACTAGGCCATTATCATTGAGAAAAGGCAGGAAAAAAACAGGATCCCAAGGAAGAAGTGATCACAGAAATACAAGAGTTAGCAGATGTAATTTTCATAGGAGCCCAGAAAAGAAAAAATTCTGACCAGAAAGAAGCATTCAGCAAAGTCAGTCAGTGGGTTGGGTAATATTCTTATATTCACCTTAATATCTAAGAAAGAAGTGGTTTACCTCAACGGTGGAAATTTCAGTTAACAGCTTTCACTCAAATACGTGTTTGCACACATGAACAGCTCACTTAAATGCAAGCTCAGATGTTTTCTGGGAAGAACCTTAATTCTGACCCTGTCCTTAAGCAATTTTAAAGGAAGAAAGAAGGATGCATGTCTGAACTACTGAGAGAACAGCAGGTATATCCTAAGGGCAAAAGATGGCAACTCACGTCAGAGGTGGGTGTGGTGGTTTGAATGAGATTGGCCCCCAAAGACTCATATCTTTGAATATTTGTTTCCCAGTTGGACTGTTTAGGGAAGATTAGGAGGCACAGCCTTGTAGGAGAAGGTGTGGCCTTGTAGGAGGAGGTGTGGCCTTGTAGGAGGGGGTGTGGCCTTGCTGGAGAAGGTGTGGCCTTATTGGAGGAATGTGTCACTAGGGGTGGGCTTTGAGGTTTCAAAAGTCCACACCAGGCCCAGCCTCACTCTTTCTCCCTCTGCCTGATGCCTGTGGATCAGGATATAGACTCCTACTAACGGCCACTGCTATGTGCCCGGCCTGCCTGCCTGTTGCCACACTCTCAGCCATGATGATGGTTATGGACTAGCCCTCTGAAACTGTAAGCAAGCCCCTAATTAATTGCTTTTTTTTTTTTATAAGTTGCTTTGGTCATGGTGTCTCTTCACAGCAAGAAAACAGTAACTAAGACAGGGGGTAGAGTCCATTTGTGAGGACATTTCAGCAGAGTCCATCGCGGTCCAATCCAGCAGTGACACAGATACTGGACACAGGACACCCCTGAGCACTTAAAGTTCGTGTGAGGCTCGTTAAATTGGGGTGTGCTGCATGTTGGAGAATATACACAGGGCTTGGGAAAAAAAACAGTTTGAAAAAAGGCCCCCAAGTAGCTTTTATATTGATTATATACTAAAATGAAAATACAGTCAGCATAGGCTGGTGCTCAGACCAAGCCTCTTGTCTCCCTGTCTTGTCTCCACACTGTCAGGGCGCTTGCCATGCTAGGTTTTTCTTGTTTGGTTTTGTTTGTTTGGTATAATTGTCCCCACTGGTATTTGGAGCAGCATGCGTCTTTATTCTCATCCAGAGAGGTGAAAACTGTGACATCTACATCTTTTTCAAAGGCAAATTAAACTCTCTACAGTTACCCTCCAAACTCTCTTTGTGTCTCATCAGCTGGATTTGGCTTACACATGCATCCTGGAATCAATTTCTGATTACACTTGGGTCACCAATTGGCTTCCCTTTTCCAGGACTGAACATAGAGTCTGGCATCTCCTGAAGCCCCTGGGCTGCTAGAGTGCAAGATGGATGCCTTGCAAAACTTAAGCAGAATTCTGTTAGGAAGGAAGATAATAGGGAATTCTGCTGGGCAGGCAACTCACAGTATAAACTGTTTAAGTCCAAACAAGGGGTCAACAGGGGGAAAACTTAAAAACACAAATTGGAGGTCATATTTCCAACCAAATTTTCAGTCCTAAGCCACAGTCCCTGAACCTCCCATCAGCCCCAGATTCCCTGGTTTGGGCTCAGGGAAAATCATCTAATTTTAAGTGACCAAAGTAATAGGTCACTATGAAGACTAAAGCATTATGAAAACAGATTTTATTTCAAAGCTTAATGCCAGGGGCAAACAGGATCTGCCGTTGACACTACCTGACCTCCGCTGCCCCTACTTATTTGCACGAATGGCAGAGGGTCCAAGCATGCTTCTTCAGCTCCTCACTCCTCTAGGAGACATGCTTGGTCTGTCTTTCGGGACCATCTCTGCCTTGTCCTCCCCCTCACTCTTCAAGCCACAGCAGGGAGAGTGTTCTTGTATGACTGTCGTTCGGGCTCCCTTGACACAGATGAGCCATGATTTAAGAGGAAAGAGAGTTTGAAGTCTCAGGGTTTTGTTTCTGACTAAACAGGAGACAAAGATGTCCTTCAACTGCTGTATGGTTGTCACAAAAAGAGCCTGGGTTTGGAAACCCTTGGCAGGCACGGCATATTCTAATTCCCCCACATGACTCCTTCTGTAGCGGCCCAAAAGGTCAAGACACACAGAAGGAGCTGGAACTCCACAAAATTGTCTCTTCATTGAGCACAATGAAACACAGTGAGAGCACAGAGGCCGAGCGCGTAATTAAATGAAACAAATCATGCTGACACGGCGGCAATCGACCCGTGAAATTTTCTACTTGAAGGAGCGCTTCAAGACAATCTGGCCCTCTGTAGTGGGCAAATAGTGGCCCACACCCAAGTTCTTTACATCTTAATCTTCAGAACCTATGAATACGGTGAGAGGACCTTCACACATGCTAGCAAAGTAAGGAAACTGAGCTGAGAGATTATCCTGGGATCATCCGTGTAGGCTCTCCACACAGAGGGCCACCCACAGCTCCCTGCTCAGGGGTACAACCATCCACAGCTGTATCCCTGCATTTACATGCCACATCCTTCTTAGAGTTCTTGCGACTGCTTATTCTTACATATCGGGCACTGTGATGTTTTCCAAATGAGGGAGACTTTGGTTTCCTAGAATTTGGGATCCAGAAGGGGGATTTTTCTTTTTAGATTGGCTCCTGATATTACATAGATAATATAATAATATAAGTGTAATGCAATGAACTTATTATTTATAAATATGTCATTATTATGGGATAATATATGAGTTTATGCCTTCCTTCTAGGTGAAAGGTATTTGATAAAAGCTTCCATGTATTAATAATCTGTGAGCAGTGTTATTGGAGATGAGGAAGGGAAAAGACAGCATCTACCCTTAAAATTATCAGCATCTTGTTAGGGAAGTGGTTCACAAACACTATCCTGAAAGTCTTCTAAAGAGAGAGGGAGGAGGAAAAGGTGTGGAGTCAGGTGGTTGGAAAGGTAGGGAGAATCTGGGAGGAGTTGGCTGAGGAGAAACTATTATCAGAATATCGTATATGAAAAAAATCCAATTTAAAAACAGAAGAATAGACTTAAGTTAGAGAACAATACATATCCTGACACTTTGGCAGTTAAATACTATAAAAAAAAAATAAGGAGACACAAACATCTCAGTGTGTGGCAGGTACTAGGAAGGGAGTCATTATAAAATGAGGTGATTGGGTATATTAGCATACTATAGCTGATAGATTACCTTAAACACAAAATAATTTATTCCATTACAGTTTTGCAGGTCAAAACTCTCAAGGCAAGGTGTTGGCAGAGCTATATTCCTTCTGGCTGCTCTAGAGAAGAATGTATTTCTTAGAAAAAACAATCATTTCTAGCTTCTATGGCTTCTTACATTATTTTCCTTTCGTGGTCCATTTCAGCCAGCTGTTGGATCACAGACTTCTACTTGCATCCATCATCTGCAGCATCTCTAGTCCTCTATATTAACCACCAGGGGTGAGTACCCAGCCCCGGCCTGGCCAGGGCCCTCCCCCGAGGATTCTGTCAAAGGACTGAGAGCTTCTTGGTGCTGACTGTAAGGGTGTGACAGGGGCTGACTTCCTGTTTGGCAAGCAGAAGCTGCCAGCCAGAGATCAAGTCTTTGAGGGAAGCAGAGGAGAATGGAAGACTCCAGGCAGATTCAAACCCTCATGGGTCCTAGGAGGTACCTTGGTTTGTATAGCCTATCTTTAGGTTCAGCGAATTAGACTACTAATTCTCTCCTTAATTTTACCTGTTTGTCTTCATCTACGTTTTGCCTCAGGGTTCCTCCCCTCCTCTCCCCTCCCTTCCACTCCTCTCTCTCTCTCTCTCTCTCTCTCTCTCTCTCTCTCTCTCTCATCTAGATTCCTCCTACTACTCATTCTCTCTGCCCGAAGTCCCGCCTATCCCTCTACTTCTAGCTATTGGCCATTCAGCTTTTTATTAGACCAATCAGATGTCTTAGTCAAGCAAGGTAAATCAACAACACATCTTTACATAATTAAACAAATGCAACATAAACAAATGCAACATACCTTTACATAGTTAAAGCAATATTCCACAACATAAACAAATGTAACACACCTTTACATAGTTAAAGTAATATTCCACAACACTTACTCCTGCTGTCTCTTGACTGAACTTCCCGACCCCCTGGCTATGAGGTTGCAGAGTGACTTTGTCCACATGTTTTTGGTGCCCCCACTGCCACAGAATGTAGAGGGAAGCAGCCACCTGCAAGAAATCAGCAGAGGTGGCAAATACTTCCTAAGATATTGGGGCTTTTGTTAAGAGACTCGAAGGACTATCCATCAGAAAATTTCCCCTTTGCAATTTTACAAGTTTTTATTGCTTTTTGATAGGATGGTGTAAGGCAGATAAAATGTTCAGCCCAAACATTCATACAGAGGTTCAAAGCGCAGGACGGGGGACAGCATTTCTTGAAAAGATTTTGGTTTGGTCAGCCAATGAGTCACTTATTTGGGCAGGAACAACAAAGTTCTCAACCTTGAACATCTTTGGTTTCCTGTAACCCCTCTCAATGGGCCTGAGCAAGTAAGGAACTAACCCAGAACATTCCTAAGGGTCCATCACATGCAAGGTGCTATGTTAACCTCTATTGGCTCTCAGCAACTCATTAGGCAGAACCTTGACCCTCAGACAGCCAGGAATGATAAGAGTAAATGACATTTACTGAGACCTTACCAAGGGCTGACTCTTGTGGCTAGTATCTAATTTAAAAACAAAAGTAACCAGAATAGCACAGGAATTATTATTATCCCTACTTTATAACTGAAGAAACAAAGAAAAATGCTATCTTGCTTAAGGATACAAAGTAGAGATTAAAATTGGCATTGGAATCCTAAGGTTCTGTTTCCAGTGGAATTGGCTGACTGACTAGTAGTGAATTCTGTTTATAGGGAGTAACCTATATAGACACAGATACAGATTATGTAGATAAATGCAGAGGGGAGAAAAAGAGAACACAAATATGGAAATGTTAAGGATGTTAAGGGAAATCAGGGCTCACTGAATGGTACTTGCACCTTTTATAAGTTTGAATTATTTCCAAACAAATCATTTAATAAAATGTATTCCTATCTTGGGGCATACTTCATTGTTAAATATAAGCTGAGTATCATTAACACCTGTGCCAATTTGATGGAAGATGGTTATTATAATTGACAGTTCTTTGTCAAGCTTTTGTTTTTGTTTTCCTTGGCATTCACAATTTTACTTTTAGTCATTTGTCAGCTTGTGACTTCTTCCATTTTTTTTCTAGAGGGTGGTAAAGTGGATGGGGTGTTACCTCACCCAGGACCCTCTTCAGGGCCAGAGGGTCATCTCATAGCTGCTAAGGATGCTAGCTGCACATAGCTCATAACTGTGTCCTTCACTGGGAATTCCCTCCACTGTCTTAACAACTGTTACACTCCTCACAGGGAGACAGCCCATGGCCCGTGGCTGAATAATTGCTAACACTAAACCTGCTTCCCCCAGCCTGAGTTATGAAACTTGGAAATTCCATCCCAATTTGCAGTAAAACTGGACAAGATTTCAGTTAGAACCACCCTCTGCCTCACCATTTTAACTTCTAACCAGGTGTCTTTCCATAGAGAACTCATAGTAAATCTTCCACACACAACACATCTCAGAATCTATTTCCTAGGGGACACTGTCATACATGGTGTGGTGGTATTGTGTTCCCCAAAATATTGTGTACCTTAATAAACTTATCTGGGGTCAGAGAACAGAAAAGCCACAAGATACTTAGGCTAGAAAATGTTAGCACACGCCTTTAATGCTAGCATTCCAGAGACAGAAATCCCTCTAGATCTCTGTAAGTTCAAGGCTGCATTGGAAATAGCCAGGCATGGTGACTCATGCCTTTAATCCCAGAAAGCAGCCTTTAATCCCAAGGAGTGGTGGTAGAAAGCAGAAAGGTTTATAAGGCGTGAGGACCAGAAACTAGAGGCATTTGGCTGGTTAAGCATTTGCCTGGTTAAGCATTTGGCTGGTTAAGCATTCAGGCTTCTAGCAGCAGTTCAGCTGAGAGCCATTGGGATGAGGACACAGAAGCTTCCAGTCTGAGGAAACAGGACCAACTGAGGAATTGGCAAGGTGAGATAGCTGTGGCTTGTTCTGTCTCTCTGATCATCCAGTGTTCACCCCAATAACTGGCTTCAGGTTTGATTTTATTAATAAGAACTTTTAAGACTCATGCTACAACATGGTTCTTCTTTGGCTTGACATACGTTGTCAAGCTAACAGCTACATTTCTTATCACTAAAATGTGGAAGTCTTTAAAAACATTGTTTTCAGAAAAGTCAAGCTGCGCACTGTTAACACACTGCTCTTTTCAGTAAGGTCTCTTCTATTACTCATGCCTGATTCTCGCATCCTTTTCAAAATCTTTTCTGTATGTCTTCTTGAGTCTCGTGGTTTAATTCTGAAGGGGATGAGCTCCGGCACCCAGAACCTGTGAGTGTTCAGACCTCAGTGCATCACTCATCATCAAATCGCCCAGTCTGTAGACATCAGTAGTCTGATTGACCAAGGGAGATATTAACTTCTATCCCATAAAATTATTTATAGAAGGTGACTAAATCAATTAATATAATGATTTCTAATACTCAGTACATACTTAGTATATAGATTAATTTGAAAGAGAGCAAGGGAGGTACATGGGAAGGCTTGCAAGAAGGAAAAAGAAGGTGGAAATGATGCAATTATATGATAATGTCAAAAAATTTAAAAGAATGCTTACCTGATAAATAGAATATGAAAGATTATAAATTAGCTACTAGAGTGTAGATAGTTTACGACTGACACTTCTGTAGCAGCATTATCTCATTCAAATCTCATTCCAACCAAAATGTGTTAGTGTGCATAAATATAGAACTATAGATAATTGAAGGTAGAGTTGTAGTATATTAAGTTTTTCTATGTATGAGCTTCAACAATAAATAAATGGGTGTGGCATTATCTTTAATTATGTTTAAAGTGCCTATTATCCTATAATTCAACTTTGTTTGATTATAGGTTATCTGATCACAGATTTAGACTGTATGTTGACTTAGTAATACCTTGAGTATTTCCATGTTTCTTCTAGAAAAGAAAAAGTTGAATACAGTGCCAGGGACTATGAACTTGAAGATTAAGTTTTTTTGTAAGAGAAACTAAAATAACAAAGTATAAGTAAAGCACTATTTAAAATATGCAGACTTTTTTTTTACAACTAATGTCTCTTGCAGTGTTTCAAAAATAATTTACACAGTTCATGTTCTAGGGATGCCTTTACATCAGAAATCCATGGGACACAGAAAGGTTAAACACTGATATAACTGCTCTAAATTTCAGTTTTATGAATTTCATTTTGTGAGATTGAGAAAAAACGGCATTTTCCACATTTATGGGGAAAATGTGTTCCTTTAGAACAATTCAGTACTTGATGTCATTGGCTGAAACTCATAATAATAAACTCAGAGTCACCAAATTGATGTGTTGGTGTCACATGAAGGAAAAAAAATCAAAGCATTTTTCCTTTGCTGTCATTTAACCAAGAGCAAGCCCAAATTTGAATTCTCTGCTTCATGCCCCCTATGTCTTCCATCCACCTATTTGTCTGTTGTAGGAGTCTGAATCTGCGTCTGCCTAAAGGCCATCATGTCAATCTGCGTGCGTGTGTGTGTGTGTGTGTGTGTGTGTGTGTGTGTGTGTGTTTCTGAGTGTGTGTGTGTATATGTGTGTGTGCGTGTGTGTGTTTCTGAGTGTGTCTGCGTCTGTGCAGATTTCTCCCTAACAAAGGGCTTTGAACCATACTTACTGAGCAGCACAAAAAGCATCACATGGGGGAAGCAATGAGGAATACTTGACAGACGTCTTTAACAGAGATTTAGAAAGAATTAAGACAGTAACTACAATTGACCCCAACTGACCCAGATAACAGACAGTATTACAAATGTCATTACTGATGGCGCATTCGACATGTACGATCGATATTCACTTTATAAGATGGCTTTCAGGTTATATTTGCTATTGTCAGCCAGTGACTATCATAGCACTTATTCTTTACTCTAGGTTGGGGCATGGAAGAGTTCATAAATTAGAGCTTTGCAATATCTTACGTTGTAAAGGTTAATTACATTGGAAACCCAAGGCAAGTGAGGTGAGGTTTGTTCTTACGTTGTTCTCTTAAAGGTGGGTTAAACAAGCAGGGTGAGTACCCAGTAGGATAGCAGTCTTAAGTGACCCTGGGGTGTATTATTAACTCTGGCTGTAAAGTCCAGCAAATGTTCAGTCTCTTAGAATGTAAGAGATATTTTCAGCATAATATTGTATCACCACACTTGAGAAACTTTTACTCACAGAACCACATTTATATCCAATCTAAATTTGGTTCTAAAAGCCCCTGTTTAATATCATTTCACACAGTCAAAGCAAGGCATTTCTAATGACAGTTCTAATGTCATTTCAAGCCATTATCACTACTAGAAGAAAGATTTCTAAACACCATTTCTTATTGTGCAAATACTAGGGGGTCTCAGGCAAGTGACTTCACCTCTCCCCATTTTCCTGATCCATGCCATGTGGATAACAGGGACCTACCTCACAGAGAGCTTGTGAGGAAAAGTGTAGCACATACGCATATGAGGTTCTCAGAACCAGAACTAGAACATAAGAAGATCAATGTGAGTGTTACCCATTGTAACTTTAATATTATCATAATAGTCATCATCGCTATTATTAAATCTAAGCCTATTACATGGACCTTATATATTCAAAATTAAATCATGTGCTTATACTACATGACAGTCCAGTTTTTATGTGGTAGTGAGTTCTGACAATTACACTTGCTTTTATTCTTTCTTTTTATAATATTTTGAAAATCTCATACAATGTATTTTAATGATGGTCATGTCCCCCTACTCCTCCCAGAACCACTCCCCCTCCCTACCCACCCAACCTTATGCTCTCTCTCTTTTTAAACCCACCAAGTCCAGCATGTATACTTGTTTTTTGCCTTCTTGACAGCATGATCAGAACTGACTATGAGACTTCAAAGGCCAAATAAAGTCTTCTAATTCTTCCTGTTCAAGAACAAAGAAAATATTTAATTCTTTTTATTCTTAATTGGTGACATTTGTTTGGTTCCTAATGGGAGAAGTATAGAGTGACTTAAAAATAGAGTTCATTTTAGAGCCTTCCAAATTCCTGGAGGGCAAACTGAAGTTCTGGGCCTAATGAGACCAAACTTCAGAATAATTACCAGAGCTAGTCATAGGATGCTACATTTGAAAAACATTTGTTTTCTAAATATAAGATGCATAGTCTTTTAGATCTTTTAATTTTTTCCATGTAAAAGGAACACATAAATGAACATAAATAATACCAAAGTCAACACAGCTTTAAGAATCAATATTCTCTTCAGTTAGCGACAGTAACTCTAACATTAAAAACACTTGAGGGCAAGGAGTCAGAACCTCCAACAGGGCCTTGTCATTGGGTGGTAAACAAGAACTCTGGAAAAGATTGATGGGAAAGAAGAGGTGAGTAGATTACAATTACAATTAATATACAATTACAAGCAACTTATAGTCATGTCAGCCTGTCCCCAGACAGAAGCTGAGATACGAGCATCCCTGGCCCTGCTCCTGCCTGCTCTAACAGGTCCAACATGAGACCTGGGAAAGCTGGCTTCAGCTTTCCTTTCTAGATCTCCATCTTTCCAAGGCTTATTCACCTCTTCCCCACCCCGCACATGCCGCCTTTCAAAACCTCCTCCCGGCAAAATTCAAATGGAGCTCCTATCATCATATGTATTTTTAATGTATTCGAATGTCCTCCAAGCTTCCAGTAGAATCGGGGCTACCAAGGACTGCAAGGGTCAGGGAGCATTCAAGGGAAGCAGAGTTTCAGTTAGACAGGAATTGGCTCAGGGGATCTAGTGTGTGACACGCTCACTAGTTAATAATGCATTGTATGCATGCCTGAAAATTGCTAAGAGGTTGATTTTCTCTGTCCTGCCACAAATAACTGAGATGTACATAAGGTAATACACATGCTAACGAGCTTGATTCAGCCACTCTGCAATGCAGAGACATTTCAAATGTTTGTCCCGTATACCATAAACATAAACCATTTTATTTGCCAATTAAAAAGTGGTTCGTTTTCAATCAGCCCTTTAAAAATTCCAAACAAGCTTTCCTCTGGGCAGTACAGAGGATATTTGATTGCCTTTCTAAGTCTTTTCTTCCTAGTTTCTAGATTTTTTTAAATCTCTTTGCAAAGTACTTATAAACTTTTGTAGATCTTCCAGCGACTGATCTCTGTCTTCCATAGACACCACTCCCCTCCGCTTTCACACTTATAAAAGAAAAAAGTCAAGTCACAGAAAATGGAGATTGTGTCTCCTCCAGGCCTTGAAAAGTTCTGGATCTCTTCTTGTTCTCTGATTTATTTTGTTGAATTTTTTTTTTAATTACTGGTGACACATAGTAAATGATTACTCAACCACTTCCAATAATTTTCTTCCTTTTTTTGAAATTAAAGTCATACAATGTAGCCTATCCTAGACTAGAATCCACCACCCTCCCACTTCAGGGTCTTCAACGATTAATTTTCTATGAATTTGAAGACATCTCAGTCTTGACAGTATTAAGATATTACATAGCTGATTCGAGAAATATTATAGATATGGTGAATTCCTAAAAAGGAACATTGCCAGAAAATCACTAAACACAATGTCTCCATAACAAAAAAGATGTGGCATTTCCCCAAACTCTGGACAAGCAGGCTCCTTATGCTGCTGTTTAGAGAAAACTGTAGCCCCTGGCAGGAGGAGGGAGGAGGGAACAGGGAGGAGGGAGATCTTGCAAGGTAGGGTAAACACATACTCAGTACCACAGATCAGCAATCTTAAGTCAACTTTGTGTTTAAAACAGTAAGAGTTTAAGCACTGCCATGAAGACCTATCAGGGACCCCTTATAAAATTATTTCCTTCATGGGCGTTGGTGGCGCATGCCTTTAATCCCAGCACTTGGGAGGCAGAGCCAGGCGGATCTCTGTGAGTTCGAGGCCAGCCTGGTCTATAGAGCGAGATCCAGGAAAGGCGCAAAGCTACACAGAGAAACCCTGTCTTGAAAAACCAAAAAAAAAAAAAAATTCCTTCACATACAATTTCTTTGGAGGGCAAGATATTTTATTTGTTCCACATCTTTAAAAAAAAAAAAAGTACGATGTTGGAACAAGGGGATGAAGTACTGTCACTGAAATCCATACACAATTGTCTCCTCTCTCAAAGAGCCTGGATATAATCAAGAAGTACTTACATACCTGGTGCATAAATCATAACCTTCTTGCATTGTAAACAAACCACAAAATGTCAGATCCCACAGTGTACGGCTAACTACAAAGTACCTTTCTACCAACCTTTCTGTTGTTATAAACCCGTGAAGTATAATTATTATTGAAACCTCCGTTTCACAAATGAGGAAATTGCTCATTGAGAGACCAAAGGCAGTGGGCTCACTCTCTGTATCCAGACCATATGCTGTTGGTGTGAATGATGCTGGAGGACTGGTCCTGCTGCACTGAGCATTCATCAGGGTCAACCCCCAGAATGGATCACAGTGGGCATCCATTGCCGACTGCACAATGAGCCTGCTCTCAGGTGAGCCAACACCTCAGGAGATACTCCACTGCAGCAGGCTTCCCTCTGCTGTGGCCTGTTGATTCCAAGCACTCACCAGCAAGCCTGAATCTTTTGGAGCAATCTTTGTGTCTTCAACACTTTTGCTCTGACCACTCAGCCCAGCTAAGCAGGACTCATATCTGGTCGGGTCCACTCTCTGTGTCACAGCTGTTGATCTTACCCCCCTCCCTTCATGTGTGCCTCCTGATCCAACAGTTGACACTGAAGCTCCAAGGCGAGGGCACAAGTGGAGTACTGGAAAAAGCATGTAAACCAGGTGGCTTTAGACATCTCCTCTCCAAATGCCTTACTCATCAAATCTCACCCCTCCTCCACACGCGCACAAGTTTGAATTGCCTCCACTACAGATACGGTAATATTCCACCTGTATCTTCATTTTGAGCAATTTGTACCTCTGAAATTCTAAGAATTGGTTTCTTAAGCGTTTCACGGGCACTCATGGGGCATCTACTGTATATTAGACACTGTTTTAGCTCTTTCACATAATAATCTGTTTGATCCTCCCTGGGGCACACTGTCTCCCTTTCACAGGGAGAAAAACTGATGATGAGACAGAGATTGGATTGGGTGACTCTGACCTCAGCATCCATCCATGTCTTATCAACTCACTGTAAGTGGATTTCATATGGATGGATGAAAAAAACCAGATGACAGTGTGCGAGAGCTCTAGAATAAATGTGATCAGGTTGAACAGATAAAAGAGTAACCCAACAGAGTGACATGGGAGTGGTCAGATCCTCTGGGAAGAAATCAAATATTATTTGGGGTCTTTGGGCTTCTCCATTTTCTCAGTACCATGTTTTTTTTCCTCCCCAAGCTCCTCATATCAACAATAGTCAATTTGGAGACATCTCTAGCCTTTTACCTCCCAGCTCCCAGCAAGAGAGTGCCTGTTTATAACCATGTCTAATTATCAACAAGCAGAAATTTTTATGGATTTACTAACATAGACAATTATCTGATGGTTTTTTAATAACTTGTTCAATCTAGAACACCCAGACACTTTCCTAGGGTTGGTGGAACAAAACAAAAAAAAACTCAGAAGTTTTATATCTCAAATATCTATGACACCATTGTTTTGGTGGAGTTTTAGAGGTTTGTTTCTGATTTTTCTTAATTTAGTATTCCAATCATGTGGTTGAGCATTCTGAATAGCTTGCTCCGCACTCATCTGTGGCTCTTTTGTGTGGCAGCCCTACACACATCTCAGTATTATGCATAGATCGTGATTTACTTTATGATGACTTAGAAAAAAGTGGTAATGTTACAGCTGAAGAATTTGTTATAATGTTAGAGCTTTTGCTAGCCTCAGAAAGGCCAATTGTTCACCATCCTGCACTGCAGCAGCTCTCTCTCTCTCTCTCCCAGAGTTACTACTGAAGCATTTGACCATCTGGGTGGGCTCCTGGTAATAATTAAATTGCCATCTTCATTAAGTCCTAGAGGGAACCAGCAGCAGAGGGTAGTAACTGCGATGCTTAGGGTAACATTTAGCCATCACCACGAGGGTAACTTGAAGGGCTCCTTTGTGTTCTGTCTCTGTTCTGGCCTTAAAGCTAAAAACATCAGATAATAAAGCATCCTTTGAAAACAGAATAATTTACTGGGCTCTTGCTTACAGCAGGATGCTATTATTTTTTGACACTTCATTTCCACAATTAGGCAGTAGTTTTGGAAGCTCATTAAAGGCTACTTCAAGTAACACGTGATCCAAATGTCACTAATGATCAGTGTTTGAAGACTTAGCCATGAATCGCAGTTTGGGGAGAAAGAAGAAAGAGATTGGGAAGAAAGAACATGTTATGGAGGCTACTGGGCCCAGGCAAAACCAGCCTATCAACAGTCAGTCAAGGAAGTAGGAGGGACTCACTCTGCCCTACCCTTTACTATTGGCTATCCATAGGTTCTGGGGAAGAGGGAATCATTACCTTAGTTGTATCACAGAGCTGTGCCACCAGACCTACAGATACCTCTAAACTCAAGGTAATATGGATGCCTTACTTCCTTAGTTAATCTTGGTGAGTCACAGTACAAAATGAATAGACATAAACCTGAGAGGGATTTATGAGAAGAGGCAAGGGGAAAGAGAGATAATAGGAGCTGGGGGATGAGAGTGATGAGTGTGCAAGGTGAACAGACATGAAGTTGGAAAATAGTAGTAAATTTTTTTAAATACTACAAAGATGTGGATTACTACTGGGGGGTAAGGGGGAGTCTGAGAAATGAATATTACTCCTCCAACTGGTAAACAAAATATCTTTAAGCTCTCCTCTCCTCCATATTAAGCTGAATTTTTTGGACAAAAAGAACAGTGATGTAAACAAATAATAGAAACTCAATACAAGCCCCTGTACTCAAGAAGAAGAAGGCAGGAGGATCAAGAGTTGGGACCAGCTCGAGCTACCCAGAACATTTTAGGCCAACTTAGGCTACATAATCAAATCTTCTCAAAAAAGAAAGAGAGAAAGAGAGAGAGAGAGAAAGAAAGAAAGAAAGAAAGAAAGAAAGAAAGAAAGAAAGAAAGAAAGAAAGAAAGGAAAGAAAGAAAGAAAGAAAGAAAGAAAGAAAGAAAGAAAGAAAGAAAGAAAGAAAGAAAGAAAGAAAGAAAGAAAGAAAGAAAGAGAAAGGCAATCTGAGGTGGGCAGTTAGGGCTGATGTGGTCAATCGCTAACTTGGGGCTCAGGGGCCATCCTGCAGCTCTTCCCTTTTCTGTATGGCAACCTAAAATTTAAGATGAAAATAATGGTCTTTGCATGAGTTTTGTTGTTAGTTTCTCAGAGAGGTGTTTCTTGCTTTATTGGTGTTTTTCTTTGTCAAGAGCTGCTTTACCATCCTCGGACACCACAATTCACTCAATAGATAGCTTTCTGTTCCATTAAATTTTCTATTTTCCACATAATTAAAAATCTTCTGGAAATAAAAAAGAAAGAAAAATAAAAGAAGGAAGCCCAGACTGAATGTGTATCATTTGACATGGGCATAGCCATGTCAAGGACAAATGCCTCTCAGACTCATGGGAAATTGATGGATCCCACCCCCATCAGGCTCAGAGGGATGACAAAGCCTTCCTCTGGTCTATGTACCAATATTGGAGGCATAGGCAAACACTAGAAACCTCAGCTTCCTCCTAGATGTTTATAGCCTGAGACTGCTCACCCACAGATGCCTTCTGAGATCACCTAACTCCTCCTGCCCCCCCCCCCATGCTGGACACAGTTGGTGCAGCTCCATAAGAGACTACACAAACCCCCCCATCCTGGATTTTCTGTATGTGTGTCTTCTCTCTCCACATTCCCTTACTACCCCAGTCAGGTTTCCAGGACCAAGCTGTGTCAGACACGGCATTGTACCCTTGTCCTTCCTGCCGTGATGTTCTATCTTACCACAAGCCCAAAACAACAGAGCCAACCAACACAGATAGAGTGCCTAAAACTTTGAGCCTAAGTAATGCATAGTATATTCATGATCACACATGTAGAAATGGCAGAAATAAAATGAAATCACACACACACACACACACACACACACACACACACACACACACACACACACACCAAAAGAGAAATCCAGTTTATCTTCTGAGGAGAAGAAACCTATACTAAAGGGACAGTGACAACCTGAGGACACCTGAGGAAGGGAGTGTGGAGTCCCACCTCAGACTTACTCGGCCCCTCTGTCAACCTCTCATAGGTGCCTACACTCAACTGGAAACCCAAGGTCAAGGGTGCTCTTGACTTCAGTGAGACCATCTCTATAGGTAAACCTCTCAGAAAGGAAAACAGAGTTGAAAAAATGACTACCTCCAAAGGGGCAGTAAGCTATACAACACAGAAGATAGACTCCCCCATCATTCAAGGACAATTGCGATGAGCTATGACTTTATTCCTTTTATATCAAAACTCCGCTTCCCATTCCTCAGGCACAAGGAAGAGCCAGGATACTAGATATAAATTACTGCTCTCTCACTGCCATGGGGTAAGAAGTTAGGAACTTGGGCAGGTTGTACCTACAGGTACCCAGAACCTGACCCCAGTCTTGTAAGGGAGGCAGCTGATCGTCCTTACTAAATTATATTAAGATTTCAGAAAACACAGGAATCCATATCACTCCTTGCACAGTTTAAAGACATTTTCAGAATAAGAATTTCTTCCTTCTATTTGAACATTGATTCTCAGTCATCCTAATGCTGCAACCCTTTAATATAGTTCCTCATGTGGTGGTGACCCCCCAAGCATAAGATCATTTTCATTGCTACTTCATGACTGTAATTTTGCTACTGTTATGAATCGTAATGTGAATAGCTGTGTTTTCTCATGGTCTTTGGTAACCCATGAAAGGGTCATTTGACCTCAGAGGAGTCGTGACCCACACAGGTTGAGGACCATTGTATTTGAGTCGTCCATTTATTGAATGACAGTCTTGATTCTCGGAAGGAAATGAGAGTGACGGGTCAGCGACATTCTCCAAGGGACTTCCTGTCCTGAGGACTTGTAGCTAAGACCTTTGACCCCAGGTGAGCAGGTCCAGACACCATTCTTCCCAAGCCATTTGTTTTCTTTTTTGTTCTTTTGCACATTAACCATGGCCTTGTTTTACCCTCACAAAATACCTGAACTCGACATTTACTTCTGACCTACTCACTTATTAAAAAGGAAAAAAAGGAGAAAAATCCCATTTGAGCTAACCCATTCATTCCTCACAGAAACCTGGGGATACTTAAATGGCCATCGTAGCTATGTGCATCAACAAAGCACTATGAATTCACAGTATGTTCTGGAACTTAAAATTTCCTTGAACTAGTCACACAGATGTGTAATCTAGAGAGTCCTCCTTTGGCATGAGGACACGGTCTTTCCACAATTACCTCAACAGTGCCCTGTCGGTGGGTACTAGCTCTCTGTTCTTCCACCAGTAAGGGCAATGCTGTATTAGACGTATCTGTGAATGCATCCCCATGCCCCTCAGAGTATACCACAGGACAGGTGCTGAGGACAGCTGACAGTCAGAGGACTTAGGTACATGGGTCGTGACAGACAATACAAATTTTTTAAATCATCTGTACTCCTCCCAGAGTAGGAGGGCATGCATTTCTTCAAAACTCTCGCCAACTCATACTGAAATAATGGACACTAACAAACTGTGTTGCCCATATGATAAAAAAAAAAAAAATAGTGCTGAGAGCCTTAGTTCAAAACTCTGTGGTTCCTAGTAAAATTGGGCATTTCTCAGTTGTCTCTATGGCATTGTGCTTCTGTTCTCTGACTTGCTCCTAGCATTTTCCCACTTTTTATATAGAATATGTTTTTCTCATTGACATGCCAATACTCTGCATGCCATAGAGCCTAAGCTTCCCGCTATATAGCGTATAACAAATGTACACCTTCTCCTAATCTTATTCTTGCCATTCATAATGAGTTTCTTTGTGGATACAAAAAATTCAATTTTATGTGGTAAAGTATGATTTTAATCCCCTAAGAATTCCAACAGTATGAAATTTGGAAGAACATAACCTCACTCTCCTTGCCTTGGCTTCTGGGGCTTCTCTTTGTCCACTTGACTGACATCTCTTATTCACTGGGCTGAGCATTTCACATACTCATTTAATCCGGAAATGGCTGAGCTTTGGAAACATTTCTTGAATGATTTGAAAACTCCATTCAGTATGTTGTCTCAGTTCCCACTTTCTGGCTTATCCAGCCATCTTGAATTGGTCCTGGAAGCAGATTTTCTCTTCTGATCCATCTTTTAGTCCTCTTGATAGATGATTACTAAGAAACTGTCAGTCTTGCCTTTCAATTCTTCTCCTAGTTTATCATTCTAATTTTTATCCAACTTATTTCATGTGGGTTTTGTTTGTTTGCTTTAGGCAGAGTCTCACTATAGAGCCCAGGATGGCCTAGAAATCACTGCATAGCCTCGGCTGGCCTCAAATCCACGATCTTCCTGCCTGGGATAACATGGGTTACATGTCAGGCTAAGTTTGAAATGTGTTTTCATATTTTTAATTTCAGATCATCTTCCTCATTTTAAATGCTTTGTTTTTATAGCTTTTGGGTTTTATTTCTTAAATGGAGTGCCTTCTCTCTCTGAGGATATTAATGAAAGTAAGTTTAATATTTTCAAGTTTCCATCATTTTCATACTTCCTATTTTCTTCAAGTTTCTTGTTTCTCTATTTTTCCTAGACTACAGTTTTCATATCAGAGGCTCTTCTTAAATAGCTAGTGATTTCTGCCAGTCACTCCCTCTAAAGGGAGGGGCTACAACCCTGTGCAGGTGTTCTGTGCATGCGGTTTCATTGCAAGGTGTACTGGTTAGGGACGCTCTCTCACTTTGCCAGGTCTTTTCCAGTTGGAGAAACTGCTGTTACCAAGAGAGCTCAGCCCTAGTCAAGTGTTCTGACAGCTCCCATGGTGGGGTCAGAGAGACAGGGAGAACACCGCAGATCATTCAAGGGTAAAAGTCCACTTCACAGTTTTTTCAATGCAGCGCTTCACTCTCACCTTTACTTGGGTCCCATGTCCCAGTCCATCATACACTCCAGTCAACAAGCTTGCAGCCCCTGCCAAAGTCTTCTTCTGCAGCGTGGAAGGATTAGGACCTGAGAGCCTCCTACTAATGCATACCCAGGGATTAATTCCCTGACCCCATCCCGGACTTCTCTACTTTATCACCTCCCCTGTTTCCAGTGGCACCTCATGCTGCTAAACACTGAGGCAGAAAGCTTCCGTGGTGCACCTCTGACTGCATCCTCTCTTCTCCTGCTGCCAGCTTGCAGTTGGGCTCTCTGGTTTGCTAGGTCAGTGACCCCCTTATCTCTCTGCTTGCCGGCTCCCAAAATGTTGTTGCCATTGTCTCTTCTCCAGGTCTATTTTCCATGTGAGATTATAGCTTCAGTGACTCTTTGTCCTGTAATTGTAGTGGGCTTTGAGAGAAAGTGCAGCCTAATGAATATGTTTGATTCACCCATTATAGCAAAAAGCTTCCCGGTATTAAGTTTTAGTGTACAGGTTTAAATATGTTTCCCTGTCAATATCCAATGCTAATGACGTGTATGTCCTAGCATCTCACACTCACTACATCTACACATAAGGACAGAAATGGAGAAAGACAAAAATATTAGCATCTTAGCAAATCCTTTCTGCTATTTCCCTTTGTTTCTCATGTTAGAATTATCTGGAATTGGGTTTTAGATTCATCATGACACACTGACTTCGCTTACTTTCTACAGTAATGACGTCTCTCTACGTCATTTCTGTCTTCCTGCCATGCAACCAATATCTGAGTATTTCCTCTATTTGCAGAATTGTTCCAGGATCATGTGCCCTGCCCTCCTGCAGCTTGCATAATCCTGGTGGGCAGAGGCCGAGCATGCAGCTAAACATCAGTTGGAATAGTTATATTTTCTCTGTAAAATAAACCAAAGTGAAGAGATATAAAGAGAGGACGGTGTTATTTTAAATAATACGGCTGAGGCAGAGCTTTTTATGGAATTACATCTGTGCGAAGACCTACATTACAACAGAGCAGGCTGTGGTAGCAAGTGTGCTAAACAGTCAACTGTGGGCAGCCTTCTCCCTCAATCCCTCCCTCGCTCTGCTATACCACTGAGGCAGGAAGTCCACATTCCCAGGCTTCTTTCTGCTTATGTGACAACTCCTGCAAAGGTAGAATGCGCAGGGGAAGAACAGGCTTGTGACACTGACATTCACTAACTTTCCTCTGCACCCCATCACCCAAGAGAAGTTGGTGATTGAGAATGATGGCGTGGCCTACAGAAAACCCAGTTATAGCACCATCTGGCAAAGGCATCTTGTCAGACTAGGGTGCTAGCCTACGAGTTGTTAGATATGTTCCTAAATAATAGCCAATAAAAGATGTCCCTGCTCTAGCTAGAATATTGTGACCAGATGCAGTTAGAGTGTGTTCATGAGCCAAGGAAAGAAGAGGGCCTTCTCTCCTTAGGACAACTTACTAACACTCATGAGTGGTTCATTACCTCTCTCTGTCTGTCTTTGGAATTGGATGGACGGTGAGATTGACTCCCACTGAGGCAGAAGCTAATCCACTTGGAACGAGACAAGTTCCATTGGCAGAAAACAGCAGCTGGCTTCCTGGTCATTCAAGGTTCTCACACCTGTAAGGCAATCCTCAAAGAAGAGTGTTAGTCTCCTGACTTAAAATACATTTTTAATAATCAAAGGACATTAGGGCCACTACTGAACAAAGAGACAGAAAAAAATGTCAACTGGATCCTGGGGGCATTTTAATCTGTGTTCTGTAATAAAAGCATGTTCAATATAATTCAAAACCCCTGAGTACCCAAGCCCTAGAGAAGCCAAGCATAATAAAGAGAGCCCAAACCCTTCAACAAAGACAAGCCAATCATCTCACCCCCCACCTAAAAAAAGATACCCTGGCTTGCCGAGCTTCCAGATGAAAACACAGAACATGGATGGACACAGTTGCACACTCCAACTTCAGCCTCCCAACCAGGTAAAGAAATGAGGGCAATAGTAACTCCAAGTTTCCTTTATATTGGATATGCCTCTTGGGATAAAATTAGATTTTTTTATTTAAAGGACTGTTTGGCAGAAAATAATGGACATAGAGAAGGTCATTCTAAAGACTAGAAAGATACAATTATGAAGAGAGAGAGAGAGAGAGAGAGAGAGAGAGAGAGAGAGAGAAGCCAGAGAAGCAGAATCAAAATGAGAGTGTTATAACCTAGAAAATAAGAAGAGATATAAATTAGCACGCAGATTATAAATCAGTTGATCACTATAGAAAGCAAATTGGCATTGTCTGACCCAACCACTCCATTCCTAAGTGTGAACTGAAAACAGGCTCTCAAATACTTTGAAGACATCTATATAACGGCATTGTTCACATAGCTGCTTAATGTGTGTAGGATTCAAGTATTCATGGGAAACTCCTGACTTAGTAGAACACCAATGTGACTAGACTTAACAACACTGAACTGTATACTTCAAAGCTAAAATATAAATTTTACAAAAAGTTAAGAATGATTAAAAGCCAATACACTGGTTTAATTCCCCATGTTTAAACTGCTTCCTCATTTTAAGAAGCATCCTAAGAGTAAATGTTTTCATTTAAACACAAACCTTTATTTCCCTTCACTAAACACTTAAACTCACTATCTTACTTAAATGAAGAAGTTGCATTACTTTACTATTGTTATCATTGCATTAACTTCCCTCTGAGTTCCCAATACTGAGAATACTATCGTCCATTCCTCAGGAACGGAACAATACAGACTCGGTATCAGTTTGTGTCTTGGCCCAATCATCTTTCTGTAGCTGTGCAGGCTCTAATTCATTTCTATAGGACGTGTGTTGCCTTCACCTCATACATCTTCTCCACCACTGTCTCCTGCCACATCCCGTTTCCACACGGAATCAGGTGCTAACATCTATGATCTAGTAATAGTCATGGCAATCCAGTTGCTTCCCAACTGCCAGTTTACTTTTTGGTTGGGAGTGGAAGGGAGGCCACCAATTTTTACCCCCAGGCTGGAGTGAACCTTTAATAACTTTAGGAGTCAGTTGGTATAGCAGGGACAATAAGCCACCTTGAGATCAAAGACTCAGAAGGAATGCTAACGGTCTTTTTTAGCCATAAATATGTATCTGAAGCAGAATGGCATCAATTTAGTCCCAGTTCATGTGAGATCGTTAAACCAGACCATATGTAGCTCTTCCATGGCTTGCCTGTGCCTCATGGTAATTAAGGAAGACACACTTGACCCTTGAAAGTTTCATTAGGAAAGTGTTGTTTCCAGCTGCTACTTGTCATTGTCCAAGCACACTGTTCTATTGCTTTTCCAGCCAAAACCAGACTACAGAGTCTCCCTCCCCCCCTTCTCTCTCTCTCTCTCTCTCTCTCTCTCTCTCTCTCTCTCTCTCTCACACACACACACACACACACACACACACACACACACACACACACACACTGCAGCTGCCGTAACCTCTTTCCTTCTAAGCCAACTTAAATGTCCCTTTCCCTCACCACCAAAATTTTATTGTCTTGCTAGGACACAGGAGAGGTAGACCATGAATACCTTTATACAGATTTTATCTGCCATGATGCTTACATAGAAGAAAGAGGATCCTCAGTTACCAGAAAGACTGTGCTTCCAGCCCTTACAGATCTTTTACAATCTGACTTCAATTAAGACATTCTTAGCCAACCCAGAAGTCTGTGGACTAAGACCAGGAGTTAGGGCAAGTCATTATATAAAACTCAAGCCCTTTCATGATCCCATCCCCGTCTCCCTGTCTCCCCCTCTCAAACCCTCATTCCTAAAGGGCTTGATAGATATAAGTGCACCAATGAATTTGGATTCCTGCATAGACTCAAAATGTTCTATGGCAGCACCGTTTCGAATTCTGCAGCTGTCGGTTGCTGTGGGATGGTCTGTATGTCAAATGTGTTGCTGATTGGTCAATGAATAAATCACTGATTGGCAATGGCCAGGCAGGAAGTATAGGCGGGACTAACAGAGAGGAAAATTGAGAGAACAGGAAGCTGGTGGGGGAGACACTGCCAGCCACCATCAGGACAAGGAAGATGTAAAGTACCGGTAAGCCACAAGCCATGTGGCAAGGTATAGATTAATAGAAATGGATTAATTTAAGCTGTAAGAACAGTTAGCAAGAAGCCTGCCACGGCCATACAGTTTGTAACCAATATAAGTCTCTGTGTTTACTTGATCGGGTTTGAGCGGCTTGGGACTGGCGGGTGAGAGAGATTTGCCCTGACTGTGGGCCAGGCAGAAAAACTCTAGCAACAAATGGCGCCCAACGTGGGGCACGAACCCACGACCCTGAGATTAAGAGTCTCATGCTCTACCGACTGAGCTAGTCGGTACAAAGATGGATGCAGGTGAGACTCTCCGCATTGAGACAATGAGAACACCCTGGGGTGGGGTCTGCAGTGTCTGAATTTGTCTCCGAGGTATTGTGCTTCAATGCTGTGATAGTCCAACAGGTTCATTCATGACAGGGTTAACTGGGAAAAGGCGACTTCCGGAAAGACGCTGCATCATGGAGTCATGGTGTTATGACCTTCCCATGAGACACCGAACCCTGGAGGATGGAGTAACTTGTCACCACAAATCAGAATCTCCTGTTGGACTTCAGTAGGGGGGAAGAGATGGGGCTTAGGAACTCTCAGAATAAAAGAACAGAGGAAGACAAGCGCAGCTATTGCTTTACGTCTTAACAGTTTCATACATTCATCTTCTACCCTTTTGTCCCCCCATGCCTACCCCACCTCTCCCCCCTACAAATCCCTCTGCTGCTTCCATGTTATTTTGTTTGGTTTTTTTTTGTTTGTGTGTCCTGAGCTTAACCAGGACCATCCACGTGAGTGAGCATGGCTATGAAGCTACAGACAAAAGCAGGTTCCTATGGCTAACAGCAGCTACGGATAAGCTTTGTGTTACTAGGGGTCTTTTTTTTCTATGAAAAATAATATATCCGGGCTTTCCAATTTTGAGAATTAGGTCATCACCTCCTCTAAAAACAACTTAATGTTTGTGTGTGGCCAACTTTGGCTGAGTAGGACCTCCTGGGTGGGGCATGCTCTCTCTAGTCACCCCAAGAGAAGGATTAAAGACTGGAAGGCTCTGTTGGTGTGCTTCCCACATAAGCTGCAATACAAAAGTTGGAAGCACACAGAAATTCCAGTTGACAGCTACTCCGTCTGCCTGCAGGGTATAAAAGCTCTGCTAGAGATCATCTTTCACTAAGGGAACAGGTCCATCAATGTCCTGAGAACTTCCCACTCCACCCTCTGATTCCATCTCAGTGATTGATTCAAAATGGTTCTATTAAATAGCTTCCGAGAAGTTGGACTAGAATAATGAATGTTTCATTGAGCCTTCAGTGTAGTACCTTATAAAAAGCAAACATACTTTGCCTCCAAAAGTGAAACCAATAAATTTTAGATAAAAATTGACTAGCTATTTATCTCCATGTCTATTTATACCCCTCTGTGATGAGCAGAATAATGCACACACACATACACACACACAATCCCTGGCACTTATGAATAAGTTACCTTCTTATGAATAAATTACCTTACAAAAAGGGATTTCACAGATGTGGCCTTGAAATGGAGAGATTCTCCTGGATTATCAGAGAAGGTCTGTGGGAGCCCGTTCTCGGGTTCCTCGTGGTTTTACCCTGCAGGTCTGCATAGAGAGGATGATTAGGACCACGGGCCTGAGTGCAGGTGTCTGGGATGGTCTACACTTGGCTGTGCTGGGGGAGGAGGTCTTTTGCTCCACCCCTTGGCGTCTCTATAAACACCCTGGGGCAGAAACAGTCGGGGCCCGCCCGTTAGAATAGGTTCCAGGCTCTCTCGAGGCTATCCTGTATTTTCTATCTGTTTATCTCCGCGATCAAAATCCTTCTATCTAATATTTCCTGCTGCTAGCACTCAAGAAAACTCTGGGGAGCTGTGGGTTTGGTGGGTAAACGCCCTGCAAAGATCAAATGTAATTACAAAAGGGAAGCAAAGGAGTCAAAAGATGGGGGTGTGGGGGGAGAAGGGGAAGGGGCTGTGAACGCTGAGATTAAAACGATGCATTATCTAAGACAGTGCGAAAAGGGCCCTCAAGCCAAGAAGCAGAGATGACCTCAAGTGACCAAGAAGAGCAAGAAAGCAGCTTTCCCAAGAAGTCTCTAGAAGGAATTCAGCTCCACTGACTTCTTAATTGTAGGCTTCTGGCCTCCAGAACTCTCAGGGAACATAACCGTATTGCTTTAAGCCGATAAATCTGCGCTTTGTCCCAGCAGCATCAGGAAGCTGACATCCTCTCCCTTGCTCACCCTGATGGACACCAGCAAGCTGTTAGGAAAGGGCCCTTTGCTGCGGCCTCCCACTTGGCACATCAATGGGAAGCACCGAAAAGACATTCCAAGTCAAGGGGAAGAGAGAAGCATGGGTGTTCCTGGCCCCTCCCCTGCTCTGGACAAGGCTCTCATCAATGGTTTTCCTGTGTGGTCTCAGCTCCCTGCCTACCCACGGAGGAACAAATGCCTGCAAAACACCAGTCTCCCTCTGTTCCTCCAGCCTGGCGTTACCTTCTGTCTGTCTGTGCGGCTCTTCTCAGGTGCCTGTTCTAAACCGAGCATATTAAAACCGTTTCCTCGACGCACCTGATTTAGCTGGGTGTGCAGACTCACACCTGTCATCTCAGCACTTGGGCTCTGAATCAGGATCGTTGATAGCAGTTCAAGGTCAGTCTGAGTAACATAGTAAGTACAAGACCAGCCAGGGCTACAAAGAACGATCTTATCTGAAGAAACCAAAATAAAAAAAAAAAATTTTTTTTAAATTATCCAACTTGAGCTGTTTTCTTGGCTCAGCTCACAAGGACTAGCCACATTCCTGATGCTCGCTTACGTGCACTTCCAGCCCCTGGTATCGCCGAGATGAGGCTGTGTTTAGAGTTCTTCTCTCCCACCCCTTCCACTTCCTCAGGAAAGTATTATTAATGGCTTTCCATGGGGATCAAGTGTCTCATCTTTCATGCCCTGATCTTGTCAGCATAATAAATTGGAGAACTTCACGCTGGTGGCTGAGCTGCAATTCTGTTAGTTTATGCAAATTGCTGTCATTCAGGTGTGAATCAGTCAGACTTGCTGTGACCCAGTGACCTAGAAAAAAAAAAAAGAGAGTGGCATCACGGAGGAAAGACTTCCCTTTTTTCCAACAGCCGAAGTCTCGTTGGCAAATCAAAGCACACCCCTGTTGGTGTTTGACTGAGAGACCATTCTGGTTAAGGTTAGTTAACGTTCTTTCTGCAGAGACCATTCTGGTTAGGGTTAGCTAACGTTCTTTCTGCAGGTGAGGAAATTAATATTTAATTTCAGACATTGCTGTATGGGAACATCTTTGGATCAATACAACAAACTATTAATTCTCAAGCTTCATCTGTTTTCTAGGTTGCAGGGAATGGCAGTCTTTGGTTGCCTTTGGAGTCCTAGCACTGATTCCTAGAAGTAAAAATCTCAACATTCAAACCCTACCCTGATGGTTATCCATGTACTGGGGCTGCCACTGTCATACCACAGCTCCATAGCTCAGGCTGCAGAAATTTATTCTCTCATTCTGGAAACTAGAAACCCAAAATCAAAGAGTCTCTGCTGTCCTTTTTTAAAAATTTGTTTCTGCCTTTTTCAGTGACGGCTGTCCCAATCAGCAACTGCAACTCGGAGGCTACCAGCAGTGATTAGACCACAAAATCCACAGCCTGAGGGAATGCTGTTACCTCAGGCTCTGACTCTTTCAAAGCTACAAGGGAACTTGACTAAATCTCTGTTCCTCTAAAGAACTCAAGATTCAAAGGTTAAGGGGAAATTCTGCTCCTCAGAGAGGCTGAATAGCAAGTAGCTCGCCGCCTCTCCTTGCTGGTATCTTTCAAAAAGCCCTTATGCTTCTCCTCACCCCTACTTAAAAACCCTTCTCCACCTGGCTCCGCCCTACCACTTCCTGTCCGCTAGTTGCTGACTCAGCCTCCTGACCTGACCGCAGGTGAATTTTAGGTAATCAAACACATCTTGCATCATTTAACAAAAGTTCCAGAGCATAAACAAAAGTAACACACCTCAAAATAATATTCTACAACAAGTCTCCAAGACTGGTTCCTTCTGAGGCTGGAGAGAGATTCAGTCCCGGCTTCCTCTCTGTTCAGCGCCCTCCAATGTCACCTTGATGTTTCCATGGAGTCCCTATGCACTTTTTTTCCACATGCCCCCGCTTATAAGGGTGGGCATATTAGATTGGGACCAATCTTAATGACGTCTTTTAACTTGATGACTTCTGTAAAGTCTTATCTCCAAGCTGGGTCACATTCTAATGTGTTGGCGCTTAGTTTTCAGCATGTGAGTTGGGGCAGGAGAGAAAACACAATTCAATCCCTAGTCCCTGCTCTCCAAGGAAGGGTATGGATGGTCACATTTCTAATTCTGACAGAATGAGTCTATGGGCCATGGCTTTCACTTCTCGTGAATTCCATTCCTCTTCTACTGACACCAGAAACAAAGGTAATTTGACCTGTGTCCATCAGTCTTTTCTGTTGCCGTATAAAATAGCTGATATTTGATTTATTTGGGCCCATAATTTCAAAGGTTTCAATCCACAGTCAGTCAGCTACATTGCTAGAGGCAGATCATTATGGCTGAAAGACTATGTAGTGGGCATATTCCTTTCCTTTCACCCAAGTCCAAATTTGAATAGAAAAGCAATTTACTCAAGTTATCTATTAATATGCTTCCTCCTTTTCATTCTTTCTTCAGTTTTATTAACTCTCTCCAAACTTACTGGAGGGAAATTGATTTTGTAGTAGTAATAGAAGAAAATAAATATTAACAAGTTCATTAACAACACGCTGGCACAGAGCGTGAAATAGTACAGCCATGGGTGTAGTCAGTATGAGGCCAGAGAAGTGCCCTGTGTTCTAGTCAATGATGTGCAGTATGAATTAACATGCAATGCCCCCTTAGAAAACATCTGTAGCTTATTCCTGCCTATAAAACATAAAAACACAAAGCACATGAAGAATACCTTCCTAGAACCCTCTGAGCTGACTGAAAGCCATGCTTCTTTTTTCAGAAGAAACTCATCACAACTTGAACGAACAAGCAAATGGCAAATGTTGGCTTTACTCCATAAAGAAATTATGTACTATTTTCTTTAACCTTTACAAATTTGTGTTCAACCAAAGACGTGCAATTTATATAATGCATTAAAGAAAAGGTGTAATGCTTGAACAAATGGGCTCTGATTAAACTAACCTATGTCAATATTCTTGGAATTGTAAGATGCTTTACAAGAAGCATAATGGAGAATAAAACCATCATTTTAGAACAAAGTCTTCCACATGTGCATTTTAGGTTGGTCACTCAAATACCAAGTATGCAGCTACATGACTCACATTCAGACCTCCTGACGCAGCTTTATTAAACGGGAAATGTGACCTGTGTTCACCATGAGACTTTCACAGACTCTTCCAACTGCCAGTCACTGAAATCATTATCACCCTCCATCAATCCTTAATGCTGTAAGAGGATACTTCACTGTTTCTACACTACATGTATGATGCACTAAAGTACAGCCAGCAGTTGCCATGCAAAGTCCTTGTTCAAACCAAGAACTGAAGCATGATAAGAATCATCAGCAAAATTCAGAGAAACAAATAGTCCCCTTGAGGAGCTTCAAACTTTTATTAACCACATGATAAAAATTAGTTGATTATTACCCTCCACTAGGAAAGACTTTCGTACTGTCTCGGAGAGGGGAATAGCAAGGCACTGACCTCCTGGAAGTCTAGTCTGAATGTCTTTATTGCACATTTAGTCACTCTGAATGATCAAATATATCTAAATGTTTGGCAAAGTAATCTTCCCTTCCTTTTCTCATTTCCCACGGACTTTATAATCTTTGGCTTTTGAACATACAAATGCATACAAAGCTAAAATTAATAGACAGAAGCAACTTTATATTCCACTATATATAGCCTAAACTGCAGTTAAAATCATTGAGCCAAGCTGAAAATTATAAGGCAGAACAAAGGATATTTGAGTTCCCTAAGTCTGGAGAAAGTTGGTATTAATACCTACAGTCTCCAGCTCCAGGGGAACAAGGGAGGCAGAAGCATGTCATTTCAATGGCTTCCCCCTCTCCTCGCTGCCTTACCATTCATAACCATCTCCTCTGTGCTGTTCACATAGGCACCTTTTCCTTTCCAGAACTTCACCACATGTTAACCTTGAAATTCAACAATGTGTTCTAATCTGTGGGGTTTCTTTGGATTGAAAAAGTCAAGTGATTGGCTCATGTGATCATCATCGTAACAGAATAAGGCTGAAGGAAGCATTCCAGCCAGAGTGCCCAGTTCTGGTCTCAGAATCACCATAAGCTTTGTCTGATGGAAGTACCTTTGTTGTAGGAGGGTTAAAAAATAAGTATGTATTTTCAGATGTTTTATGGTTCTATTTATTTGAAAACTAACCTATCTGAAACGTAGGAAAATAATCATCTGTTTGAGTAATTAAGAAGATAAATTGAAAAGGTTTTGGTGAGATAATTAACTATAACTAAAATAGCAAGTAGTAAGTATGGCAAGACAGTGTTTCTCTGATTTTATTGTTTTATTTAAATTCTTTAACTTTCAGGAATTTCGTGCATGAGTACTGTGTTTACAACATTTCCACTTCTCCCCCTCCAAATCCTTCATGCCTCCCTCAATCACCTTCACATTCATGACATCTTTTGTAATTATTATTGTTACCTGTGTGTATGTGTGTGTGACAGAGTGAGTGTGTGTGTGTGCGCACACGTGCATGAGTGTGTGTGTGTGTGTGTGTGCATGCGCGCATGTGCGCATGTGCATGTGTGCATGCGCACACATGCTTAGGACTGTCCACTTGGGATTGAATAACCCATAAGGAGTTTCATCCTTAAAGAAAACTGATTCCCCTTCTCTCAGCAGCCATTGATGCAACTGGTTTTGTGAGGGGACCCAAGATCGTGTGTGTGTGTGTGTGTGTGTGTGTGTGTGTGTGTGTGTGTGTGTGTGTAACAAGAATCTGCAAGTGGGTCTTATTATAAGGGCACTGTTTTAAGTAAGGCAGGCAGAAGGCAGGCCTCATTAATGGGAGGAGAGCAATCTGCTATAAAAATATCTACAAAGACAGGCCACACAGTGGTGGCACACGCCTTTAATCCCAGCACTCGGGAGGCAGAGCCAGGCAGATCTCTGTGAGTTCGAGGCCAGCCTGGTCTACAGAGCGAGATCCAGGACAGGCACCAAAACTACACAGAGAAACCCTGTCTTGAAAAACCAAAAAAAAACAAAAAGATCTACAAAGACAGGTAGTAAGTGATATAAAGAGAAGCATTCCAAACGGAAATGAGAATGATTGAAAACAAAACTAGAATTCGGGGACCAGTAGATGCCAATGATAGTAGTTCTGTTCATCTGGAGAAGAAGATTCCAGAGTGATCGTTGCTTTGCCTCCACCTCAGCAAGGGTGGAACATCCATTTAAGGTGTTCATATGGTTAGTCACTTTCTAGAATGTTTGTGTTCAGCCTTTTCAAACAAAATCATCGGTGAACAGCTACACACAATGGAATGGTAGGAGAACTAGTTACAAATCACAGGTGCGTTTAGCTCTCCTTGTCTGTGCATACCTCCGGAAACTCAGACTTGTTGCTCACTCGACCCTAATTTCTCCCAGAAGCATCCCCAGTTCCGGAAACAGCACTCTACCAAGTTCAAAGGAGGACAGTAAACAAGCTTATCTTCAGAGGGTCGGGCGCCTCAACTCAAGGACACTCACTCTTTCCTTTGGGATGTCGTACTAATGTGGCAAAGCGGCTACTCCAAAGAAAAGAATCACCAGTGTGTGGGTTGGTGGATGGACAAACAGATGCTTGCACTGATGGATATTTGGGTGGATGGGTGAGTGGGTGGATGGATGGATGGACGGACGGACGGACGGATGGATGATACTTATCCTTCACGCCAGGCTTAATAGAGGGCTAGTTCCGCTAAGAAACTTTCTCACACTCTACTCTCCATGAAACCTGTCTTCCAGTGCCTTGCTGGCTCTCCCAGCAATCCTACTATGGCTGCTTCTTCTGCACAGAATTACTTCCACCTGGGAAACTTGGAGAGTCCCAAGGCTCCCAATGGAAAACTGTTCCTCTCCACTCTGTGGTATGCATCTCCCTGATACACTGGCTGCCTAAAGTGGTCATGTCTTGCCCAGCAAATCTCACAGCCTGTGTCCACAGTGAACTTTTTGTTTCCTAGTTCACAGCATTGGATGAATACCCAAGGCAGGCTCCTCAAACATGGAGGCCCATGAGCTCTCACAGCTTCAAGCTTTTCTCTTTTGGGGGACAAATGAAACATAAAAACTTTCTAGAGGCACTGGGCTGCCTCGGATGAGGAAAGCCAACAAGATGTGCATGTGCCTTACAAGTTTGCTCAAGATAATAACAAAGGGGACTCCTGTTTCACACTCCAGGAACCAGGAAAATTATAAAGTAAGTGGAAGGGCCAACAAACACCCAACACACACACACACACACACACACACACACACACACACACACACACACACACACACACACACACACATGAGAAAGGCAGACAGAGGACAAAGGAACAAAAGACTAAATCAGCAATATTCAAGATGCTATCTAAAGACTCAAGTACACATAGACTATTTTTTTAACTGCAGCTCACGTGCACTTACACATTTTTTTCTCAGAAATAAGCAGGCGCAGCAGCCTCGTGGATCCCACACACTCCACTGTGTACAGTACTTCTGTCACAGCTGACGAGCATAAACAGTCCTAAAATAGCCCTTAAAGCTTTCCTTCCCTTTATTGCAAGTAAACACAGCCCACTGCCGCTGGGGCTGAAAGCATTCTCAGCACTGGTGCTGACTCACTGAAGACCACTTGACTTCTGTTTCTTAGTGTGTGCCTGGGTAAGAGGGAACAATACCAGCTCACACACTAGATAATAGCTGCATTTCTTAAGTACCCACTCCATGGCAGTGCGTTTGTAGGCAGTATACAGTATTCTCTGGGTGGGGGGTAGGGTTTTTATTCGTTCTTTAAATGATCACATGATGGGATGGGTTTTATCGTAATATTTTATGCATCTATTTTACTTATCCATCCGCCAAGCCCTGAACCCTCTGCGGCTTTCTCCATAATCCACCTTCTGCTTTCTGGTCACGTGCATTCCCAATGCCTTCTTTTTTCCTCTCACTCATGATCACTTCTTCAGCTCTAATGGTTCCCTTTCTAGGTCTCTCTCTCTCTCTCTCTCTCTCTCTCTCTCTCTCTCTCTCTCTCTCTCTCTCTCTCTCTCTCCATGCACGCACGCACGATTAAATCTGGGCTCTGTGCCTGAGAGAATACATGCAGCATCTGTCTTTCTGAACCTTGCTTCTTTCACTTAATGTGATTTCCAGTTCCATCGGTTTTCTTACAACTGTCATGTTTTTTATGGATGAATAGAACAGCATTGTATTTTTTCTATCTGTTCAGCCACTGATGGACAGCTAAGCTGGTTCCATTTCTTAACTATTACTAAGTGTACAGCAATATGGAAGGATATGCCAGCATACGCGGGGTAGGTCTTGAGTACTTCACTCAGCTACACTTTATTCAATACCCTCATGCCAATTTACCAGCATCATTTTATCACCCTATCTGCTTTATAGATAAAGAAACCAAACTGGGAGTCTAGATCATTCTCTGAAAAAAAATCACAAATGGAGGAACAAAGGTTTAAATTGAGAATGGTCTATTTTCAAGGTTGCATTGCCATGCTTCCCTCTGTGAAGATAGATGATCAGCATGTTCCTATCCGCTAATTATATTCCCGGGTAAAGAACTCTCACAGTGACAAGGCAAGGGTGTGGAGCCCATATACACACTGGAGTTCCTACTTCCTTATGCGATATCTCTAATCTGCCTAGGATCTTATTCTTCTGGGCACCACAACGATGAACACTGACACCTTTTTTCTCTTCTCCCAGTGTTCACAAGGTCTATGGAACTCCGTCTCTGTGACCACTATATACATTTTAAACACTTGGGGGAATATAGATGATAATGTGTGATCTGATCACTTCCTCTTCCACAACTTAGTGTGAAAAGGAAGCTAACCATAAGGTAGAGTTTGAGGCAAGTATTCACATCCCCCTTGGAAAAAAAAATAATAATAAACTGCTACCTAAGCATTACCATCACAAAACCAGGTTTACAATTTTACAGTCACTTTAGCCTTAGGAAAAGTTAAAAACCTAGCTTTTTTCTCTTAATCACTTTTAAAGATGTTTTATCTCACAAACGGAATAAAATCACGTGGCTTTCTCCACAATGTATTTGTTGACTTGGGAAATGATTCCTGGGTTTTGATTCTCAGCATGGCGATTCTCCTTCAGAGGCACTTTTGGAAGGTTCCTCTGCAGGAACTCACCTTTACAGACTAACTCAGCTTTTCAAAGCCCTCTATGTCTGGAGATAAATTGCTAACACCAGTGTTTGAGGTTTAGGACTGGAAAAAAAGCTCCATACTGTTTGCTTCTTCACATGTTTGGGTAACAAAAGCCAGCTGATCGGAACCACACAGTGGTTCGGCAGCTATAAAAACAAACCAACAAAATAAAGCTTGAATAACCAAATGTGTCCCTTTTGTGAGGCCACTGCTCTTGATGCTCACACATAAGAACTTGTTTTGACCTGGTAGTAGTTATTTAGAAGAAGGAAACTTCATAATGACCAGAGAGCCCACGAAGGAGATAGTGCTGCTTTGAGATTAGGGTCAACCGTGGAGGGCTGGAGTCTTGTTGCATCCTAAGACATCTTTCCCTAACCTCAAGAGCTACCAATAAACTCACCTCGCAACCCTCACCACCTTAGGACTTGGGAAAGGAAAAAACGCAGCCCAGTTCTGCGACTTCTACTTAGAGTTAAAATAATACCAGAAGCAGAGAAAGGGAAATGGGAATGGAACAGAACACACGTGTGTCTTTTGTCTTATCATCTCTTCCTTTTGGTCATGGTGTATTTCTTTCATGGCCTCCGGGATGATACAAGAGCATCCTTTCTTTCCTTTGTTCCTGCCTTCTTTTCATATTAAGCAAGTACCTAAAGTTCTCTGTCTGTTGACATGACAAGAGATGGATGAAAACAGGGTGAGAGGAAGAAATTGATGTTAGCTCTGGGCAACAAAATCAAAGCGCACAGATGACTCCGATAGGGAGTTTTGACTTCATTGTCCAGGTCTGAAGAGAAATGTGGGTTTGAATCCCACCCAGAATCCAAAGATCAAGGAGAAGCTGCCTGTCTTCAACCCCTCCTCCCTTGTTCCTGAGCTAATTGAGACCATGCCTCCCTGAGAGAAGCTAACTGGCTGTGACTCACTCACGGTGTAATCACTGGCTGTCTGGTGCTCAGTGTGAAAGAATGAACTCAAGGCTGCAAACATCTGCTCTGTACCACAGAGCCACACCCCCAGCCTCAGTGGTCACGTCTTACCTTGGGCACTTGACAAGCCAGACTTCATCCCCACCTCCTTTGTATTATCTCTCTGCTCAGAACCTGATGGCTGGTGTGGGAGCATTAATTGTCTGCTGTATACTACGTATATTGTGCTCATGTCTACAATTATCACTCTCCTTCCATAGACTATGAATTAGGAATGGCCTTCATTAAACCTCCTGTGTGTGTGAGTTTCACAGGACATTAAAATCCCACCAGCCAACAACTTCATCCCACACTAAAGAACATTTTCTCTCCACATCTATGTAATTGATGGTCTGCTGCAGGTAGGTGGCTACTTAATCATCATGATGGAGATGATTTTTTTTCTTGGTTTCTCTAATAATATTCTTCCTTTTAAGTAAGAGAAGCCCATTATTTAGCTATGTGCATGGTTCCCAGTTAGGGACTACGTCTCCTAGTTTCTACATGTACATTTGATTTAAATTCCACACTAAAATGTGAACATAAGTCAATTCCACACCTTTCTCATATCCTAGAGTGATTTGTGTGTGTGTGTGTGTGTGTGTGTGTGTGTGTGTGTGTGTGTGTGTGTGTGTGTGTGTGAGAGAGAGAGAGAGAGAGAGAGAGAGAGAGAGAGAGAGAGAGAGAGGTTTGTTTGTTTTGAGACAAAGTCTCACTCTGTAGTCTTGGCTGGCCTAAAACTCACTATATAGATTAGATTGGCTTTGAACTCAGAGATACACCTGCCTCTGCCCCATCAATGCTTGGGATAAAAGGTGTATGCTACCATATCCAGCTCTTACCTTGTTATTTTTTAAGGTATGTCTAAAACTTTTTAGAGAATTAGAACTTTTATTGAACTGAGTAATAATAAAATACAATAGAGCATCAAGGTTCATAAGACGCAGCTATGGGGGTGCTTAGAGGAAGACGTCTGTGCTTAAATGCAAGAGAAGAAAAGTCTGTAAACTCCATGATCTACATCGCCCTACACCACAACTCAGGGAGCTAGAAAATAAAGAGCAAATTAAATGGAAATTAATAGAAAGGAAGAAGCTGGGCAGCAGTGGTGCACACCTTTAATCCCAGCACTCAGGAGGCAGAGGCAGGCGGATCTCTGTGAGTTCGAGGCCAGCCTGGTCTACAGAGCAAGGTCCAGGACAGGCACCAAAACTATATGGAGAAACCCTGTCTCGAAAAACAACAACAACAACAACAACAACAAAAAAAATCTAGTTGATCACCATAGTCTGATAGTCTGAGTGCACAAGTATTAAGCAGGTCAGGCAGGGCATTCCATGTTTAATAAAGCACTGCTGGCAGTAGTATCCAAGACACAAAAACAACCAAAGTGTACATGTGATGAATGAATAAATAAAATATGTGGTGTGTGTGTGTGTGTGTGTGTGTGTGTGTGTGTGTGCGCACGCGCGTGTGCTAACAACAGCCAGTGTCGGTGACTTTGTGGAACACCTGGGATTGTCAGGCACAGCTGACAAGGGCTGTGGAGCGCTGGATCCTCCACTGAAAACAGCTCAACAGTCTCCAGGGTTACTAAATGTTACAGTCCTCTCTTAGTGCTGTAACAGAATGCCAGAAGCCACATACTTAGAAAGGAAAATCATCTCTCACAGCTCCAGAGGCCAGAAAATGCTAGGTTAAAGTTCAAGCCTCTTGGTGTCTAACTAGGGACTCCCTGCTGCATCGGCATATGGCAGAAGGAGGGAGGCAAAATGGCTTTCTGCCCTTTGCATGGCATCCAAGAAGCAAACCCTATCTGTGGGGGCATTAATCTATCCATAATAGCATCTAAACACCTCCAGTAGATCAACTCCGCTGCACTGGGGATTAATTTTGCAACATGTTTCCTGGGTAACACAGAACCACATGATCCAGCCATATTGCTTCTGTTTACCCAAATGAAAACATATTCAACAAAAACACTTACTTATATTCACTGTTTGTAGCAGTTCTAGTCACAAAAGCCCAAACAACCCTTATGACCATCGATAGAGGGAAATACAAATAAGAAATTTATAACATGGAATTCCATAGAGCAACAAAAGGGATTGAATTACAGATCTGCACAAGATAAATGAGCCTTAAAGAACATACTGAGCAGGAGAAACCAGACACAAAAGAGTATTCATGGTGCATTATTACTTGAAGTGGCATGGAATTGAGTATGGGGCATGCTCACATTTGCAATTGGGATCACCCAGGTTCCAGCCTAAAAGTACCTGCTGTGATTCCACTTCTCTGAAATTCTGACACAATCCAAACAATAGGAACAGAAAGCATGCCTGTAGGGATCTATGCCAAAAAAGAAATGCTGCTTTCTGAAAAAGACTTCAGGGAACTTCCAGGAATAACGGTAATAATCAGTGTTTTGACTGAAGTGGCATAGATATTAGCCAAAACTCATTGTTATGTATTTATAAGAGGTACATTTTGCTTTCTGTAAATTGCACCTCAATAATTCTGGCTTTTGTATAAAAGACATGGCTCCTATTATACTTCCTGCCATCTATCCTCCTGGGAGCTATGAACAAGGTAGGGACCAACAACTGTCATGCTTAGTCTTTTTTTTTTTTTTTTTTTTGCAATACAATTCAGTTCTACATATCAGCTACGAATTCCCTTGTTCTCCCTCCTCCCACCCCCCTCACCTTCCCCCCAGCCCACCCCCCATTCCCACCTCCTCCAGGGCAAAGCCTCCCCCGAGGATTGAGATCAACCTGGTAGACTCAGTCCAGGCAGGTCCAGTCCCCTCCTCCCAGGCCCAGCCAAGCGACCCTGAATAAGCCCCAGGTTTCAAACAGCCAACTCATGAAATGAGCACAGGACCCGGTCCCACTGCCTGGATGCCTCCCAAACAGATCAAGCCAATCAACTGTCTCACCCCTTCAGAGGGCCTGATCCAGTTGGGGACCCCTCAGCCATTGGTTCATAGTTCATGTGTTTCCATTCATTTGGCTATTTGTCCCTGTGCTTTATCCAACCTTGGTCTCAACAATTCTAGCTCATATAAACCCTCCTCGTTCTCGCTAATTGGACTCCCAGAGCTCCATCCGGGGCCTAGCCATGGATCTCTGCATCCAGATCCCTCAGTCTTTGGATAGGGTTTCTAGCACGACAATTAGGGTGTTTGACCATCCCATCACCAGAGTAGGTCAGTTCAGGCTGTCTCTCGACCATTGCCAGCAGTCTGTTGTGGGGGTATCTTTGTGGATTTCTGTGGGCCTCTCTAGCACTTTGTCATGCTTAGTCTTAATTGTCAACTTTATGCAGCCTAGAATCACCTAGGAAGAGAAGCTCAATGAAAGATTGTCTACATCAAGCTAGCCTGTCCAATCTGTTGTTTTGATTGCCTTAATTGATATGGAACAACACAGACCATTGTGGGCAGCACCATCCCCTAGGCTGGTGTACTGACCTGTGTAAGAGTGAAGACATCAAGCTAAGCATATACAAACAGAAAAGGCATAAACCAGTCTTCTGGTGGTAGGAGCAGTACATTCTTGCTAGCTGATTTATGCCTTCTCTGTTATAGAATCTGCCCAATAATTAAGCAAACATATTGAAGCCATTTCATGGTTTCCTGCAAAAATAAAAAAGAATGTTGTTATTGTTGTTGTTATTAAAGTTAAGACAAGACTTCATTGTAAAGTTGGCCTTGAACTCATGATCCTCCTGCCACAATTTCCCTAGTGCCTAGATTACAGACCTATAACTCCATATCCAGGAGGAAAAAATAATTTTTAAGGAATTAATGGCAATTCATTGTCAAAAAACAGCATGAGCATTAAGAATTATCAAGAAAAGTAGTTATGATATTGGGAAGCTTATGGAATCCATGTAACACCAGTCAATTCAAAGAAAACTGTAGTTATCCTACCTCTTGAACTATTATTCATCCTTGCATTGCTTTGACAAAATACCTTACACAAGACCTTAATGGAAGAAGAACTGAGTCTGTCTCACAGCTTCACAGGTTTTAGCCCACTGCAGAACACCACAGAGGAGCAGGGCAGCGTGGAAACACCACTCAACACACAGCAGCAGGAAACAGAAGGAGCAACCGGAAGGGGCCAGAACCAAAAGAACTTCCCAGTGTCACAGCTTGACAACTTCCTCCGACCAGTCCCCACTTTCCACAGAACTACCGCATTCCAGCAGTTGACTCAGATTTTGAATCTATTAATGGATTAGATCACTGATTTGGTCAGAGCTCCCATGAACTAATCACTTCTAGAAATGTCGTTGTAGATAGCCAGAGATCTGTATATTACAAATCTCCCAGGTGTCTCTTAACCAACCAAGATGACAGGCAAGATTTAACCATCTCACTGCCAATATACACATGATTAAAGCAATTCATAAATGTCAGTTTACTGACATTCTTATTGGAATATAACTTCATTTATGTTTTGAGAGATGGGGAAGAAAAGCATAAAGATGACAGAAGTTTCTCCAAGTAGCTAAATGGTAGCAGCTTTAGTGACACATTCTTTTCTCAAAAAAAAAAAAAAAAATGTAATGAATAGGAGAAGTGAGGGTGTGGTCTTGAATCAGAAACTGCTAAATGGCTCATTTTGTTCATTGGACACTGTTGTGGTCAGAGCCTCACCCCAAATTCTGAATAAATGAGAGCCAGCAAGATGAATCCACTCTTTACGAATAATAACACTGTGCCCAGTTTTAATAGGAAAACTGCAAGACACAACCTTTCATCTCTAAAGAAGATGCCCATTCATCCCCAGTTTTATTTCCTCATTTTCTCTCTTAGAACTTGGAAAAATTGTAAGAAACAAAATACCCATACTGCTTTCAGAGACATTCCAAGCGTGATCCAGTGGGGACCCCTCAGCCATTGGTTCATAGTTCATGTGTTTCCATTCATTTGGCTATTTGTCCCTGTGCTTTATCCAACCTTGGTCTCAACAATTCTCGCTCATATAAACCCTCCTCATTCTTGCTAATTGGACTCCCAGAGATCCACCCGGGGCCTAGTCATGGATCTCTGCATCCAGATCCCTCAGTAGTTGGATGAGGTTTCTAGCACAACAATTAGGGTGTTTGGCCATCCCATTACCAGAAAGCATCTTCAACAAATGGTACTGGCAAAACTGGATATCAACATGTAGAAGGCTGCAAATAGATCCATATCTATCACCGTGCACAAAACTTAAGTCCAAGTGGATCAAGGACCTCAACATAAATCCAGCTACTCTGAACCTGCTAGAAGAGAAAGTAGGAAGTAGTCTTGAACGCATTGGCATAGGAGACTACTTCCTAAACAGAACACCAGTAGCACAGACTCTGAGAGAAACAATCAATCAATGGGACCTCTTGAAACTGAGAAGCTTTTGTAGAGCAAAGGATACGGTCAACAAGGCAAAGCGACAGCCTACAGAATGGGAAAAGATCTTCACCAATCCCACATCTGACAGAGTACTGATATCCAGAATATATAAGGAATTCAAGAAATTAGACATCAAAATACAGATCATTTTTAATCTACTGCAATTTTAGTAGGTATCATTATTTTCGCAACCATTTTCTAGATTAAAATTCTCCACTGCCCCATCTCTTGGAAATTTGCACAATTGTGAGTATCCTTGTGGCTCCATCCTTATAACATTAAGTTTCATTTACTTTAGAACTCTACCAGGCTTTCCGATCTCCAGAAAGTAATCGCAAATACTGCCATGTACAGTAAGATGATCTCAGGCTCCACTTTGCTGACACAGAATAGGCAGGCATGCACACTTTCTAAAGAAAGAGATTATGTTATTCGTAGTACAGAAGCTTATCTGCCAATTTTGTCTCTGCCCTGATACTCCTAATTTTCAAAATATTAACTTTAAACTAGAACTGTAGGGCTGAAACTGGAGTGTGTCCAAATCAACCAAAATGTGACCAAATATAATAGGGGTTACCAAGAATCTTCTTCAGGGCAAATAGATGAGTGAGCCCTGAGCAGTTAGCATAGAGATCTAATTAACACCCCCCATTGTGATAAAAAATGATTCTAGCTCAAAACAAAAAAGCCAACTATGGTCACTAATAGCAACAGTTGGGGGGGGGGGAGATAGCAATAGTCCACACCCAAGTACAGAAAGACCATAGTGATAAGCGGATAGATAATGGAGACCACATTAAACAGGCTGAACAGGCCGTGGAGCTTCAGTCAGGGGAGTGAAATCAAATCAAGTTGGCTCCCACAGGGAGACTATCTGCCAAGTTCCCAGGAACAGACACCACTGGGGAGCTCCAGGATGAGCGGAGCAGAGGAAGTGCTGACAGGCTCGTGAGGTCCGGGCCGGCAGGCAGACACTGTCCTAATGCACTGAGCATGTGCTCCGGGGCCTCATGGCTGTCATTTGGCTAAAGGATCTAAAAGCAATTTGCATATACTGGAGTCTTAAAAGATGTTTTCTCAGCAAACATCTGGGTTTACAGACAAAGTCATAAAATTAATTCCATGGGATTTCCATGAACTTACGTATACCACTGCATCTTTTCATCAGCTGTAAAGCTTAGTTGCTTTCAGCAGACTCAGGCATTCTGAATCTGGAGACCTTGGCCAAGTCACCCGATGCTGAGGCAAGCTGACTCTTGCATCTGTTTTACAGTAGTAACAAGACTACCTTGCCTGCTCATATGCTGGTGCTCTGTGGTTGCATTTGTTGACTGTTCCCCGCCCCCCCCCCCCCACTCACTGCCTACCAGCCACCGTTGGAGGGAATGAGGCAAAGGGCAGGACACAGAAGTGAACAAGTAGTCCTGCCCTATAGAACTCACATCCAGTGGAGAGGAGAGAAGACCCAAATGTAAAGTGTGGAAAGTGCTGTGGAAAACACGGGGACTGTGGGGATGGGATGGAGACTCCTCAGCGACATGGAGGCAGAAAAAAAAAAGCTGAAAAACGTTTCATGAATGCATATTCCTAGGCTGGAAAATACCTAAAGCGACGACTCCATTCTTCATTCTGATCTGCTCCCAGAATGAACTCAGGATGAATTATCTGAAAGGCCATGAGTGGGTACAATGTATTATACAAGATTAATCAAAACGTCGTACTCAGATCTTGGTTTTCCATTAGCAGCGAGCAGCAGCAGCATTTGAAGGAACATCATAGAATCTGAGCACAGCTCGTTGAGGCTCTAGTGTCTATTCTCAGTAAGGTATTTTGTTACTTATTTATCGAAGTCAGTATTTTGTTTGTTGATTTGTTTTAATGAACCCCCAGAATGTCTGAGAGATGAGGTAAATGATATGAAAACGAAAAATTAAATTAGAAAGTTCCATCAGTACTACTTCTAAATGAGAAAACGAAGCCCTTAAAGGAGACTTGGGGAGTGAGAGAGAAGTCATTTGTCAAGTGAAAGATGAGAGGCAAGTCCGAAGACAGGGCACGCGGGGTCGGAATATGAGGAATGGGTGCTGACGAGAAAAGAAACGGTCATTTCCTCGGCTGGCACCAGAACATGGAAGGGACTGACAGCGTGTCATGAAACGCAGACTGCAAGCCAGAGCCAGGAGCGGAGTCCACTGAGAGCGCCGGCTGAAAGTCCAAGGGCAAGGAGGCCCTGTTAGCCCGGCTACACAGGAAGCTTCTCAGAGGGGAAACAACGCCGGGAACACAGAGCTTCCATCCTCTTAGTCCTCAGGATGAGACGCTGATTTCCTCATTGTTCTTCGTACATCTGTAATCAGAAAGAAGATGTAGTTAAACATACATGGTGTTCATATATATCATGTATATAGCAGGTGATGCCAGAGGTAAACAAGAAAGACATAACTAAGAATTTAAATGAAGTCATGGTCCAGTGCTCGTCTCTCTCTATTAGAGACGGTATATAGGAGGATTGTGTCCACAGAGAACATCCGCCAGTTGCTAGGGGAGTTCTTGTACTCTGGAAGATGTGTGATGCAGAAACAATGTCACAAGAGGAGAATTAAGACCAGTGGCAGGACCAGGACAAAGAGGGCTTTTACTCCAACATCAGTATTCTAGGTAGACAAGGTTCGTGGATGACAAGGAAACATATTTTAAAATCAGTGATTTTTTTTCAAACTGAGAGCAAGGCTAAGTATAAACAGACAAAAGAGGGTCTAACCTTCTGTAACAGAAGAACCCAGACATCTACCTTCTTAGAGCTCCCCCAAGCCATCGAGCAGCTACCCCAAGGCACATCTGTGGAATCCTGGGCTCAGCAAAAGTTGAGAGAATGCACTTTCAAAGCCATTGACTTTAAATCATACCTACTAATCAGGATTTTAACTTGCTTCATATAAAGTTCATATAAAGGCACATGTAACATAAGCCTAAGTGTCATTTATAATCTCTATTTGTTGTTCAAAATAAAAAAAGGTAATTTATAGGCTAGGGATCTAGATCTGTGGTAGAGCTCTTGCTTAGCATGTGTGGTAGGGGTCTCACCCTTGGCAGAGGAGGTATTGGCAGCCAAATGGTTACTGAGAGAGGAGTTACTCTTCTTTAGGGACACGGATGTTGGTGGGTTGCTTATGGTCCAATGAATGTCCCCCCAGTCTTACACACATACATAGGCAGCAATAATTGAACTCAAGTGCTTATTAATAACAAAAAGAGAAAGGAAGCCATTAAGTTGCAAGAGAGATGGGGGCACTAGAGAGAGTTGGAGGAAGGTAATGATGGATGGATCTAATCAAAATATATAAATGTACAAAATTTTATAGAATAAATAAAAACATTATTGGAAAAAAAAACTTCCCAGCATAAGGTTTTCAAATTTCAAAGTTGGAGTCTGATATCCAGAGTTTATCAAGGGTCGCTGAACATGGTTGAAATCATCCAGCTTTGAAGTGGTGTGCTTCTGAGTACACCACACGCTGCCATCACACAGAATGGCTTAGTTAACTAATCTGAGTAGGTTGGCTAAATAATACCATCCCCTATTTAGAGCATTCCTTGGAGAACACACTTAAATGAAACCCAGTGGCCAGGTTATCTGAAAGTCTGTGAATAGCTTCGGCAAAGTGAAAAACCCTGGAGACCCAAAGCAAATCTGAAGCCAGAGAATCTGCTACCTAGGCCCACCACTCATCAGTCATTTACTTTTGCCCAAAGCTGATCTTGAACTTTTGAACAACTTCCATGAATAGCTGAGACTACAACATAAACCACCATGCCTGACTTGTTTTTGTTTTCAATTTTTCTAATTGATTTTTTGCTTTTTCACCTTGATATTCGCATGGAGACCTCTTACAGAAAACCTCTGGATGACATCTGCATGTACAGTTTTCTGTGGATTGTGGTGCAGATAGCCCACTAACATGTTATAGAGAACCTACTGAGTTTGCTAGGAAAAAGGAGGAACAGAGATGATAAATGACCCACAGGAGCCACCAAGTAAGTCCGAGTTACTGTTATAATTCAATATTAAGACATAATGGGAAGAAAATCATATTTATTTTTCAATCTTATTAGACTTTTCATGGGTTAAGGAAAATAGGAAATGCAGACTACACCAATGCTTTCTGAGAAGACATGTCAGGGTGGATAAAGGGTCTAGTTAGTTAATGGTTCTTTTCTTTCTTCCCTGTATAGTCCAGCCTGGTATCAAATCTGAAGTTCTCTTACACCAGCCTCCTGAGTGCTAAGACAACAAGTTTGTTCACTATACCCAGATATACTGAGTAGAACTTTACAGATTAGTTCCTAGAACAAACGACAATGTTCTTCTCTCCACGCATTTACCCATTGGGACATATAAATAATGAGATGGACGTGGTAGAACAGGCCTGCATCCCAACACGGAGCAGTGCTCAGGTAGGAGGCTCAGCTCATGAGTTTAAGACTAGCCTGGACCACAAAGCAAGACTCTGTCTCAAAAGCACAAAATATGAGTTAATTAAATGTTCAAATAAGATCTGGGTGCGAAGTTGGATGCTGCTTTCTTGTGGCTGTGATAGAAAGCCTATGTCTCTCAAAACTCTCCAGCGTTCCTCTCTTCCTGAACCAGGCAGCCTTCCTCCCTTACTGCTGGTGCTGAGACCCTGAACAAAGGACAAGCAAGCCAGAGTACTGTGAGCATTTGAGGAACTGGAAGCAGTATGGGCTTGTGGGGGAAAAGGGGGAGCTCATCTTCCTCCCTTCCTAACGAAATCCCTCACAGGGAAATCCCCTTTCCATTAAATTAAAACCAGAAACGGTAGAGCTTACATTTTAAAAACATCAAACCATTGTCTTGGGTTTCTGTGAAACAGGATAGCACTTTCAAACGCTCCGGGAACTCCACCAGCTGGTTCAGCTCCTCCGGAGCTCAGAGGTTTTGCGGCATTGGCTGGCTCCCATCCCAGCACGGAAAATGACAAAAGCCCATTTTGAAGGTGGTTACCTAGATGATGTATGGCCTCTGGAGAGTTGCAGGGAGAGAACAGAAAGGGGTTCTGTGGGTTTCCCCAAGCCGGGTGGGTTTGGAGTGCCGGCCTGGGGCTTTTTAATTTTCTTTTACAAAGGCAGGTCTGGGAGGAGGGGTTGTCTGGTTCTCAGGGAGCTGGAGCGACAGGTCTGCTCCTGGAGGCTTAGTACAAGGGCTCCCTGGATAGCGCTGCGTGGAGGAAGGAAAATCGCCCCTTCGGCCAGACAAACTGGTGCTGCTCCCCTTACCTGCGGCTTCTCGTGGGACCCTTGAAGAATTCTCTGGAAGTGACAGAAAGAAAAATACCACATCTTTACTTCTCCAGAATAAGGAAATAGCTGATCTCTTTGTTTAAACATACTTCCAAGCCTCCCTTCTCCCCCTCACCCAAAGAAGGGTAAAATAAAGCTTAGCCTTCACTGTTAGTCTTCCTACTACATCTGCCTGATGCCTTGAACCTTTGTGGCTGTCTAGACTTAGGAGTCTTGTTCTCCATGGCTTTCTCCTGAACTTTACTTTCAGAACATCCACACAAGGTCATCCAGAGACAAGAAGGTAGGAGAAAGGGTTGTTTTGAATTGTCTTATCTCGTGAGAGCTCTATCAATCAGTCTTCCCATAGATTACCTCTGTGGTCAGACCCTCTACAAAGCCTGCATAGGATGCGTTGATGAAGATGGGAAATGGAAAAGTCATCAAAACTATCTTGAGACAAGAAATGGTCCAGAACTTGACAAGGTACACTCCCCTCTAAGACTCCTTTTATGACTAGGTTCCACCTTTCAGCATATCCTTAGGAGTCCAGTTTTTACAAGAATCCTGCTTAGTCAGATGGGGTTGGGGCTGGGTTCTACACAGTTCATTTCCCATCATCCCCTTGTCCTCCACCATCAGAATCTGCTCACCCTGGCATGTCACTGATCAAAACCATAAACTGATTTCACCAGAACACCCTCCCCACTCCTGGTATTTCCTCCTAATAATTTCCCATCAATTACGCCCCCCTTACCACTTGGCTGTGACTTCTCACTTGTATGGACTGAGAGCAGCTAAGAGAGATCTCTTTATCTGTTACCGTGGTCCTAAACGAAAAATGTATTGACTGCTTGACTCTCCAGGCATGGCTTTCCTTTCCCAAGCCTACCCCTTCTGTAAGATTTGTGCCCAGGAAACTAGACCACAGGATAAATGGACAAGACCATTTGTCTATTCTCAGAATGGAAGGAATCTGCTCAAGAATGGATGGATTCCAGAGATATGACAGGGAAAAGGTTTTGTGAACTAGGAATGCTGACTAACATTTGGTTAACTAGTAAGAAGCAACCACAAGACCCCAGACACTGAATTGAACATAGATGCTGTGAGATATGAGTTCATGGTAATGACCCTCAGAACCAAGAGCCTCCCACGCTCTGATGTTCCTCCAAGTTCTCTGGTAGAACGTTAGTTCCTCCAGCCTGAGTTCTCTCCCTGAGAAATCAAGGATCGCCACCCTCCACGTTACATTATTCTCCATATCTAGACCTTAAGTACAGTGCCAGCCAGTCTAGAGAAACGCAGCATGCCGAGGTGATCCTGACCCTGGGGGACATCTTCCAGGGCCCTTGTTTTGCAGATTGTGGGAGCTGTCATTCCCAAATGTTCGCTACTCCCTCCCCCAGGGTAGTGTTTCCCAGACAGACAAGTGATGAGTGACATTTGCAAACTAAGTTCAGAAGAGACAAAAGCAAAGGTAACAAGTTCAATTCCGAAACCCCTTGGAGAAACAGGAAAATTTAATGAAAGAAAATAAGTTGGTAAGTTATTTCTCACCTTACGAAACCCAAGTTGCTTGATTAAAGTCTATCACCTTCAACTGTTTTAAGTCTACTGTTAAGCCCTAACCTTTTTACCATGTGCAGTCTTCAAACTCAACAAAGACAATATTTATGGTTAATAGGGAACTGAAGAGAAGCCGTGACAGCACCATGAATCTATTCAATCCTTTAGGGCCAGTATCCTAGGTCTTAGAACAAAACACAAGTAGCAAAGGTCTTTTTTAAAAGATTCTTGTAGCAATGGCCCAAAAAGGTAATTTTTAATTACTGAACAGTCTTCTTTTAAAAAGTGGTTTACAAGTATCATCATGTCCTCTACACTCCCCAAGCCCAGCACTAATCATAATACAAATTCCAGTTTTAGGACACTTCTATACACACACACACACACACACACACACACACACACACACACACACACACACACTTGATTGCTTAAAACTTACTCCGTAAGGGAAAACATATTCTGAGGCCAAAACATAGATAGGCAGCAGAGACAGAGATGGTTTTCATAATGCAGACAAGGATCTAACTAATCTCATAGCATAGAGGAAATCCTACCACTTACTTATTTACGAGGTTGATAACCCAACTGAAAAGTGAGTAGACACCAGCATGTCAAAGAATAGGGAACACTGTGGTTCTAAAACATAAAAAGATGGCTGGCCTCACTCAGAAGAAAAGAAATACAAACTGAAGCAACTAGACCTAATCATCATTTTCCACAGATTAGATTGGCAAACAAATAAAAACTTCCAGATGTCCCATGTCATTAAGGTGTGGGAAACATAACCTGGGATCATATCTAATTACTGCAATTTAAAAATAATTAGTAACATCCTATAGATATACTTGCAGAGGCTCACAAAACAATGACTATAACATTATTCATTGGAGCATAATTATTATAGTTAGATCCAAGATAAATACCATAAGTAGGGTAATATAGAACAATGCAATATTTTTTAAATAGACTTCAAACCCAGAATAGTCATAGAATATTGAAGAAGAATCAATTTCCGGGACTGACACTCCCTGACCTCAAACCTTATTATAAATTCCTGTAATCAAGACACTGTGGTTCTGGCAAAAGATTAGACAAATAAATCAATGCAACAGAATAGGGAGACCAGAAATAGACTTACATAAATATAATCAGCTCATCTTTGACAACGGAGCAAACACAATGAGGCAGAGAAATGACAGTTACTTCAACAATGCTGCTGGAACACTGGACAGGCATGCCAAAGTCTGGATCTAGACAAAGGGCCTTACATAAACTCATCTCGAAATTAACTCAAAATGGGGAGCAATTTCGCTTTATTTGTTTTGGGTGTATACGTGTGTGCATGCAGGCCTGTGCCACAGCACAGGAGTGACAATCAGAGACCAGCACTCATCAGTCAGTTCTCTCCTGCTACCTATGGGGTCTAGGGGTAGAACTTAGGTCACTCAGGCCTGGACACATGTACCTCCTGCTGAGCAATCTCCAAAATGGATATCATTGTTATTATATTATTACAGAGCAAAATGTAGGGTGTAAAATTTCTAGGAAATAGCATACTAAAGCATCTCATTGAACTTGGATATGATGACTATTTTTTAGAGACAGATCCAGAGGCTCAACCCACAGAAGAGATATCAAGCTGGACCTCATTAAAATTAAAAATTTATGCTCCATAAAAGACATATCAAGTATATGAGAAGATCAAAAAGTAGGAGAAAGTGTCTTTGAAAGACACATCAGATAAAGAAATATTACACAAAGAATTCTTAAATAGCAACAAGAAGAAAAAAGTCTGATTAAAAACTGAGCAAGGGGACTGGAGAGATGGCTCAGCGGTTAAGAGCACTGGCTGCTCTTCCAGAGGTCCTGAGTTCAATTCCCAGCAACCACATAGTGGCTCACAACCATCTACAATGAGATCTGGCGCCCTCTTCTGAACCGCAGGCATACATGCAGACAGAACACTGTATACATAATAAATAAATAAATCTTAAAAAAAAAAAAACTGAGCAAGACCCCAAGGGACACTGTACTAAAGAAGATATGCAGAAAAGGGCTTGAACCCACCTCTACTGAATGGACCAGGCTCTGCTGACTCGCCACAGAAGGCCTTACCTTGTTGGAGGAGGGAATGGGGCACTGGGGGGGAAGGCTGAAGGGGCAGGAAGAAGGAAAAGAGGAGGGTCTGTGGTTGATATGTAAAATGAATGAAAAATTCCTTAATAAAAAAAGAAGATATGCAGAAATAAACAGACGAAAAGATACTCTTACTTGCTTATCATTAGGAACCTGAAAGCTAAGACAATGAGATCCATAATAAACCCATTAAAATGACCAAATTCCAATGTATGACATCAAATGTTGATAGGGATATGAATCATAGAAACTTATTTCTATGGGGAATGCACAACACTTGGAAAGACACTTGGTCAGTTTTTACAAAACTAACATCCTTTTCCCTTACGGTCCAGGAAAGTGCACTCTTCTGGCCTTTGTCCAAATGTGTTGAAAACCAGTCCACACAAAATCTTGCCCAAAGATGTTTACCCAACTGAATAATCATGAATAAATCGTTCATAATTTCCAAAACTTGAAAGCTACCAAGATCCCCATTGGTAAGTAAATAGGTAAATAAACCAAGGAACATCCAGACAATGAAAAATTATTCAGTGGTAAAAAGAAATGAACTATCGGGTCATGAGAACACAGAAAAAATTAATATGCACATTACCAAGGAAGAGAAGCCAGTCTGAAAAGGCTACATGTTGCATAATTCCAGCTATAAGACCTTCTAAAAAATGCAAAACTATGGAGACAATAAAATGATGAGCTGTTGTCAGGGGTTGAGGGGATGGAGAGATATGGATTGAACATGAAGGACGTCTAGAGAAAATATTCTCTATGAGACTTCAATGATAAATACATGCTATCTTATGTTTTTCAAACCCCAACAGGTGTACTCCAAGACTGAACCTGAGCCCGATTATAACTATGAGATTTGAGTGACAATTATGTGTCCACATAGGCCCACTGACAGAAAAAAACTATACTACTTTGAGGCTGGATGTTGACAGTAGAGCTAATTGCTCTAAAAAATAAAGTATTTCAAGATTTAATTTTTTTTTAAAAAAAAAAGGAGCCAGACATGGTGGATTACAGACGTGTATCTGTAATCTCAATACTCGGGAGGCAGAAACAGGAGTGTCACAAGATAGAAGCTAGCCAATAATACATGGTTAAACCCAGTCTCAAAAAGAAGGGAGGGACTGGTAATTAATTGTATATGTCAGCTGGACTAGACCATGGGGTGTTCTGATATTTGGCCAAACATTATTCTGCTTCTATCCATGGAATGTGTCTGGGTGAGATTAATATTTGTGTGTAGGTGGGTCTCATCTACTCATGGGAGCTCTCCTACCTAAATGCATAATCAGAGACATTGGGTCTTCTCTGGCCTCAGACTGAAATGCCAGCTCCTCCCAGGTCACAGGCCCACCTCCTTTCAGATCCTTAGTTCTTCAGCTTGCAATTTACAGACTGGAGCACTTCTCAGCTTCAATAATTGTGTAAGCCATTTTCTTAAACAGTAGTATTGATTCTAGAGAACTGGGACACATATACAGTTCTTAAAAAATGACCATGTAAGATATTTTGCTAAGTAAAAACTCTTTAAAGTGGAGAGTCCTCATAAAAATTTTTTAAAAGACAAAGAAATACAAAGTCTCTCACAAGATAACCAAGCAATAAAGATGGTAAGAACTTTTTATGTGGGTACTATGGTCAGAACTTGGGTCTTTATGTCTGTGCAGCAAGTATGTTTTATCCACTGACCCATTTCCCTGAACACTATTATTTCTCTATCAACATGTGTTTCCTACACAAATAAATATAATTGGAATAAAAATTTAAAAAAAAAAGAAAACACCTTGACAAAAACACCCTGGTTGGGAGACACTTAAGAACAGACATTTTAAAGAATATTTTACCTTTGATCTTAAACAAGGTGTAGCTAGCCATCTTTTGGTCTCATGAAGTAATATTCTATGCCTTCCACAATGGTTTCCTGGTTCATCCCAGGTTTAAAGGATATCAGTAATGAATAACCCTGAGCAGTGCCTATGCCTCCTTCCCAATCATCCCCTCCCTCCTTCCTTCCTGGATCACTTTCTACCCGGGCTGACCTTCCTTGCTCTCTGCAGACAGTAGATGGGGACAGGGATCAGGCCCCAGAAACAGCTGCAAACTGTAACCAGCAGCTTTCGCCGTCCTCGGGTGCAAATGTGACAGACAGGAGTTGCCATGGCACCATTTGTAACTGAGCACACTATGGTCTAAGCTGTTGTCTTCTGAAGATCAGTTCGGTTTGAAACCTCCAAGTGAGGGTGGAGATTTGACACAGGGGTGTCTAATTCAGATGGCTGGACCAGTCTTGTCTACCTGGTTCCTCCCCCTCTTCATGACTAGTGCTGTCGTCTGAGTCTTCAGTGACTTCCCAAGCAAGACCCATATGCTGAAGACTTGGCCTGAAGTGCTACTGGGAAGTGGTGGAACCTTCAGAAGGCAGGGCCGAATGGAAGGAAGTGGGGCCACTGGGGAAGTGCCCTTGAAGGGGACTATTGGGACTCTGACACCATCCACCTCCCCACTTTTTTCTCGTGACTTCCTGATGACCAGAAAGTACACAGTGTTTTCTCTTATCTGCATGCTCCCCCATGATATATGTCACTACAGGCTGTCTAAAAGAAATAATGAACTATATACCAAAATCTCTAAAACATTGAATCTAAATAAATTCTATGCTGTGTAAACTGACTCTCTTAGATAGTTCATCATAGCAATTGAAAATCAGCATAGGCAAGAACTGCAGCTGTGACATCTACGCCCTTAGGACCCACTCTAAGTTGTTCAGAATGGTTCGTCATTATCCCACGGACATTTCTCATCTGTGGTCAGGATTAGCAGAGATTCAGATCTTTATCAAACAGGTAGAAATACAAATAGAATATTCATTTGGTCCTCTGTTATTTCGAGAGAGAAACTCCTGGATTTTCTTGGAGGGAGAAAAGTGAAGCGTTGTTTTTAATCATTTCTGTATTAGTTACTTTTCTGGAAGCTGTGATAAAATGCCCAACAAAAGCAACTTACAGGAAGGGTGATTTATTTTGGCTCACAGTTTGAGAGCGGTGAGTCCATTGTAGCAAAGACGGCATGGCAACAGAACCAGTTCTTCTGCCACAGCAAGGCTGGGCTCCTTACATGGCACCAATCAGGAAGCAGACAGCTTTCCAGAACAGACCTGCTTCCCCTAACAACTTACTTCCTCCATCTTGACCCTACATGACCCCCAAAACAGCGCCGCCAGCTGGAGACCAAGTGTCCAATCACATGAAACTGGTGGATATTTCACATTCAAACCATAACAGTCTCATCACAGGATATGCTGAGAGTCACGTGCTAATTGTCCCTACGGCCTAATGACAGGCTGACAACTTGCTTCTTCTCCTGCAAAGTGAGAGTAAGGACTCCATGACACTGGCCTAGGCCCTCTGCATGTATGTGACAGCTGTATAGCTTGGTCTTCTTGTGGAACTCCTAACAGTGAGAATAGGGGCTGTCTCTGACTCTTTTGCTGGCTTTTGGGACCCTAGTCTTCATACTGGGTTGTCTTGTCCAGTCTTAACACGAGGGGAGGGGCTTAGTCTTATGGCAACCTGATGTGCCATGTTTTGTTGATATCCATGAGAGACCTTCCCTTCTCTGAGTAGAAATGGAGGGAGAAGTGGATGAGGAGAGGAGGCAGAAGGGAGGTGGGGAGGAAGGTCCTGGAAGGAGAGGAGGGAGGGGAAACTGTGGTCAGAATGTAAAAATAAATAAATAAAGACTTCTTTCTCTTGAGGTAGTGATAGGGACTAAGTGAGAAAATATATAGAAAGGCACTACATACTTCAACAATCACTTCCTCTTTGCTAGGGAATTCTACTTCCTGTCTCCATGGGGAACTCCATATGCAGGAGGCTGGTGACGCCTCCATTGAACCTAGCCCTACAAGAAAGCTCCTTGTTCTGCCTCATGGCATCAGCTGAACTGCAAGGTACACGCTTTCTTTGACGGTTCCCCAGGACCCAGCAGAAGAGACGGCCCCTGTGTGCCATGTGTGCCAGCAGAAGGAAGCAGGAAGAGGTTCAGTGCTGGCCCAGTTTTCAGCACTGGGGGATCACTTAGGCAGACTCCAGAAGGAGCTTGACTCCCAATTTTTAAAAAATTCCTGCTTGTCCTTTCTTTCCAGTGCCAGCTAGATCCTCAATCTCCAGTTTCCAAAACATGTTTGAACAAAGACCACCCTGGGATAGCACCCACCAGACCCCAGGCAGAGCTCCAGCCTGCCCTGCCTGGACTAATTCTAGTGTTCTTAGTAACTCTGAGGGAGGTACTTTTACTTTCCCCTAGCTGACTAATGCAAAAGTTGAAGTCCAGCCAGGTTGATCTGTCCCAGGTCACAGAGCCCATATGGCAGGCAGGGAACTAACAGAATCCATGTGTTTAATCACCAGACTAAACTGTCCTCCAGAGGTCTGACCCACTGCAGCCCGAGGCAGAAAGAGGAGGAGGCCGTGTTTGAAGTCAGGAAGGAAGAACCCTTCCCTTAGCCCTCTCTGCAACCCTACCTTTAATGTAAGCCTTTTAATTCCAGCTCTGCCCAGACCTCTAATCTCTGCGTCTAGTCTTTATGAGTCCTTGAGTCCTTAATTCTGATACCTTTATTTGGGGATGTTTTACTTGGGTCTCCTTTGCCAAGGCTTTCTCTCTTTTTTTTTTAAATCACTTTATTATAATTAACTCACATATAAAAATATCATAAGGCTTGTTTAAGGAAGACACCCAAATATTTACCCAGTCCCAAGCTTTATGCATCTCCAGGAACCTTTTGATAGTTACAGTGGTCATTCCAAAGCTGTGGGCTCTGAGGAGTTTTACACAGTCACTATCAACCACATTTCACTTTTAAAATACATGTTTATATTTATTTGGCTGCTTGGTCACGTGCCTGTGTGTGTGCATGTGCATGTGTGATTGGGTGCACAGGAGCCACAGTGAGCGTGCAGGGCTGAGGGGAGTCAATTTTTGCCCTCTACATGCAGGGTACCGCAACTGAACTCAGGTTCTCATTCTTTTTTTTTTTTTTTGTTTTTTTTTGTTTTTTTTTGTTTTTCAAGACAGGGTTTCTCTGTGTAGCTTTGCACCTTTCCTGGGACTCACTTGGTAGCCCAGGCTGGCCTCGAACTCACAGAGATCCGCCTGGCTCTGCCTCCCGAGTGCTGGGATTAAAGGCGTGCGCCACCACCGCCCGGCTCAGGTTCTCATTCTTGATGACAAGCATCCTTCCTCACTAAACCGCCGTACTGGCCCACTTTTTCCCACATCTGCATCCCTCTACCCTGCTTCTCCTAGATCACTGTTCCAGACTCACCTTCCAAGTCCTTATTCCTCACTTCTACCCTAATGTAATAGATCTGTTTGTTCCTGCCAATCACACTGCTAGGTTATTGACCCTCCCAATGCCCTCTGGGGTAACTCTGAGCGGAACAGCGTTTCTCCTCCCCTGTACCATGCAAAGCCTACAGCTGTTCAATGTACTCCTGCTTCCCCTCCTTTATAATGTTTCCTTCTGCCCCTTATGTCAACAAGGATGTGTCTCCTGTTATGCCACACCTTCTTCAAACATTCATTAAGTAACTTCTCCTCTACGTAATGCCCTAACTCACACAATGCAATGTAGACAATCAGCCTGACAATCTTGCTACGTTAATATGGTATTCTGCCAAGCATTCCAGCAATATCAGCTGTGGCCAATCAATCTCCTTTGGGTTGATTAAAGACAAACTATAACATTTACACAGCCTAGGAGTCTAGGAGGATGGCTCAGTTTGTAAAGTCCTTACCACACAGCCTGAGGACCTGAGTTCAATCCCCAAAGTCCACATCAATAAGGTGGATACAGCGGTACTCACTTATGATCTCAGCACTGGAGAGGCAGAGATACGGGATCCCAGAGGCTCAGTGGCCAGTCAGTGTAGCTGAATTGGTGAGCTCCAGGGTTAGTGAAAGACCCAATCTCAAGAAAACAAAATGGACAGAAACTGAGAAAGACCCTTGACATTGACCTCTGGCATCCACAGACATTCTCACACGTAAGCATGCTTGTGTACACAGATATGCACACATGCATGCATGCAAGCATGCACATGCACTTATACCTGCTTGTGGTTGTGACTATATTGTCTGTACACCTGGGAGAAGAGAGCTAGTCCTCACACAGACACACAGAGAAAGCAGTGTTGGGGAGGAAAAGAACGGGAGGAAGGAGAGGAATCCTAGAGGGACGCTTCAATAGGGTAAAAGTTGGAGGGCTGGATTTCAGGCAAACTTAAAAGAAGTAATTTCTGCCCTAAGGCTTATTCTAAAATAGAACAGAGAGATGAAAATAAATTCTAAGCGCACACTGAAAATGTATTTCAGTAAATTTAATAGTCTTAAACTTCTACGGCATGTTATAACAGAGTTAATGATACCAGGTTTGGGGATTTCTCTTTTGGATGCCTTTATTTACTGTCTGATTTACAAAACGGATATTTGAGCAGCTCTAGGGTTTGTTTGTATTGTTTTCGGCTTGTTCTGCCAATCATATTTAACTAAGAGGAGTTCTCTTTTTTATAGTAAAGAGAAATCGAAACAATTAAATGTGAAGGCCGCTGCTGCTCTCCAAAATTCAGCAGACCATTGCTAACGCACCGAAGTCAGGAAGCAATCACGAGCCCTGCTCTCTATAGAATGTCCTTTCCTCCTCCTCGGGAAACTTCAAAGCCCTTTGCTGACGCTTGGGCTCTGCAGCTGCCAGCAAAGAAATGTGGCCCCACTTACCTCAAAGGGGGTCAGAGCACATGGGGGACCGGCTGGACCCACAGCAGGCACGCCTCCCCCATGCCCATGCTGCCTCCACTCCATCAGAGACCACCCCAGGAATCAGGGGTGGGGGCTAGAAAATAGAAAAGGTATGGCAGTGCCAAACCTCTCCTCTGCCCTGCCCCTCCCCGCCCCATAAGCACCACAAGAGCAGGAGGGGCCAGATGCGATGATGTGGCTCTGTAATCCTACCAGATGCTGGGATGAAAAGTAGGGCAGGCTGTTACGCAGCAATGCACAGATAGGAGATGTGTCTTGGCCTAATCCTAGCAAGGGTCTTGCAAGAACACAGTTCTGGCATAAACAGAAAATGCCAAAACAAACTATGTATGCGGTTCCCTGAAGAAATATGGAAAAGAACAAGATAGGAAATCAAGTCAGGAGTCCTGACCCTGAGTCTGGCTGGGATGCTCAATCCACGTGATTTCAGGTACAGAGAGAGAGAGAGAGAGAGAGAGAGAGAGAGAGAGAGAGAGAGAGAGAGAGAGAGAGAGACACGGACAGGCAGACAGACAGACAGAGACAGAGATAGAGAGACAGACAGAGACAGAGACAGTGATGGAGAGAGAGAGACAGAGAGACAGAGACAGAGAGAGAGTGTGCTATGTGAACTCCTTGGCCATGTCAGGTTTGACTCTACTTCATTCATTTTACCTCACTTATTCCTCCACAGAAGACCTTCAGTGCAATCTATTCCATTCTGTAGATTAGAAAGCAGATTCCACAGACTCATGTGAGGTCAAGTGGCAAGTAGTGGAGCTGGGATTGGTATCCATGTCTTTCTAAGCTTGAAACCAAGTGATTATTTTTTATTATACCAGATTGTGTTTCTTTTTTTCAGACACTCAGGCCCTTTTAACTATGTGAGCTCTAAAATTCTATGATGATTCTCCTTCTGGATAGTTATCCTTGGCTTCCAGTAGGAAAAAAAGTCAATATAGTCTATGAATCTTGGCAGAGAGGCTAATAAAAAGTGAAAGCATAGTAAGCTAGGTATCGTAATAAATTTTTGATTAAAATAGGTGGTTTCCCCAAACATCTTTGACATTTCAACAAGTAGGAACTTTAAGGGGGCCTAAGACTATATAATTACCTGAATTACTTTGCAACAGCTAGTATATTGTTGACCTACAAATCAACATAATCTTTTAAAGGCTACAAAATTATTTTAAAGAGGCAGAGGTGCGTGACTAGGTACTCTGAAAATATCACAGATGTTTGCAAGTGTATGTTTATGTTACATGCATATAAAATAGATCACAGATAGATAGATAGATAGATAGATAGATAGATAGATAGATAGAGGAATAGATGGGTAGATGATAGATAGATAGATAAATGAATAGATGGGTAGATAATAGATAGACAGATAATAGATGGATGATGATAGATAGATAGATAGATAGATAGATAGATAGATAATGGATAGATGGATAGATAGATGGATAAACACATAGATAATGGATGGATGGATGACAGATAGACTGATAGATTATAGGTAGATAGGTAGAAGATAGATACATACATACATACATACATACATACATACATACATACATACATATTAGGTAAATTCCCACTCAATCTCTGTGATCATCTTGCCTTTTATGCCCACAGCATTTGGCAGGGTTCATAAGTCCCTCGTTCTTTGGTGGGTAGAGGGAAGAGACAACATTTCATGTATCTCAAGGTGGCTGTGAAGTAGTTATGTAGCCAAGGAGGGCCTGGAATCCCTGATCCTCCTGCCTCTACCTCCCAGGTCCTGGGGTTGCAGATGTGCACTACCACGCTGGCCTTAATTCTTTTGTTCTTTAAACATGGCTCCTGCTCCCATGCCTGGGTTCTACACTCTCAGTACTAGTACCTGCTTCCAGGTCTCCTTTGCCAGCTCCTCCTGTTGCTTCTGACTTCTAAATAGGGAAGTCCTCTATCTACTGGCTTATGTCCTGTGAAGTCCCAAGATGTGTGACTCCAGTGCCCCTCCCCCTAAGCTCCTGGTTTATACATCTAATTGTCTTCTTGGCATCACCTGCTAAAGTCCAGCAGGCATTTCAAACTCAGCCCATGTAAAAGATCATTCCCAATAAACCAAATCCCCTTCCGCATCATTATTTCATGCAAAACTCCAAAAGTCATTCTATTCATCCTCCTATACCCTACTCTCACCCATCCTTCTCACGTTTCCCAGGTACTTCTCCAAGCCTGCCCCGCCTCAGGACTTTATACTGCTTCCTTCTTACCCTGAGATGCCATCCCTTAAGATAACGCAGGTCTTTTTCACATGGAACTTCCCCAGAGAGGGTGTCTGCAGGAGCTATCCAGTCTCATTGTCTGGTCTCCAAGATCACCTTAACTGCAGAACTCGCTGCTTTTATCTCACATGGTGTTGTTTTAATTGCTGCTACATGTGCTGATATTTGTCCGTTTACATTTATTCATAAGTGTGTTTGTTTCTCCACTGACTTGTGTTATTCTGGGCCCCTTCCTCTATAAGTGACCTTTGGGGGTCCCTGCCCATTGTTTGCTGGTGTGTTCCAGTGTTTACCAAAGAGCCTAGAATGCAGCAGGCACTGGGAAGTGTGTGAACTGCGCAACTGAGTCTTCTGTGATGCCCTGGTGTTCTCCTGACTCCGCATTTATCTTTGGTATTTGCCTATGAACCTCGCTGAAGTTCACAGGATATATAGTCCTTATCTATTTACTTGTAACCCTCCCATACCACCTACCACTTCACTGTTAGTTATTGCTATATTGATACCTTTTATCCTAACTCTTCAATTCTCCCAAACACATCCTATCCACTCACAGTAGAAAGAGAACTGGCACGATGCTCCTCCTGAGAGTGCAGTCTCTAGGGAGAATACTCTAGGGAGAACGTTTGTTCTCATCTCTGTCTCCTCCCAGCCCTTGCCCATCTCAGCCCAGGACCCAACCCTATACAGGGTGACAGCACAACATGATCTCACTTCCTGCCATGTGTTGTGGATCAGTTTGTGTCTAATGCTGTGTAAGTGGCATGGTCATAGAAGAAAAAAGATGGGGAAACAAGCATGACATCACTCCTTGTCTGGAGATAGAGAAGGCTCTACCACTGTCACAGTGTGGACAGGATTGTGTCCTGTTCACTAAAGGTATGGGGTACAGACCATCAGAGTCACATGCATGGACCTGAGACAGTAGGGAGTGTGTGGGCAAGGCCAGTGAACATTAATGTAGAAAGCCCTGTAGGAAGACTGTACGTCTACATTTTGCCATGGCCAGTATACAGAAACAGAAGTCAAGTCATATTGGCTTTGTCTAGAAATAGACAATGAGCCATGCTCACAGAACTTAACTTAAAACAAATCAACAACAGAAACTTAAAGATTGTGCCAGACTATTATTAAAATACATAAAACTTTAAAGGGGGAATATTAAAAATGATTTTAGAGAGATGCTTGTAAGTCTTTCCTTCTAAAACACATTAGACTACAGAAAGAACGGTGTTACTAGTGGAGGCAGGGGCCTCGGCAGTAGATGGCTTTTCCAGATGACTGACAGCAACAGGACTTGCCTGCGCGTTACAGAAGCTGCATTTACATAATTGCATAAAGTGAGTCAGAGCTGACCTCACTCCTGAAAGCAGGCAACAGATGGCATTGAGATGTGCTGCTGCAGGAAGAAACATAATGGAAACCATTTGCAATAGCAGAGCCACCAGACTGGTTTTCAAGCTCCCCGGGCTCTGGGCTCATCCGTTCGCTGTTACATTCACTCCTTTTGAAACATGTGGCCAGGATTGTGTGAAGGCTCCAAGAGTGTCCTTCATTGGTTTTATTTACCTACACTTGACCGAGGAGGAGCAAACGGTTTCCATAATCTTGGCAGCACAAGCAATCGAATGTTCTTTGTTCCTTGCACCCTGGTTCCAACACTCGTGTCTGTTCTGACTGTAAATGTGTAGTTATCCTCAGACTGAGTACGAGGCAGAGGAGCTTCTTGTTGACCTGGAATTCATTTGGAGCAGCCCAGCTCTCAGCTTATGTTCGTGGAGGAATGTTAAATGCGAAAGTCTTTCAATTCATGTACTATCAGGATAGGAAGATGCATTGTTGGAGGAAGGCCACATGGTGATGGAAATGGTGCCTTCCTACATCAAATATACAATGAACATTAAAATCATAAAGGGAACCATTATCTTCTAAGTGAACATACACCTTTCCCCTAGAGCAGTCAGTGTCCAAGGCAACCCTAAGGGGTGATTTTTTGTTTGTTTGATTGTTTTTGCTTTTGCTGAGATCTGCTACATTTCCCTCCAGATAAATCATCTTTGATCTTTCCATACCAAACAGGTTAAAAAATAACCAGCACTATTTGGTTCCTTGGCAACTCTTCCATGTGCCTACTATGTGCCAGGCATTTACCCTGAGCACTGAGAACAGGCGACCTGACTTTCCTTGGGAAGGGAAAGGGCACATTGCACCTCTGTTTCTATTGCAAGACACTGCACACAAAGCAACGTTCCTATCCTTTGACTCCTTATGGGACACACCTGTCACTTGTCAATGCAGTCACTTTCACTGGCCCCGCCCACACACTCCCCACTGTCTCAGGTCCATGCTTATGACCCCAGTGGTCTACAGCCCACATTGAAGTCTGCCCTGCTCCTGACAGCACCCCAGCCATCTCTGTCCTGACCCCAGAGACAAGTTCCAACAAAGAGCAGGATAGAGTTTTTCCCAGTTATCTTGAAGACTTTTGGAAGGACGCCTGTTGGTCTAGCCTCTGCTGACACCTGGACTCCCGTTGCAGCCCTGGAGCTATGCAAGTCCACACCTGCCAATCCCTCCTTGTCTGCATGTCTGCTTCTCTGGAAAGTCTATCCTCTTTGCCTATGTTTTAGCTAACTGAAAGAGAAGAGACTGGAGGGTCTGGAGGGTAGGGAAGGAAGGCCGAAAGATAAACTGAACACACTGTGGGTTCAAAAGTGTCAATTTCTCTAGTTCCATATAGTTCAGTCTAAAAATAGAAGGTGGCTTGATTTTTTTTTCTGAAGTTTAGCTTTTTAAAGAATCAGATAAGCCGGGCGGTGGTGGCGCACGCCTTTAATCCCAGCACTCGGGAGGCAGAGCCAGGCGGATCTCTGTGAGTTCGAGGCCAGCCTGGACTACCAAGTGAGTTCCAGAAAAGGCGCAAAGCTACACAGAGAAACCCTGTCTCGAAAAATCAAAAAAAAAAATAAAATAAAATAAAAATAAAGAATCAGATAAAGGGGCTAGAGAGACACCTCAGCAGTTAAGAGCACTGTCTGCTCTTCCAGAGGACCTGGGTTCAAATCCCAGCACCCACATGGCAGCTCATAATTGCCTGTAACTCCAGTCTCAGGGGATCCGACACTCTCACACAGACATACATGCAGACAAAACACCAACGCACATGAAATAAGAATAAATAAAGCTAAAGAAGCCGGGGGTGGTGGCACATGCCTGTGACTTCAGCACTCAGGGGACAGAGAGAGAAAGGGGAATGAAGAGTTGAGGTCTTCCTGAACAACCCTGGAAGACCTTGTCTCAGAAAAAAAAAAAAAAAAACAAGTCCTTGTGTTGCGGGATATTGGAGCAAACTGTAAAGATGTAACACTGTTTGACCTTGCCTGTCTAAGGCACCTGATTGGTTTAATAAAAAACTGAATGGCCAATAGCTAGGCAGGAGAGGTTGGGTGGGACTTCTGGGGAAAGAAAGGGACTCGGGAAGAATCTAGGCTCATGAGAGACACCAGCAAGACACAGAGAGAGTCGGACATATAGCATGGAAGAGAGGTTAAAAAGCCACGTGGCAGACTGCAGATTAATAGAAACAGGTTAATGTAAGTTATAAGAGCTAGTTGGGAACAAGCCGAAGCTAAAGACCAGGCTTTCATAATGAATAATAAGTCTCTGTGTCCTTATTGGGGAGCTGGCAGTGCCAAAGAAAGTTCGACAAGAAAGACTCACAACACCCTTGGGATGTAGCTCAGTGGTGGTGTGCTTGCTTGGTGTCACCGGATGTAAAATGTCCCCCATAGACTTTTTTTTTTTTTTCGTTTTTCGAGACAGGGTTTCTCTGTGTAGCTTTGCGCCTTTCCTGGATCTCGCTCTCTAGACCAGGCTGGCCTCGAACTCACAAAGATCCTTCAGCCTCTGCCTCCCGAGTGCTGGGATTAAAGGCATGTGCCACCACCGCCTGGACCCCCATAGACTCTTAAGTTTGAACATTTGGTCCCCAGCCAGTAGTGCCCTTTAAGAATGTTATGGGACCTTTGGGAGATGGAGCATTGCAGGGTGTCATTGGGAATAGGCTTTGAGGTTTGACATCCTGCCCTCACTTACTGTGTAAACCTCCTTCCCTGCCTACTACCATGTCTCCCTGTCTCCCCCATGCCGAATTCTAAACTTCTCAAACTCTAAGCCAAAACAAACCTCTTCTCTCTTAGGCTGTTTTGGTCCTGGTATTTTATCACAGCAAGAGAAGAGAAATTGACACAGCTAGAATGTTGAAGGCCCAAGTTTATGTCTCCAGCACAGAGAGAGGGGCCAGGGGTGGAAAGGAAAATCCAATCAGCCTGCCGTGACTGGCCCTTCCCTCCATAAGTTTGTTATTATGGGGATCTGCCTCTATATTCCTAACAACTGACCACAAACAAATTTTGGAACACAAGCCATTCATAAGTTGAGTACTGCCTACAAAGGATGCTCTTTCCTGTATAAGACAGGCTGATGGATTGTGTTTGTTAGAATTACAGGATAAAGAAACCACATAAAGCTCCAGATAGCCCTCTTGGCCTTCTGGCTCCAAAACATAATCGCAATCTGAGATTGTCTGGGGATGAGCCAGGCCAGCTCAAGGAAAAATGGAATCAGGGCTGTAATCAGACTCAGAAGGCTCCAGGTCTCAACCTGGAAACACTGGAAAGCCTGGTTCCTCAGCAGAAGCCTAGGGGGCACATGTGTAAAGCAGGCGGCAGTCAGGCCTGCCTGCTAGAAGAACTTGTGAAGGTTTGTAAATCCAGCCACCATTGAATTCCTAGTTCTTTCTTTACCTTCTCTACATAGTCACAAGGCTTGCAGTAGCCCACAGCAGGCTTGATTGGCCCAGCTGCATGGAGGAACTTTGGGAACAAGAACCCAGCACGTTTTGGTGGCTTTCCCTCTGAATAAATAGCCACACCTTTGCATTTTCTTTGTTCGTAGAAGGAGCTCTCTCCTTTAAAGTGGGCTCCAGACCTACGTTTTCTAAGCTTCTAACTTAAAGACATAATGCATGACCAGCTCTTTCCCCTCAAGGCGGAGTCCCACACAGACAAGCTTGACACACTACAGAAAGGAACCCAGTTGTGTGTTGGAGGCAGAAGTCATATCCCCAGACACGGAGTTCTTTCTGCCAAGGGGACCCCCTTTTCTCTCTTTATGCGGAGCCAACATGGAATAGCAGTAGCTCTAATAGTTGATTTGTATCTGTTCAAAGAGTTGTTGACTGAATGATGAATTCACAGACTCTAAGCTATATCCCTGCTAAAATAGATGGATAAATGTTATACACTGGACAGGGCATCCTGCACTTATCTTGCAAGCACACATTTTCTTCCTAAAATTATTTATACCATACAGAAAAAATATATTAATCAATGGGCAACAGAAAGCTTGTACTCTGTAGGTCCAGTTTCATTCACTGACAAAACCAAAGCAGGGCATAGCAGCCTTCTTGTTCGGCAGTCTTTGTTTGCCGCATTCTGCATGAAATCGCACAGGAATTATGGAACAGTTAGCAAGTGCTGTATAAATGACCAAAACCCAAACGACAGTTCCGTGAACAGAAGCAGGCTGGCCCTGGCTGAGCCAAACTGCTTGAGTTCTGGAACACAGACTGGGGAGTCAAGTTCCATCCCTGGCACTGTCCCCAGTTCTCTGTTGACCTTCACTTGCCCTCACATCGCTGGCTTCCCAGAGCACACGCAGGGCTTTGTGACCTGCACCGGCAGTGTAAAGACAGAGGCCACTTATCCCAGTGGCTGCCGGGAGGGCTCCTGTCATATGCCTCTCCTAGGGTCTAGCTCTCCAAAGGATCTCTCTGGAGCCGGTGAACTATGGTTCCATTGTCAACCTTTGATGTCACGGGAATCGTGGGAGAAGAAACGGGCTGTAGAAAAGAATCCCATTCTTCCGTGGCTCGGATGCCGTTGACAACTTGATCTAAGAGTATTAGAAACTCGAGCAGCATCTGGCTGTCTTCAAAGGACACACCAACTCCATCCCTCTGAACTGGCTTCTTCTCTGCTCTCCCAATGCCATGCCTCCTCCAGACCCACTCAATATTAAGGCATTTCATAACCTGTGTGCCCTCATGTGACTCTGTTACTATTGTTTAGGTTCAGAGAAAAAAGACCGGAGCTATCTCATTTAGAGTCTAGGTTCTAACCTTCATCTTTTCACCATAAACACACTTAGCCCGGCATCCTGAATGCATGTCAAAGCCTGATTTGGTTGCTTGTTTAGACAAATATGTGTTTTCTCTAAAACCAGAGGTGTTTTTAAATGGGAGCAGACATGGAACACACCTAGGCCGCTCGTGCCGCACCAGATTTGGGATCTGGTTGCACATACTTCTCCTGCTCCAAGCTACTTTCCTAGAATGCACTAAGAGCGTCTGGGACAGATGAAAAGCTGATGTTAAGTGGACTTCTAGTGACACTCTCATGCTCTCAGATTCAGCTATCTATTTAGCAGTCCCTTCAGCTGGGGGGTCCCTTCTTCAAGGTACCTACAATGGAAGGGGGGCAGGGGAGGAGACTCCTTTTGTCCTTTGTTTTGCAAAGAACTAATCTCTAGCTTTATCATTAAGCCCATTCTCCCCTTGCTCAGCCAGAGAGGGCACAGGCTGAGAACCTGCAGATGCCGCCTTTACTCGGTTCATATGCCAACCAGGGAACCCCAGTTTAAAGACTAAGACATGGAATAGAGTGACCCCTAAAATTCTGCTAGAATTCAGTATTTTTTCTATCTACTGGATATTTTTTTCAAGTATAGCTTTTTTCCCTTGTCTATTAAAATCAAAAGGAACCAAAAGTAAATGAACCATATATCTGTGCTTATTATTGATTAAAAAAAACTATACTTCAAAATATCTACCGTATTTCAGGATGATATTTGTCACATCTTTGTCTTTTCAAAGTCAAAGTTTTTGTTTTGGTTGGTTGGTTGGTTGGTTGATTGGTTGGGTTTTCCTCTCTCTTTTTTTCTTTTCCTTCATCAAAAATATCCCAAAAGGGGCTGGGGAGCTGACTCAGGAGTTAAGAGTACTTTGTTGCTCTTGCTGAGGACCTAGGCTCAATTCCTAGCACCTACATGGCAATGAGCAACTGTCTACAACTCTAGTTCCAAAAGCATCTGACACCTTCTGGTCTCCTAGGGTACTGCACATAGGTAATGCACACACACACACACACACACACACACACACACACACACACACACATACATACATATATATACAGATGTATATATATGCATGTGCCAGGCATGGTGGTACATGCCTTTAATTCTAGTGCTCTAGAGGCAGAGGCAGGTGCATCTCTGTGAATATGAGACAAGGCTGATCTACATAGCAAGATCCAGAACAGACAGAGTTACATGTGAGACCCTGTCTCAAAAAACAAACAAACAACAGCAACAAATCCCCCAAGCAAACTGAGGAGTGGAACGTATTTGAAGTATAGGCAGATGTGCTTTAATTTACTGACATCTACAAAAATTAAATGATTAGTATCACAGGAACCACCTTAGGAGATGGGCTGGGCAACCTAATACATTGATTCTCAACCAAGACTGGTTTTGCTCCCTTCTCAAGACACTTAGCAATGTCAGAAGATGTTTTTAATTGTCACAACAGAAAGAAAGTACTACATCTAGAAAGTTTAGATCAGGAATCCTAAAATGCACAGATCACCTATCACAAAGAAATATCCAGCCCCAAATGTCACCAATGGCAGTGCTGAGAAGCCCTGGTCTATAAACACAAATGGTCCTGGATAAAGTCATTCTGGAAGGACAAAATCATTCATAAATAATAGAGACGCTGCACCGGTGATCACATAAATGGTACGTTAAAGGTGCTATGTACATTTGAGAGCAAAGACTAAGGAGACAGGGCTTGCAGCTGCTGCCTTTGTGACAGGTTGGCCTAGCAACAGAGAGGACCGGTTAGGTGCCAAAGAATGTTGCTGCCATCTAGGGGGTGAGATGAGAAGAAAATTTCCCCCAGATGCTACGCTGAACTCCAAAGGCACAAGCTGCAAGGTCTCGGGCTACGCATTTCCCTTTCGCAACACTTAAAAGAGAAAGGAAAAAAAAATCCTTTATCTCCAGTCCACGTGTATGGTATGTGACTGAGCTCTACGTTTCTGATAAGGACACCAAGCGTCTGATTTTAATCTCATGCTTAATCGCAGTGCAGAGGGTCAACCAGTGGCCCCGGAATTCTCTTGTGAGACCTCTCTCTTTGCACACATCCTTTTCTCCAGACCAGAGCCAGACGGCATTAAGTTGCAGGCCACATATAAATCACAATGGTCCATTTGCTTTTATCAAATTACGAGATTTTAAAAAGTAAACCAACTCAGATGAAATGAACACGAAGAAGAACCGCGCTGGGGCTGGAGAGATGGCTCAGCAGTTCAAAGCAAAAACTCGCTCTTGAAGGACCAGGTTCAGTTCCCAGCATCTACAGAGTGGTTCGAACCTTTCTGTACCTCTAGTTTCAGGGCATCTCATGCCCTTTTCCAGCCTCCTGGGGCATCAATCATGCGTGTAGTGCACAAACATAGAGGCAAGCAAACACTCGTACATATAAAATAAAATAATCTAAAAACAGGGAAGAAAAGAAGAGCCAGGGCTTGAAAGACAGAAGTTTTTCTCTAAACAAACATAATGTCACACACACACACACACACACACACACACACACACACACACACACAGAAATATACACATATCCACACAGGTAGACACACAAATACACACACATATACAAACACAAACAAACACACAGAAATACACACACAGGTAGACAAACACACGCACATACACAGACAAACATACACACACACATAGGTACACACACACACACACACCTACAAATGTAACTGCTGTAAAGAACTAAGAACTTTGACAAGTGTGAAAAAGTTTGGTTTTTTCTTTCCTCTCCAGTCCCTGAGAAGCTGTACTCTGACTGCAGGTGAGGCATACCCCTAGAGGCTCACTTTTCATCCTCCATGTGGTCTTCCTCAAGCTTCTCTATGGATGAAAAGACTGACCGTGATCGATTATCTCCCTCCACCATAGCTGAAAAGCATCCTCCTCCATCATAGGGACTCCCAGACATCCTAAAGTAATGTAAAACTTACCTGAGCTTTGAAACACGTCTGAACTCATTTATGCTTCAGAAAAAAAATTCAAGACATTCGCTTGTGACCTACCTATAAAACCTTTAGACTCTAGACCAGTTCATAATTCAGTTCCCTGTTGGACTAAATAAAATGGTTCTTCCTCCTCGCTGTTCAGGGAGGCATCCCCACTGCCTTCCACCCCTAATATCCTGTGGTGATACAATACCACATCCACGCCTTACTTCATTCAAGAAGGAAGCTTGCAGGAAACCACTGTCAGGACGGAAGAAGAAAGCCTCATACATAAGACATGACTTCACAACAGAGAGGATATCTGATGATCGGCACTGCCACTTTTAGAGCTCAGGGACTATAGATGGACTGATGGAAAGATATTGGTTTGAAAAACAAGAGACGAATCAATAGGTATAGAGAGACAAACAAGACACAAATTTTCCATTAGAATTCAAGCATATAAGTTTGCTACGTGCCAATCTAAGTACAGAAATTTAGGCAACACTAAATATTATGAGGGAAAGCCCTTTCTTAAGAAAATGCATAGTATTTTTGGAACACACCTCTTATTAAAGACTATATTATGTTAAGTATTAATATGTTGGGATGAGAAATATATCTTCACGTCCCACTGAGTTGTTGTGAGGGTCAAGTGAGATGAGACTGGAGATAGCGCCTGACTCACTCTGTAGCCCAGGCTGGCCTCCAACTCACAGAGATCCTCCTGTCTCTGCCTCCTGAGTGCTGGGATTAAAGGCGTGCGCCACCACCACCTGGCTTGCCTCTTTATTTTTAAATGGCATATTTATCTAGCGAGTTATTGTTATCTCAGACCTAAATATCACCTATAAGTTTTTGTTAAGAAGTAAAAATCTTAGCACTCAGTATTTCCATACCCTGGGAATACCTGTTATGAATAGTTTGCTCTAATCACATTGTTAGTTAATATTTTATCTTATCATTATTCTGTATTTACAGAACTGTGACCATCTCAATATTATCTCGATGTCCACTTATGTTCAATTGTTGTTTCCGATGCAGTCCACAGCAGCCAAGTTTTTCTATTCATCTAATCTAGGAATGCAGCTTTTCTCCAGTGCTTTCAAACAGGTATTTGTTCTTAGAGCACAATCATCTTCTGGAACATCCTTAAGAGGACTTCTCGTCCCTACTTCTTTCTGAAAATATTTATTAAGCCTGTTCCACAGCAACTGGTATTTTGATCTCCCCATTCACCATCATTCTAGAAACTTCTGCCTTATCTCCTGAGTTAGTTTCTCATTTTCTGGCTCTCACGGCCTTGTTTCCTGACACACGCTGTGGTTAGCAAAGAGGTTAATTCTGAGAAAAAGTGAAGTGGAAGATAAGGTTCAGAGCCTTAGCATCTGTCTGGGAAAGTTTCTATTACTCCCTCGTCCTCATAGTGAGTGGGGGTGGCAGGCCCCATATCTTTTGTCCTCACTGACACGGACGTCGAGAAGAATAAGGACATTCTGATTCAGTTCTTGTTGTAACTGTTGAGATTTCTGTTTAAACCCGGGAGATCTATCCCCTTCTCTTCCCTTCCCTCTCCCTCCCCTCTCCTCTCCCCTTCCTTCTCTCCAGTTCTAAACCCTCACAATAAGGTAGGCTGTTATGGACTGTTCCACCCATAAAACAGTTTATCGCTCAAGCCAGAGGCTTGACGCACATCTGGAAGATTTTCTTAATTCACTCCTTTCACGATACCTCTCCACTTCTTTCTATTCTACAATTTCTATGAACTGGATGCTTCATTTGCTGGGTTAATCCTTTAATTTTGAAGAAATACGACTTTTTGCTTATCATTTTATTATATTTTCTGGAGTATTTTTGACAAGGTGTAAGCCCCTCCCCCAACCTGCTGAACAATGAGAGTCAATACTGTGATCCAGAAGCCTATCAGCTCAGACTTCCCACACTGAAGTCTGGGACACAAAAAATGGCACCTTTGATTTATCTGTTTTTATCCTTGCATTATTTCATTTCCCTATTTCTGATACCACTGGGCTTCTAGAGTCTCTACCTACCTACCTACCTACCTACCTATCTATCTACCTACCTACCTACCTATCTATCTATCTATCTATCTATCTATCTATCTATCTAATCTGGAGCCTTTCTAGTCCTCTGAAGTAAGAACATTTGCTGTTGAATCCCGCCCCCCTCCAATCCCAGCTGAGGTTCTGTTCCCTGAAGTCAGCTTGGTTACCCACTTGCGCGCCTCCTTCCTGCTTTTAAGGTGCTGGAACTGTGATGTCTGCCTCTGCTCTCCTTGTTCTGGTTCTTAACGGCCTTTTATTTCCTAACTGCAAAGTTTAGTGGTGCTCAGAGAGAATGCCAGACAAGCCGATACACTAAACCAACCAGTTAATGAGTTCCCTTGCTTCATTTTATAAATGAGGAAATGGGAGACTATGGAATCTAAGTAACTTACCCAAAGCTGATGATGGGTGACAATAATAATAATAAAATAATAATAATAATAATAATAATAATAATAATAATAATAATAATGATGATGATGAACCCTCTACAGTCTGGTATTCTTTCTTCCACTCCATGCTACCTCCACGGTTAGATCAGGCAGGCCATATGATGGGATCCAATCTTACTGTCTTAGTTAGGGTTTCTATTGCTGTGAAGAGACACCATGACCACAGCAACTCTTATAAAGGGAAACATATAATTGGCGTTAGCTTACGGTTTCAGGGGCTTAGTCCATTATCATCATGGCAGGTGGCGTGCAGGCAGACATGTTGCTGGAGAAGGAGCTGAGAGTTCTACATCTTGATCCCCAGGCAGCAGGAGCAACTATGTGCCACACTGAGTATAGCTTTAGCAAAGGAGACCTCAAAGCCCACCCCACAGTGACACACTTCCTCCAATAAGGCCACACCTACTCCAGCAAAGCCACACCTCCTAATAGTGCCACTCCCTATGGGAGTCATTTTGTTTCAAACCACCACACTTATTCTCAATTGACATTATAGGTCCCTCTGTACAGCAGTTAAGAGTCTGTAAGTCACGTGGTCTGTTCCAGCCTTGACAAAACATGATTGGCTTATGCAATGAGTATTCTAGAGTGGACAAGAGGTCATTTTATATCTCTCAGCTCATGTCTATTTAAACTATCATTCACCCAGAATTGTGATTTTTGTCAGCTTTCATACATAAACCAGAAACTAACCAATCTGTTTGAAATATTAACTGCGTAGAGGCAAATACCTGAGCTACAGACTAAGACAAACTTGCAAGCTACAGGGTGTGGCCATGATGGGCAGGTAAGTGACCCTCAAGTTGGTTGCAAATGGCTAGAACTAAGTGTTTCAGAACTTGGTGTATAATGAGGCACAGCTCAGCTACGATACCTAGTTTCTACCAGCAACCATCACTGACTATGCAGAAAGCTTGGTCCCAATCACTTATATGAAACTGTCACTGGCTGCCACATCTTCTCCCAGGCCTTTTTCCAGAGGTTACACTTAGCATCACCACACAACTCCAGGAAGCATCAAACTATCATGGGAGGGGTGGGTGCTAAAGACACCAACAGAACACCCCACACCCCTGCATAAGAAAGCACTGCATCCAGGTAAATAAGGTCTCTTGTCCCGTTTCTTCACATGGTGTGCTCCCCCCAAACAATTACATTCTGCAGAATGTAGCCACCTGCAACACAGTCGTATGAGCAACCCGACCTGGCTTGTAGAATTCAAACACTCCAGTGAAATGAAGACATGTTTGCATAAATTCCCAACCCTTTACCATCTTTCCTTTCCTTGTAGCTAATCAGAGATTCCTGCCTGGTGTACAGGGTCTGGTCAGTCCCCATCAGCCTGTCCCAAGAGTGTGTGCTCACAGCTATTCATCTGGCACAGTGAGGAGGCCCCCTGGTGAGTGATGGGGAAAAACTAAGATTGTTAATACTTAATGAACTCCTATTCTTACCATACACTTTGACAATCACTTTATTGGCATCTCATGTCAACCCAAGACAACTTTAGGAGGAAGAAACAATTACTGTCTTTCATTAATGGCATCAGAAACTGAGATCTTGGAAAGTTCTGGATGGTTTAGTTGGTAAGTATAACAAGGGTGGGACAAGCCTAATTTTTCCAGATTTAGAAATTGTGTTCAAACAACCATGATTACTATCTGATCAAATCAAAGAGGAGAAGCTTCAATTTATGAGACAGAAAATTAGGGGCCCAGGACATTTTAAGACATGTGATTTAGCCAGGCGGTGGTGGCGCACGCCTTTAATCCCAGCACTCGGGAGGCAGAGGCAGGTGGATCTCTGTGAGTTTGAGGCCAGCCTGGTCTCCAAAGTGAGATCCAGGAAAGGCGCAAAGCTACACAGAGAAACCTTGTCTTCAAAAAACCAAAAAAAAAAAAAAAAAAAAAAAAAAGACACGTGATTTAAAAGTCTGGTAACAGTGGTCTTCAGAGGTTAGTGCCAAAAAAAGAAATATTTGTCAAAGTACACTGGAACTAACTGTGAAGGGATAAGAGTCTGAATTAAACCAAACAAACAGGGGAAAAAATAGCAAAGCTTGTAAGAAATGTCTCAAAAACTATTCATTAAAATTTGGTGTCGCCGGGCGGTGGTGGCGCACGCCTTTAATCCCAGCACTTGGGAGGCAGAGCCAGGAGGATCTCTGTGAGTTCGAGGCCAGCCTGGTCTACAAAGCGAGTTCCAGGAAAGGCGCAAAACTACACAGAGAAACCCTGTCTCAAAAAACCAAAAAAAAAAAAAAAATTCGGTGTCATATTTTTAGGTGAATTAGATGATTCACTCCAAGGTGATACCCAAATCAGATATTGAGTGATTTTGGTTTAAGATCACTTATATAAATGTCTGAGAGGGGTCAATGGATTTGTTTTTCAATATGTTAAGTTAGATCTTAATTAAGCTTAATTCCAATATTGGAATGTTAACATAATCCAATCAATCAACTCTCTGTTTCAAAATAAATATTGGGGTACAGGCCAACAGTCAGTGCCTGAATGACTAGAGTTTTAAGAAGCTATTATAGGCAATGCCAGAAATAATGTGTGAGGGTAATATAGAGATTTTAGTGATGGAGATATATGCATATATAATATAAAACAGAGAGAGGAGCTATAATGGAGAGATAATATAGGTGCTATGGGACTTCTAGAGAAACTAGAGAAGGCTGTATGGAGAAACTGGAGAGCGTCTAAGGTGGGATTTTGATGGTGTATCAAACATCAAAGAATAGATAAAGAGGAGTGGAGATTACCAGTAGAGTAAGCAAGGCCTGCAGCTCTGAGGAGCAGGCTGCCTTAGGAATGCAGTTAGTCTGGGAGGTAAAAAATAGATGTTTCTTGGAGTAGGGAGAAGAAAGCATAGTAAAATGCCAGGCAGGGGAAGTAGGTTGGAGCCAGATAATGGAAGGCCTTGAAGTCTATTCAGGGAGCTTGGACCTTGTTCTGTAGATAATTTGAGGTCTCAATGGCTTGATCATATGTGACTCATAGGCCAATCTTTTATTATTTCCATATATAAATACATGGTTTTTATGAAGTTTTGCCTCTTATCTCTCCCCAGTCCTCTATTTTGTTTGGTGGCCTCTCCTTGGGTTAATGTTTCTAATGTCTTTGCTGTTTGTATGTTCTTTTCAGTATTTCTTATTAACCCTTTATCTAACCCGAAGCTCTTTTTTTCTCCTTCCTCAGCTCAGAGCTGAAAGCTTCGTCAACATCAAAGAAAGATGTCAACAAAAGAATCCTTCCTCTTTGATTTTAATCCTAAAGTCTATTTCTGATACTCTACTCATTTGACCCAGATCCCATGTGCAGGAACAAAAGGAAAACTCTGAATGCTTTCATCAAGGTTTTCCTTTGGAGACTTCTCATATTATAGCATCTTTGGGTGCTTTCCTTCAAAGGGCTCAGCTTCAGAGAAAATGGATCTGAAGAAGCAAAAATGTATCCCCTAGAGATAGCCTTCCTGCCTAAGACAGGAAAGTGCCCGAATGTGAGAATGTGATTTAAGAGCCTGCTCCAGTCTCTTTCAGTCCATCCAACAACGAGAGAGAGAGAGAGAGAGAGAGAGAGAGAGAGAGAGAGAGAGAATTCAAGGATTCAGACTCCTGATGTTTGTCCCCTAAGTGGCAACAGAAATAGTTTGTCAGAAACGGAGTTGAATTTAATTATATTCTTAGGAATTGTGCTTTAGCTCTTAGATAAAATTCTTCCTTTTGTGACGTGAACACATCCTGAATATCCCATCCTCAACAAAACAAAGAAAAATAAAACGTCTCCCCTTCCTATTTTACTGTCATTTGAATTACTGTATTTCTTCTTAATTCTTAGAGACTAAGTGTTACATCTAGGCATGTTTTATATAATTAAAAAACTCAACTATGTAGTATTTTATATCTTGCTCTTTTAAACATCAAGTTATCCCCCCAAACAAACACCCCTCCCACTCACCTTTCCCATCCACATCATTCCCTTGGCCACATGACCCTCTTTAGCTTCTCAGTACACACTGAAGTCATCAGCTGCATGAGCAGATGCTGGGAGCAATCCTCGGGATGAAGGAAAAAGAGAGAACATCCACTCCCATTGTTGCGTGGTTTTCTAATTTTTAAGAGACATGGGAATTCAGAAATCCACTGACTTTATACATATTTAAAATTAACAATGTAAAATGTTTTTAGAACATTGTCTAGGCCCAAGCAGTCATGGAGGAGCCCCAGTATGTAGGCTGAGCATTCAGGTATGACCTGACTGCAGAGAGAGATCCAGAATTCACCCCACCTGCCGGTATTGTCTTCTTGTACTGACTTTTTACTGTCCCCTGGCATAACTAAAGGAAAGAATACCTTCATCAGGTAGGTCCACTCCCTCTGTTGAACCCTTCCGTTCCGCTTCTCTCCTGCCCACTCATCTTTCCCTGACAACATGCTGCCTTGATTCTGCAAATGAGAACTAAGAAATCCCTCAGAAAGTTTTAACAGTTCCAGATACCTGAAACAGTCCCCTCCCTGTGTCTCCTCGAGTCCCAGGAGAATCGCATCCTTAGGAAAACAAACCACAAGGAAAGCAAATCCCAAAAGTGTACATTGAGTCATTTCATGTAAACAAATGTTTTCCCCTGGAAGTAAAGTAAATTAGGCAGCTTCCAAAACTGAATTAGCTTTTTCATTCTGCATGATCTGTCTTCCGTGTCCTTTACCCAGGACAGCACATTTCCATAGCATCAGAGTACTCTGTACAAGCAGAAAGACTGTGTTCTTCAACCCCTAGTCCTGTTGTGTCGATTATAACTACACTTGGGCTACTGATTGATCTACATAAAAATGTGCAAGAAATCACGTGTAATATTTAGGCAGTTACCAAGTCAGCCAGGATGAAAAGTCACTAGAATGAAAAATAAGTACAGACAACTAGTTGCCACAGACGTCTCATTTTGGGTTTGAGTGTTTTATGACAGATATATTGATTAAATTCAACTTTAAGAGCCCATGATCCCTATTCATCTGTCTCAGGTGACAGCAGCCTGCACAGAATTGGAGATCTTCTTCTCCAGCCTGCAGGATATGACTCAGCGTATACTCTGTGTGCTCTCCAGCTCTCAATCGAGTTATCCCCCAACTCCAGGTCACTTCCTCCATTGGTGTGATTACTAGGGCCTTTCTTTGAAGCTGACTTCCTTGTCTTCACTTTTCAAACACCTCTGGTCCTTGGTGGTTCTTATCTATCTTGATTGACTTCTACATTTGATGTGTTTTAGAGACCATTATATTTATTCTGTTACCCCAGCATCTCCTAGACTCACCTCGTTTCTTAAATCAGAGCCCCTGCCTTCTTCTAGTCTTCCCACTTGACTGATCATGGCCAATACAGATATCCTAAAACAGTGTCATCCACGATATGAGAACCAATACCTGGAAGGCTACTTCCCATGCAGCTGCGATGAAAAAGATGTGTTTGTCCGAATGGAAACACATGAACTATGAACCAATAGCTGAGGAGCCCCCAAATGGATCAGGCCCTCTGGATAAGTGAGACAGTTGATTAGCTTGATCTGTTTGGGAGGCATCCAGGCAGTGGGACCGGGACCTATCCTCAGTGCTTGAGCTGGCTGTTTGGAACCTGGGGCTTATACAGGGACACTTGGCTCAGCCTGGGAGGAGGGGACTGGACCTGCCTAGACTGAATCTACCAGGTTGAACTCAATCCTCAGGGGAGTCTTTGCCCTGGAGGAGATGGGAATGGGGGGTGGGCTGGGGAGAAGGCGGGGGGAGGGGGGCAGGAGGGGGAGAACAAGGGAATCCATAGCTGATATGTAAAATTAAATTAAATTATAAAATAAAATAAAAAATAAAAAAATTTTAAAAAAAGACATGTTTGTCTTCCTGGTTTAGATTTGCCTCTCTAATGGCCTATTACCTCTATCACTACTTTCTTAGGAACTCATTCTCACACCGTTTTCTTCTTTTAGTTGGTAGGTTTGTCTCTTGCAAATATCTTTCTCAATTCAAGCATTAACACACCATCTTTCCCCTTCCATTTTGAAAGGAGGGTATCATTATATTGTAATTAAATTAATCACTTAAAAATGGCATTTGGACACTTTGAGGTGATCCTTCCCAACAGAAAATGTGAAACCTTTACAAGAGCAGGTAGTACTAACTGTTTCTGTCACTAGGGCATATCCAGATGTCCTGGGCCCCTTCTTTTAACCTATCATTGAGCTCTGGGACTGGTCTACTTGGGCTCAAATCCTAAGGAGGACACTATTCTTCTGATCAGTTTCATCTTTCAGCTAGCATTCATCCCATCTCAAGATGGATGGCAACACACAGACTTCATACAAGTTGTCATGAAAAGTAAAGAAACAACGTGTGAACATGGAGCATTTAGCTTGAAGACTGGCACTCTCCCTGTCTTCATATTCTCCCTCCACCTTACAACTCAGTCTTCAGTAGTACACAGGTCTCATCAGTAGTGGATGGACTTTTGCAGCTGTGGATCTTTCCCATTGCATAATCTTCTTTCCCATTCGTTTTTTTCCTTAAAACCAAAACATCTGCAAATGTTCTACACGAAGAAATCTATTCCCCCTCTTAATGCCCTTACTTACAGGTCAACTAAAATAGTCAAATGCTACTCAATGCCATGCTTTTAAAATAGAATAAGAAATAACACCATAAACTTCATAGTGGGCCCTTTTAAACAACAAGGGAGCCTCACTGCCCTGCAGACTGAGAGATGGTATTGTTCACAGAAAGTGGGCTAGCTCAGGATGGGGGCCAGGAGCTACAGTTAGCTGTGCTATGAAAACCGTGCTTAAGTCAATTCCCTTCCAAGCACAGCACTCTTTTCTCCCACCTGCCCATGCCAGCATTGGTAAAGAAGAGAGCCGGGCTTCATTTGCTGAAGGGTTTATTGTATTTAATTTTTTTCCATTTGACCTTTTAAAAAACAAAGTTCTATATATTAAAGCAAATAATCAAAATTATCACTATAAACTTTATCTAATTATTATTGTTGGGTTTATTGTCTATAGGAAATTATCAAAGTCATATGCTAAAGGCTTCTCCGGAACGAATGTTTATAGCTCATATGTCATGATAAATCCATTTAATCAACATGAAACGTAAACATGAGAGAGCATTTAACCACATATAATGAGACTTTTAACTTGTAAAAGTGGGTCAGCCATATAGGTCAATTAGTGAGCAGATGAGTATGTAATCAAAATTCACACTAGTTTCCCATCCCTGTTCCTATTAGATCCTTTATACAGCTTCATGAAGAGCAAGAACAGTGGAGAAAAACTGTCCAAGCTATCAGTAAACATACAAAACTCACCAAGGAAACAGAGTGTGGGGTCAAAGGAAAGATAGAGTAAGGACCAGAGAGAAAGACAGATGACCTCAATATTCCAAGTTGGTGGTGGCCAAGGGGGACCTCATCAAAACTCCCGGCCTCAGTAGTTCAGTTAAAGAGGTGAGTCTACATAGGAGTTAATCATTAGGTACGGCCTCCCAGGGTTCCCCCATCATAGCCCATGCAACACAGAAATACAACATGAAGTCCTAGAGTCCTGCATGCTTCTTCCTCCCTGTTAAGGTCCAAACACAACCTTCTCTGAGCCTTCTGTAAAGACCTAGTTCCAAATAGTGCTCATGTCTGTGGCATTGTCTTCATTGGCCACTGGCAGCCTCCTGTCCTTCATGTGAGACACCCCAGAGGTCACCTTACTTGGGCCTCTCCTTCCTCTTGCCCCAACCACAGGTTCATCCCACCTTTGTGTCTCTCTGTGTTCCTTTTCTGTACCTATCTGCCATATTGGACTCCTATGTGTCTGAAAGGGACAGGCAAAATCTTTGACAACTGGTCAGCAACAGCAGGGCCCTATCAGGGCACACGCTACCACTCCATGCAAGTGTGGAGTGATCGCCTGTGGACATGAGGGGAGGTGTCTATCTAACAAAGTGTTGGCAATGCCAAGTGCATGGGAAAAGCCTAACCAATGTTTGTTGATGGAATAAATGAGTCTTAGGTGACTGCAAAGAAAATTGCTTTCTGTTTACAGTGGCATTGCTTTCCCATTGCCACAACTCCCTGTCCAGAGTCTGGATTTGTATCTCACACTCAGTAAAATGCAATATATATATATGCTCATATATGCATATATATTATTTTAACTATAAAGGCCCTTATAGGTTTAAGAAAACAAAAATCGATGAACTCTAGGACGAACTCTAGATAATCATAAACCTAGTGCCATAGGGAATAGCATCCCCCAGTCCCACCCCTAGAAACCCATCTTCCCATATTTCACTCACACAAGTTCCAGCTACCTTTTCCAAATTTAACCATCCCAAGAGATGACATTTTAAAATAGCCATTGTTTTATAAGAATGTTGTGATTTTGTTTCCTCTGTTGAGACAGGATCTCCCCGTGTAGCTCTGGCTGACCTGGGATTCTCAATCCTCCTGTCTCAGCCTCCTGAGTGATAGATTACAGGCACACACAACCACACCTGTCTCAAATAGCTGCTGAATTAGGATATGTTCTCTTGTGTTGCTGGGAGTTAATTAAACTGTCAAAAGCTTGTTTTAAGAACACATAATGAATGACATTTTCTCTGAGGATGCCAAAAACTAAAATAGGAGCTATCTACCACGTCACACAGCAACCTCACTCTCGGGGCTGAGCTGTGAGATCTCAAGTAACCTTCATTTAAGGGCAATTAATTCTAAGGGGAGCTCCGAAATGAATCTAAGTGTGAGACCTCACCTGGTACCATACAGAATTCTCAGCTGACAGTCTCCTAGCCTGCCTTTGTATCATACGCCAGACTGCAATTCATAATTCATGAATGGAGCCTTTGCTAAATACAACGTGTATTTTGTTCACTTTTGGGATGTTCACATAGTGTGTTGTAGAGCGGGGGGAGACATTCCCAGAAGCAACATCCAACAGCCTATAGCCATAAAATATTGCAATAATAGAAAGCTCTGTTGTACTACATGAAAAGGGAGTTCATGAAGCCATTCAGGTTAGGGACTCAGTTCTTTCGTGCTCAAAGGAGAAATCTTTCAGTTATACAAAAGCTTAAAAGGAAGGTGGGGTCCAAAGCAAGACCTTAAGTCTTGTGCTCAAACACTTCCCGCCATGTCTGATTTCCAGCAGGAAGGTTTTGAAGATATATTAGAGACCCAGAGAAAGGTAATTCTACTTCAAAGTGAACAACAAGAAAAGAGGGCCAGACACTCACAACATGCTGTTGTTGTGACTGTCCAAGGGGCTTAGTAGACAAAAACACAGGCTGGCTCTCATGGGGTTTGAATCTGAAGGTGTATTTCTACTCAGCAACGAGGAGTTGTTGCCTTTACTTATGAAGTTAGATTTGGGCAGGGGAGGCAGGAAGTGAAAGAATGAATGAACCAAATCAAAGGTGACCTTGGAGAACTCAGATGTGAATATGAAAAATCCCTTTGCTTTAGAAGAACTGACAAAGAGGTTATTGTCCTACTTTCCAACACATGAGGGACAAGAGAATATGAGCTTTCTTAACTGATGGATATTCAGTTGCTCGTGTCCTGTGGTCCATCAGGACACACATTTACCAAGTTGTCTGTACTTCTACCTTAAACACTAAATGCAAATAAACTTCCTCCAAAGTGGTCAGGATAATGTATCTTTAATTGAAAAGAAAACAATATTGTACCAATTGTGTTAAGATTAACCACAGACAGGCTTGATGTCATGATAAAAAACATGCATCTTGAAGATCAGGTTTTTTAAAAGGTCAATATGCAGTCAAATATATAATTTGAATTTTTTTCTTGTCACTTAATTTGTTCATTGTTGTATAACCCAAATATTTTATAAAAATTTATTGCAAATAAAATTATTTTAATTTGCATTTTAAGTAATAAATCACTCAAAAACATTGGCATTTTGCCTCTGTGCAATTGACATTGACTCAGTAAACCGATGAACAATGTCAATGATAGTAATAAATTATTAGAAAATATAAATAATAAAATGTGGTTATTGGATATTTATGTCAGAAAAAATATATAGTGGTTTACCTTATTGAGCACGCTGTTGCTTTTACTTGTGCCTGGCTGATTTGAAATCAGTTAAACAGCTCTACATTTTTCAAGTCACAAGTACATTCTGATTAAAGCCTGTGTAGGCTACCCATGGCCGTTCGTTATTTTCATTCATTAAAACAGCTTCTATCATTCGTGACATCTTGTAATAATGGGAAAGAAAATCTTGAAACAGTAAAGACAGAGTCAGACTCTTCAGATGAATAATGTATCAGAACGGAAAAGCCAAAGCTAAATGGTCTCAGAGTGCAAGCTGAAGAGGAGTGGTCCTTCCAGCACGGTCACCCATCTCGTCTCTAGCTCTCTTTAATCCTGTGGTTACATTCCCTGTTGCATCACGTAGTTATCTAGAGACCTCGCCAAGCAGACTGGCAGCTGTGTGTGGGTTGCCTAATTACAGTACCCTGAGATTTAGCCACTTGGTAGCCAGTTTTCTCTTTATGAAAGAAGGCCTAATAATGATTTCTGTAATTATCATCATTATTAATACCTCAAAGGTAGCCCCACCCAGAAATGCTGGGAACTGGTGGGATAGGACATGGGTGGGGTCAGTATGTTCCTTTAAATACTGTGATCAAGGTGCAGACTTCCTTCTCTGAAGGCAGTTGTGAAGTGTTCTCTGATTATCCATTCTCTTTCTTGCACATCTGAATCTAGAACTTACCTCTATTCAACTTCTGTTCATCCATCTGGAAGATCCTAGCCAGCAACCATGATTGATGATGATTTGTCTGCCTTGGTAGTAGATAACGGGTCTGGGATGTGCAAGGCAGGTTTTGGTGGTGATGATGCCCCTCGGGCTGTGTTCCCCTCCATGGTGGGGCGTCCCCGACACCAGGGGGTCATGGTTGGTATGGGCCAGAAGGACTGTTACGTGGGAGATGAGGCCCAGAGCAAGCGAGGCATCTTGACCCTGAAGTATCCCATTGAACATGGAGTTGTCACCAACTGGGATGACATGGAGAAGATCTGGTACCACACTTTCTATAATGAGCTACGCGTAGCGCCAGATGAGCATCCTATTCTTCTCACTGAGGCACCGCTCAATCCCAAGATCAACCGGGAAAAGATGACTCAGATCATGTTCGAGGCTTTCAACACACCTGCCATGTATGTAGCTATCCAAGCTGTACTGTCCCTGTACGCTTCGGGAAGGACTACAGGTATCGTGATGGATTCTGGGGATGGGGTCACTCACACTGTGCCCATCTATGAAGGTTATGCTCTGCCCCATGCCATTCTACGGCTGGATCTGGCAGGCAGAGACCTGACTGATTACCTCATGAAGATCCTGACGGAACGAGGCTATAACTTCACTACCACAGCTGAGCGGGAGATTGTGCGGGATGTCAAAGAGAAGCTGTGCTACGTAGCCCTGGACTTTGAGCAGGAGATGGTCACTGCAGCGGCTTCATCCTCCCTTGAAAGAAGTTATGAGCTTCCTGATGGGCAGGTGATCACCATTGGAAATCAACGCTTCCGTTGCCCAGAAGCCATTTTCCAGCCTTCCTTTCTAGGCATTGAGTCCAGTGGGATCCACGAGACAACATTCAACTCCATCATGAAGTGTGATGTGGATATTCGCAAGGATTTATATGCCAACACTGTGCTGTCTGGAGGCAGCACCATGTACCCAGGTATTGCCGACAGGATGCAGAAGGAAATTGTAACCTTGGCACCAAGCACCATGAAAATCAAGATCATAGCTCCCCCGGAACGCAAGTATTCTGTTTGGATTGGGGGCTCCATCCTGGCCAGCCTGTCCACATTCCAGCAGATGTGGATCAGTAAGCAGGAATATGATGAAGCTGGTCCTCCCATTGTTCATAGAAAATGCTTCTGAATGGGCTTCCATGTCCCTTTTTCTAGGTCAAAATGATGGTACCCATCTCATCCAGTAAAATTAAGGTAAACAGTTTACTTCCTATTGAATATACAAGCCAACAAATCCATGTCTCCATTCATGTATCCTGAGCTATGACACAGCTAACCACCCTGTGGTTTCTATCAGCTGAGGGAATTCTGATATCATATTCTATTTTCTATGCCTGTAGGGCTCAAAGAAATATAGACTTGCTTACGTGAAAATATGTGGCAAGGAGCAAAATCATGAGGAATATAATTGCAGAGTGCATACTACAATTTCCAAGCTTTAAATCTAGTTCCTGCTAAAATATTCAACAGCACTCTATACAAACCTGCAATATAAAAGTTTAGCAACTAGGTCTTATTAAGTCTTTTTATTTGTTTACTTCTTTCTACAGATATAATGAATTTTACAGGTCAATTGTTCTCTATACCCACATATGCATCAGGGGAGTAAAATATTACATCTTAAAATATAATAATGCATTTGGCTGACTGAACAACTTACGTGAATTTCTTTGCTTACCAATAGTCAACATCATTTTAGTAGTTCTGTATTTCAATTAATTGCTTTATTAAATAAGCATAACTAAATAGTCACCGTTCCATTAGTGTATATAAATCAAATAAATTTTCAACTCAAGGTGGAGCTCTGTTGGTCAAACATATCTTAATGCCTTAGTTACTGGATTTCATCATACTCATGAAACAGCAACCCTACAGATGATACCTGATTTTTTTTTACATAGAAAGATATTGTTATACCGAGTTAATTTTGTTCTGCTACAGGGTGACAAGAATAATTTTATTTGCATTTCTTAGCATAATAACGAGTCTTGAATAATAGCTGTTGGCCTTGATTTTGGAGATTTCTATTATGCAAGATGTCACTATGGGGAAATACAGCCCTAGTTCCTTTGTAAGCAATAAATCTTGGTAGAAGTTCAGTAACCTCAAGTGCATTCTTGGAAAGGTTTTGTTGTAGCTCTTCTTTATTACATCCAGCGACTGGAAATACTTGTTTATGCGCATGTCTCTGAGATAGTAGCTTCTCAAAAAATATCTGTTTCTTTCTACGATGTTTGTGATGTTTTAATGAACCCAGGGGTGATTTAAGTGTGACCGTGTCTTCTTCCATCTATGCTGTGATTTCTGATTATTTGGTTATCAGGGTTATTTATATTTTTCATGTTTTTATCTAAAAATGTAAAATGTTTATTTGCTTGTGAAGATACTTTCAGATACTTGGGAGGGAGGAATCTCTTCTTTCGTATTCGTTTGGAAACTAATATGTTTAAACATTCAAATTGGAATCTTTCACCAATTTTGATTAAGATGGAACTTTTCAAATAACTTGATTAGTTCTTATTTCCTTTAACAGTTAATGTAATTTTTAATCTGCAAAGGCACTTTATGTTACAAGACTTGCTTTTCATTTAATTTCATTACAATAGAATTACATCATACTTGTATTTTGGATTTCCTGTTATTTCCCCTTACTCCTTCCCAAAGAAAAGAAGAGTGACTCAGAAGACCATGCTGCCTATGCATGACCTGCTCATCCCCATGTTACTCATCCTCATCCTGTACCTCCTACATTTGGTCCTGTAAAGTTAAAGGTCACTTTTTAAATAGCTAGTCAGATACATTTATAGATTCCTCATAATAGTAAGGTCTAGTGGATGACCCGGCATTCAGTAATTAAGTTAGAGATAATAACAGCATAATAACATCCTGGCTTTATTGCTATGACGCTTCTCATCTACAGAGTGAGGAGTCCTCACAAATATTCTGACCTACATTCTGAATTACTAGAAAGAAAGAAAAACCAAAACCTGTGCCTCCACCCATGGAAAGTTTCTGGAATAGATGAGATGAACTCTCAGGGGAATAAACTACAGAACTCCAACATTAGATGGACGTGTTGACCCTGTAAGGCAAACAGAAATTTAATCTTGAGTCATTAGATATGCTATTCATATACATGGATTGCTTGACTGATGTCTTCAATCAGGGCTCAGTCCATCTCATAGCTTTACAATTTGGAATCAATGTCCTGTGCTTAACCAGTATAATTGGACTGTTATTTGGCAGTGGTTCACTAGCCTGGCTCATCAACCATATTACTCAGAGAACCTTTTACAAAGATAGATTCCCAAGCCCAAGACTCAAAAATTCTGACTCAGGAGGTCTAGGGTAAAGACGTAGGATCCCAAAGTGCAACCAGCTAGAAGAATCACATTAGTTTGTCTAAACATCTGAATTGGAATCTTTAACCAATTCTGATTAAGATCCATGAAGACTAAGAACGTAAAGCACATTACAGACCCGAAGATGAGGAAGGCGTTTGGATGCCATAACAAATGGCTTTGCCCTTCCCCCATGCTGCATCCTGAGTAACAATGCAGGTGGTGCTGTCTGTTTCCCCAGAGAGTAGTTCCCCCAATCATAGGGAATATTCCTCTGAAAACATGCCTGATCCCAAGTGTCTCTGGTGTGTAGATATGCTCATTTAAAATAGTGAGATAAAATAGTCCTGGGATAAAGTTTGGACTACGACCTAGACACACAATTCCAAGTTCTCTAATTCGAAAGGGCTCAGGTGTGAGGACTGCAGTTCCAAGATGAACCAAGAATAATCCTTCGGGTGACGAGGACTTGACACATTCATTCACTAATTTCCCAATTACTTCATTCCCTCATGCCTTATGTGACAGGGTACAAGGGCAGTGTGTCAAGGGGAGTGGGGGATTTATAATACAGTAGTGAGAGAAACAATGTGGAATAAAAAGGTGTGTGTATAATCTGAGATAAATTCACTAAGTAAACACAGGTCATTGTCACTCATGTGAGGACACTTAAAAAATTAGAAGATTAGGGCTGACAGAGTGGAGGCAACCCTAAGTTGTCCTAAAGCACACACAGGTTATACTGAACACAAAAATTTAGATGGCTTAGGCAACATTATGAACACTGTCTAAGGGAGTAATAGTTATTAATTCATTTTTTTTTAATTTGTTGAGACAGGGTTTCTCTGTGTAGCCCTGGCTGTCCTGGAACTCGCTCTGTAGACCAGGCTGGCCTTGAACTCACAGACATCTGCCTGCCTCTGCATCTGAGTGCTGGGATTAAAGGCATGTGCCATCACGGCCTGTGGAGTTATTAATTGTTAATTTAAGTGTTTCCATTGGCAGAAACAGGAAAAAAGCACTCAACCTTTAAGGTTATGTTCAAGTGTCACCTCTTCCGTGGAGCCTTGTGGAGCCAAAGTAAAGTGACAAACAAGATCCTCTGCTGTGTTCCTAACGCACTGTTTATATGCTCTTCCCAGGCCTATGTCCACACTCGCCCACACACCGTCAAAAAACACCTGGAGGACAGGATCCATAGACAGTGTTTACCCACCTTTGGGTTCTCCTAGTGCTGGTCATACAGAGTAATCCAACACACATGAATGACTTGTGGATTCTGCAGTACCTCACAAACACCACCCTCCACATGGCTGGATCCATGCTGCCCAAGCCCAGCTTCCGTCTAACAGCGTTTGTGCTCCCTCACAGGCCTATTTTCTACCTTCTTCCTCTCTTCTCTTTCCTTTTCTACCCACCACTCTTCAATGTAAGAGGCTGGATTTGAACCGCCCTTTGCTTGTCAAACAATCCATCAGCACTCTCTTCCAAACTATGTGCTAGTCACATGGCTGCTGAGACTTTGAAAGCGAGTGGGGGAACAAAGGAAGGAAGAAGGATTGGGAGAAGGAAGAAGAAAAGGAGTAAGACAGAGGGTAAGGAAAAGGCAGAAAGAAACATGGCGAGACTAGGGGAGAAAGAGGGAGGGGGACATCATTCCCTGAGTGCAGCGGTACCTTTAGCTCTTTTAATGTATTTGCATTCTTGTTGATAACTTCCTCTGCTCGCTTTTCAGCCCCCCATTGTCCTAGAGTTGAGAGCTTCAGGTGTCCGACTCTGCAGTAACTCAGAACACTGTAAAGCATTGAAAAGTTTTCGGTTGACTATTTGTAGCCTCTAGTTTACAAAACATTCCTTTCAAAGATGTTTGAAGCTAAGAACTAAACATGTGGCTTTCCCAATACAGCTTCCAGATGTTGATAAGTCCATTTGGAATGACTGTAAGGGCAAGGGCACACACGCAGGCACACATGAGCAGAGCATGGATACCTTAACACTTCCTTTTTAAATATGAAAGGAACTGTCTGAACTATAATTGTCATTTTTTTAAGCTATCCCCATAAATGGTGACAATTCTAGTGATTTGCCTGCCTTGTTTGGCAGCCTATTAAAAATTTGCAATCCAAAGTAGCTAATGACTTTAAGTTATAAATAGAAGTGTCAATATGATGCGATGGTAGATGTTTTATCCAGACAACACACCTTCATACCTTTTTCTAACTCCTGTCGATCAGCATTTACCTCTTTCTTTAGGTATTGAGAAATTTGAGCACCTGAAACTCTTCATTGGGCATTTATTTAGCAGCATGTAAAGTCAAAGCCCTATTATTCTCTCTAGCTTTGGAAATAAGGCCTTTGGGCCACACATAACCCACATGACACCATATCTGAAGACGAAGGAAATAGACAAACAAGCAAGATGAGGATTATTAGAGCTCTCACTCAGATACCCTTCATGGTCACATGGTGCTAGGGAAAGCTTTTCTTGGCTATGTTACTGCTTGGGGGTAAAACAGGGAACGTAGGCATCAACACTGATGTAACTTCCTAGTCCCATTCCTCCGCTCTGCGTGTTCCCTGTGACCCCCTCAGAGAGGCACCACTGGGCATATGCAGCAACTCTTCCACTCTAGGGTGGGAAAAAATTCATAGACTACTCACAAACAAATGAATGTGACTAAGTTGTCATAATTTTCATTTTTATTTACTAAAATGGTGATGAGCTGAATTCAGCCAAGAGGCAATATTTAAAGAAATGAATTGTTTTTGTGTGATCTTTAATTCATACTGTTCTTATCGTCATGGCTGAATGCCTGAGGAAAAAAATAACGTATGGGAGGAAAGGTTTACTTTGGCTCATAACTTGGGAGAGTAGTGTCCATTATGGTGGAGAAGGCATCGTGGGATCCATGGTGGCAGGAAGAGGCCCAAAAGGACCCGGAAGTGAGAAATGAACACCAGTGCTCAGCTGGCTTCCTCCTTTTATTCAGGCCAGGACCCCAGCCCCAAGCCATGCAATGGTGGTACCCATGCTCAGAGCAATTGTTCCCTCTTCAGTTAACCTTCTCTGGGTCCAGCCTCACACAGAAACTTAGAGGTGTATCTGCCAGGTGATTTCAAGCCCAGCAAGTGGACTGCAAAGTTAACCATCATAAGCCATTTCAGTTGTTCTTAGTGATGGGAAATTGACGTAGTGGAAATGCTATTGGCTTAAATAACTGACCCTGACAGCAAAGGGAAGTTAGGTTTGCTGACCTCACAGGAACAGAGAGTATGGACAAGGCTACAGGATGCCTTGCCATATTCCTGGGACAACTATGTTTAGAAGTAAAAGTGTCCAAAGATATTATACTTCCGTGTGAATGAAAAACTAAGACTCAGTTCTTCCTTGATGCGGTATCTCAAACACACCACCATCACCATCACCACCACCATACCATGCAACACACACAGTCACCACCACACAACACAACACACACATGCATATATAATACATGCCACCTCCACCACAGCAGACAACACACACACACACTAGTACCCCCATATTACACAGCACATACACATGTATACCCCAAGTAAAAACACCACAGCCAATTGAGCCTGGAAGGAAAAGCTCTGAGCTACAGATAGAAATATTTTGAAATCCAAAATGACAATGGTTTGGAACAGGCATGATAAGACAAGACAGGATAGGCCATAGTCCTCTATGCTACAACCCAAAAAGTCAGTTATCCAGCAGACAGTTGGGACTGTAAGACCAAGGCAGGGAAGCAGAGAGCTCAGATTAGTCAGAAAGGAAACCCAGAATTCACGAATGTGGAGTACATTAACATGTTCAAAGTCACAGCATACAGGAACTGGGGGCGGGGGGGTAGGAGGCAGTGTGTTTCTTTGTCTTTATCATAGCTCCAATTATTGTGATTAATATACTCTGTGCTAAGACTAAAGATGCCGACGAGATGCAGGAAGTATGCCTATTCTCATCAAGGACTCTGAATGAGACGCTAAGACGTAAGTACATAGAAACTAAATTAAAAATGGGAACAATTATGAGTGACGTTATAGGAAACAGCTCTGAGAAAAATCAGCCGAGCAATGTGCAGCTCTGCTGGTGACTGGTGGAGAGGGATCTGGGGGTGGGGTTTCTCTACTGTCTATGCACTTCATATTCAAAACCACCTCTGACTCTCCCACAAGTGATCTAATCCAGGTATTCCTAGCACTCCAGAAGCACTAAGGTGTGATTTTTTTTTTTTTGCTAGAAGACTAGGCACCTTGTTCCCAATAAGACTTAGGAGACTATAGGGATGTGGAAAACTGTAAATGACCCAACAGAGGACCTGAGTTACAACTCCTGGATCACTGGAAAGCTTCTAGAAAGAGCAGAGTTGCACATTGAAGAAAAGATCACAATGGTCCTCATTCTGGATGTAGCAACTAATGTTTAGCATTCCTAAAAATCACAGTCTTGACCAAGGATAAACAAATGGTTGTTTAGGATCAGTAGCCTGTGTGGGAGCGGCAGGGTGTGAAAGTGGAGTTTCTAGACCAAGCCAGCCCAGGTGAGATGAAAAATGAGACCCAAGATACTTTCTATTCAAACCTGAGATGTCTGGAGGGAGCAGACGCAAAAGGCTAGGGAAGAGATATTCTCACTAATGATAGGGGATGGGTGAGGGGAGGGAAGGAGGAGGGAGAGGGAGGAGGGAGAGCAAGCATCGGTTCAAGGGTTAATGTGACCCAGGGCAGCCTGTCGGACATGCTTGAGAACACAGTTAAGGTCTGTGGACAGCATGAGTTGGCTATTTTATCTTTGTTAACCTCACAATAATTGTGTGATTGCCCTTACTCATCCCCATGAGGACACGCAGCATCAAACAATTTACGGTAGGTGTGCTGTTCAGTGGACCCAAATACCAGGCTTTTAGATGAGGGCCTGCTGTGTATCCAGCACGGCTCCACAAATGGACCTGATGGAGGCAGTGGGGGGGACAAAGAAACAACAAACACAGAGGAACACACAGAAAGCAAAGCCAGGGTCCGGTAGACTGAGCTCTTTGCTGGAGAAGCCTCAGCAACCACAAGTTCACTGAACAGAGAGGCAATTCGCCACACAGTTGAACAAGGAGGCGGGGTTATTGCACACAGACAAACAAGGAGCAGATTTAGCTTATCTCAGTAGGAGCAGTCTGTGTAGGAACAGTCTTCAGGCCATAAACATCCAGGATGAGAAAGCAACGGTGGACATTTTCTGGACACACTGTCAACATCACACATGGATCAGAGGAAGGCTTTGACATTTCTCTTGGAGCATCACGCCAAGGGGTAGGAGGAAGGCTTTGCTATTTCCTTCTGAGTCTGGGGCTCTGGGCTCTTTGGCATGGCTGTGTCCACATAACAACGCACGTTCACTCAGGACTTCGCTCACTCAGGGCTTCTTCACTCCCCACAAGGGCCTGTCCCTGGAGGGAAATGGCCAGCTGAGAGACACATGTTTCCAGTGACTCCATCAGGCATACAGAATAGAACTTCCGCTGGAAGTGAACATTTGCTTGGAACATTTAAAGCTTCAACCATCCACATTGGTGGAGTCTGTTCTCTTTGTAAATACAATGCGAGAAATTGTTGACATTTAAAATTCTTTATTTCCATATCCAGTAATATTAAGGCTTGCAGATTTAGAAAGGAAACATGTGCTTTAAAGCATGCTGAAATAACAGACCTTTCTGAGGAGTACAATTCAGTAATGTGGTATGGGTCTAACAGGACAACAGGGTGTAGATAACTCACATAATCCATCCACCAAGGAAATCTGAAGGATTTCCACTGATTCTTCTAATATAGATGCCTTCTACTCTTTAGAACTAATCAACCATAGTCACTTATTTTAGCTATATTTTTAGAAAATAAAAACATATTAAGAAGCACATCTACGCAATGGAGTATTACTCAGCAGTTTAAAAAAACAATGACATCAGGAAATTTTGAAAGCAAATGGATGGAACTAGAGAATAATCATCCTGAGTGAAGTAACCCAGACCCAGAAAGACAAACACGGTATATCACTCATAAGTGGATATTAGCTGTAAAGTAAAGGATAACCAGGTTACAATCCACAGCCCCAGAGAATCTAGGTAACAAGGAGGGCCCAAAGAGAAATGCATGGATTTCTCTGGAAAAGGGAAATAGATGAGATCTCCTGGGTAAACTTGGAGTGAAGGGGATGGGGAATGGAGTTATGGGAATAAGAGGGATCAGGTTGGGCGAGTTGGGGCAGGACGGATGGATAGTGACAAACCAGCTCAACGTTCCTTTTAGCTCTTCAGAAATGTAGTCTTTGTTACTAGATTTGGGGTGAGTCTTCTGACTTCTTGTGTTTATTAAACGTTTTCCTGGAAATCAGGAATTGGTCACTGTCCCTTACACCTGTCCACTCTACCTAGATGTCTCATGTCCTTGACTGAAGCAATGAGAAATAGGACTGAGTCGTCAGTGGTGTATCAGGGCTGGGAACCTTCCAGAGTTACATGAGCATCGGTGACCTTGGTTTTCCTGTTTCCTGCTTTTGGTGCTCTCCAGCCTTCAAGCCCATTGTCACATCCCTCCAAGCTAGGCTCCGTCCTGTTGTTGGCGGCCCTGCTCCCTTTAACTGCACTAGCTCGCTCCTGGACCATACAGGGTAATCCCTTCAGGCTGACTCAGGCTTGCTGAGAAGTGTGAAGGAGCAGGAGCATCTAAGAGCCAGGCCCAGGACTCCAGTCAGGACTTTGTATGTTAGAAGACTCCCGCTCAACTGCTGAAACCACAAGCACCCAAGAGGGATTTTGTTGTTGTTCTGTTTCGTTTCGGGATCTCAAAAGGACATTTCCAGAAAGTTTGCCAACTGATTGAATAGAGGAAATCAAAGAAAAGGGAAGTGGGGGTGGGGAGGGATGCAAAGGGGCCACTGGTGGGCATACCTAGTGACTCAGAGCTCTCACGTGTGGGGGTGCTGAGTGACGGGAGAGGAAAAAAGAAGGTTGCAGCCTCTGCACTGAGGGAAAGTAAAAGATTTGTTACCCAGGTCTCAAGCAAGTGGATTTTCCCTTTTCTTCTGCTTCGCTGGCCTCACTTTGGGAGGTTCTCAGAACCACTTAAAAATCCAGATTTTCCACACGAGATGTATTAGTGGGAGCTTGTCTTGGTTCCATGGTCTGCATCCTGAGTTCAGCTGGCTCCAGTGACCTATCAGGCATCCTAGGCATAGACTCAGCTTCCACCTCACCCAGCCAAAGTATGCTCAACTCACAAAAGTAGGGCTGCTCCCTGGGAGAGCACACTCCTTCAGTTTCCAGCGAACTAGCTTCCAGGCTGAGAGACAGGCTCCAGGGGTCCTCAGCAGGCAGCCTGCCAGAACTGGACATCATTTGGCAATGAGTATGAAATATTTAGACACACAGATGTGTGCTTCCAGCTGTGCTTGAGTGTTAGGACCGGATCTGAAGGCAGTGTTTCTCCCTGCCGTCACCAGATCCATTACTGAAGGGACATTAGTGAACCAGGTAGGGTAGAAAGTAGTACTCTTTCTTCCAGCTTACAGAGACACAGACCTAACCACAGGCCCTGCCAGAGGAAAAAAAAAATCTCCCAAGTAAATCAAGGCGCCTTTGGGTCTAAAATAGAAATGGAGTTAGCTGCCTTGGGAATCAATTTTGTGAATGCTGTCTGAAGGTAAGTGAAAACAGACTCAGAATTCCAACCAGTCCTCTGTGATAAAGGAAATGGGAATGACACCAGCAGACACAACCCATAAGCCTTAAATGCAACCCCCTTCCATGCCACAAGGTCGGTCATCCTCTCCAAAGGGTGTGGTGGCCTGGGTAGTTGCATTGGGCACTTGGGACAAGCATGTCTGATTAAGCCCTGGAATATTGCAACCAGGCTGCCTCGGGAGTTCTCACCTGCAGCTGTCTCAAGCCTCCGTCAGTGACCTTCGACCTTCGGCAGGGAGGCTGACCACCCACCGTTGGTTCCCTGTCCCAACCATCTCCCGCATTTCTAAGACTCTTGTTTCAGAAAATCTGCGACACTGGTGTAATAAAATGGTCTTTTAAGGCGATCCTCTAACAATCAAGGGGAGCGAAGCCTGTCTCAAAGAACCATGACAATAGGAAAATCCCAAATGCTCAGCCAAGAAAATGAATGAGCACATGTGGCGGGGGAGAATGGGGAGGGAGGGAGGGAGGGAGGGCGGGGGCGGGGGAGGGAAGCACCCTACACAGGCCTGTGTCTGGGTTACAGTCATCTGTCTGGCAGCTGCACTCGAGGGGACCGTGGAGGGTCCGAGCCCCACCTCAGTCATGCTGGGGGGCCTGGGACTCACTTCTTTCTCCGTCCCTTCCCCCACACCCTCTTTTATCTCTCCTTCTGTCTCCATCTTCAGTTTTAGTCTCAGATCCACAATGCGAATATTTTGACATCTCTGCTATGGTCAGATGTACAAACAGTACACGTGGCACATCACAGAAACAAAAAATAAAAAAAGAAGGCCAAAGTCTAGCAACTTAAAAAATCAAATCAATCTCTGCATACAGGAACTGGTTTTGGAACAATCAGCACACAGCATTCCTCACTTCCCCCCTCAAAGCCCTCAGGCCCACCAAAAGGTCAGGCAGACACTGGCAAGGTAGTCTGAAGCTGTTGCCTTTCCTAAACAATAGAATCTTTGTGTAGTTAGCATCGGGCTTTCTGGAGAGCTTTGTAATACCCACATCTCCCCCCTGGCTTCTGAGTGCAGCCTTGCTCAATTCAAAGACACGGTTTTAGAAGGCAAAGGGTGGGCTCTCAGCCTCCCAGCCTTTTCTGCAGGAAGTGGGCAGGGGTGACAAGGGGTCATTACCCATCAGACATTTTACTTGCCTGGTGCCTTGATTTTCTTCTCGAAGTCTTCCTGAGGGTACAAGACCTTCTCCCGCAACACTCCTGTAGCTACTGCTGTGGATGATAAATTGAACTCATAATTTTCTAAAAAAAAAAAAAAAAAAATCTTTCCCCCCTTGCTAGAGTTTAGCTTCAGAGTGAAACCACACATCTGTTGTCCTATCCCCACCATGGGTTCCCCAGTCCAGAGGCCTTCTGGTTCTGGTTTTGTCTCTGTCTCACAGAGAGCCCAGACCTCCTGGGAAAGGCAGGTTTCCACATAGTGGGCTGCCTGCACAGAGGTGAATGCTTGGAGTAGCCCCAGAGTCTTACCATCCAGAATCCAGACCCTCCCTGGCTCTGTCCTCAACTTCAAAATAACTTTTTCTGTGTTCGTCTCTAAACCTGGAAGTGGGAATAACACCATCTACTTCAGAGCATATACTATAGAGACATAATAAGAATATAATTGTTTTTGCTTGGGTAGTGGTGGTGTTTGTGTTTTAATTTAAAAAAAAGAAATAGAGAAAAACAACAAGTCCAGATGCATTCTGGGAGAGATTTCACTAGATATACATGGATCTGGGGATGGACCCCAGGGCCTTGCACGTGCTAAGCAGGCCTGGTACTACCGGGCTACATCCCAGATACTGCTGTGTTACTTCATGGCTGGGGTGGGGCAGGGGTGTCTGTTATGTAAAATACAACAAAATGTTTACTGAAAAAATTCATCTTAGCAAATTTGAGACTGCCACAGAGTGGGGAGGAGAGGAAGGAAGGGGAGGGAAGAGGAGGGAGGGGACTAAACAAGACAGAGGGAAGAGAGGAGAGGAGAGGGGCCGGGACCTTGAGGTTGGAAGTGGAGAATGAGTCAGGGGAGACTTAAAAGACCCAGGTCTGTGAGAAATCAAGACAGAGACCAACCAGGAAGAGCCAGAGGATGAAAGACTCGTGCTGCAGACCTACAAAGGGAGAGAAAGCCACTGGGTCAGACAAAACCTCAAAATATTTTCCCTACTAGGATCTCACTCCGGTTTCTTCTCAGTTTCCTGGTCTTTATGATCCCCACGAAGTGAAATCCCGATGAGACGTAGTGTGGGCTGTAGAAGACAGGGTTTATTAAAAGGGTGAGGGTAGACAGTGGCCACAAGAACCACTGTGCCCACGAGCGTGGTTAGGCTTTAGAATGTCAAAGCCTCTGAAATAGATTTCTTGGGCAACAGTTCCTGTTGGGGTGATTGGCAGGCCCTCTTGGATGAACTCTGAGGGAGGAGACAATGGCATGCCTTTGTTCTGGCTAGATAGTAATCTTCTGCTGTCCTGTGCAGTTTAGAATGTCAGGTCTCTTCCAAGGGCCAAATATAAGACTCAGTACCCATTCCGTTGACCAGTAATCAGAGTCCTGCAGTTTCCATACCTGGTTTTACAACTGCTGATGGTAGAAGAGAGAGCCATACTCAGTGACCTTCAAGTCTGCTAACGCTAACTAGCTACCTAACAGTTTGGCCAAAACATATTAACTCACTGTGTTCCTACTATGGGGAAGGGGAAAATAAAGAGGAATAAAAGAGGTGAGGCTGTTTTGGGGGGAGACTAAGGGTCTCATCTGCCCTATAGAGCCCCTAGTCCCCACCTCAACTTTCTATTTGCCTGTGTAGACACAGGGGTTGACTCAGTGGGCAAAAGAATTTGCTGCCTGAGTTTTATCCCCATACCCATATAGTGGAAGGAGAAAATTGACTCTTAGAAATTACTCTCTGAGCTCTACCCTACCTCTCTCCCTTTCAATTTCAATCTCTCTCTCTCTCTCTCTCTCTCTCTCTCTCTCTCTCTCTCTCTCTCTCTCTCACACACACACACACACACACACACACACACACACACACACACACACAGAATAAGTGAAAAAGAACACAGACACATGTGTCGGTATGGGTTCTTTTCACCCCTCCACAGGCCAGCTCTTCCTTACCCTTAGTTACTGGTACTGACGTTCCTGCCATCTGTCATTTGGTTGTTACTCCTCTGCACATCCCCTTCAGAAGGGGAAAAGGAAGGCTCATCAGAGAGGGTCGAGGCCCCCAGTCAGTCCTGTCCTACTGTTAAAGTCCCTACTGATGACTTTAACAGAATCCCAGTGATGCTAAGAGTTAGAGTCGGAGTATTTGTGACAATTTTTCTCTTAGCAAATTTGGAGCTATTTAGGCCCTACATAGCTTTCCAGCCATCAAAAGAGGTACCTTGTGTTTTTTTAAGTTGTAGCCCAGGCTAGCCTTGAACTTGGTATCCTCCCACCTCCACTTTCCAGTACTAAAATGATAGCCCCCAATGCCATGCTTTGAATATATCATTAAGGAAATCAGGAATTGGAGTGAGATGCCACTCGGCATGTGTATTCTGCACCAAGTGTGGTTTCAAGGGAGGGTGAGCCTTGTTCAGTAGGGACTTGTCTGGAAGGAGGAGGAAGTTTTCTTCCATGGACCTGAGAAGCATCAAAGAAGTGAAAGAGGGTGAATGACCTTTATAACAAATCCCAGAGCTACACTGTCAAAATTCAAAACCGGGCAATGTGCCTACGGAGCACACACCAGAGCGATGTGCCTTTGGAGCACACACCAGAGCGATGTGCCTATGGAGCACACACCAGAGCTATGTGCTTATGGAGCACACACCAGAGCGATGTGCCTACGGAGCACACACCAGAGTGATGTGCTTATGGAGCACACAAGAGCCATGTGCCTACGGAGCACACAACAAAGTGATGTGCTTATGGAGCACACACCAGAGCAATGTGCTTATGGAGCACGCACCAGAGCTATGTGCTTATGGAGCACGCACCAGAGCTATGTGCTTATGGAGCACACACCAGAGCTATGTGCCTATGGAGCACACACCAGAGTGATGCGCTTATGGAGCACACACCAGAGCTATGCAGCACACACCAGAGCTATGCAGCACACACCAGAGCTATGTGCTTATGGAGCACACACCAGAGCGATGTGCCTATGGAGCACACAACAGAGTGATGTGCTTATGGAGCACACAACTGAGCAATGTGCCTACGGAGCACACAGGAGAGTGATATACCTATGGAGCACACACCAGAGCGATGTGTCTATGGAGTACACACCAAAGTTTTGTTGTTCTTCTTATTTTGCTCTGGTTTTGTCCCTAAAAATGTTGTTCAAAAGTCATTGTTGTCCAGTAATCAAGAAAATCCAATTTAAACATTTCTGGATTTAAACACATCTCAACAACATGTGTTATTTTTCTCTCCTCTTCCTCCATGTCCCCTTAATATTTCTCTTCTTTTTTTGCAGTTCTGTGGGTCAAACCCAAAGCCTTGTGCTAGGCTAGGCTGCACCTACCACCTACCACTCCACCACAAAGCTCTATCCCAACTTGGGAATAAATAGTATTATCTCCCCAATTCCAGAGGGCTCTGAGAGGGGAGAGAAAGGAAGGCTTGAGGTCTAAAGTAGCATCAAGTGTTTGAAGTCTTAACCCAAGCCAGTACATGATCTTTCTCAGGCTCCAACTATTGACTCAGGGACTGGGTTGTCTTCACAGCTACACTTACTTTCTCCTATCAATTCCACAAACATCATTTAGCAATTCTCATAATGTATGTGCAATATAAGTCCTCAAAGGGGGCAAAACGCTTCTTTCCCTGAAGGGGTCACTAGTCAAGACAGGGCACATACAAAAGACACAGAGAAATCAGACTCACCAGGTCCAGTCCCAGAAGGAAGAAGAAAAGTCACAGCTGTCCAGAGGGATGAGACAAAGCAACAAAATGCTAGGATAGGGGGCATGGCATTCAAGATGATGTTGATGAGCAGGTGTGGAAATATGGAGGACATCTAATACATTATGAGCTAATGTCACCCTCTGCCACATAGCTGCTATCCCCACATTCTTTGCCAGACAAAATGTGACAAGGCCTCTTGGGTTTTACTAGATTTTAATATGCTTGTACTTCAGAGCCTTTTTCTAACTGGTTGTTAAAATAAAATAAAACAAAAAACATGTACAAATCGGGAGCAGGATATAAGTCACATATCTCAAGATACCCAAGTCATCCCAATTCTAACTCTCCCATGTCTTTCCCTTCTTCTCCACCTCTCTCCTCGCTTCCCTCCTTCCTTCCTTCCTCCCTACCTCTCTTTCTTTCTTCCTCTCTTCCTTCTTTCCTTCTTTCCCATTCTTGTTTCGAAGCTTCTCAGGGTGGAATAATCCTTAAGACAGAACATGAACTCGGAAACCCAAGCTAGGACTTGCCACATACCAGCAATGTAGCCTTTAACCACTCTGAACTTGAAGTTTCTCATTCACAAAATGAGGCTAATAATTCTACACTGCAGGGTTGGGACTCTACATATTCATGATTAAATGCACCAACACAGTGAGGGTGACTGAGGTGTGCTGTGGACACCATTCTCTCAGCTACTTCTACCTTAATCCCTAGAATGCTGTCCTGTCTGCTCCTTCCCTAACCACAACCTTGACTCAAACTTGACAAGACCCCCAAGAAAACTCCACCAAGAGATAATGTACAGTTCTTCCACTGGGACTCATTCCAAGTAAGGGATCTACTTTCTGTTTCAGGGTTTTGCAGGATAATTTTGCTCCTCTTACCAAGAGAACATTTTGTTCTTAACCAGTTTGCTTATGCTCTGCATCTGTTTATATTTGTACAATCACTGGTCTGTTTCTTTTCCCTATTTACTCATCCTTCTGAAATCAATCTAACTTAAGTGACTGTCACGTGTGCTGAAAGGACTGCAGCCCAAATCCCGGTCCACTTTGTTTGTACAGTGCCTGGATCAGAGCATGGAGGAAAAGCACTCAGCCAACACAAAAAGTAAACTCTAATTCAACCCTCTTCGAAACTTTCCTTTCCTTACCACAGGCCCCAGTCCTGACAGACTGAGGGAGCTCATAACAATCATCTCCATCTTTAAACCAGAAAGCCAAGCACAGACAGGTGGCGAGACTCAGCCTCCGCTGTCTGTGTTTCTCTCCATCTTCCTCCTTCAGTGCTTCCTTCTCTCCCTACCATATGTTCCACTCTTCTCTCTAAGCTTCCCTCTCTGAGCAGAATGCTACAGAGCATGGTGAGAACATGAACCTGAAACGCAAAAGCTGCACACGCCGGTGTTGGAAGACCCTGGAGCTGAATTTCTATCCGTCTCCCCAAAGGAACAAAGTGAGAGGTGCTATGGGATGTCTTTTTGGATGCTGTGAATATGTGTCGCTCTGATTGGTTGATAAATAAAACTGTTTGGCCAATGGTGAGGCCACATAGCAACTTATAGATAAATAGAAATAGGTTAAATTATAAGAGCTAGCTAACAAGAAGCTTGAGCCATAGGCCATCCAGTTCGTAATTTATATAAGCCTCTACGTGCTTACTTGGGTCTGAGCAACTGCAGCACCCAGGTGGGACACAGAAAAAACTTCCAGCTACAGAGAGGTGCAGCCCAGGGCCAGGAGGACCTGGTTCCTGCCCACCTCATCATCCTCTAGAAGATTTATGGACACAGACAAGTAAGTGGGCCGACCTCCACTCCACTAGATTTATAGTCTTTAAAATTAACTCACAACACCTACAGTTGATAGGACATGCTTCATATGAAAGGGAACAGCAAATAACCGCTTCTAGAAGATTTTTGTTAAATGGAATGCTCTTCAATAGCCCATACAATTTTTTTGTTCTTCCTTTACTTTATGCAAAAATCTTTAAAAAAGAAAAAAAAAACATGCTATTTGGGAGGAAGGGCGTCAAAATTCAAAGATGACCTTCCCTTGTGACCAGACAAAAGCTTCAGTGTGGCATGCTGCTTTGCAGGAAGCCAGAAGCTGCAAAGCATAACCAACACAGATGCCTTGGTCCTAGGCTTTGGCCAATACTCAGACTCTGTCCCTAGAGGCACCTTTGCTTTCTGGGCTCTCTCATCAGTGTGAGACACATCCAGACAGAAAACCTGGGCAATAAACACAGAGGGAAGACGACTTTCTAAGTTGGTCTCATGTCTGTGTGTCCATCACCAAGATCTTCCTGCTATGAAATTTGTATCAGGCTAGCTCTGTTCACATTGGGAAAATCCCTTCAAACCAACTCTGGCCAAGGGGCTCCATCAGACAGTAAAAGTCATGGGACGGTGCAATCTCCTCTTCTAAAGTTTCTGAGCTCACAAGCACAGCACACCACTGTTACAGCTGCACATCCTGAGGCTCTATGATTTAATTGAGAAGGTACTGCCAAGTACAATTATTGACAGGAACCTGTTAAATAAAAAGTTATTGTAACTGTCCTATGCTTGAGAACAGAAGTCAGCAACATGCTGTGTCGTGGCTCCTTTGATAGAAGACAATGTTATCCTGCCTTTCCGTGCCCGTGATTAATAGAGGGAAGATGGCTTCAGGGATAGCCATTACTATTACCTGAAAAGCATCAAAACCCAAGTTAGATGCTTCCAAACCCTGTGTTCTCAGTGTGTATCCCAGTGGTGGCTTCTTCTAGCAAAGATAGAGAAGTCAGTAAATGCGGAGATTCCATAGGCTCAAGAATAGAGATCAGCAGCATGCCTGCTGCATTTTGCACAGTGCTGAAGTCCTCATGAACCAGACTCACCTCTGAAAACACACCAGAAAGGACAGGGGAGAGAGACAGTGGAGTTCAAATCACAGACAAAGGTGATTGGGTGGTGTATCTTGGAAGACTCCCCACTCCAAAGACTTGCTTGTTTTGGATAGCAATTGTCAATTCATCTAGTGTACCATGCACAGATTCCAATATAAACAAAGCAAATATTCAGCACAATACGCACTGTGGAGGGTATTCCGTCCCTCTGTGAAAAATAAATAGGACGTTATCACAGTAAGGGTGCATGCTTGCGGGAACGCTAATTGTTTTGGATCTAAAGTCTGAAGTCTTCACATTCCCCAGGAAGTCTCTTAGACCATGAAATCTTCTAACACGGTGTGATAAGGAACTCTACCAAGGAGCATTGCCTGGCTTCTTGGCTTATTTCCGGCATGTAGATCATTGATTCCATTCACTAGTTTTCCCCATCCCCTGACTTGATCTGTCCTGACTATCTTGGCTTCCACCCGGCAATTTATCAGATTCTCACACTGATGTATGCAGAACCAATGCACAGTGAGTCCTGAATCATTGGAGTCTCATCCATCTTTTCCAAGCAGGAGTAATAGCCAAGACCATTCAAAAACAAACCAAGTACTTCTGAATTCTTTCCTTGTTCATCACTTATGTGCACTGGGTGTCCAATACAATGCATAATGGGAGACACTCAGAGGGTAATGCAAGAAGCTGGAAATGAATACAACCATAGTTATATGTGAAATTGTATGTGGTGAGTAGGACTCTGACTAGAGGCACAAATACCATAAGGGTACTGGAGGAAATGCTAGGGGAAAAAAGGTCCTTCCCCTGGTCCAAAAGTGGATCCTAGTGTGAAGAACGGTTTTCAGGTCTTAACTTCAAGTGTGGTAGACAGAACAATGCCAGCAAAAGATGCTGGTTTTCTTAACCCCAAAACTTATCAATAGTTACTTTACATGGTGAAACAGTCTTTAATGGTGTAATTAAGTGAGGAGCTGGGGCTGGGAATCCTGGGTCATCTGGATGAGTCCAAAATCAACTACAAGTGTTGTTATACAGCAAAGAAAATTTACAAAGAAGGAGCTTTGTAGGTGATGGAAGACGTCAAAGAAAGAGCTAGGAAGACAGGACAATCAACACTGCCCTTGAACACACAGGAAGGGAAAGCCATGGAGGAGAGAAGGCCTCAGGAAGGAGAAAAAGTCAGGAAATCAGCTTAACCTGGAGCTTCCAGCAAAGGGCAACCCTGATGCTCCACAGGGATTCTGACTCATAGAAACATAAGATGATAAGTTTGTTTGAGGCCATTATGTTTGTGGTAACTTGTTACAGCAGCAACCGAAAACTGATACCTATTTTCTAGGGACAGACAGACACACTAACTAGCACGTCTGCACTTCCAGCCTACACAGCTAAGGACCAGCCCTAGTGTTGAGCGTCACAATGACGGAATCTGTAAGAACTGTCAAATTACTCCTAGCTCTGCAGAGTGAGACTAGGTCCCCTATGACAGGTACATGCCAGGCAGAGTACATGCCAATCCACACAATGCCACCCTGGAAACAAGGTCTAGCCACAGCATGTTCATAATAAAGAGCTATAATTTGCTAAATGCCTAACAATAGTAGGTTTCTGTTAGGCACACCATGTATGCCAGGTTCAATTTCTCCAGTTACCATATAAGGCAAACAGAAATGTCTCTCCATCAATCACTAATTAAGAAAATGCCCTACAGTCCTTCTTACAGCCCAATCTTGTGGAGATATTTTCTCAACTGAGGGTCCCTCCTCTGGTGACCCCAGCTTGTGTCAAGTTGACATAAAACCAGCCAGTACAGGTAGGTTTTCCCATTTCAGTTAGCCTAATCAAGATCATTTCTTGTGGGCCAGAGGCTAACTTAATCAAGACAACCCCCAGCAGTGATGCCTAGAGTTGATTCTAGAGCCTGTCAAGTTGACAATCAACACCACCCATCACAGTCACATCCATGTTAGGACTGTGTTACCTTATGCTAAAACTCATTTTTTTCCTCCACATACCACTGATGTTTCAGAAACACCTAAAATGTTAATTTCTTATGCATGCATCACTCCAGGTCCCAGGTCGCACTGTCCTGTGTGGCTGGTGAGTGACAGCTCAATTTCACTGACTGCTGCTCCCAACTGAATAACCCAAGGCTTCCAATCTCCTCTTAGGCTCCCCAGCTGTTTTTATTGAGAACTGGGGACCGTCTCCTGAGAACTCACAAAACATTCTCACCGGTTTCCCCCAAAGTAGCATCCCAACCACCCCCAGAAGGTCCCAGGAGGAAAATGTCCCAGTCAGATGCTCTTGTTGGTGCCATGCTCTTTGACAGCAGGATGCCTGGGCAGTGGTTGTTCTCAGCCCTCCCCTGAGGAGGGCATTGACTTGGTCTCAGTCTTGTGTCCCACCCAAATTCATGTGTTGAAACCTAATCGTCAAAGTGGTGGGAGGGGACTATGGATGGAGCTCAGTGGTAGAGTGTATGCCTAGCATACATGAGGCCTTTGGGTCAAGCCTCAGTACCATATACACACAGAGAGAAGGGGGTGGTAGTAAGCAGTGGGGCTGATGGGAGGTGATTTGACCATTGGGGATGGAATTTGGAGCCCTGTGGAAGAAGATGCATAGAGACATCTTACTTCTGCTGCCACATGGTGATGCAAGAAGCAGGTACCATCTATGAACAAAAAGCCAGCCCCCACCACACAGAGAATCTACTAGCATCTTAATTGTGTACTTCCCAGGCTCTAGAACTACAAGGAGAAATAAGTTCCTGTTGTTATATCAGCTACCGGGATTATTGCAGCCTGTTATAGCAACCTGAGCAAATGAAGCGAGCAGCCTCCCTGGCCGTCTAACAAGCCCAGGCTGAGCTGGGACCTGTGCACAAGGAGGACAAGCAGTGTCTCTTGGCTCTAGGCCTTCAGCTTACAGTCATACCAATGGAACTTTCTTGCCTCGCCAAACAACTCAGCATCCGCCTGTGGTCCTCTGTCTATCAGAAGCTTGCCACACGTATTCCTTGCCATCCCCCTCTGCCCTCCTCCTCACAGAACTACCAGCTAATTCACCAATTCATAAGAAACTCTGAGATATTTGGATTATCTGAACCAGAGCAAACTAGGGTGTGCTCACATAGTCAGATGATATACACGATAGTCACGCATTCCATACCCAGTGACCCACCTGGTCTTCACAGTATCTCTCTTGGAATATGACATCATTCCCTTTGTCACAGATGAAAAATTAAGACTTGAAAAAGTAAATGGCATCCTCCTTATCTGAGGATGCTAATGACCAGAAGAGTCAGGACTGAACCTGGGGCTTTATTGTTAATGTAGTGTTAGGGTGAAGTTCCTCATAAGAAAAGCTTCATAGAAACTCAAGAACTAAGGGTGCCCTTGGTCTGAAACAGAACAGAGACTCTGAGATGGCATGCCCATCTCGTTCCTGGAATCTGTGAGTCTTCCTTCCCTCCTCCCAGAACAATAAGTACGATGATCTCTGTAGGGCAAGCAGATATCTAGGGAGAGGGAGACAGAGAGTCCAGATGTAGAAACCAGCTGTGCACATGGAAGGAATAGAAGAGGAGAAGTTTTGTCCTCTTCACATGACATCAGCCACAGGACCATCTTCCTTTCTCAAAGTGTAGCCTAGATGTTAGGCCTCAGAAAGGACCTGAACTCAACTGAGCAAAGAAACTTCAAACAAGAAAGAAAGAAAAAAGAACAAAGACTGTGAATGAGGGTTTTATGAGCTAAAAATAATTAATAATTAATAAGTTGGCTCTCCAGTCAGGTCTGTTTTCCATGTCCACTAAAATAGAATATAGCAAATATATAAAGAATTAAGTTCTTTCTCTGGAGTCTGCCAACTTCCTCCAAATGCAACTCAGTGTGGTGAAGCATAAAAAGCCTTTCTATAAACCCCAGGCTCCTTCAAGAAAATCACTTCCCAAGCCATTTTGGCTGGGCCTGGCCAGGAGTCTCTGCTATTGCAGTCCCAGACAAGACTGCAGTCCCTGGAGAGTCCTATGGAAGAAAGGAAGGAAAATGTTTTGTTTGGGGCTTGGGGGTGCTTTTTAAGCCACAGGGTAGGAAGAAGAACTCAGGGCAACTTAATCTTTTATGACATAACCACACCCCAGAAACACTGACGGCCATAAAAAATGTATTTGTAAAGCCAGTGCTGAATTTGAACTTCAAGTTCAAATGTGTAACTCAGGAGGAAAGAAGAATTTCCTCAGCATTACTCCTGCAGTGCTCTTGGGATTATCACTAGGAGTATGCTTACACCCTAAAAGCCCCACACAGGAATCTCTCCTCCTAGCCCAGTAAGCTGAGTGGACCCTAGAACGGATGTCACAGTAGAGCTCCATTTACTCTCCTGTGCCCTGTGCTGAGTGCCCAGGAAATTCACAACAGACTGTAGGAGCTCAGAAAGCACATAATGAATGAGTGAATGCAGACCTTAGCAAACTCACTCCATGTCCCCAATCAGCTTCTCCTTACCCTATTTCCCAATAACTCAAAAAACAGCCTAGATTCCTACACTCATAATGGTTGGGAGGAAACTCAGTTTTTATTTGATTCAAAAAGCGTTTGTGAGGTCCTGTGCTCATTCTTAAGAAGTGTATGCAGCCCCTCAAGGAGCTGTAAGCTAGGCCCAAGAGCACAGAGAGAAAGAAAAAAAAGAAGAAAGAAAGGAAGGAAGGAAGGAAGGAAGGAAGGAAGGAAGGAAGGAAGAAAGAAAGAAAGAAAGAAAGAAAGAAAGAAAGAAAGAAAGAAAGAAAGAAAGAAAGAAAGAAAGAAAGAAAGAAAGAAAAGAAGGAGGAGGACAAGGAGGAGGAGGACGAGGACGAGGACGAGGAGGAGGAGGAGGAGGAGGAGGAGGAGGAGGAGAAGAAGAAGAAGATGATGATGATGATGATGATGATGATGATGATGATGATGATTTTGAGACACAGTTCCAGTCCCTTGGGTTGAGATGAACTTTCCTCTCACTCAGAATTTTGAGGATCTAATTGCTTGCCTGAAACTCTTGGAGGCTACCATACCCACATGGAAGAATCATATGTTCAATCACTGCTGAACCCAACATCCCAACCAGAGTCTCCACTACCTTTGAAGTACTATATGAGTGATTTTTTAGCACAGCAGCGCTGGCAGAACCACTTCATTGAAGTGCTCCAAGTGATGCTGGGACTCCCAGGGAAGCCCAGCAACTCAACTGATATGCCCGTGTTTTTAAACCAGGGTGGTGACTCCTATAATCCCTGCACTTGGGAGGTGAAGGCAGAAGAATCGAGAGTTCAAACTCATGCTTGGCTATGTAGCAAGTTCAGGGCCAGCCTGGGTACATGAGACCCTGTCACAACAACGAAACTGTGAAGTAGGCTCTTTGAATGTTCCTGGCTACCACAGTCACATGTGTTTGAAAGACTGACGGCCACATCAACACCTGATAAACCTTCACCCAGATGTAGTCAGCTCTGGCTGCCCAATCTTTCCTCTGAGCTGGCTTTCATCACATCCTCAGACTTCTGTGACACATCTCTACCTTATCTAGCATCTTTCCAGAGCTTTCCTCTACCACCTAACACATCCATACTGGAGAGTTCAAAGTGATAATCTGAGACTGCCTCTCAAATAGACTTAGGACTGCTTCCCAAACATCAGGGAACTTCCACCTAAACCTCTCCCCTGCCCAGAATGCCAGCTCACTTCCTCTTTACTTCTCTGATTCATACCACATGGCAAAAAGAAAAAGAAAGGGGAAAAGATTAAGACTTGAAGTCAAGCATAATCTGGATGGTCTGAGCTGTGTTGCACATCCATTTCTTTGGCTGTAAATTTGGAATAGTAAAGATGTTGATGATGGTGATGATGATGATTATGACAATCATGACAATAAGAATATATTAAGTGGCTGTTGGGAGAATTAAATGGATTCTGCAAATTCCAATTACAGTGCATGACATGCAGCAGAATACCCAAGATATTCACCTCGCTCTCTTTGTTTGGAGCCTCTTCTTCCTTATCTATAAAATCAAAGCACCATTAGCATCCTCTTGGAGGCATTTCATGATGGTCAGATAAGCTAGAGCTGATGCAGTAACTTTCATGGGAACCAAGCAAGAAACCTGTCTTCAGTGAACAGCAACATCTGTCTTGCCTGGACAGTGGTCAGAGACTGTCTGGACCTCTCACAGGAACTCAGCACAGACTTTTATTGGGTACTTTTTGATGATTGCAGGTATGTTGGAGCTTGTTTGGGCTTCCTCGACTTTTCTTATACTTCTCATATGAGCCCAAATCAACTACAAGACCCTGAGAGAAAGAACAGCCTCTCATGCTGAAGCTACATATCCCATAAAGCTTTGTACACAGTAGGGACTCAGTCATTCAGTGCCTGGTATTGCTTGGAAGGCAATGGCCTGGCTGAGGAAATGAAACTCTCGTGGGCACCACTCTGACAAAGAATCCTCCCATCTCAAGAGGGTCCCTGACCAATGGGAAGCTGCTTCCCTTTATCTACAACATCTCCATGTTGTAGATAAACATCTTGCATCTCCATGCAAGATGTTGCTGAGACACCCAGACCTGGAATCAGCAGTGGCATTGTCAGGAGTAACGAAAGATGTATTCCACTGTGACTCAGTCTCCAAACTCACAAGACCCTGGAAGGTCCGGGAGATGTGGAGCCCACACAGCAGAACTGCTGCTTCTTCCTGGACACACATCTATCTTCTGGGCATCTCTCTCCCCCCCTAAAGCTAAATGCGACCTTAAATAACCCCACTGTGGCTGTCGGCATTCTACCAGGTCACAGTGACATGGGGTTTGCACATCTGCCCAGCAGTGTTGGGCTTCCTTCCCGTGTGACAGGATGGCCATGACTGCCCTACGTGGGAACCACGTCTTCTCTCAGACATCAGTCAAGCTCTTGTCCCCAGTCCCTGTCTTCCTCACAGTGAGCTCTCCCCTGACAACCAATGAGTATCAGTCCCATCAGTGAATCTGGAACATCCATGCCTGGCTCTGCTTCTCAATTACCTTCCTTCATTCCTGCAGAGCTAAGAACAGGAAACTGATGGCATTCAGAGGACAGAACAGATCCAAAGGTAGACACTCCAACACTTGCAGGAGAGAGCAAGTCGATGAAGATGTTCGAGCGTTCTCACTGTTCTCAAATTATTATTAGAGAAGTCTTGCCAACCAGGGTTCAGTGTGTGTTGTGTGTGTGTGTGTGTGTGTGTGTGTGTGTGTGTGTGTGTGTGTGTGTGCCCTCAATGAAGGTTCTCACATGAACAAATTTTATGCACTCGGGAGCTAAGACTAAGAAGACAGAGAAATCTCTAGCATGCAACAGACCCATGTCCAACTCGAATTTATACAAAGGGACAACTGCAGAGAAGTCTCTGTCACCTCATCATTCTCCCCTTCATCATCTAAGCTGGTTTGTTGAAAGTCACAGTGACACCATCCTTGCCTGATGGAAAGGGCCCCGGTGTCTCCTGAGATGCTCTCTGGTTCTGGGTCCTGGGGTTCTATTTGTAGTAATAGAGGATGAAGCATACCTAGAAAGCTCTAAGCAGGAGTCCTCCACTGGATGTTAGTGAGGGAGGACAGGCTGCTACTGTCCTCTACTGGTAGCAGCCTATGGCCCAGCACCCTACAGTGCATGGGTCAGAAGCCCTTAACAAAGGGACATCTGGCCCAAGTGTAATGGGACTGAGGCTGAGAATCCCTCATTTAACAAGAAGGATTTGGGCCAAAGCTGAGATCAATGCGGCAAGTCTAATATCCTTCTCTCCTAAAAGGGGCTGGACCTGTTACTAAAGGAATATTCTAGAATTAGACAGTAGGACAGAACCTCACAGTTCAAGCCAGAGAAGAGCACCATAGAGATTCCTTAAAGTCCAGGCTTGCACGCGCAGGAAATCCCTGGATACTGAGTCACAGCACCTCTCCCTAGGAAGGAAAGCACGCTTACTCTGTGTGAACAAAGGAAAACTGTCAGAACACACTACCCCTCCAGCATGGAGGACTGAGAGCAGGAGTGAAAACCCCAGTCAAAGCCCGTGGGTCCTAGCTGGCGGTGAGCATGCTACCACCTTAACTGAGCCTGGGCAAGCACAAGTATAGCTGTGCTATCCAGAAGCCTGCCAGTGGAGAGCAGGGAGCATTTTCTGAAGGCGGACCCCTCTCTGCGCCACAGAACTCCATTTCTAACTCTGTCTTCATTGATAACTTCTCCATTCCAGCTGCTGTTCTTGTGTGGAGATGGGATTCCGCAGTCCGTAGCTTTAAGGAAATATGGGTTTGGGAAGTTTCACAGCTTGATTCGATGAACTACACGGGAAGGAATTCTTACCTTCACACCTCAGGATGTCAGGTTTCTCCCACTGTCTCTCTAGCCCTCTAGGTCCCTCAAAGCACCATCTTAAAATGTGAGGCCCTGAGCCACATAGGCAGGGGGATGGCTGTAACTGTAGGTGAGCCTGCAAGGATCCAGACAAAGTGACTGTCCTTTTTAGAACCACCACCACACTGGAGTAGTCTTCTTCTCGTGCAAGGATAAGTAAGTAGAAAATAAAATGTAACGACTTATGGACCACGAAAGGATTCTATGTCGTGGAAGAAAGAGGAGGTGTGATTTCTTAAGGATTTATTTATTTTGACTTTATGTGTATGGCTATTTTGCCTGCATGTATGTCTGTGCACCACATGCATGCCTGGTGCCTGCAGAAATCAGAAGAGGGCATTGGACCCCTGGAAGTGGATCTGCAGAGAGGTGTGAATCACTATGCGGGTGCTGGGACTCGAACCCAGTGTCCTCTGCAAGAGCGTCCAGTGCTCTTAACCACTGAGTCATCTCTCCAGCCCCAGAGTAGATGTATTTTTTAATAGACAAGAACATTAGGGGGAAAAGATGAACTTACTATTTTTTAAGACTGAGTATTTTCTACATTTCATTAAAAAAATGAATACAAAACCTTGGCTTTAACACACAGAAGGTAACTGGATGTCACAGTTCACTCAGGAAAACAAGGTGGAAGTATTGTCTTCAGCTTAAGGACAGAGTAGGCTATACAGTGATAGCCAGACCAGGAGAAGGCGACAAAGAGGAGCAGATTGGGGAGGAAGAGGAGCAGCCTGCAGAGTTAAGGAAAGGTTAGCTTTTTAAAAGTACTATGGCAGAGTTTGCCGGGCGGTGGTGGCGCACGCCTTTAATCCCAGCACTCGGGAGGCAGAGCCAGGCGGATCTCTGTGAGTTCGAGGCCAGCCTGGGCTACCAAGTGAGTTCCAGGAAAGGCGCAAAGCTACACAGAGAAACCCTGTCTCGAAAAACCAAAAAAAAAAAAAAAAAAAAAAAAAAAAAAAAAAAAAAAAAAAAAAAAAAAGTACTATGGCAGAGTTTAAAATCAATCTTCAAAAGATGTGGGCCTGTGAAATGATTCACTGAGTAAAGGCTTAAGGCCACGCCCAAAGAGCTGAGTTCAATCCCCAGGATCCACATAGTAGTAGAAAACCAATTCCTTATCAAGATCAATCCACGTGAGTCTATTAAATGGGTAATAGAATTTATTAAGATATAAATTGAGGAAATACACTCATGAGTACAGAATGGAGTAGACAGCAGAAGTCATCCTCTGATCTGACCGGGAGCAAATCCACCTCTCAGGGAGAAGAGAGAAGAGGCATGTGGCCCTTCTCCCTCTCCTTTTAAGAGGTCCTGTACAACAGCAGGAAGCACCTCCTCCTGGGCCCTATAGCCCAAGATCATGGGCAGAGAAAATATCACTACAATTCCTGTAGTTTCTTCTCTGACCTCCACACTTGCCCCCTGGCATGCACACATTTGCACACGCACTCATACACATGCACACAGTATAAATGCAGTCTTTAAACGCTTAAATTTTTAAAGTGTTGAAAACTGGGGCTGGGGTGTTGCCCAGTGGCACAGTGCATGCCTGGCATTCTCCCATCCCTGATTTCAATCCCAGCACTTCAAAAGTTAATTAATTACAAAATTTAAAAAAAAAAGAATGTAGAAAACTAAACCATGTAAAATGCAGATAAGAACATCTCACCCAGAATCACATGAAAAAAGGCAAGAAGAGGGGAATATTGAAAGGGATAATTGTATGAATGACAAAAGCAACATGGGTGGGTGGGTGATGCTCTTCCACAGAAGAACAGAAAAGTAATATTGCAGATATTATACTAAATAATACTAAAGTAGGGAATTCAAGGAGGAGACCACTGTAGTGAGTAGCTGTTCCAGCTTTGACCTGGAAGTACTACCCCCAGTGAGGCTTCCAGTAACTGTCACGCCTACCTATGATGCACCCCTGAGGCAAGGCGGAGACAGGAGCCCTTAAGACCCGAGATCCGGATGTGCCTGCCCTCTTGGTTCCTGGTGATCCTGGATGCTGGATAGTAGACTGAACTGAGTTCTCCAGGGAACACCACCGGACTGCACCTCACCTCTCCCGGATCCTGTAACCAACCCCTTTGCTAGCTGTAAGTTACCCCCAAATAAACCTCCTTTTTAACTACGTGGAGTTGCCTTAATAAATCCTCTAATACTTGACTAATAGACGGTAGTGAGAAAAGACCTCTAGGGCTAGGTCATAAAGCACCACCCACAATCCACCTAGACACGGCAGCGGCTGGAGGGTGAAAGCCCAAAGATCTCAAGTCAGGCCAGCCTGAGTTGCAGAGCAAGATCCTGTCTCAAACAGCCAAAACCAAAGAAAAAGCCACCATTTTCTGTTAGAGCATTCTTTTGGAACCCTGCCACCATGCCATGAGAAAGCCAGGCAGCCAAACAGAGAGGCCACGTGTGTGTTCTGGCTGACTTCTGTAATGGGGGTCCCAGCCATCACCTGCATCAGATGCTGGACACCTGAGGGAGCCTTCAACCCTGCCACTGAGTCACCTGTAGCCTTCAAACAACCCCAAGGGAGACAATATGAACTGTCCTGGTCAAACATGCAAGTTTATAAGCAAACTGACTGTTTCTGTTCTGAGCCACTAAATTTGGGGGGTCTTATTATGCAACAACAGATCATTTAAATACCAGCTAAAGAGTCCCTGACTAAAAAGAGAGAGGGTGTGGTGAACTGATTCAGTGACTAGCTGCCCAGGAACTGAGATGTGATGGGAGCAGGGAAGAGAGAAAGGTCCGGCTCTATCCTCCCCTCACAGCCACAGCATCACGAAATTACTCTGGACCCTGAGGACACTGAATCTTCAGAGTGGGTTTCCAAAATACCACCGTGGTTATCTAAGACACCCTCTAGCAACCTCCTGGGGAATCTAAGCAGCTTTTGGAAAAGCTTCCCATGAGCACACTCCCATGCAAGACGCTACAGCTCTTCATGTGGTGAGTGAGGGCATCCTTCCATGTTTACAGCTTCACGAAAATAACTTCAAGAGTTATTTTCCAACGGTCACTTAGACGGGACTAACAGGGAAGGTTTAGGTAAACCATCTTGGAGCGGTGGCAACTACATTTCCCAAGGTGATGGGGAGAAGAAAGTCAGAGATTACCACAGGGACCCGACTGCTTTCTCTTAGCCACTGATATTCCTCTACTCCTTGTGGCTCTCTCTCTCTCTTTTTTATTTATTTTATGTGCATTGGTGTTTTACCACGGGTGTCGGGTCCCTTGGAAGTGGACTTACTGACAGTTGTGAGCTGCCGTGTGGGTGCTGGGAATTGAACCTGGGTCCTCTGGAAGAGCAGGGTAACCCTGCTGAACCACTGAGCCATCACTCCAGCCCCTCCTTGTGGTTCTCAAATCCTTGCTTCAGGTGCTGCTGGGGTAGCTGGCTTTCCACCTGCCTGAGGCTGTGTGACCAGCAGAGCCGCGGGCAGCCTCAGGAGAGCCGCTGGACACCCCTCTAGGTCCTTCAGCACTGATTGCATTCAGACTGCTTCCTCTCTGATTTACTCTCTGAGAAACCCAGAGTATCCACTGAAGACACAGGGGTGCCCTAGGGGTGGGTACTGGGTAAGGAGCAGGGAAAGAGAATCCCTTATCCCTCCCCAAACAAAGAGTTCACCCTGGAAAACAATATGGAGGATCTTCTTAAAACTGAAAATAGAATAGCATATGTCCCAGTAATCTCTTTAGTGAATACAGAGCCAAAGAAAATGAAATCAGTATCAAAGAGATACCTATATCCCCTTGGTTATTGTAGCACCATTCAGAATAGCCAAATATAAAATCAACCAAAGTGCCCACCAGTGTACAAGCGAAAGAAACAAAAATGTGGTCTAGGCGCACAATGGGGTACTATTCACCCATTAAAAAGGGAATGTTGTCATTTGTGTCAAGGTAGAGCTGAAGGCCTTCATGTTGAATTTAGTAAGTCGGGCACAAAAGGACACGTGTCACACGTTCTCGTTTGTAGAAACTAATATCCATGATATATCCATGATATAACAGACAGCAGAACTTTGACGACAGAGACTGAGGAGGGGAAAGGGAAGGGGACAAGGAGGTTTAGGAAGAGGATAACAAAGCACAGCTAAGTAGAAACCAACAGTTCTGGTACCCTACTGCCAAGGGTAACCACGGCCTACATCACCTGTGATCTATTTCAAAATAACAGCAAGACCGTCAAAGACCAGCACATAGAGATGATTCCGGTTTAAGGAGATGGAAATGCTAGCTGCCTTGATTTGTTCATTATACTTTGTGTGCCTGTACTGAACTGTCACGTTATTATTTCACAAACATCTACAAACACCATGTGTCAAAACAAACAAACAGCAGGGTCTGATGATACACAGCTGTGATCCCAGCATTCAGGAGGCAGAAGCAAGAGGATTAGAAGTTCAAGGTCAGCCGGGAATACTTACCCAGACTGTGTCTCAAAAAATGACCAAATACAAAGTCTCCAGCTTACTGATGTTGGATCGATGTTTTTTTTTTTTTTCAGTTTCGCAGTGGTGTAAAGGGTCCTGCATAGGTAGACACCGAACCCTAACGCATCATGCTCAGAAGACATGGGGGTCTGAGAAGGAGTCGGAAGATCCCAAACAATAACCTCATGTAGAAGATAATAATAATAATAATAATAATAATAATAATAATAATAAAACCTGATAGGAGCCGTAGCACAGAGTCACTGTGTGCTGTGGAACAAGCACACAACTCCCTTCATTCCAATCTATAAAATAGGAAGTACTTGACAAGCACAAGCTAAACGTGAAAATAAAATCAGATCCTACAATCAAAGAGGAAAGTGTATTAGTCGGGGGTTGCTCTCCACTGCCTAACAACAAAGGCTGAAGTAAGAGATGTTGGCATGAGATGGGTATTTGCTTGGCTCACACTTTTCTTACCTGCCAGAGGGAGGCAGTCGCGGGTAGCTGTGCCTTGACAGTGTCACCAAAATCCAAATGGCTATCTTTCTCTACATTCCTCAGCACAGGTTCCTTTTCAAGGTTGTCTCATTTCCATTGAATTTTTTTATTAGCATGTATTAAGTAACAAAATAATGAGTTTTGTGATGATACTTCATGAGGACATGTCTACAATATACGTTGGTTATATTTATCCACCTCTGTTATTGTCCCATTAGTGCCCTGAAGCTTATATTCTAATCTAAGATGCTGCCACAACACCAGCCATTACGTCTACTTTCCCAGAAAAGTAAAAGGACAGAGTTGAGGAATAGGGAAGTCTGCATTTGCTAACCATTCTTCCTTTAAAAATGCTTTCCCAGAATTCTCACCCAACAGCTTCTTAATGTTTCATTGGCTAGAACTAAATCACATGACAGCTTCCAGCAACAAAGCCATTAGGAAGCGATCTCATTACTGAGCACATTGCCGTCCAAATGAGATCAGAGTTCCAGGACTAAATCAAAAGAAGTCCCAGATACTGGTCAGACAACCAGAAATCTGATCATAGAAAGGAACCAAATTTTATTATGTACCAGCTCCCTGCCAGATACTTCTCATAAATTTCTCACTTAATCCAAGTAATAAACCAGCAAGATTTCAAAGTTATCATTACATTTACAGATAAGGAAATGGGATCAAAGAGTCACATTACCACAGTACCACCCCTCACATGGGGCAAATTTAAGCCAGACCTAACTTTAAAATTGGAACTCTCTCTGCCATATTGTTTTCTCTAAGGAAAAAAGCACTTGTGACCATTTCCAGCTCTGTGTATGTTGTGTTGAGGCGCGTCAGTAATTTCTCTAGAGAGAATAGGGGACTGACTTTGGTTATTTTGTGAAGTCTGTGACATTGAAACTGCAGGTCACTTCAGCTGGTTGAGCAGGAACAGCCGCTGAGTGTCAGCACACAGAGGTCCCTGTGACAGACACGTCAGTGTTTGGAAAGCATTTCCTGGCCTCTCTCACCAGAAGTTAGGATAAACAGACACCGAAGGTCACTTCTGCAGGAAAGAGTCTCTGGCTGAGCACTCCAGCGCGCATGCTCCAGCCCCTGCCCTGCAGCCACCGCTGGCGATGATAGGGGAAAAAAGGGGGGGTGGGGTGGGGGAGGGTGCTCTTCCTGTTTCCTCCTGGTTTATTCTGAAAGGACGGTGTGGCCACAAGCACAAAAGAGCTTTGTCCACATCCGGCAGCTCTACTGGCATCCCGGGTTCATTCCAGAAAGCCAAGTGTTGGAAGACAAAAGAGACGCAAAGTAAGGAAGGAAACAGAAACGTCCCATCAGCTGCAAACAAGCTCCCCAATTCCATGATGAAGACATCTTGCGGTTTGCATCCCTGCCCTAAGGAGAAGCTAGTTCTGATTTGCATGGAGGTATAAAAGGCTATTGTAGCACTTTCTACACTGTGACCCTGAGACATAGACACGCCCCTGTAGGAGAACCCTCCGTGCCACAGATGCCCGGGTTGTTTACAGGTACTTGCTGGGGTACAGTGGCCTCTCTAGGTTGATAGAGTGTCCCAGCACACTGGCTCCTGACAGCCGTCATTTCCTTTAGAAGACCAAGCCTGCTGGGTGGTGGTGGCACACACCGTTAATCCTGGCAGAGGCTGGTGAATCTCTGAGTTCGAGGCCAGCCTGGTCTACAGAGTGAGTTCCAGGACAGCCAGGACTACACAGAGAAACCCTGTCAGAAGGAGGAGGAAGAGGAGGAGGAGGAGGAGGAGGAGGAGGAGGAGGAGGAGGAGGAGGAGGAGGAGGAGATCTAGCCTTTGATCCCACTTCACAGATGTCACACATCACCTGAGTTCTTTCCTAAGAGCTGATTTCAACAGGGAGAGGGAATGGTGACAGTACCAGGGTGACTGGAAAGACCACTGTCATCTAAGTCACAGTTCCTTTGGATTCTAGCTAAGATTTTAATACACCTTACCCAGCTCCTCTAAAGGAGAGTTGAATGGCCTAAGAAGGAGACATGGGTGGGGCATTCTCAAAGCACAGAATGCATGGTGGTGATGGGGTGAAGGAGGCTAAAAAGGCATGAGAGAATAGGCATCCGCCATAGAGAGGGAAAGGGTGCTTGCTGCTCTTGCAGAGGAAGCCCACCACTCAGCTTCAATCAGTGGCTCACAACAGCCTGTTGCCCTAGCTCCATGGAACTCAGTGTCATCTCTGGGGGCTTGTCAGTGGGAGAATCAGGGAAGAACAAGTTCTGAAAGATGACCAGATGTCAGAGGGACTTCAGAAAATGTCCCGAGGCCTCTCATAAGCTTGGTCCTTCTCTAGACCCAGTGACAGGGGTTCTGCCTTGGATACCCAACTGTGGTGATAGCTACTTTCAGTAGAGCAAGAAGTTTTCGTGGCCATGATGAGCTCACCTTGTGTGCTTTCTTCTAGGTGTTTCCTCCTAAGAGTTTACCATATGGCTAGTGTGGTTCCCTTAAACCCAAGTGGCAGCTTTGGAGCATGAGGACATAACTTATTTGTGAGGACTCTCTTGATGTTGGTTCAAGTCGGTAGTTGGGAGAACAGATGGGACCCACCTTCATACAACAGCATTGCTATATGAATGTTATACACATTTTGAGAATTTCACACTGAAAGTCAGTCTTCCAATTCATTGTCAGGATGTATTTCTCAAAAAGGAAAGGCAGAAGGGTCCCTATCTAACACTGTGCTGTTTGATTTACAGCAGCTAGTCACAGGGAGTGTGACCCTCTCTCCTACACTTGCCTTGAGCCCCATGAGTGTGAGGATGAGCCACAGGGTTTCACTACAATCTGTTCATTCAAGTAGCTAGACAGTTTGAGAACTGAGGAGGGGCATGAGGGCTGTAGCTAGGTTCTGGCAACAGTCATTTGGGCTGCCAGCTCTCCTGGTCCAGCAGCTGCATTCAGTTTAACGCTTACTAAACAAGGAAGTCAGAAGCTTAGTTCACCAACAGGGAGCCAGCAGGTGATGGTTCTATCAACATTGCCTAAGAATGAACGCAGAAGGAACTCCATGGTCCTCCTTTGCGTCACACTTTCTCACTGAGAGAATGGTTGGTAGGCCAGCCAGATGCCTCAGCAGGTACAGACGCTTGCCACCAAGCCTGAGTTCTATCCCTGGAACCCACACAGTGTGAAGAGAAAACCAACTTGCTCAAGATGTCCTCCCATATACCCGCCTTGGCATTCATACGCATGCACACACACTGCACATACACACACTGCACACACACACACACACACACACACACACACACACACACACACACACACAGGGAATAAAGATAGTAAATTTTTCTATAATTTAAAAAAATGTGTTTCTCACAAAGCCCTGAGTTTAAAAAAAAAAAAACACTCCACAGGCCTCCAGTTAAGGAAATTTTTACACTCCAGAGCTCACATGATCACATTTTTCTGTGATTAGCACACAGTTTCTCAGATAGGTGTTATTTACATTATAGAAACTGGTTCCAGAATCAATATGGATTGTTAATACCTTATCTCAGCCTAGAAAGGAAAAGCAATAAAGAATGCTGCAAGCTGTGCCTGGGAGGCCAGAGGGGCACACGTTCAAGTCTGGTGCAAAATGAGCGCAGCCCTGGGAGAGCATCCACCAGATTGCATTTGGAAGCCCGTTCTCCCAACGTGAGGAATCGTATCAGCGAAAGGGCCCGGCAGAAAGGGAAGACTGGGGAGTGATTTTGCTCTCCTGGCCTTCCGCTTGCATCCCAGCTCAGAAAGCCTTCCGGAAGCTAAGACCTGTTCAAGCTTGTGTGAGTCCGTGGCTTCCACGAGAGAACAAGTTTGATCCTCGTTGAGCTGTAACCTCTCATCTTTAAGTTGTAGGGGACACATAGAATGATATAAAGGAAGAGCACCCCACAACAGACATAATCATACGAAAGGAACATGCACGTAAAGCTACTGAAGTCAGGGGACCACATGGGCAGTGACGAAGTGGGTCAGTCGAATCCAAAACGCAGACTGACCACCAGAGCAGGAAAGTTGATGAGACAGAATGATGGAGTGGGGAGGTGAAAAGGAGAGTTTTCTTGTTGTACTTAAGGGGTGAAAGGGGGCAAAAAGCATTGAACTTGAGTGAATGGGCAAATTATTTTAACAGAAATGAGGAGATCTGAAAGGTACCAGGAGGAATCAAGTTCGGCCTATGTTTCAAAGTCACGCTGTCCAGTAGAAACTGGAGATTCAAGGCAAGTGTATGCTACTATTCTGAACCATCAACACAAAAAGGATGACATCAGCAGCCAGGAACACGTGAGCATGATTTTAAGGACAAGGCAGAACCAATCACACATACCAGTGGTGGCAGGTCAGAGGCCCACACTTTCTCCGGGAATGCCAGAAGGAACAGGTGACCTCATAGCCACAGAGCAAGTGCCAAACGGCCCTATGTTCCTGTTTCAATAATCTGCTATCAGAGCTGATTAGAGAGGGGTGTCTGAAACACGCCTGGGTTTTCTCAGAGAAAAGAGTAACAGAAACACTAACCATTGTGATAAGCAGCACATGCGTATGAAACAAAGGTTGGCCAGTGCGGTTCCAAAAGTGAAGGCTGATCTTTACGGGAAATGACTCAACTGTCCCCACGGACCTATTGAAATCCACGTTTCACAGACCTGAGTACAATAGGCCATCAGCATGAATTTGAGACACAGGAAACCCGATTATGAACACAGCTCTGCCATTCTCTTTAGGGAACCCAGGACAAGCCCCTCAGCTTCTGGGGCCCATTTTCCTAGCTCAGGAAAGAAACAGAATCTCCTTGACCTTGAGGGTTTAGGAGATGAAACTGCTTTCTGGAGCTGCTTTCTGAATTAGAGGTCTCTGCCATGTATATTTGCTCCTTCAGTTAGACCACTGAGGCAAATAAAATTGTGTTGTCAGTGGTCTCAGAAACTTGAAATGTAAGCTAATTTAAGTCTTCTGTGCCATTATTTTGCATTAAAGTTGTATGGAAGTCTACTGTCTGAAACACGAAGAGGAATTCACGTCCTAACAATCTAGAGGGCTCTTTGGAGGGAGACCCCACAGCTCGTCATGTTTGGTTAATTCACTGTATCCATCTGCTGGTTAAGAATAGTGACACAAACATCAGTAAAACAGTAGATGAATCACAGAGGTTGGAGAAAAATCTCGGTCCTTCCCTCCGAGCAGGACACTTTTAAATTGTAAAGGCTGGTGACAGGACACGAGAAAATCGATTTGGTGTTGACCTGGAAGCTTCCTCCCTGATGGTTAGCTTTAGGACTGGAAAGTCATTAACAGTCTTACCCAGTTGTGAAACCTGTGTGCTGCAATAAGAGCTGATGTAGCCTGATCTGCCCGTGGGTACGACAGGGTCACAAATGCTACGGGGTCAACCAACCACTTTCTGCTCGGATTGAAAGCCTGCTCCACAGAAGAGAACGAAGACCTGGTACTGTAAATCTGACCAAGAACCCGTATTTGGGGAGTTCATAGGTGCCAGGAGTAAGCTTACTGTTATTTGCCCTATTCCTACTTAAGAAGCTACTGACAGTTGATGGACTTCTGGGGGAGGGAGAGTCCATTGTCTTTAAGGGGGTGGCCCCTGATAGGTCTGCAGGGCTCCAGTGAATGGCCATGAATATATGGGCAGCAAAACTGGACTGAGCAGGTTAGTGAGAAAGATAATAAATAAAGAGAGAAGGGAAGAAAAAGAAAGAGAGAAAGAATGAGGGAGAGAGAGAAAGAAGGAAGGAAGAGAGGGAGGGAGGGAGGGAGGGAGAGAGGGAGGGAGGGAGGAAGGAAGGAAGGAAGGAAGGAAAAGGACACAGTGAGAGGGATGGGGTGGGGGTAGACCTAGGAAGAATCGGGAAGGTGTGAGAGGGAATGAATATGCTCAAAATAAATTGCATGCATGCATGAAATTCTCTGACTTAACATAATGTTATTTGTAAAAAATATTTCAGGTTTTCCACTCAAATTTTGGTGCTATGAAACACATTTCCACAGGGATGGGGAGAAATCTGATTTTTTTTTTTTTTTTTTTTTTGGTTTTTCGAGACAGGGTTTCTCTGTGTAGCTTTGCGCCTCTCCTGGAACTCACTTGGTAGCCCAGGCTGGCCTCGAACTCACAGAGATCCACCTGGCTCTGCCGCCCGAGTGCTGACTTCTTTTTTATAATAATATTTTGTATCTATCCTTTGGCAATTCTACACATGTATACAACATATCCTGATCATATTCATCCTCAGCTCCTACCCACTACACCAGATTTCCCCTCCCCAAACATCTTCCTCCCGCATTCATGGGCGTGGGGCCATTCACTGAGCATGGGCAACCTACCAACAGCCATACTCCCCAAAAAATGATACCACCACCAGCACCCAGCAGCCATCAACTGCCAATAAACCCTTAGTAATGGTGAGACCTCATAAGCGCCTCCCCAGTCCATGAGGAAATGTTGGCAGGTCCGATCTTTCACAGGTCTTGGGCAGGGAACCACAGCTACTGTGAGTTCGTAAGTCCAACAGCCAGAAATCCAGAACATAGCATCCCACAACACTTCTCCCCAGCCTCTGGCTCTTATATTCTTTCTGCGCCCTCTTTGGCCATGCTCTCTGAGCCTTGGGGGACGTAAGTAACACAGATGTCCCAGTTATGGATGAACATTCAACAGTCACTCAGTTTCAGCACTTTGACCACTTAGGAGTCTTTACACCGACCTCTAATCTCTGCAAAAAAGAAACTTTTCCAACCCACGTTAAGAGCAGCGCTAGCCGGGCGGTGGTGGCGCACGCCTTTAATCCCAGCACTCGGGAGGCAGAGCCAGGCGGATCTCTGTGAGTTCGAGGCCAGCCTGGACTACCAAGTGAGTTCCAGGAAAGGCGCAAAGCTACACAGAGAAACCCTGTCTCGAAAAAAAAAAAAAAGAGCAGCGCTAACCTGTAGTTATAAATACAGAGCAGGTTGTTTTTTGACAGCATTTAACAAAATAACAGAAATATGGTTTCTTTCTTTCTTTTATTTTTCTTTCCAGGCAACAGTTTATTTTTTTAATTTTATTTTATTTTTTATTTTTATTAAGAAATTTTTTATTCATTTTATATACCAACCACAGATCCCCCTCTCTTCCCTCCTCCTGCTCCTCCAGCCTTCCCCCCACAACCCACCCCCATTTCCTACTCCCCTCTGTATAACCAAGACAGTTGTGTAGCTTGATCTGGTTAAGGGGCCCCCTGGCAGTAGGATCAGGATCCATCTCTGGTGCATCAGCTGACTTTTTGGAGCCCATTACCTATGGGGGGGACACCTCGCACAGCCTTGATGCAGGGAGAGGGGCTTGGACCTGCCTCTACTGAATGTACCAGGCTCTTCTGACTAGTGGGAACTCATGAACTTTAGACCAACAGCTGTGGAGCCTCCGTGGGACTGGACTAGGCCCTCTGCATAAGCGAGAAATACAGTTTCTTAATAGGGATATTTGGTGACTAGGAAAAAAGAAAAAATCAACACTTCTTTAAAGTTTAAGGATTTGATAGTTTGTGTATCTAGAGAAACTTGAAGGTGAAATGAGTTAAGAGAAATGTAGTAATCAGGCTAGAAGAATATTCTTCTTCCCATAGAAAATTCTCTAATGCATAAACCCACCTCTTTAGTTGAGTTGGAATGCCTTAAACAAACAGAAAAGACTGTGACTTCAAGATTCAGATTTTAAGAATATGATCACTCACATTTGTAAGGTCACATTTGGTTCACAGGGCGGAGAGTAAATGGTCTTCATTTGACCTTGGAGGTACTCCAGCTAGGTACTCTCCCAGGCATCTTTCTGCTCCACTCCTCCGCCTTCCTATCCCCTCAGAATAACACGTCAGAATTCAGAAACATAGATCATTTACCCTGGAACATCTAGGGGTTAATTAGTAAAGTCTACATCTATATCCAGATGTGTCCAGTCCAAGGATTATTTTTAGCACCTCATGTTCAGCCTGGCTCTTTATGTGTGACAAGATGACAAGATGCTGTATACCCACTTCTTCTTTCTCCCTCCATGTGAACCAGGAAACAGCTTCATGGGATTCTCTGTCTCATGAGATAGTGTGAACTCCTCTGTGTGCTGGACCGTGATCCTAAGGCTACTATGGCAGAGGTTCATCACTATGCAGTACAGATGTCTCCTGCTTCCAGCAGAATGTGGACCTCAGCAAAAGCACAGGCCAACACCCACTTCCCTCCAAAAGTTCATCACCTGCTAACCTTATCATTGTTCTTCTTGCTGGTATTATTATTATTATTATTATTATTATTATTATTATTATTATTATTATTTCCCAAGCTCATGGAAAGCCAATGTTTCCACTGGGTCTACTCATAAAATGACCTCACAGTTGTTTGGGCTGAGTCTGCTTGTATTTATTACCTAATTCTACCTTTGTCTTTATGCCCAGAGGCCTCAGCACCAGAAGGCTTTTACAAGCCTAATAAACAATTACATGCAATATTTATTGCAATCCATTCCTATTACATCAGGTGCCATTAAAATCAAGTGAAAAAAGAAAAGGCTAATTCCTTTCACAGAGCATGTATCCTATGCTGTGACATGCATCATACTGAGCAAAAGAGTCCAGTGGATTTGGGCTTTTTAAAGACCCTTCTCCCCCAGCCCCAATAAAACCTTTCTAACATAAAAACTCTTTGAAGGTTCCTTTCCCACTTATTGGTTATGTGAGCCTTTCTCAATACAAATATGAGTCCAGACTAATACTGCTAAAATGCTGAAGGAAAAATCCCTCTTAATGGAGCACATCGTCTCCCAGCCACAGTTGAGAAACATACTTGAACAACCACCTTGGCATATCTTCTGCCTGATTTCACCCAGTCAAAGTTCCACATTTTCCCCCCATCAACTTATCTCCAAAAGGGAACTTCTGCTCAGCCTCTCCTTTAGTTCATTTCCATGATGGAGAATTTGATATCAGTATGGAGGCAAATACTTGTCTAATGATGTCCTGCATGCTGCTTTCTGCCTTGCACAGTGTTTTCACACAGAGTGCCTGATTTCACTTGTGTATCCCTGCAAAACCTCAGCGAGGTAAATACTATTAGTGATATCCCAGAGGGAGAAACTGAGTCTCAGAGAATTATAATTCTGTGTCCCAAATCACACACTGCTGCAAAGAGTCCAATTACAGATAGGCATAGTAGACATGCCCTAACAGAGCCCTCCTCTTCCTTGAATTAGTAATAGAACCATCAGCTTTTAGCTGGGTGTGTGACCACTGAGGAAAAAGCTATTCCCAGCTTCCCCTGTAGCCATTTGAGACCCTATCTCCCTAGAAGCACACATTGCTTCTAGGAAGAGCCTGTGGGCGGTGGGAGGCCTTCCTTCATCCCTTTCTTATTACTGGCTAGAATGTGGTCACGACGGTAGCAGCAGGGCTAGACATCTGGGACTACAAAGGGACCGTGAAAAATCCTCTATGGACGTGCAACAAGGTAAAAGGAAGTCGGGTGCCTGCAGGCTCGTGTGGCATAAAATGACCATCCGACCCTGGACTGCCCATCCTGACATTAATAGGAAAAGGAACATGACAGAAATGAAAGGGGGAAAAAAGCTTCTCCCTGGGTAACCTACTGTTCTTTTAACTTCTGTAACAGTCAAACTTAATCTTAACAAGTATTTTTAACTGACAGGTAGTCTGACTCCTGTACAACAAACTGGAGATAAACAGCTACAAGGCGAAATGAACTCACTAAAGGAGGTGAAAGACGGCCTGGAAAATCAAAACACTTAGGAAAACCAGGTGACACATTTTGGGCATGACATGGCCCTTCGATCTGTTCATTTATATGGAAACTAATTTTTCTAGGTCCTCTTGGCTGGGGAAGTGACTATGTTAACACCCATACAACACACACTTTAAAATGAATGTTCTAGCCTCTTAAATGTCAATCTTCACTAAGAAGCAATATTAGAGGAAAGAAATCATGAAGGTTGGAAATATAATTTTGGTGCTATACCTTGACAGCTATTCTGTCTTAATTCTAAAATCCCTGTTCAGGTGCCAAATCATGCATTTAAGAACTATGGTCCTTCCATCCATTGATGCAACCTCACCAGGACCTCTCACCTTCTATCCTTGGTCTGGGCTGGAATTCACCTAACCAGTTCCCACTGGCACTGATGTACACCAGATGAACAAGACCACCTCAACTTTATCTGCTCAAGCTGGAGACCATGCAAGAAAGCCACTTCTGGGACTTGGCCTACTCTGTGACCAGACTCTGCTCCAAAGAGCTGGAGAACCTTGGCAAAGACCTGAGAACTACAGATGGGAAGCACACTTCCTGCCCGTACACCACGTGACCAGCGGCTGCAGGCTCCCATTGCCATAACTTCCCACCATGATGCCATGAGCTAAAATAAAAAACCTTAACTCACCTCCATGCACACACTGGACACCATTCTCTTGCAGTATCTTCCACACCTTTTATTGCTCTGGCCCATTTTAACTTCAGCCAAAGTTTGCTTTCTTCTAGGCCATGTTCTCTCTCTCTCTCTCTCTCTCTCTCTCTCTCTCTCTCTCTCTCTTTCTCTCTCTGCCTCCTTCTCTCTCTGTCTCTCTCTGTCTCCTTCTCTCTCTGTCTCTCTCTGTCTCTCTCTGTCTCTCTCTGTCTCTGTGTGTGTGTGTGTGTGTGTGTGTGTGTGTGTGTGTGTGTGTGTGGTGTGTGGTGTGTGTGTGTGTGTGTGTGTGTGTGTGTGTGTGTGTGTGTGTGTTCTCAGCCTTAGTTCTAACTCTCTTGCTGCTCTTACATCAATATTCAGCTCTCTGTGACCACACTCCTATCTATTTGACTCTTTTCCTACTCACATTCATTCTTACTTATCTTGAAATCCCCCTCTGTCCCTGGGAGAGTAATTCTCAGTAGTGCCAAGAATATGCTGCTTTGGACCTCTTCCCTTTAAAACAATCCACTCTTTTTTCCTATCATTGCATAAATCCTTGAGGACATGGATACCTGAGCTAACCTCCCAACAACAACAACAACAACAACAAAAGTATAAATGTTAGGGAAATAAATCTGTAACTATGAAAAAGAGGTCAAGTGGCCAGTTTGTTGTAGGCTGGTTCTTAACATTACAAAAATCTTCTACTAGCATTTTTGGCTCCCTGATATTATCTTAAACTAGATCACGAGGCCTGGGGAAATGAATGACTCAGTGCTGAAGGATTGTCTGCACAAGCAAGAGGATCTGAGTTTGGATCCACATGAACACTGGATGATCACAGCAGCCCGCCTGAAATCCCAGTTTTGGTAGGCCGAGGCAGAGCATCCCGGAGCCTCATGAAACTACCTGCATCTGATCTGCAAGCTCTAGGCTTGCCTGAGAGACCCTGTATCAAACAACAAGATTGAAGAGCAATCAAGGAACGTGTTCAATATCAATCTTGGGCCTTCACATACACGAGCATACATGTGCATGTGCACCTGTACACACACGTGTAAACACACACATGTATACACACCACACATACAGTGAAAGAAGAGGGAAATAGATTTTTTCACAAGAACCCTCTAGACTACAGACAAAGAAAATTCAGGTCCACAGGGTTTCATTAGTTAAACTGACAGCAATGTTGGGACATGAGTCAGCTTTTCCTACCATAGCAAGGAAAAGAGATTTCATGTGGAGTAAGTTCCCCCAAAATATGATCTCAGGAATTCAGAATACCTAAATGTGGGGTGGGGGGAGACAAAGAATATATATATATACATGAATTCCCTGAGATATATTAATGTATAAATGAATTCCATGAAAAACTTGGGCATGAGAGAAAACAAAAACAAAACAAAGCAAATAATGATTCCCTAAGAGACATCAAGCTGAACCATTGAGAGCTGTTATGTTTTCTTTTCTTTTTTTAATTATTATTATTCTATTCTTTTCCGACATTTGGGGTTGGGGGTTATAGAATGGATTTTGTTTTCTTTTGTTTGGGGGACAGAGTCTCATGTCAGCCAGGCTGGACTCAAACCCCCAACCCTCCTCACTCACTCTACCGAGTGCCGAGATTACAGATGTGCCACCATGCCCACTTCTGGTAACTTCCCTAGAAAGAAGGGACTTGTTCCAGGGTTTGTTTGTTTTTTTAGTAATACAGAATGAAGCCATAAGAGAAATGCTTTAGGTATTCTTAAGAGTCCAATTAAAATTGTTTATCAGACATTCCACATCATGCTGTGTTTCTATAATTAAGATTATATTCATTATATGGATTGTCCTAATTTATATTAATCTGAATTTTCAAGAGTTCAGTTAATGAAGATGTTTCTTAATTCTACCTACAATAAAAGGCTGGAATTTCTTTTCACATCTCATCACCAAATGTTTTCTTTGAAATTTGGGCTTTGGAAAGCATGACTACCCACCAGCCCTTTGCTGGAGCTATAGATAGTTCCAAGTGAGGCTACTGAAATGAAAATTTTACCTCAGGAAACATGGAGGTTTCCAGGAGCCACATGACTTTGGAGCTGTATATGTTTGAGGTTTATTTTCGGGTTTGCTTATTTGCTTTACTTGACAATATTTAGACAGAGTTGAAAAAGTCAAGTGCTGGGTATGTAGCTGACCTGGAGGAATGCTTTCCTAGCGTGTAGAGGCCTGGGTTCAATCCCCAGCATGTATCAATAGACTATAGCAGTGCCATTCAAGCACTGAAGAGGTATAGGCAAGAGGATCACAAGTTCAGAGTCTCATTGACCACATAGTGAGTTTAAGGTCAGTCTGGGTCACATGAGACCCTAAATAAATGAATCCCAAAAAGAAAATGAAAGAGGAAAACTAACAAGGGACAGTAGAAAACAACCGTTCGAAACGAAGGGAAGGCTACTTCCAAGTTCATTCTATGTGCGTGCGCACTTGAGGTCTTGGTACTTTCATCCTCTTGACGTTAATTAAAAGATGTCATACAAGAATCTGTTTCTTTGGACAGACCCAAGATTTCATTAATCACAAAAGAGAAATAAAATAATGCTGTGTTCTATGCGATCCAAATATACTATCATCATGACTGAGCTGAACAGTCTAGACCATAACCATTTATCATCAGAAACCAGTCAAAGAAACTCCTGGAAGGAATGAACCCTTCACATGGCTCAGTCCCACCTCTTCTCTCAACACCCTCCCTCCCTCCACTCTCATCTTGAGCTCTTTCCTTTGCTAACATGCGCCAAGGCTTCTCCCATGTCCAGTTTTTTAATATGCTCTTGTTTCTACCTGGAACACTCTCCTAATCCTTATGTGAATTTTTTTTTCTTGTTTTAGATCTCATACCAGTATCACTTCCTTCAGGAAGGTCCTTCCAGGTCCCTTGCACATGGGATATCTGATGTACACTAAGATATAATCTGACTCAAGACCAGATCAACACAAGGCAGCCCACATAGGCCGACAGTCAAAGTTAGCCACACAAGCACAAATAGCAACCATTACAAACTCCAAGATCAAGGAAACTTGACAGTAAAATCAAGTATCCATTGAGAAAATTTAGCCATAAAAATCAAACAAAAAGTGAAGTTGCAACCACCACCACCCCCCAAAAAGCAAAAAAAAATGATCATCCATAACTCACTATTAGGAAAGCCCAAGAAGCTATATGGGCGGCATTTTGAATTATTCTTGGTTTGCTTCCAAAACACCATGTAGGAGGCTTGGCATGTGGAAGCCGAGATGATGGATTGAAAATAGAAAATGTGTGCGTAAGACTTGGATCAAAAATAAAGGCAAGTAAGTGAAACCTTTGGAAAAGCAATTTCCAGAAGGACTGGAAGGGGCTTATGTGTGTTCAAAGGTACTGAAATGGAAAGAAAGGTCTAAAATAAGAGCGCAGCTGACTTAGTGAGCATTCACCACATGCCTGGCAACGGAGTTTATCAAAAGCATCACCTCATTTAGTCCATCCCACAAGGTGGGCGCCCCTGGGCTCTCATTTATAAAAGAAGTGACTCAGGTTTAAATAGTGAAGAAATTTCCCCCAGATCATCATAGTATGAAAACTGGTATTCAAAGCCATATTTTTGGGAGCACAAATTCTTAAACTCACTGGATCATAAAGTACCCAAATCAAAGCCCTTTGCCCTGTTTCTACCATCTGCACATGAATATCTTCCCCTTCAGTGACATTGCCAACCATTAGAGACATTGTCGTCATTCTCAGGGTGTCTGGGTGAAAATGTCAGACTACATTTAAGTTCAGTTCTGCATAGCAGTTGCAGGATGTTCCACAGATAAAATGCAGAGAAGACCTTCAAAGAGAGATGAATCAGTGCCCCATAGGCAGCCCTCTGCCAAGGTCCAACTCTAGGCAGGCACTTTATCACTAAGACACATCTGTAACAATAGGATGGTACAATTATAAAGGCATATATAGATAGAGATAGATAGATAGATAGATGTATATTTATATAATATAACATATCTATGATATAAGTATGCATTATATTATATAAATGTATTTGTGTAATATAATGTACACTATATATGCTATATTATATTATATATATATATATATTATATGTATTAATTCTGCACACATGCCACTCTGCTTTTGTGTGTTCCCAAAAGCTCAGGAAATCATCTAGATGTGCATATCTCAGTGCTAGCACAATGATTCACAGGAGGAGAGTGGAATTAGGAACAGGGATGGAGGGAAGATATTCCTTCTTCAACTACACTCTAGAATACCCATCATTTTTACATGCCATTTAGGTCATAGCTTAACTTAGAAAAAAAGTCATCCAGGCCATTTTCTTCTGGATAAGAAACATTCTAATGCAGCTATGACAGGTAGCTCCCCTCTCTCTCATCTCCACTACTGGGGCGTCTCCTGGTTCTTCCCAATGAATGCTACACTCCTTCCGTGCGCACTTCCTTTAGTTTTGATGGATGTCTCCCTACTGCGCTCCCTTCAGTGTATTACTGCTTCTTTGATTATAGCCACTAAGACCACATTTAATTTGACCATAATAAACATTATTGCTTAACAGTTCCTAGAACACTTCAGAGTACTACTGTCTCTTGGACCACAGAACTTAAACAAGGCCCCAAGGATGTGTGTCCTCAGATGGATGTTTTATACCAACGGTGAAAATTGTTCTGGCTAGCTCATTGAATATCATGTCATTTCACTTGTATAATGAGACCCCAAATCATCGGTAGCTCATCTGCCCCCATCTCTTTTCAGAATTGAGGATACAACCAAGTTTCCAAATTCAGTTAAAAATTTTTGTGAAGCAAGAAGCGAGTGAAAGGTGTTTGGTTCCTGGGAATGCTATCCACCCTGGGAAAACAGCAATCCTGGAAAAGTGGCCTCTGAGCCCAGCCAGCTGGGGCCTGGGTGGCCAGCCTGGTCCTTAGTGTCAGGCTCACACTCACAGGAGGCTGGCAAAGGACTTGCCCTCTGCATCCTGCTGCACCTGTGGATTCCTGTTTCACTCTTGCAATGCCCAGGGCTTCTGGAAGGAGAACAAAGAGCAGTAAGGCTCATCTCAGATAGGGGATGGAGGCAGGGTCCCTAAGGGTAGACAGACACAGGGAGGGATAGTGGCTTTGGGGCCAGACAGAGCCAGCTGTGACCTCAGCCTGGCCTCAGTGTTCATGGGAGCCCAGATAAGTCACATGACCAATTTGAGTCATGTGACTTCCTCACAGGTCAATAATAGGGTCAGTCTATCAGAGGCTGGTCATAAAGCACAGAGATACCACGTGAAGTGTCTTTCACAGTGGCGAAGGCACAGTGAGTGTGCAATAGACTTGCAAAAAACAGAAGGACTTGTTTACATTTTTTTTTTTTTTTAGAAAGTGTCCCCATTAAGATCCTGGTGTTTTTGTGATTTTTTCCTCTGATTATCTACCCCACTTCTCCCCATCATCTACCTTAAGAGTCAAGTGTCACCTGATATCAGTTGTCACTTGGCATGAATGAGGTACAGGCTAGGATCTGTGTCTCCATAATTAGTAGGGGCCAGGACCATCTCTCCCTGCCATAGAGGAAAGGCCAGCAGCTGAGCCATAACCATCTGGAACTATTCTCCCATAAAAGTGTTTTTCTCATCACCCTTACCATTTATTAAAAACCATTGAGAAAGCCGCTGACAAGAGCCAGTGAAGTTTATGGGTACCGTACAGGCCCATGGCTATCCCTGCCCTAGGCAGCATGTGCCTTCTCTCCCCCATTCTTTTGCCCAAGTGTTTGATGCTTCCATGGTCCATAACCTATTTTTAATTTGTCTCCCTTTGATCTCCTCTACACACTCCGATCTCCATCAAGGATGGCCATCCTTCTGTGGAGCAGTAAAGGGACATCTGCTAGCAAGCATCAATGACAGAATGCTAACAGCTCCTTTGTCAAACTGTGTCAGCATCAATGACATGGTAACATAAAAGAAGTCCTCAAATCAGCCACTTTGAGAAGTGTTTCTGTCGGAAATCACACCGGAAACTGCCAAGTCAAAATAAATCAGCTTTAACCCAAGATAGATGGAATGCTGAACGTGCCAAGGCAGCCCTGTGCTAGTCAAGGAGTCCGTCAGGATCCTTGTCACCACTTCTGGTGAACAGAATCAGCTTCACTTTCCAGCTGACACGTGTGTAAGTTCCGTTTAGGCATGGCTTGGTGGGAATCCATCTTCCCTAACGCAGGGCTCATATGCCTGGCAAGTATAACAAAATTTGTTTTCAGAACTGGGACCTGGTCCTCATCAACCATGTTTAATACAGCATCCCCATGGTCTGGAGACCCCCAGGCACCATGGCTAAGTACTTCAGGACTAGAGGACCAAGAAGAACAGCAGATAGCAAGAAGTGCCTCAGGAAGGTTTTCCAGTTGAAGAAAGGCAGGAGAAGGTAAGCGAAGAGTTTCCGTGCTCTATATCTAAACATGATACAATTGTTTCCAGTAATCGTGACCAACACTCTTCCATCACGCCTCCATCTCCTATCAGAGGTGAGGGTCCTGAAATAATGCCCCAGGTGGATTTCTAATTTCTCAGTTACATACTGTCATGAAGATAGATTTATCTCCATTCAATTCAGTTCATTCTAAAATCTCAGTTGTGTCTTTCAGGGAAAGACTCCTCGACCCCTCTACTATGGGGTAGAGTCAGGAGGAGGGATAGTATTGTATTTCCATTCCTTGACTCACTATAGGTCATGGTTCTGTGCTCTCCTTCCTACTCTTATGATAGAAAAGGCCTAGCACTGATGAAGGCCTGAATTTAGGATCTTTGTCCTTTTCCAGACAAAGGTACTACTGAAGTATGTGTGGTTAAGGATGAGAGAGAGAGAGAGAGAGAGAGAGAGAGAGAGAGAGAGAGAGAGAGAGAGAATGGGCCCATCCATGTGCACTATGATTGATTACATGTAACAATCCTGATGTGTACATGGCCTGAGGAAAAAAAATGCAAGCTTAACTCTGCAGGTGCTGGAGAGTCAATGTTTCTGGATGAAATTATGTTGCATACCATCATCTACGGGCATTTATGAACTGCATGACATCCCTCCATTCAATTCAGTTCATTCTAATTGAATATACAGTGTGTGTGTGTGTGTGTGTGTGTGTGTGTGTGTGTGTGTGTGTGTGTGTGTGCTGAGCATCCCATTGCTCACAGCATTGTCTTCGTGTGACATTAAAAAGAGAAGGCAAACCATGAGTCTGACCTCACATAAAATATAAATAGGGTTATTCAGGAGAGCCAGAGGTACTAATAATAGCCTGGCATTTGCAAGGGTGGAATCTGCAAGTGGGATATGCACATTGCTCACTTGCAAGCAACAAAACAATGAGAAGCATCATTGGCACCAATCAAAATGAAACTAACAGACACAGAAGTGTTCACTCCTGAGAAATATGTTTAAATGAAGGAAAATAAAGAACACCCAGAAAAAAAAATATGACTTCTGGTTAACAAGTCTTCCAGAGGATTGCTCAGGAGGCATAATAATAGAATCTTTTTTTATTCCTCTGGCATTATTCAATTGTGAGCTAAAAGTACACCTTGAATGATTCATTGACAACTATGAGGAACGTGAATCTAGATTTACACAGGATGATACATAGAGAACATGGATAATTTTGGAAATATGCAAACACCAGGTTGTCTGGGAAGGGGCCTTTGGAGCCTGGAGGGCAAACAAGACAGCATCAGATAGAGTCCTTTAGAAGAACTATGTAGAAAGAAGAACTGGAAAGTAAAATTTTCCTTCCAGAAAGACACTTTGGGTCCTGATTCTTGGCTTCCTACAACAGCAAGTTGGCACAGTGCAGAGCTGGCTATAAATGTCAGGGTGCTGAATGCTTTCTGGCCATGAGGCTTCTGTTACCATGGCAACAACCGCCTTCTATTTTCCGGAAGGTGGTAATAATTAGATTGGGGGAAAAGAATCAAATTCTGTCTTGGACTTGACTTTAACCTGCTCTTGCTGCTACCATCGTGGTTGCTATGACTGGAAATTCAGTCTCCTGGGAACTGATACCAGGAAAAGACACCAGGTCTTCAGAGTCTCTTGGGAACTGACCTACGAGAAAAGCTCTCAATTCCAAACATCTAACCAGGAACAATAGCACAGATCTCTGTGAGTTTGAGGCCAGGCTGATCTATGCAGGGAGGTCCAAGCCAGCCAACATTACAGAGTGATACTCTTTCTCAAGTAAAAACAAAATTAGATTCTAAACATATGGTCGGGATCTTGTATGTGTCTCTAAGAGCTGACTATCAAACCGCATTGCCTGTGCTGAGTGAGCGTGCTTCACCAGGCAAACCAGAGCGTAAGAAAAGCATGCTGTGTTCTCATCTGAGGCTCCTAGATCCGAATCTTCAGATCTGAGTACATATTCTGGAGGAACCACAGAACCTAGGGAAGTAAAAGGGATCATTACTGGGGTATGAGGAGGAGCAGTAGAGAGGGGAAGAGCAAGGGAGAGGTGATCTGTTGGTGGGATGGGATAGGGGCACTTGAATGAAGGAGGGGGAAGGAGATAAGTACAGAAGAAAGAGGAAGGACGATAACCCTGGTGATGTCGGGAAAGAATCCTACTATTAACTACCTAAAAATTAAAAAGATCTCTAACGCACATAAGTCTGTATATAAATATACATATATAGCTCAAATGAAATGTCCTGGGGTGACAATCTAACACAGATTATCTAACAAAAAGCCCAACACCAAGCGTGGGAAGCCCTCCTTTGAATTGTTGGTCAGGGTTATCCAAGAGACTCGCCAAACATTAAAGGCTATTGCTATTGTTCCTGATTGCTGCCCAGGAGTGGAAGGTAAGTCCCTATTGCTGAAGACATCACATATTTCTGAAAAAGGTTCCAGAGACCCCCTGAGCTGGAACTGACCTAAAAACTTTCTCTCTCAGGAATAGCTTTCATAGTACCAGAAGGCATCATGCAAGCTTCCAAAGGAGGGAAGCCACCAACAGTCCTACCCAGCTATGATGGCTATGAACCATAATGACCAGCATGGCACAATAACACTAAGGATGCAGCAGTGGCACACAAGCCTTGGCAGTAGCCAACAGCTCTCTAATTGGACTTCAGACCCACTCAACAAGAGGGAAATCATCCTTGGTACTGGAAACCTAGCCAACTAACTACTCAGGGGTAGTGAAGTCATAGATCCTGGAGGAGAACCTACAACCATGCTTTACTGACCAGCATAATCTCTAACTACACTCTAAGTACTTGCCCTTATACTCACAGATTAGTGTTTTCTTTACCCTTCATCAAGGAAACTTCCCTTTGCAACAGATGGAGACCATTATAGAAAACCACAACCAATCAAAATGCAGAGTTGTGGAACCCAGTCCCAACTGATCCATCTACAATACAACTCTTGCACCTAAGGCTCAGGGATCACGGTGGTAGAGGAAGTAGAAAAATTCTAAGAGCCAGAGGAACAAAAGTTTATTGTGAGATTATGACTCTCAGGAATGTTAGAAGCTACACCCATAAAGTCTCACTAACATGGCTGCCTAAACATGAGCTGAACAAGGACAATGATAATAGATATGCTTAACACGGACAGGGGAAAGTCTAAGAGGCTTCAACCTTACATGAAGAACTACAGGCAACTAAGGAACATGAGATGAGAGAAAATAGTTTTCCTCAGAGAAGAACACACCAAATGTTTATCCAGTACCAAATGGTCAGCCTTGAAAACATACATACAAATAACAGTATCCAGACTGATCAGATTGTACTTACGTGTGTGTGTGTGTGTGTGTGTGTGTGTGTGTGTGTGTGTGTGTGTGTGTGAAACAATTCATGAAAAAGAAAAGAGGTCATAAATTTGAAAGAGAGAAAGGAGATGTATATCAGAGGGTTTGTAGGGAAGAAAGAACAGGGGCAAATAACATGGTTGTATTATAATGTCAAAAAAAAAAAAGAATTTTCAAAACAGAATTAACATTGACTCAAAAAAAAAAAGAAAAGCATACTGTGTCCTGTAATGAGGGAGGGAATGTGTGTTTATCCCAACAATGTTATTTTTTATATATTTTAGAAGTCTATTTTAATCTTAAAGTTATTTATTATAACCATGCTTTCCTTTATGGCTGAGTAAAATTCCATTGCCTATTGTTTATGTATACTGCTTTGCACATTCATCTGGGTTTTTTTTTTAGTTTTCTTTTTTTTCTTTATTAAGAAATTTTTTATTCATTTTACATACCAACCACAGATACACCTCCTTCCCTCCTCCCGTGATGGGCAATACTACTGCATAGATGTGCAAGAATCTCTGTGGAATACTGACTTAGATTCCTTTAGGTATATATGTCAAAAATTGCTGGACTATATAGCATCTGTATCTTAACGTTTTAGGATTTTATTTTTATTTATGCATCTATGTGTAGGTATATGTACATAGGTACAGTTCTTGCAGAGGGCATAGGAGGTTGTCAGATCCTCTGAAGCTAGGACTAAAGGCAGTTGTGAGCCACCTAAAATTGGTGCTAAGAACAGAACTCACATCTTCTGCAAGATTGGCAAGTGCTTTTAACTGCTGAGATATCTCTCCAGCCCCTGTGTTTAATATTCAAAAAACCTCCATATTGATTTTCATGGTGGCCACACATAAACACATGGGGGAGGGGAGTGAGAGAACAAGACAGAAATCTTAGTTTGGGTACATTTTATTAAACTATTGTGTGTGTGCATGTGTGTTTGTGCACATATACATGCATGGGTGTGTACATACCATGGCATGTGTGTGGAGGTCAGGGGACAACTTACAGGGGTCAGTTCTCACCTTGCACCTTCTTGGGGCAGAGTCGCTTTCATTTCTGCTGATGCTGGCCCAGGAGTCTCTAGGCTATTCTTTCTCTCCCTCCAGTCTCCCATCTCATGGCTGGAGTACTGGGGTAATGGTGGTATACTACTGCATGCAGCTTTTTACATGGCTTCTGGAGATCAAATTTGGATCATCAAAGATAGCACCTTTACCAACTAAGCCATCTCCTCAGTCCTAGGACTCTTCTTTTCCTTGGTATTTTTAGAACCTGTTAAAAGCTCCATTGAGAAATCAATTGCCTAATCTAGACACTTCTAGTGCAGCAAAGAAATTTATGTAATACCAAAGAGTCTTACAGCTTTAATACAAGAAAGAATAAACCATTCTTACTCAAGCTAGAAAGAGAATCAGCAAACCACCCTTACAAATATGTCTCTACTCAACCAGTAGGACTAGTATTCAAAAAACAAAAAGTAACAACCATTGGTCATTACTACAAGTACTAGGGTGACTGTGCATGGCTAGTGGAACCATAAACTAAGACATCATCATGTTTCCTCAAAAAAACTTAACAGAGCCATTGGCTGGAGAGATGGCTTAGTAAAATACCTATCACACAAACAGCAAGACCTGGGTTCAGATCCCCTACACCCATATCCAAACAGGACTCAGCAGTGCACATCTGCAACCATAGCACTGGCCCACATCCCAACAGGACACAGCAGTGCACATCTGCAACCATAGCATTGGCCCACATACCAACAGGACACAGCCATGTACATCTGCAACCATCGCACTGGAGAGAAAGGGGCAATGACAAGATGATCCACAGAGCTCACTGGCCATCCAATCTAGGTAACCTATGAGCTCCAGATCAGTGAAAGACCTTGTGGAGAATGACAGAGGAAGAGACCCACAGTCAGTCTCTGGCCTCATATGCATACACACTCACATGTACTTACACATGTACTACATAGGTACACACTCACATGTACTTGCATACATACTACATATGCACACACACTCACATGTACTTACACACATACTACATATGCACACACACATGTACTTACACACATACTACATATGCACACATACTCACATATACTTACACACATACTACATATGCACACACACTCACATGTACTTACACACATACTACATGGGTACACACACATGTACTTACTACATATGCACACACACTCATATGTACTTACACACATACTACATATGCACACACACTCATATGTACTTACACACATACTGCATATGCACACACAAAAATAATTATTTTTAAAATTAAACAGAATCATCATATGAAGCAGCAATTCCACTTGCAGGCATATACTCAAACAATTAAAACTATGAGCTTGAACTGATCATTTGCACACCAAAACTCATAGCAGAATGATGTACTACAAGAGGTAAACCCCAAGAACCTCTGGCAAATGTAAGTTGTCTTAGTTAGGGTTTCTCTTGCTGTGTAGAGACTCCATGACCGTGGCAACTCCTGTACAGAAAACATTTAACTGGGGCTGACTTACAGTTCAGAGGTTTAGTCCATTGTCATCATGATGGGAAACATGGTGGCACAGATGACAGACATGCTGGAGAGGGAGCCAAGAGTTCTACATCTGAATCAGCAGGAAGCAGGAAGAGAAGAGTCACAGGGCCTGGCTTGAGCTTCTGAAATTTCAAAGCTCATCTCCAGTGACACACTTCCTCCACAAAGACACACCGACCCCAACAAGACCATAGTTCCTAACAGAGCCGTTCCCTGGTGACCAAGCATTCAAATCTGTGAGTCTATGGGGGGCATTCTTATTCAAACCATCACAAAACGGTAGACAATAGGTGGTGTAGTCATACTAGGAAATTCTTCAGCCTCGAAAAGGAATAGAAGTCAGGCACATGCCACATGAGAGAACCTTGGAGATATGATACTAGTAGAAACAAACCAGACACAAAGGCAAATGCTATATGATTCAACTAAACTGAGGTGCTTGGAGTAGTCACATTCATAAAGACAAAAACCAGAGTGAGCTGGGTGTGGGTGTGTACGCCTGTAAATCCCACCACTTATGAGGATTAGTAGTTCAAGGGCAGCCTCAGCTACAGAACAAGTTTCGGACTAACCTGGGTTAGATAACACCCTACAAAATAATTATACATATGGTTGTTGGAGACAGAAGGAAGAATAATGAAGAATTACTTAATTGATACAACTCTTTACCTTGGAAAGTGAAAATAATCTGGAGATGATGGTGGTGCTGGTTGCACAACACTGTGTATATATATTTAATATCACTGAGCTATGCATCTTAAAATGGTTAGCACAATAAATTTTGTTAGACATATTCTACCACAAATGTTTCTATGGTTATACAAGCCAAACCAGGAATATTATGATCATCTTCAAAACCTGCCAACTCTTGCGGGGTGTCCCAGATGTCCCCTAGAGTCAATCTACATGCCTAAAGCAAAGTTAGTCTCGCCGTCACTCTGGACCTAATCTTGATTTCTGATAAAATACAAAAAAGGCAGCTTCTCAGCCTTGATATTCCATTCAAATTAGGATGGCCAGATCAGCAAATAGGTACTCAGATTTGAGATCTAGATATATAAAAATAATTGTTTTAATGTAAGTATGACCTAAACACTGCATGGAAAATTAATCCTAAAAAACAAATTATTTACTTCAGTTCAAATATAACTGGACATCTTGAGTTTTATCTGTCAATCCTAATACTAAGTAAAACGGTTTCCAGTAAGGGGAACATCATCATCATCACCATCAGCATCACACACACACACACACACACACACACACACACACACACACACACACACGATTTTTAAATAAAATTTTCATTAACTGAGAATTTCATATATGCATACAGTGTATTTTGATTATAGTCACTCTGTGACCCCCACTCTTTCCCTAGCTCCTTCCATATCCACCCTCACCTTCCTAACCCTACCAGTTTTATTTTTTTGTTTTTAATAACTCCCTAAGTCCAGTTTGTACTGACCATATACTTTCAGGTGTGTGGTCACTGGAGAGTGGTCCACCTACCAGGGCTTATATCTTAAAGAAAACTGACCCCCTCCTGTGGTGGTATTGTGTTCCCCGAAATATTGTGCACTCTAATAAACTTATCTGGGGTCAGAGAACAGAACAGCCACAATATTAAACATAGAGGTTAGGCGGTGGTAGCACACGCCTTTAATCCTAGCATTCCAGAGGCAGAGATCTGCCTGGATCTCTGTGAGTTCAAGGCCACACTGGAAACAGCCAGGCATGGTGACTCATGCCTTTAATCCCCCAGGAAGTGATAGCAGGAGGCAAAAAGGTATTTAAGGCATGAGGACGAGGAACTATAGCATGGTTAAGCTTTTAGACTTTGAGCAGCAGTTCAGGTGAGATCCATTTGGATGAAGACTCAGAGGCTTCCAGTCTGAGGAAACAGGATCAGCTGAGGAATTGGCAAAGTGAGGTTAGCTGTGGCTTGTTCTGTTTCTCTGATCTTCCAGCATTCACCCCAATAACTGGCCTTGGGTTTGTTTTTATTAATAAGAACATTTAAGATTCGTGGTACACTCTCCCCAGAAGCCATCAACTGTCACTAGTTCCTCAGCTAGGGACAGGGGCTCATGAGCCCTTCTCCAATCTATTCTGAAATGTCGACTGGTTTGGTCATATGCAAGCCTTGTGCAGGGAGCCACAGCAGCCGTAAGTTCGTGAGTGGAATGGTCCTGTCATGTCCAGGGGATACAGTTTCACTCCAATCCTGCCTGGCCTCTGACTCTTACCATGTCTCCAACCCCTTCTCCTCAGTGATGATGTAGATACCCCAACTGTGACTGAATACTCCACAGACACATTTCTATGCATTTTGACCAGTGATAAGATCCTATGTTAACCCCTGTCCATTGCACAAAGAAACTTATGTGGTCTGAGAGCTGCACTAATTGTGAGCAGAGATATATGAATGTAGAGGGCAGTTTATTACGAGGGACATTGTCTCTCACCTTAGAAAAGAGATGAAAAGCCTGAAACAGCTGAACTCTACCACATTTAGATTAAAGTCAGGCTGAAGAAAGCAAAGGCCCTGTCTGGTCCCAGGCCTTGTCTCCCATTGTGCAGTAGTCAGTATCCCTCCCAAGCCCAAGACTGCAGCCCTTGTCCTCAGCCTTGGGGTTAAGTAATATTCCATTCTACCCATTAGCTTAGCTCTCGGTGGTGTCTGGAGCTGGCGGAGTCTGCTGGATTGTATCTGCCCTCCCTAATTGCTCGTTAGCTTCAGAGCCTTCGCACTGAAAGCTATTTACTCTATCAGTTGGAGCTCTTATCTAAGTACGTCTGATGCCTAGCCATGGGGAGGCCATTTTAAAATGATTACTGCTAAGTCTGTAAATATGCTCCCCAGAGATATTAAATACGTAATACAATTATCAATAAACATTATGACAAGGACACAATAGCCTCCATTTTACACCTAAAGAACAATGGGTGAATTAGAATAATGTATAAGGACACAGGCATGAAAATGCTATAATAGAACTCATTATTTTGTACAATAACTTTCAAAAGAACTTATTTTCTTTTTTTTTTTCATTTATTCACTGTGGGGAGGAGATGGCTTGTCACAGCACCCATGTGGAGTTCAGAGGACAGCTTTCAAGAGTCAATTCCTTCCTACCATGGGTTCTGGGGAGGAAACCTGGTCATCAGGCTTCACAGCGTGTGCTTTTACCCACTGAGCTATTGTGTCCATCGGGGGTTCGATGACTTTACTTCCTGAGCAAAAACTAATGAAGTCTCCTCACTACTTAGAGGTGGGGGGGATTAAAATATCCCTTTGAGTGATATTCAAGGTTCCTCTTCCATCTCCTCTTCCTCGTCTTCTTCTTCCTCCTCTTCCTCTTCCTCCTCATGCTGAGGATTGAACTAAAGGACTCACATACACAAAGCATACATACTACAAATGAGCTAGAGCCCCACCCCATCCCACATCACTCTGTCTCTCTTTTTCCCACTTCACAGCTCTATACATCGTATACTAATGCCATATAAATCCTTGTAATTTCTATACAATTGCTCACCCAGCTCCTGTTCACTGCCATCCTTCTTGTGTGGAAGGAACACAAGCTTGAACCAGAGCAAAGGAATGCAAATGTGTGTGTGTGTGTGTGTGTGTGTGTGTGTGTGTGTGTGTGTGTGTGTGTGATACTGGTCAGATCATGTTTGCCTCTGTTTCTACCCCCTTTAAAATTGGGGCAAAAATCGGAGGCAAGTGGGAGAGATAGCTTTGTGGTCATAAGAGTGGGGGAGCCATCCCTGACCCCCATCAGTTACAACATTTGGAAAAGCAGGCCCTGCACCTTGCCAGGATGACACAATAGAGACAACCCTGTCAGCACAGGTGTGGGTGAGCCAGCTCTGAAACTGTAGCTTGAGAGAAGTGTCCCCACTACCCATCTGTCCTGTGGTGGCATGGATGGGGAAGAGCTACCCTCCTCCCCACCATCACCCCACCCCCACCCATCCCTGCCTATCAATGCCTGGGCCAGGTGGGAGAGATGGCTCTATGGCCATAAGAGTGGGAGAGCCATCCCTGACCCCCACCAGCTGCAACATTCAGGAGAGCAGCCCCTGCACCTGGCCAGGGCAGCACAGGTGTAAGTAAGTCAGTCCCAAAATTGTGACCATGAGAGAGCTTTCCCCATTTCCCAACTGGTGGACCAACCCTACAGCTGCCCAGACCCAGGGTGAAGACTTGGTCCACCCCATCCAGGGTCCACTGGAGCACATGAAGGGACCTGACCCGCCGACCCAAAGCTTCAGGATCTCCACAACACAGGGCACCAGCGATGCCCAGGAAGAGTCCCAGCGGGGGCCCAGCATTGAACGTGTAGTGGAGAGCAGGGGCCTTGAACCAGACCAATGACTCTTTGCAATGAACACTTGCAGGTAGAGATAGATGGACAAAGGGGTTTACGGCATGACTTGTTGGGTGGCACTACAGCTTCCCTGATGAGATTTTTAATTCCTTCCCTTATTTTTTTTCTCATTTTATTTTCTTCATTTTTTTCTCTAGAATTTTGTTTTATTCAGGGTGGAGGTGTGTGCAGGAGCAGAGGGCGGATTCGAAGGGACAGAGAATGAACGGGATCAAGATATATGATGTGAAAAACACATAGAATAAACAAATTTTATTTTTTAAAATTGGGACAAAAATCACGTCTACTTCCTGAAAGTCTTCTTGTGCAGTCTAAGAGAGAATACAGTGCTTAGCACATTTAATACTAGCCTCAATTGCTGTTATTGTTATTAATTTACCATATCTTTATCCTGTCCTCAATTTGTAAGCATCTGATAAATGTCACCTCCTCATGGCAACTTCCTCAACTGCCTTCCCAGGAAGGCATCTCTGGCTCCTCTCTCTACCTCTTGCTCAAGTTATCACATTCTCATTTTGCTCCTCATTTTAATTAGCTCCTAGGTATATCCTCCAAAGCCTTCCACCACACACACACACACACACACACACACACACACACACACACACACCTACCCCTACTGACTTCGTCAAAGTCAGGGTTTCTGTTACTGTGAAGAGACACCATGACCACAGCAACTCATGAAAGAAAACATTTAATTGGGACTGGCTTACAGTTCAAAGGTTTCGTCCATTATCATCATGGTAAGAAGCATGGCGGCGTTCAGGCAGGTGTGGTGCTGAAGATGTAGCTTAGAGTTCTACATCCAGATCCTTAGGCAGCAGAAAGACAGAGTAAGCCACTGGGCCTGGCTTGAACATTGAAACTTCAAAGCCCCCACCCCCCAGTGGCACACTTCTTCCAACAAGGCCACACCTACTCCAACATGTCCTATTCCTTTCAAATAATGCCACTCACTATGAGCCCCTGGGGGCCACTTTCACTCAAACTACCACACTTACCAAGCCTGTGGGATGCCAGCTTCTGTTTATGTAGGATCTTTGGAGGCTCCACTAAACAAGTCAGATCAGAGCTAATGGTGAAACAGAACCTGTTTTCAGATCTGGGTCCCACTCAGTGTGGCTCTCAGGGGTGCTTGAGGGTACAGAGGAGCATCTTGTCTTGTTTTCAATCCTGTTACTATGGTAAATAACTGGTTCTCCCTCATTCCTTGCATTTGGAATTCATCCCTAAATTTCACTAATCTCTTCATACTTTTTAAATTTTCTTTAAAAAAAAAGTGTTTTCCTAATTCCCTGAAAATTATGGCTGTCCCTCAAGTTTCTCTTAAAATCACTGAGGCCTGATTTAAAAATAACACATATGCCATTCTCTCCTCTCTCTCTCTCTCTCTCTCTCTCTCTCTCTCTCTCTCTCTCTCTCTCTCACACACACACACACACACACACACACACACACACACATACACACACTCACAATTTGGATTAAATTTTTTAAAAGATGATTTTCAACAGATTACACACTTGAATCTGTTGAGAGTTCCCAAATTTGTAAATCAAATATCATCTAAGAAATTTTACAGGGTCTGGAGAGATGGCTCAGCAGTTAAGAGTACTGGATGCTCTTCCAGAGAACCAGGATTGATTCCCAGCACCCACATGTGGGCTCACAACCACCTGTAACTCCAGGCCCAGGGGATCTGGCTCCTCCTTCTGGCCTCCTCACACACCAGGCATTTCTAGAGTGCACAGACATACATGAAAGAAAAACATCCATAATTTTAAAAAAAAAAGAAGAAACTTTACAATTTTTCCCAAAAAGATTCATAATTTGAGGTCTATGGGTAAAATACTTTAGATATCAAAAGTCGCACAATCATAGTTCACTTTTCATTATGATACAGTAGCCTGGCAAACTAATAAAATTGAGCTCAATGCCGGGCGGTGGTGGCGCACGCCTTTAATCCCAGCACTCGGGAGGCAGAGGCCGGCGGATCTCTGTGAGTTCGAGGCCAGCCTGGGCTACAGAGTGAGTTCCAGGAAAGGCGAAACCCTGTCTCGAAAAACCAAAAAAAAAAAAAAAAAAAAAAAAATTGAGCTCAAAAGATACAACCACATTTTGAATGAAGCTGGTGGAAATGGGCCTAAGGGATGCCACTGTGGTTTAGTGTGGAGACCCTATCCTTCACCATGGGCTTTGCTCAAGCAAACCCTAAGGAAGGTAAATTCAAGCTGACCCTCAGAGTTTTGCCAAAGGCCATTTCCCTTCCTCAAGCAGGTTCACAATCAAAATAAGCTTAATTTATAGGTAGTTGAAAAATCATTGCTTACTCCACATTTTGCAGGGGTGTGCATACAAATATTTACTGGACATGGAAATTCAATACCCTAACACGAACCATTTGACTTCAGGAAACTGAATACACATGGCAGCAAAGAGCAGATGTGTCTAACACATTCTCTGAGTTCCACGCCGGGAGCCCAGGCATGTCCTGGAGAGCTGGGCTGGGTAGGGGTGGGCAGTGCTTGGGAGAAGCATGTTTTCGTTGCTCAGCTCTGTTTCTATGGTCCCACTCAAGCACAGAGCAAAACATTGGTCTCTAACATGAAGTGGGGTTAAAAATAGAGAGCAAATGAATAACTTGCCTTTGAGATTTCCTGAGGTGAACTTCAATCCTATCCAAAAAGTCATTGCAAAATCTTCCTCTTTAGCTAAAACGAGTACCTCACTAAGCACAGCAACAGAGCCAGCACCACACAGCACTGGCAGAGAGTTCTCTGCGATTCCTAGGAAGACAGGGATGTCCTGGGGTGGCGTTTCTCTAGGTCCGCAACTGATGATTCACAGAATGGCAGAATTCCGAAATGCAACCACTTCCTTTTAAAAATTAAACAAACAAACAAACAAAAATAACAACTCTGAGGTAAGAACCCAGATCGCCTCATCCTTCACCTGTGCTGTTCCCATCCCCCAACTAGATGGGTTCATATCCTTGGCTGAATCACAGCACTGTGAGCTGTAGGAGCCTCAGAAAAGGCCTGTGGAAACTTGACAAGTTGCCCCCACACTGGCTCTGGCAAGGCTCTGATCTTATCAAGAGAGAGGCCAATCCTGACTCTAAGTATAACCTCACCCCAAACGTTTGTATAGGTGTCGGGTAGGAATGGCCAGAGTCCGCAGTGGGGAGACCATAGTGGCTGTCGACAGACAGTGAATTCTTCCCAGAGCTACAGAAGAGTCTAGAGCTGCTGGGTTCCCTCTGGATGGGAATTTCAGCTTTCCTTGTAGGGATAAAGCCTCCTATGCTAGTCTGTTAAGGACCCCATAACAAAGTACCACACACTGGGTCACTTAAAGACGTTTCTTTTCATCTTCCAGTTCTGGAAGCAGGAAGTCCATGGCCAGAGCGTCAGCCAGCACCCTCTTCTTGGCATGTGACATCTTCTACCTGCCTCTGCACATCTCTGTCTTGGTGTCATTTATAAAGCCACAAACTGGACTAGAGACACCCTGGTGACCTCTTAAAACTTACTTTAACCTGATTACATCTAAGACTTCATCTCCAGATACAGCCACATGCTAAGATACTGGAAGTAAGAACAGTAGCACATGAATTTGGGAGGAAAACAGTTTAGTTCATAACCCCTCCCACGCATATCTAAGAAGCAAGAAGCCTTTCCAGTGGTTCATCTTCCTCGATACTTCTCTAGCTTCCACGGGTGAGGATTCATACTCATACTGATCATGCTGCTGGGGTATTTGTCTAAACCCAAACACATTATTTGCCAAATTGGCTCTTCCCTCTTACACACACACACACACACACACACACACACACACACACACACACACACACTCCTCATGCTCACAGGAGAATTTCTCCACTTCGGAAAAAACTGTGAGAACTCAATAGTGATGGACTGTGTTAAGAAGTTCTGGAACCCACCTGGACCCATATGACAATAAGAATGTCAAAGACATCTCCCTAAACTTTCCAGCCCTGGTTATTCAATCAAGTATGGCCTGGATGTTATTATGAATAGACACTTTTTTACTCATCTTGTGAACCCTAGAAAGAGAAAAACAGCCAAGCCAACATGAACATCTTACTTACAAAACCAAGAGATGATAGGTTCATGTTGTTTTAAACATTTGGATCTATGATGGGTTTTTTTGGGTTTTGGGGTTTTTGTTTTTGTTTTTTTTAACAGTATAATAAAGATAAGGGCTAGGGCTGTAAGTCAGACGTAGAGCACCTACTTGGTATGTGCAAGGCCATGAGTCGGATCCACAGCGCTACAGAACAAATAAAAATAATAAATCCATCTTGTTACTAAGTACTCGCCTTTATCTGCCCTGTTTGGAAATAAATTTTCCCTCCCATCACCTAAACACCCATCCTTCTGTGTGGTGGCTGTTAATAAAAGCCACTTACTAAGTGTAACATCAGCCTTGTAAAATCATAAATCATGCCTCAAAAGCAATAGCTGATCCCCAAACATGACACCATGCTCATGTATCCATGGGTGTATTCTTCGCCCTGGACTCTCCCTGCAGCTAAGGGAGAGGTTACAAATCCTATAATAATAGTAATAATAATAATAATAACAACAATAATAATGTAATCTACCCTGGCAGGTAGATCTTGAAGCTGATCCCATAAGGAACTGTTCAGATCTGCCTCATTGCTTTTTATAATGGTGACTCTTTTGACCTCACATCCCACTCGAGAACAATCCTGCCATGGACTCATTCTTAAGTGCTGGTCTGAAAGAAATGAAGTGAAAGTCTAGAGAAACCCACACCATCAAACAGATAAAAATAGCAATGAGGAAAAGAACAGCCCGAGCTTCAGGCAAGAGCCGACCGTAGAGGAACACACCCCCACTTCAGCACCACAGCCCCGGGAGAGAGAGTGTTCCAGCCCTGGGGCACAGCCGGACCCAGAGCGCCTCTCGGTCTTCAATCTGTGTTTGTAACTTCGAAAAGCAGGGCTTTCCCTGGCTTGAAGAGACCTTAAAATAGGTTATAACCTCGCATAATTCTAACCATAGCATCTCCTAAACACTATCCCCACATCCAGATCATTGTCTCTGCTTGCCTGCTAGATATTTCTTCTTCAGCCTTCACTGGAACATGACAAGGCCCATCATCCTCCTCTAGTACCTCCCAGCTTTTTCTTAAAAGCTGTCATCGTTGGACATCTGCCTGATATCTGGCTTGGCACTCACACTTTGCCTCCAACATGTATTTCAATTCCCAAATCTTTTACAAATGTAAAGTTTACATTAAAGACTAGAAGCAACTTTTGGGGACTATCCTTGTCTCTTCTGGAAAGGAATCACTCCCTTTATGGAGAAAAAGGATACTAAACTCAAGTGTTTCGAATCTGCTGTGACAGCCGTCTTGCCTGTCAGGCACGGTAAGAGTGAAATGCTGAGAAAAAGGAGCCAGAGCCTGAGGGGGGGAAGAAGTAGGGATACACTCCACACATACATATACATACCACCAAGAAGAAGAAATGCAGCTCATTTAAAAAATAAGACATTCAGCTGGGTGATGATGGTGCACACTTTTAATCCCAGCACTCGGGAGGCAGAGGCAGATGGATCTCTGAGTTTGAGGCCAGCCTGGTCTACATAGCCAGGACAGTCAGAGGTACACAGAGAAACCTGTCTCAAAAAACTCATTAGAACTTACTTCAATTTCTGATAACACATCCTTAGTGATTTCATATTTTCCCTCAACCAACTTTTATTACAAATAAACTCACATTTAAATTCTTAAATGAGATCTAGACCTTTCAAATGATATTGAGCAATATTTTACTTGTTTACTTTTTTCAGTGGATTTTATTTTAAAAGGGAGAATTTTCTAAACTACAAAAACATAAAGGCAAGGGACGGAGAAACTCAGTGGTTAAGAGTACTGGCTGCTCTTAAAGGGGACCTGGGTTTGGTTCACAGCACCCACATGGCAGCTCACAACCATCCCTAACTCCAGTTCTAGGGGATCTGATACATTCTTCCAACCTCCACAGGCACCAGGACACATGTGGTATACACACATGCAGCCAAAACACACATACACATAAAATAAATTAATATATATACATATATATGTGTATATATGTATATATGTGTATATATATATATATATATATATATATATATATATATATATATATATATGCGACGAATTACTCCCAAAGATACAGGTATGCCAAGACTGAAAATGCTGGTCATAGGGGTTGGAGAGTTGGCTCCATGCTCTTGCACTGGCTGCACTTCCAGAGGATCCGAGTTCAATTCCCAGCACCTTCAAGGCAGCTCACAACTGTCTGGAACTCCAGTTCCAGGGGATCTGATACCCTCACACAGACACAACAACAATACATAGAGTAAATGCTGGCTGTGTGCTGTCTTCCTTCCCTAAGGTCTCCCTTCCCATAGGTCAGCTCCTAGGGGGCCCTGCCAGGAGAGAGGGAAGTGAGAGCCAGGCCATAGCACTTACTTCCTCAACTCTCTCTCTCCTCCCCAGCCCCTCCCCAAAGGTGACAGCTCCTCTACTTCTGTTTATGGCTAGCTATGACCTCTGATCTCCAGGCAGACTGTATTTATTAACATACTAATAAAATCACATTTCAGCACAATAAAATATCACCGTACATGTGTCCTTCCCAAGCAAAGGCATGAGATCTCAAGTGCTGGGATTAAAGGTGTGTGCCACCATGCCTGGCTCTGTTTCCAGTGTGGCCTTGAACTAAAAGAGACCTGCCTCCCAAGTGATAGGATTAAAGGCATGTGCCACCACTGCCTGGCCTCTATCTAATTTAGTGGCTGGCTTTGTCCTCTGATCCCCAGGAAAGTTTTATTGGGGTACACAATATATCACCACAGTTGTTGTTGTTGTTTGGTTGATTTTTGAGACGGGATTCCCAGGCTGGCCTAGAACTCACAGAGATCCACCTGCCTCTGCCTCTCCCGCCTGAGTGCAGAAATTAATGGCATTTGCCACCATGTCCAGCTTCCCAGCTACCACCTTTGAAGTGCTACCCTAGCTCCTTGGTGACTCCCCAAAATTCCTGTGTTTAACTCACCCCAAATACAATCATCTGTGTGTGCTATGACCATGACCCAACTAGTCTACACAGTTTAGATCCTGTCTCTTCAGGGAAGCAGACCTTTCATTAAGTCACACAAACAGCACTGAATCCTGACTACTTTACTTACAGAACTTATGGTTTATAACTGTATTGATTTCTACCTGCCTCATCGTCTTTTGTCCTCTCCCCAGGCTGTAAACTTCTTGAAGGCCAAAAGGGAGAGAAAGGGAGAGAGAAAGAGTCTTCATTTCCTCCCTTGTGGCTATAGTAATAGCTCAGAATATCCCACACTGTCATAAATAGGCCTTGCTATTGGAGCTAGTCTTAAATTCTTGATTGTTCCATTATTGCTTATGTTCTGGTTGTAGTTTTCCCTTAAAGAAAAGGAAAGCACTGGCTACATCTCTCTCAGCTGTATCACTTCCCTGCATGCGATATGATTAACAAACGTTTGCAGCACTACATTGAAGGTCTGCTGGGAGCCGTCGACCCAGTTAATAGGATGGTCTCTGACAGCATTCTCTTTGGCTCAGACTTTGGAAAAACACAAAAGATCAGATGTGTTCTAAGAATAGCAGATGAACTGTCTTGGGGGAAGGGGTACGATTCTTAGAGTTACATTTATTTTCCTTTAGGACATGAAATTCTTTTATCTTTTGTCAATACATATGGACTAAATTAGACTGAAAAGATTGTATTACCTTATTCTGCAGTTTCATAATATCTTTCCCCAAGATTAATATTTCCCTGTTATTTTTGAATGTCATTTGGAGATATATACGTGTGTATGTGTGTGTGTGTGTGTGTGTGTGTGTGTGTGTGTGTGTGTGTATGTGTGTGTGTGTGTGTGTGTGTGTGTGTGTGTGTGTGTGTGTGTGTGTGTGGATATATACATACATATTCTAAATGGGTATGAATTAATATGGAAATGATCGTATCCTGAAAGAAACTATTAAAGATCTGAGTCAAAGCTTGCAATGAAGAGCAGGTGAAGGGCTGCAAAACTTACAAGCTTTTTTCTGCTCAGCTCATTAGTGACCAAAGCAGAAGCAAGTGCTAGAAAGGGAATTCATAGGCGACAGATCACTTCAAAGCATGTCTTCAGCAAGCAGTTTGCATGTTCTCACTCTAACAACGTTATGCATTAAGACTGCATCCTCCTTTATAAGACATGATATATACAAGGTTTCAATTACAGCTCAAGTAATTCCAACTTACTAATGAGTACACAGACTCCAGAAAAAGGTGAAGATCGTTAACTTGATCCAAAGAAGTATTCAGTTAAACTGATAAACATGAATGAAATATTTATAGACAAACATTTTGCCTAACTTTTCTTTAGGATTTATCATACTCTATGTTTATAGTCTATATATCTTCTAAAGAAAACTTTAAACAATGGGGACATGGCTCAGTGGTGGAGCATATGCCTAATATGCATAAGGCCAGAGGTTCAATCCTCAATACAGACTTTGGGAAGTTGGGGGGCAGGGAGGCAGGCAGGAAGGCACTTTGAAGAGATGTTTTCACAAATGTTCATATTGTGTTTGTATATTTGCAGGCACACCAATTCAAATTTTACCCACTGACATTGCCCCGCTATTAAAAATGGCAATGGTCATTTTTCAATATAACCATCATAAATCTAAATATTTGTATTCATATCAAAAGTTGTAAGACTCATGGAACTGTTATTCATCTTCATTTTTCCTTCTACTTCTACCATGTGATGGAATCCCAGGCAGACGTGGGCCAAGTGGCCAAGTGATGGGAAATGGAGTCCAATTCTGTGTCAAAATGATGCATTCCAGTTTCTTCTGTGCCCTCTGCTTTGGATCATAGATCTGACAAGGGAAGGTTGCGGCAAGAATCTGGCTCATCTGAACACTGCATTCAGCCCTGCTGCTCCTCTTGGAGGTTTCCACCATTATCCCAGCAGCATCTCACAGTGACTCCACTCCAAACAAAACCACTGAAGTGAGAGGCATGCACATCCTGATGAATGTATATCCAAAGGAAAATATACCCATGGTGGACATGGCTTCCTAGATGTTTCTCTATTACTAAAGTACTCAGAGAGCTTGACATTTCTGTGACTTAACACCTAGGAAGAATGTCCCCTTCTGTCACAAATTCTCCCAGGAAGTGCCGGGGTTTAAGGCCCAGAAGTGGGACTTCTAAGGTAGAGGTGGGAAGTCATGTCCTCAAACATGCTGACTTAGATCATCTCATCCTCATTAGAGCAGAATGAGATCTACCCACCAGAAGGTTCATCACAACCCGCACTCTGAGATCTCAGGTTTCTCCTCCCTGCTTCCAACCATATTTCCATTTCCTCCAAATTACTAACTAAATGCCAGACTGTGATACTGTTTCTAAATAGGAAATTAGGGACTTAATAGGCACCAGCAAAAAAGAAAATCCATGACATGCCTTTTAAAAAGCAAATGAACTAATGGCTCAATAAACAGGCTTCCTTATTGAGTGAGGTTAAAAAAAAGCTGAATGACAAAAGTTAAAAAGAGATCCTAACAGAATTGCCTCCTGAACCCATAATTCTAGCAGGCTAGGTCAGGAGACGTGTTCAGTGACTCTGAAGCAGCATCGAGTTCTCTCACGTTTCCCACCAGTCTCTCAAAGTCCCTGTTCCTTACCTATAAAAGAAGAACAACTCAGAAGATCATTTGCCTGGCATGCATGGGTTCAGTCCCCAGTACCAAAGAAACCTGGAGAATTAGTACAAATGTAATATTATAAATATATTATATTATTTAATATATTATAATTCATCATAAATATATTATATCATATATTATATAATATGTTCATACATTTTAGCATCACAAATATATTATTATCTAGTATATATGATTATATATTAGATAATGTATGTATGTATTTAAATACAAGTGGATATTATATTATCTATATGTTATATATTATATATAAATATGTTGTATGTGTGTATATTTGTGCATATATATATGTATATATGTCTCATTCCAAAATATTCAAGTTCAGTTGCTCTTGGGCAGGTATTTTATTTTCTAGGCACAGAGTTACCAAATTTCATCTCATAACATAAAGTGTACATAGTTTTTATTTTTAAATTTTTAAATACTATCTCTATAACTCTCCTTTAATTAATAAATATTATGGAACATGGAATAAATAGTTTCTGTTGACAAAATATAAACTAGAGGCACATTTGGGCAATGTATACAGAGGGAACATCTATATTATTTCATTTAATAACTTTTATTTTTAAAAATATGCTCAAAGAAAATAATTCAAAGACCAGATACTCATGAGTGAATTATTTCTGTGGGAGAAATGGAACCTTGAAAATGATTTAAAAAAAAACAGAAATAATGGTGCCCTCATAAAATGAAATATCATAAAACATTTTTAATTACTAGTGTGAATAAATTGCAATGATTTATTCTTATAACATTAATTCTCAGTGTTATATAAAAATAGCACAAACTTTAATGTATCTACACATATATACCAGTTACCCCATCTATACATCTTCTCTGGTACCCTGGCATCCCACCAGAACAGCACTGGAGGGCAAGGCCCCCTGACGCCCACAACCAAGATGATCTGATTTACTCTCATTCTTTTCCTTATTCTTTGACATCCTTTAGCCTGAAGCTCATAAAGCGATCCCAGAGGAGTGATGTAGCCAAAGGTCCCACACAACTGTTGTAATAGGTTTGGTGATTTAATGTGGTCATGATAAACCATGGAAGCTGTTTATCTTGCTGCCCAGCACTTACAATTTGATCAGGGTTAATAGACAGTGACCCAGAGGACGAGAATATGGTAAGGGAAGTGGTTGGGGTGTTGACTGTATTGCTGGCCAACAACGAAAAACTGACTAGCCGCCAGCCAAAGCCTCAACAGCAGGTCAGGACAACCCTTAAGCAAATGACATGAGAACATTTGACAGTGCTTCCACCCTGAAGATCCTTAGTTGAATTCTCAAACACCACAATAGAGGAGGAGAGCACCCAGAGAACATAGCCATACTTAAGATCCCTTCAGTTACATCTCTACCCATTCCACTCATATACCAAGTCTGCTCCTCTCAAAATACCCTGAGATTCTTCTTCAAGCTTCTGCTTAGTTTCTCCTCCTCATTCCTTCTGTTGCCACTGGGTTGAGAATTAAAGGTCTGACCTCTGTCCTGCTGGGAATTTAGAAAGGCTAGGAACTCTCTTGAAACTAGACTGAACTATTTCTATACTACATGGACACTGAGCAAAACAAAATGGGGACAGCTATATAAATTCTACATGGAGAAACCTTCCAACACAAGAAGTCAATTCCCAAAGAAACTTAACAGGTATAATGTGCTTGTATCTGAATACACAGAAAAACACATCCAAATGTGTAATAGAACTTCAAAGATGAGATGACTCCGTGGCCAGAGACCTCGATATCTTTCTGTCAGAAATGGTCAGATCCAGCAGGCAGAAAATGAATAAGGACACAACTGAATTCCTCATCTTCAACTGGATGTAATGGATATCTACAGACTACTTCATCCATCAACAAGACATATCTTCTTCACAAGTATGCATGAAACATTCACCAAGACAGGTGACAATCTGTACCATTAACCACAGTAACAAGTTTAAAAGAATATAAATCATGCAATGTCTGCTCACAGGCTATGGTGAAATTAAACTAGAAATAAATAACAGAAAAATAATTAGAAAAATCTCTAAATTCAAGGAGATTGAACACATTTCCAGATAAAACATTAGTCAAAGAGGAAGAGACACCTAACACTAAGAGCCATTTGAGGGGTCATATGTAATAGGGAAACCTACTATAGCAGAAGCTTCTTAAAATACATATATATATAACACATATGTAGAATATATATTATATGTATATACATATACAAGAGAAATGTAAATCGAGTTACCAAACAATAGGGGAGTCAATGCCCCAACTAGAAATCTTTTGCCACCAAGTGAAGGCTCCAGTACCAGAAATGGGTTACATCTAATTGAGTTGCTGGCCAAAGCAGCTCCATGGAAATCTCCAAACGACTCTTCAAAAATGTAACTAAAATATTTAATAGGCCTAAGCTAGGCTGGAGGGAAAATAAAACAGAACAAAAATCACTACATCAGGGGCTGGGCATATAGCTCAGTGGTAGAGCCCTTGCCTAGCGTGCACAAAGCTCTGATTTCAATACCCAGCTCTGAATAAAATTAATATCAGAAATAAGAGATAGGACATCACTACAGACCCTGCGGACAAGAAGGGGATGATGGCATGCTGCAAGCAACTTCATGCTCACAAATTTGATAACTCAGATGAAATGGTTCAATTCCTTGAAACACACAATCTATCTATACTCATAAAAGAAGAAATGGAAGAAATTTTACCAATTATATTCATCTTCTTCAGAGGCAGAAGATGAGGACAAACTTTTTAAGTCACTTTATACTGCCATCGCTAAAGCTATAAGAAAGAAAACTAAAATCCAAATATCTCTCATGAACATAGATGCAAAATCTTCAAGAAGAATCGGCAACTTGGATCTCACACTGTACAAGGATTCTATACAACACCAAGCATACTCTAGCCTGGATATGCAATGTGAGCATGGTATTGAAAAACCAATGAGCCCAGCTCAGCATGTCAACAGGATGAAGAAGAAAAGCACTGGATCCTATCAGTAGAGCAGAAAAAAATAGAGCACTGGGCAAAATCCAACACTCGTTCTTGATAAGAACTCAGCAAACTAGAATTAGTACGGATTTGGTAAAGAAGAATAGTTACTCCATACCAAAAACAAAACGAAGCAAAAAAAGAAAAGAAAAGAAAAACTATAGCAGCATCATATGAAATGACAAGGAACTGTTAGGTTCCCATTAAGATTGGGAACAAGACAAGGATAACCTCTCATCACATTTTTTCAGCATCGTACTAAAAATCTCATCTCAGGCAGTAACACAAGAAATAGAAATAAAACATAAATTTGGATTAACAAATAAAGAATAAAGCAGTGTTGACTTATGGGTGATTTTATCATCAGTATAGAATATCCAAAGGAATTAACACATACAAGAAAGAGAAGGAGGAGTGTGAAAGAGGAGGGAGAGGAGAAGTCAGGAGAGAGAAGGAAGAGGAGCAGATTGGGGAGAAGCAGGCGTGCTGTGGGATGTTCTGTATGGCAAATGTGTTGCTAATTAGTCAATAAATAAAACACTGATTGGCCAGTGGCTAGGCAGGAAGTGTAGGCGGGACAAGGAGGAGAATAAAGCTGGGAAGTGGAAGACTGAGTCAGAGAGACACTGCCAGCCACCACGATGACAAACAGCATGTGAAGATGCCAGTAAGCCACGAGCCATGTGGCAAGGTATAGATTAATGGAAATGGATTAATTTAAGCTGTAAGAACAGTTAGCAAGAAGCCTGCCACGGCCATACAGTTTGTAACCAATATAAGTCTCTGTGTTTACTTGGTCGGGTCTGAGCGGCTGTGGGACTGGCAGGTGAGAGAGATTTGTCCTGACTGTGGGCCAGGCAGGAAAACTCCAGCTACACAGGCGGGAGAGAAAGAAGGAGACTGGGGGACAACTGGCAGGAGAGCTAAGGTGTAGCTATGTAGAAAAGTTATAGAATACAAAGGTAATACACACAAGTCACCCACACACAAAAGGAATTTGACGCTTAACATGCAACAATATTCATACTATCTCCCCAAATGAAATGTTTATGATAACTAGTAAAATGCTTATAATACCTGTAAGAGAAAAACTACGAAATTCTGATTAAAGGAACATAAAAAGAGCCAAGGAAGTGGAGGGATCTCCACCCACCTTCACGACCAGGAAGACACAATGTTGAGGGGTTGTTGGTTCTTCGAAATTTGATCAGCAGATCAATGAAATTATGATCAAAGTCCTGTCAAGTTAGTTCCTGGACACTTTAAAACTGATTCTAACATATCTATGGCAGGAAGAGATCTACAAGTGTCAACACAATGTTGAAGTAAAGTAGCAGGCACTTCCTGACTCCAAGTCTAGCTACAAAGTCAAAGGAATTGACAGTGAGGTAGCAGTAACCCAGGAGGTAAACATTCACCTGGCTAGCACGAAAAGCCCAAATATGGACCCATGAAAACACAACTGATTTTTGACAGAGGAGGAAAGGCAACAGAATATAGAGAACACATTTTACTCAAATAGATCTGGAGCAATAGCTCTCCATATACAAAATAATAATTAATAGTAATGCTGAAAAGGATGAATCCGGATACAGACCTTACATTTTCTATATATATATATACTCAAAATGAATCATGGACAGATTTTGCATGTGAAAGGCAAAACTATAAACTCTGGAAAATAACAAGAGAAAATCTAGAGGCTTTAGGTTTGATTATGACTTTAAGATATAATATCAAATATATAATGAAAGGAAGGACTGATGAACTAAATTTAAAATTTAAAAACATTCAAGCTGGGTGTATACACACACACACACACACACACACACACACACACACACACACACAAGTAAATGTAAAAAGAAATGTTTTAAGGGCTGGAGAGATGGCTCAATGGATAATGAGCTCGCCATCAAGACCAACAACCTGAAATCAGTCCCCAGAATCTACACAATGGAAGGAAAGACTCCAACCAATCATCTTCTGACCACGTCCTAACTATGGCATATACATACAAACACCCTTACACATACATATATACATACAAATGTGCACATAGATAGATGATGGGTGATAGAGTATAGATGATAGACAGATAGATGATAGATGATGAATCGATAGATATGTAGGTAAATAGACATGTAGGTAGATAGATGGATGGATGGATAGATAGATAGATAGATAGATAGATAGATAGATGATAGATAAATACAATATTTTTTAATTAAAAAATCTCCATCTTGCTTTGTATGTTACCAGCAGGACGATTAAACTAAACAGGTGACACTCTCTCCATTCATCATCTCACATGTATGTATGACACGTGCGAAGAGAAACGAAGGCACAAACTCACAGGAGATGCAGCTCCCGTGGTTTTAACCAGCAGAGTTATCAGAACTTTAATTTGAATAGATGTGATGCCCTTCCAGTCCCTGGACCTATTTGCCCATCCGCTTATGCACATGTCTACCCATGTGCACTGGTCTACATATCTACTCATCAGTCAGTCTCAATCAAAAAAATCATAGAAATTCTTTAATTCAGGGATTCGTGTAGATGTCTAAGGCAGTTCTGATACCAAAATTTTATACCTTTTGTTTTATTTTTTATTAGTGTGTACACATGTGTGTGATGTGTGTGTGTGTGTGTATGTGTGTGTGTGTGTGTGTGTGTGTGTGCATAGAGACAAGTTCATACCACAGGAAGCATGTGGACAACAGAATACTTTTTTTTCTTGAGATGGGTCTCACTAGGTAGCCTAGGCTAGTCTGAAACTCACTATGGAGACTAGGCTGGTCCAGAATTCACAGAGATCTGTCTGCCTCTACCTCCTAAGTGCTGTTATTAAAGGTGTATACTACCAAGCCTGGCCAAAGTACAACTTTTAGGAGTCATTTTCTTCTTTCACCATGGTTCTATAGGTCTAAAACAGGTCACCAGGGTTTTCTAGAAATCTCCTTTACCTGGAGACTCATCTTACCGGCCTCTGATACCAATTCCTAATTCCTCTTCCATAAAAAGTATATGAAGTGTATATTGAATATTGAATCCTATTATCTGTTCTATATTTCTGTCTTTCCACATTTGGGATTCCAAGGTGTCCACTTTATATTTCATCCCTTGTTATCAATTACTCACACAAATTTTGTGGTTCATTTTATGCTTGTCCAAGACAACCTTTCAGTATGAAACCCTCTGTCAGTTGGTATTTAAAGGGTTTGTTTTGTTCTTAGTATAGAAATCACTAAATTCTGGTTTCTTTCTTTGTCATGAAAACAGTTTTGATGTCCTGTTACCTGAGAGAAGCTCTTTATACCTCTACCTGCCCTCTCGAAGCCTGAACCTGAATCTGTTTATGTATGTGTGCTTGGTGAGTTCCTAGTCTACAGCGTCAAGGATGTACTAAACTGAGGTTTCAGAGGGGACCAAAATCAGACAAAAACAAGCTCCTGGGATTTTCCTTGTCCCTTTTGGAATGTTCTTTAGTGTTAACTTTGTTCAGCTCACACTTGGACAGTCAAGTTAGTGAAACTGTATGGATGCAGCTTCTGATGCCTCTAGGAGACACAGACTCCAGATCCCTGGCTCTTACAATCTTTCTAGTCCCCTTCTGCAATGTAGAGCCTTCTTCTGCCGGATGGCAATGTGGGCTGAAAACCGGCAGTTCACCAGGATACCTCCCTGGGGCTCCAGCACCCAACTGGGACTGCTGAGACATCCAGTCTCATGAACTGAACAACCACTAGATCCTTGGCCTTTTCATCAGGTGACAGTCATTGTTGAACTACTCAAACCACAGCCTGTAAGCCACTCTAATAAATCCCCTTTTAATGTATATAAATTATATATAGATTTATACATAATTTCGTTATATATTTTTACATATATTTTAATATATACATATATATATATATTTACTCTGTCAATTCTGTTCCTTTAGAAAACCCTGACTAATACAATCGCCATCTTTCTAACTTAAAAAAATTCCACATGAAAACCAGTATTTTCTCCTGAAAACTTATGTTCTGGCAACATTATGCTTGAGGTTAGTGGTATTTGCTCTCTTTAAATGAGTTGTGTATGCCAGGTAGAGGTGGTGCATGCCTTTAATCCCAGCACCCCAAAGGCAGAGGCAGGCAGATCTCTGAGTTCGAGGCCAGCCTGGTCTACAGAGTGAGCTCCAGAACAGCCAAAGCTACACAGAGAATATCTCAATAAAAGGGGGGGGGGGTGTTTGTGTTTCAGTCATTTGTATAAGGTATCTGGTCATCATGCCATCTGGGTCCCATCCCCAATCATCTACATCATCCCCAACACCATGAGGATTCACCCACTGGAGTCATAGCTCATCTCCTGTGGCTGGTGTGTAAGACAAGCAGACAGCCTCACCTCATGCACCGGACTCTAGACACTTTTCATCCTGTCTCTCAGGGTGCCTTCCTGCCCTGCTGCTAGAGTTTATCTTTGACACATGTGCCCAGCCCTAGGGATCACAGGCTCGCTGCTCATTGGCCTTAGTAGCTCACCCAAAGCTTCCCTCCCGTGAGCACAGTGCACTTACATGTACTCGGTGTCACACTCGTGATCATCTGCTGTAATCAGATAATAGGACTCTATCTACCAACCCAGCCTGAGATTGTTTTGTTTTGTGTGCTTGTATTTTGTGAGACAGAGTCTCATTCTCTAGCCCAGGCTGGCCTAAAATGATGAGCCCAGGCTAGCCTGGAATTACTCCCAGTGATACTCCTGTCTCAGCTTCTTAAGAATTGTTAGTTCTTTTTGCCTTTATCCTCTAACTTCCTTAGTGTATTGTCTTTGGTCCTCAAGGTGAGCTATGAAAGCTCCAGACCCCACAAGTAGTGTCTTTGTTTTTATTTTTTAAGATGGGAAGGAAAGGGATCATTTGAAAGGCCTTTTGTTATGAAGTCTTTTCTTCCCCAGTCCATCAAAGGAAACCATCCACTGCAGGCTATGTTGTATATCTCCCTCATCTCCTTCATATTGTTTATCAGAACTGGGTTGTGTGGAAATACTGATAAATCACTGGCAAAAGAGGGTGAGATTCCCTTGCCAGGCTCCAGTAGCTTGCATAAGACCAACGATCCCCCCAAATCAATCTGCTCTCCTCTGCTTGCTCCCTGAACAAATCTGTGCTCAGAGAGTGGGAAGCAGAAGAAAGCTAGGTTCTATTAGGCAGTATGCAATGGCCACCTCATGCTATGGTGAAGTCTGAATGTCAACTGAGTACATTTGGATGCTGTTGGCAGAGGCAGCCCACAGAAGTCTTGTTGATATCTTGCTCTTTCTCCTAGCTTGCCAGCCTCCTCCCTCATGTCCTCCACCTCCACCTCCTCCTACACACACACACACACACACACACACACACACACACACACACACACACACACACACACATCGCCCATACATGTGCAATCACAGATGAAAAAAAAATGGCCAAGAGCATTTGATCGTCAGCTAAACCAAGAGATCCCTGGGAGAAGGCTGATCCTCAGTCCCTACATGATCCACATTCAAAAATCTCCTGGGAGGGTCCCTTCCAGCTCTGCGCTGTTCTGGGAAACGCACCAGCCCCTGAACAGCCCAGCAACCCCTCTCCATCTTCAAGCATCTTCCCTTGGCCCAGAAGTTAGCTGTGGCTACACATCAATGGGCTGAACCAACAGAAGCCTGTTAGATGTTAGAAGCCATTCAGGGGAAGCCATCTGACTCATCACACCCACCTTAACAGAAATGTTTACAATTAGACCAGCAGGATTAACAACCATTTGGCTGGAAGAATGATGGCTTTTTCCTACCACAGTTCTCACAGTTACAAAGATCATCTCCAACTAATAATCCATTCAGTGTTCATGTTTCCTGCAGGCAGAGTGCTCCTCCAGTCCCTAACCTGTGCACTATTCTCCTTCTCCAAGGTTGGGAGGGGGGACGCATGCACTCACCCACCAGAATCCCAACAACTCCAGAAACCTCCACAAAACCTGGCTTTTTAAAGTGCAGGGGGGGGGGGGACACCAAGCTTCTAACCATGTCACACCGGCTGCCAGCTGTGTCTGCATGGACATTGAAAGTGAATCACCAATGAGAAATTATTTTGGTATAAAAGCTAACCACAAAGACTCCACCAAATAAACAGTTTTAAATACAAGAACTCACATGTGTGAGTCCCTTCTCTGGCACCACCTCCGGAAATAATAAAATATGACTCATTAGCATAGAACGGCTCCTGTTCCAAACAGAATGCAATTGCACTGGGAACCCTGTTAGCCAGGAGAGTAGTCTATATCTCTCAGGGCTCAGAAGCCAGGCTGGGTGATGACGCAGTGTCCTCTGCCACGCTGTCCTTATCTAATTAGATTTTGCTTGGAAACTGCATTGGATCACTTCCCCTCTACAAAGGTCATGCATGACCCACTTGACTCCCACGGCTTTTACCAGAGCTGTACCAAATATCCTGGCTCCCACAATTCTCCCTCCCAAGGGGTCACAGCACTTCTGTGGCTTTTTTTTTATTGTTCACTATTATCCACCGTATTAATAGTCCGTGTCCTACATAGTTATCTTTCCCTATGTCTGAGACCCTCTCCTCGCCTGGGCAACACAGTAGAGCTGGCCCTGATGGTCCAGGTGTGAGAGAGCTACCCCTGAGGGTGTAAAAGCTAGAGAAGTGGCCCCATCCCTTGCTCATCACTGTTAGATGAACTAACTGGGGCAATGCAGAAGAGCTCACCCTAATGGTGAGGACAGGGAGAGCTGGTGGGCTGACCAACCCTGCAACTACCCAGGCCCAGAACCAGGTTATGAGTTGGCCTGCCCCAACACCCACCCCATCTGTGATCTGCTGGAGCATGTGAGGGGACCCAAAGCTGCAGGATCTCTACAACACAGGGCAACAGCAGGATAACCAAGAGGAGTTCCAGTGAGGGCCCCACATCCATAGTGTAGCAGAAACCAGGACCCTCAAACCAGACCAATGACTCTTTGCAAATGAACACTTGGGACCAAAGGGTTTACTCCATGACTCACAGTGTCACACTACAGCTTCCATGATGAGATGTTTCCCTTTTTTTTTCTTTTTTTTTCTTTTTTTTTTCTCTTAATGTTTTTTACTTTTGGGGATTAGCAAGGACAGAGGGAGGGTACGAAGGGATGGGAAAAGAATGTGAAAGACACAAAGAATAAATGAAAAGACGGTTAAAGAGAGAGAGACCCTCTCCTTCCAACTTCTAATAACTGGATTCCTCATCAGCAGAATTTCTTCTCCAATCAATGTGAATTATACAAAACAGAACTTCCTTGTGTGGGGCTATGGAAGTAACTCAGTTGGTGGCATGCTCGCCTGGCATGCACAAAGCCCTGCGTCCAATCCCCAGCACTGTACAAACTAGGCCTGGCCAAACAATGTGATCCCAGCACACAGGAGGTGGAGGCAGGAAGATCAAGGTCATCCTTGACTACACAGCAAGTTCAAGGCCAGCCTGAGATACATGAGACTGTCTCAAAGAAAAAAAGAGAAAGGGAAGGAATGAAGAATCCAAGTTATTAGTATTGATGAAACTTAGAGAAGAGGGATGAAGCAAACGGTGGAGAGGAAATGCAAAGATGCTAAGATTCCATCAGTCACTATGTGTCATGCAACTGGCATGCACAAACATTTCACTACAACCACGTCATAAGACAAGGACTTCCTAGTAAGCCCACCAGTGCAGATGAGAACACGGAGAGCTAGGAGTCCAGCAGAGGCCCCAGCCCACCTCCTCTTCCCCTGGCTGCCCTTACAGAATACTGAATTGTAGGTAAAGAACTCCCACTACAGCCATGCCCTTGGTCCTGTGAGTTTTCAGTCCTCAATACAAATGGAATGTACTTGTCTGCCCCTGAGTTTAGAGCTTTACCTCGTGGCTTACTTTTGCCAGTGAGATGCAAACAGATGTGAGGAATTGGACTGTTTAGTAGTATATGTGGCCCAAAAACAGTCATGTTCAGTGGGAAGTCGAAAATGTAATCTTACTTAGAAACAGAGTCTTATAAATGTAGTTTTGTCCTAAGTGAGAAGAAATCATACTTAAAGAATCTTCTAAATCCAACAGGGCACCCTTATCAAGGTGGACCACAAAAAATGCTATGTGTGGACTGGAGAAGTGTGGACTGGAGTGATGATGTACAAGCCAAGGGCACACGCAGCTAGAAACCTAGTAGAGTTGAGGAAGGATTCTCCTCTGGACTGTTCAAGGGGGCCATGGGGCTGCTCACCATCTTGCTTTCTCATTGGACTTTCTTTGGACTGTCAGCCCACAAATAATGACACAGAGACTTATTATTAATTATTAAAGCTTGGCCTGTCCCCAACTAGCTCTTAAAACTCAAATTAACCTGCTTCTATTAATCTACATTCTGCCACATGGCTCGGTTACGTCTACTCTGTACCACGTCTGACTAGTTCCACATCTCACTGGCATCCGGTTTTTCTTCTTCCCAGAGTTCCCTCTCTCTGTCCAGAAGTCCCACCTATTCTCTCCTGTCTAGCTATTGGCCATTTAGCTCTTTATTAAACCAGTCAGAAGGTACCTGAGGCAGAGACACATCTTTACAGTGGAGACAAATATTCCGTAACAGCTGACACCTTGATTTTAGACTTCCTGCTAGAGAGCTTCAGAAGAATACGTCCCTCTTGTTTTAAGGCATTGTGTTTGTAACATTTGGCTATGGCAGTCCTAAGAAGCTGACCCATAGCCTTCCATCTCTTGGAGAAATACTTCCTTCAGGTAGCTGCTGAACCCATATTTGGGGAACAGCTAGCAACCAAGATCCAGCCCAGTCAGCCTGAGAAGAGCCACATAGCCCCGCCCCCATCAGTCAGGCTATCATCAACCCACAGAGCTACAAGGGTGATGACAGATTCCCACTGTTTATAGACTACTGTTTTAGGATAGCCTATGCAGTAACACTCTGGTTCCCACAGCTAACAAATAGTGTCCCAGGATCCTCTGAAGTTATATGAGGCTAAATGTGCTAAATCCCAGATAAAGTAGTATGAGGCATTGTGATATGGCCCACTTGAGTTCTAGCCCTGAAACTCCCATGGGTAATCCCATGTTCTTTCCTCATCCACAGTCCTGGGAGCCACATCTGGACAAGAAAGCCTGGAGCCCACAGCCGTCTGACTTCAACATCCAGCCCTATGAATTAAAACAGTGCTTCTGCATGTGCTGTAAGGCCTCAGGGAAGTTGACACTTGCCATCAGAGAAGTTACTGAGAAAGCCATGCCGGAGGAGGTATACTGGAGAGGTAGGACCTCAAGAAAACTCGGAGGTGACAGAAATTAGCAGCACCCAAGAGATCAGATGACGAGGGCACTAGAGACATGGAGATGGCATTCACCCTGTAACAGGCACTCTTTAAAGGCTTGCATGCACCTCACACCCCCCTCTCGACTTTCCTGTGATGATCACTGTTTTTATCACCAGTGTAAGGAGGAAACTGGGTCCACAGAAGCTGAAGGGCTTGCCTGAGAGCATACAGCTGGTAATGGATGGAGCCAGAACTGAATCTCGGATGGCCTGGATGCATGGTTCTGGTGCTAAAGGTGCATGTTCTGGTGTGAGCAAAGAAGAACCACCACAAAGAAGGACAGACTCAAAAGGTAGAACAGTGAGGTCACATGACCAGGTCACAAGACTTGGTGAGATCGCATACCTGTGATCCTAGCACTCAACAGGATGAGGCAGGAGGACTGCCGTGAGTTCAAGACCATTTACATATTGAGCTCCAGGCCAACCAGCGCTATATAACAAGACCCTGTATAAAAGAAAAAAAAACAGTGTAATTATCTATGATATGTTTTAAAGTGATAAAAGTCAGAATAAACCTGAAAATTTCACCAACACAATTTAGAGAAAGAAAATGTATATGTGGCGTCTATTACTGATCCAATATTTAAAAAGCCTCCTTAAATGTGGACAATCTCACTGATTTTATCTTTAGCAACAGGCCATTCTTGTTCCAGCTTTGGCATAAACTCAGCGGCATAATGGACTTCCAGGGGAGTTTCCACTAGGCTGTGTCGTGGGGGCAATCTGACCCACAGCGCTGCAGTTTGCCAGATGTTAACCCCAAGCCCCGTTGTTAAAGCTAAGTGACCTAGACAAGTGACTAAGCTGCTAGAGAATGCCATCCCTTCATCAGTAAAATGTAGGTTATAACACTTCCTGCACATACCTCTAATGCTAGCACTTGGAGGTAGGAGAGCCAGGAGTTCAAAGTTATCCTTTGCTGTATAGCAAGTTCAACTCCAGCCTGGGCTGTGTGAGACCCTGTATCAAAGAGATATATAAACAGTTTTCTGATTAAGTTTAATTCGAATAAATTATTTCCCTTATTAAGGAATTTCCTTGATAGTAAAAACCATACCTAACTTATGGATATAACTTGCATAGCATTTAATCAGTGTTCATGCAGTGGCAGCAGGGTGCACTTTCAAACACTACAGCAAAGTCCTTTCTGCTGTTCTAATGTTAACAAATGTATCTGTTAATAGATGTGTCTATCGGAGCAATTAATGTGGACTTAATAAGCCTTAGGAATAGTCCAAATTATCAAAAACTCAATAGAACCTTACCATTTGTATACTGTATCGTGTGCAATTCTTTTGATAAAGATGCCACCCAGTGTCACACACTGTGTTAAATAAAAGGAGTCCCTGTAGCCACAGTGTTTGTCGATCAGGAAGCTAAGCACTATCTATAAAAATGTTTTTTTCTACTAACAAAACTGCTTTTGGTATTCCATCTCAAATCTTCGAAACGACTCTACAAGTTGGAGATCATTCTTTCTGTTGGTAATGACATCATTATTGTTTTACAGGCTTGGAAACTGTGCAGCTATCTTCCTTTAAGCCATGGCAGCTAATAAACAATTAAGTGTGGGGCTGGAATCTACGTCCTACAAATCAGTACTCTATGCTGTTTTCATTACACTATGATTCTTCAGCAAATCTTCCAGCTGTTCCCCATTTCCTGCTAGGCTAATGGGCCTGCAAATCCCAGTATCTAAGCACTCTGCCGGGGGCTGTGACCTTCTGCAATCTCCAAATTACCAAAGCTTATCAGTACACCCAGTCTAACTTCAGTACATGCTCATGGCTCAGTTAATGTTCACTTAACAAGTTGATTCTTCAGTATCTAAACTGCTCACCCCAAGGGCCTTGATCAAGTTCTGGGATTGAGGAGTATTTAGAAGTATAGATGCACATCTCTGCCACACATATGTATCTGTGTGTGTGTGTGTGTCAATTCATCTCTCTCAACCAATTACCCCAAAGCCCTTACAGGGTTTAATCAGGATCTAATCTCTATGAGATGTCAAACTATAATTTAGAGAACTCTGATGTTCGTGAACCCACAGTTACGTTCCATTGACTGAACTAGAGTTGACAGTCACATTAAACCTTCTGTTCCATCCACATCTCTCAAAAACACAGCAGAGAGTGCACCTGCAACTTGAATTCCACATCAACATCTATTCCATCCACATCTCTCTCTACAACACGGCAGAAAACGCACCTGCAACTTGAATTCCTTCGTCTGCATTGCAGACTTTTTTGAAAAGCACTAATAAATGTCAGTGACATAAAGTGTGGTGATTACAGTCTTCTTTTTTCCCCTGGAAAAAAACACTACTATCCGCTGGCAAGAAACCAGCCATGTGTCGTTAGCTGGGATTGTTAAACAGTGGCACTGCTAATCACTTAAGGCAGAGGTGCCAGGAGGGACTAAAGCCAAGCCTTTGCAGGTTCTTTGAAATGCGTTCAATCTCAGAGCTCATTTATTTACTATCATAAATTATGAACTGCACTCAAGCATTGGGACCCGCGAGGAGAACCGTGTGGAAATGCAAGGCTAATAGCTGGCATTCATCTCTCTCTTCTGATAGATGAATGGATGAAATTTACCTGTAAACTTAATAACTAGGAAATTTGATGGAGGAGGTAAAGATTAGGGGTAGATGTTTCTAGAACAGTGATGTCTGAAAGAAATATAATATGGGTCATAGGTGTATAATTTTTAATTTCCTAAGAGCCCCAATAAAAAGTGTCAATGACGCCGGGCGGTGGTGGCGCACGCCTTTAATACCAGCACTCGGGAGGCAGAGCCAGGCGGATCTCTGTGAGTTCGAGGCCAGCCTGGGCTACCAAGTGAGTTCCAGGAGAGGCGCAAAGCTACACAGAGAAACCCTGTCTCGAAAAACCAAAAAAAAAAAAAAAAAGTGTCAATGAAATGAAATTGGTTTTAGCAATATATGAATATTCACATGAATAGTATTTAATGCTGGGTGGTGGTGGTGGTGGTGGTGGTGGTGGTGGTGGTGGTGGTGGTGGTGGTGGTGGTGGCGGCGGTGGCGGCAGTGGCAGCGGCGGCAGCGGCACCGGCACACACCTTTAATCCCAGCACTCAGGAGGCAGAGCCAGGCAGATCTCTGTGAGTTCGAGGCCAGCCTGGTCTACAGAGTGAGATCCAGGACAGGCACCAAAACTACACAGAGAAACTCTGTCTCAAAAAAACAAAAAAAAAATACTATTTAATATATGGTCAGTGTAAAACTATCAAGGCAGTTTATATTTTCCTTAGCGCTGGATCTTTGAAATTCACTCTACATATGATATGTGCATCTCAGTTTGAACTAATCATACCAGTGTGCAAAGGTTCCATATTGGAATGGTTCCCATATTGAGCCATGAGTAAGGAAGCGGGCTCCATGAAAAGACCATTAGGTGAGTCATGGAGCTTGAGGGTTGCCTACCTCAGAAAGACATTCAAAGTAGCAAATGTAAAGAGAGGATGAGGCAAGGACACTGTTGAGCTTCAAAGATCACTATCTGGTGTCAAGAGCTCTCACTTCTGCTTCTTTCCATACCAGGGTAGCTTCTCACCCCAGCTTTCTCCACAAGGTAGAGCTAACTGTCGGGAGCTCCTGAGTCACGACACCCAATATCACAATGAAATCTAGGGAGTTCTCCATCGATTCTGCATGACAAACAAATATAAGCAAGCACTCCTATTGGTCCATCCATAGGACAAGGAGAGAAGGGTACTTTACTTGGAATCCCATACCAACCTGCTCATTGCTTATTATGTTCCTGAGGGTCCACCCTGGAACCTCGCCACTGAAATGAAATAAAGATTGGCTTCCAAAGAAAGGGGCTTTGTGTTGGCCAAAAGAATGAGAGAAGATGCATGGTAGGCCAAGAACACTCGGCACTGTCTCACAGAGATTGTCTCACAGAATTAGTTCCTGCTCAAGCAGCCTTCCTCAGAGCCAGTCAGGAAATGTCAGAAGCCATGCCTATACTCCTAAACATAGCTGGAAAGATGGGTCTTGGACCTAGTTTTCCAAGCTCAGGATTCAGCCTTCTTGTTACCAGATGGTGATTTTCAGTGATGGTACCACACCCAACAGTCGTTCTGTGGTTAACTTTATTGGGGCATTTCTGATTGTCATGATGACTAGTGGATGCTATTGAACTTTAACGAAGAGGGGTCAGGAAAACAAGAGATCCTAGGATGTTTTCAATCCCCTCCAAATCAAGAATTTCCCCAGGTCACCATGACTCCTGACTCTAAATGAAAGAAAGGAAAACACACTTCTAATTATCTGGGCGTAGAACCTAACTGTTTCATGTGTAAATATTTTCACGCTGTTTTCATATACACTGAACTTTCTAGGGGTGAGACCACCACCTATATCCAGGGGCATACACTTCCTTTTGCCCTCAATTCACTTGTTCATCCTTTCAGAAAATCATGTCACCAACAGCAACTCTTTTCATGGTATCTGAGTGACCAAGATGTACACTGTGTACAGCATTGTATATATAGTAGGACACATTTCACTATAAGCCTAAGTGCATGTGTGGATGTACTGTGTGCGTGGAGGGAGGGTGGGGTCATGCTAGGACTTTCAACAACTGATCCAGACAGTTGGAGATTTTCAAAAAAATTTTAAGATGCCTCCAAATAAGCTTATTTCCAGAGTTTCATGAACAACAGCCCCTCAGCCAGGTGTCCTGGTACAGTGCCCAGACTAGACAAGAAGGTGCTGGATTTCTGTAGTCTGTAGTCCTATTGCATATTCTCTAAGGTGCCAACAGCATCCAGTTGAATGTCATTTGCTTCTCTTAAGTAGATGTATTCATTATTGGCAAGCTCATCTGTTTCCTTCCATCAAACTTAGCACAGCTGTGCCTGAACACTCATATGCTTGCCTCATTTTATTTCAAACTTGTCTCCTTCTATGTCTTCTTTTTATAACAATAAGACCATCAGACATCTTCTTTTTTAATCAAGGCTGTTGGGTTTCTATGATCTACAAATTTCATTTCAATATAATAAAAGAGACATGCAGCATTGGGAAAGTGGATACTGATGCCGTCTAGATTATTATGTCAGAATAATGCCAAGCTCCTGGGTGAAGAATCTGGAGTCAGAAAGAAGGAACCAGAATAAACAAGCAGGTAAGTATTGATGGGTGTTTGGCCCTGGGCAGAAAAAGAAACTCAAAGAAGGAAAGCTAAGGACAGAGTGTGCAGCACACCATCTTCTCCAGCCTTCATGTCTGTCCCCTTTCCTTCCACGCTACAGTCCTGCTCCTCCTCTTCTCTGTCTCCACAAAGCTGAGGGAGGCAAGAGACACCCAGAGACGGCAAACCTACAAGAACACCCACAAGCAGGTGTTTTGGGGCTCCTAAACACAAGCTTCCCAGTGGCTCTGTCCCTGAGCAACGGCAACCAGTTCAGAGAAGCCTGTGCCAAATCCATGAAACAAGAGGAAACCCCGTGGAGAGCTGGGAGCATTTCTTAAGAGAATCATGAAGACTAAGTAGAAATATTGACATATACCAGATATACCTGAAGACAGAAAAACAGAATTCATTCAATTTTATGTACCCCACATTGCAAGTGTTTTTTACAAATAAATGACTGTAGACAGAAACTTGGCAAGGCAAGGACAGGATTTTTCAAAAGGCAGAAATAACTACTGTGATAGTATAATAAGATTGATTTTTTTCTCTTTAATAGATTTTGGCTCCTAAATATTTCCCCTCCCCTGGTACCCCAGCCCTCAACAAAAAAAAAAAAAAAAAAAAAAAAGAAATCTGTTTGCCTTTCTTTATTTCCTCACCAAATCTTTCTTCTACTGATTTATTTCCAGACTTTCAGAATCAAATGAATCCTTCTCCTTCATCTTCTCTGCCAACAAATGATGTTAGCAGTCAATATTTCAACTAATCATTTGTTGCCTACAAATCTCCCTCAAAATGGTAGTATCAGTCAGACCCATCTGTCTGATGTCAAAATAAATTGCTTAATTTTTAAAAACTAGCTACAAGTTTTCTTTAAAATATCAAAGACTACAGTTATGGTTTGAATGTAAGATGTCCCCAGTGGGCTCCTGTTTGGATACTTGGCTCATGGAATGGTAGTGCTGTTTTAGAAGGCTGTGGAGTCTGGAGAAAATGGGCTGCTAGGAAGTAGGCTTTGAGGTTTTCTGACAGGAACACTTTCTATACACTCTCTGCTTCCCATTTCACAGGGATGTGGCAGCGGCTGCCCATCATGCATTCCCCGCCATGTTTTCCTCACTGTAATAGATGGTGTCCCCTCAAACTGTGAATCCAACAAGCTCTACCCGTAAAGGTGGGGATGAGAAAATAACTAACTCAACTACAAAAGATAGACACTGGATATATGAATCTTCAGTGAGGAGAGCGGAGTTTGATTTTTAACATATGAAAGGTGACTTTTTTAAAAAAATATTTTATTAATTCTTTGAGAATATCATAACAATGTATTTTGATAATATTTACCCCACTCTCCAACTCCTCCCAGATCAACTCCCACATTTCTACACACTTAACTTTGTAGTCTCTGTCCGTACCCACACAACTTTGTTATTTATCTGTCTGTCTGTCTGTCTATCTGTCTGTCTATCTACTTATCTATCATCTATCTATCTGTCTATCTATTTATTTATCTATCATCTATCTACCTACTTATCTATCTATCTATCTGTCTATCATCTATCTATCTGTCTATCTATCCATCTATCATCTGTCTGTCTATCATCTATCTGTCTATCTGTCTGTCTATCTATCATCTATCTATCTACTTATCTATCATCTATCTATCTATCATCTATTTGTCTGTTTGTCTATCTATCTATCTGTCTGTCTAGCTAGCTAGCTAGCTATATCTCCCTCCCCCATTTTTAAAACACCACGAAGTCCAGTTTGCATTCTCCAACTACTCTTGGGTATGGGCCCTGCCCTGAGTGTGGTCAATACGCCAGGTGTCCTACTGTTAAAGGAAAATCTCTCCCTCTACCCGCTTCTGTCAAATGTCAACAGCTCTTCATCTAGGGATTTCAAGCCCACCTCGTGCCCTCTGTGCAGGATTTCGTCAGGTTGAGCTTGCACAGGTCTTGGGCATGCTGCCACAAGTGCTGTGAGCTCCTATGTGTAACCGCCCTGTGTGTCCAGAAAACAGTTTCCTTGAACTCATCCACCACCTCGGGTTCTTAGAATCTTTCTGGCCATCCTTCTGCATAGATTCCTGAGCCTTGAAGGGAGGGATTAAGTGCCTCGAAGTATTCCCCTCCCCGCCACAGCTCCAGGTATTGGGTTGGTGGAAAAAGCGGTCCATCAGAGATGCAAATGGTTTTCCTCGGTTTTGTTTGGTGACCCACGGCTAAACCATGTATACAAATTCTGAAAATTCCAGGCATTATAATAATGCAGGCAGATGTCTCCACTTGAGGGCTTGACGCTCGCATCTGTTTTCTTTGTTCTGTGTTAGCCATCCCTTGAGAACAATATACGTTTCCCACCTGTGTTCCATGTCTGATTTGGGCTCCTCATCTACGGTGAGGCAAGACCTCCATCTCCTGATGCCCTCTGGTTCCAGTGTCTTGGAGAGGTGACAGCTCACAGACACTAAACAATAGTAATAAACTACCACTCACAATTATTTGAATGTAAGAGCTTCATTTACCTGATTTTATATTTAGGAAATGTAATAGTCATATATATATATATATATATATACACACACACACACCAATTTTTCTCCCAGCCACGTTGCAAAACTTACTGAGTTGCTCTACATCCTGGATTTGAGGCTGGGTACATTTGCTTCCCTTGAGTAACTCACAAGCTAGTGAGAAAGAAAGCAAGTGGGCAAGCTTTATACTCTAATAATAAAAGACATAGCAATAAATACCAAAAAAAAAATCCCAACGTGCTTTAAAAATACAGACCACAGAAGAGATTTAGTGAGGTGCTCTTTGGGAGAAGTTGTTTGTTTATTTGTTTGTTTGTTTGTTTGTTTGTTTGTTTGTCTTTTAAATGTACTAACTGGAGGAGAGAGAAAAGTCAGAAAAGACTTGTATAGTCCACGGAGAAACTGCATTCTAGCAACAAGAGTTACATTAGCACAGCTATGAGGAGGGCATTGCGTATAGCTTCCTTACATACATCAGTTGTTTTGTTTCATCACAGTACAGACAGGTACGTTACTAGTGAGGAACATAGAGATTTTCATGAGCAAGAGTACTGACTGGGAATACGGAGCAGTATTTCCGTGTGTGTAGATGCTGTTTCCCAAGATTTCCCAACTTGTATGCCAGCTTTGAATTCATAGTCCTTGCTGGCCACAGCCTAGAATTATTAACAAGCAAATACCACCGGCCAAATAGTATATAAAAGGGGGAGAAGTCAAATCATGGAAAAATCAATGTTATGATATGAAACTTTTTAAAGTGCAAATATAATCAATGTATTGTTCACATAATCATAAATACAGAGAAAATTTGAATTGACAAAGAAAGTCAATTCAAGCTAGTGATTTCTGGGCAAGCATATGGGGTAAAGAAGATAGCAGGTATAAATTGGGTTTGTCCATGAGAATCACAAAACATTATAAGCTATTGCTGTTACACTTGGTCATGCCCCAGAGGTGGAAAATAAGTCACTATTAGTGAAGGTGTCATGTACTTTGGACACAGGACCCAGAGGACATGAACTGGATCTGACCTGAAAGCCTCCTCCCTGTGGACTAGCCTTCATGGTACCAAGAAGACAATAGATGATTGATAGATAGATAGATAGATAGATAGATAGATAGATAGATAGATAGATAGATAGATTTCTTATCCAGTTATGATGTCTATGAACCATAATAAGTGACCATCATGGCACAAAAATCTCTAAGGGTGTAGTAGTGGCATGCATACCTTGGCAGCAACCAATTGGATTTTAGGCCCACTCAGCAAGAGGAAAACCATGCTTGATACTGAAAAGCTAGCCAACTCCCCAGGGCTAGTGAATCTGTGGATCTTACAGGAGAACCTACAACCATCACTTTACTAAACCAGCATAATCCCTAACTGCATTCTAAATATCTTTCCTTGGACCCACAGGCAAGTATAGTTTTCACACCTCATCAAGGAAACATCGCTTCACATCAGATAGAGACCATTACAGAAAACTACAACCTATCAAAATGCAAAGTTATGGGGCCCAGTCCCAGTGAATACTTCTACAAAACAACTCCTGAACCTAAGGCTTAGGGAATATTTCCAAAGAGGAGGCAGAGAGATTGTAAGAAACAGAGGATCAGGGAGTGTCCTATGAGATTGTGTCTCCTAGAAATCTCAGGGAAACAGGAAGTCTCACCAACATGGCTGCCTAAGCATGACCCAAACAGGAATAACACCAATAGACATTCTAACATGTAAGAGGAAGAGCTCAGGAGGTCTCAACCTTAGACAATGAGCTACAGTCAGTGAAGGAATGCTGAATATGGAAAAATAGTTTTCTTTAAAAAAAGAGCACATGAATTGATTATCCATACCAAGTGGTCAACCCTAAAAACATATGTATACTAGTAACATACAGACTAAGCAGGTTATATTTATATTCTTAGGAGGGGAAATGTTACATATATGTATGTTTGTAACAACAATTTAAGAAAAAGAGGCCATTAATTTGAAAGAGGGCAAGGGGGTACGTGGAAGGACTTGGAGGAAGGAAGTAAAAGGGAAAGTGACATAATTACATTATAATCTCAAAAAACAAGACTAGGGAAAGAGCGTTCCATGAAAGGAATTGATGTTCATCCGTAGAAATTGTTACAGTAAACATTGAGTCAATGGAGGCCATTTTGCTATTCATTATATTATTAATATTAGCTAGTATGTGAACCAAAGTCTACAATTTTTTTCAATAAGCCAGTAAGTTGCTCACCTCAAGAAAAATAACAATATTCATCCTTTACCCCAAGGCTTATGTATCATTCACTTGAAGTTACTCTTATCCATACAGCCATCAAGTAAAATCCTCCCCCACAAAAGCCGTTGTGACTTGGAGCCTATCTAACCTGGTGAGGGCTCCTGGTTATCCATTATCAAGAAATGACTGTGTTGGCAGCACTGAAGCCAACACTAATTACCAGGGAAAGACTGGCTGGTTGTTCACACCATCACCAAGGCACTTAAAAGGGAATACGAACTTAGCCATCAGTGGAAATTGCTCTGGGAACACAGCCACTCTTTTATTCAGCCTTTTGTTCTCTGGCTTTAATAAATTAATGAGGTATTAACCAAATTCGCACCTGATAAAGCAGGGCTGCTCATGGCTTAACCATTCAGGTGCATCTGTCCCCAGCTCCTGCAGCAGCCTGGCGTGCCAAACCACACAGTCTATCCTACACTCGAATGCTATTTCTAAACCTTGGGCACCAAAGGAGACTCGTTAAGGACCAATAATTTTGTCACCTGCGTATGATAATCGTGTTTGCTTTGCCGTAAGTTTCTAAGAGAAAAGAGAAAAAAGAACTTGAAAAATCAGGTTCTGAACAAAGATCCTATATAAAAAGAGAAGTAGATTTATTCTGGTTATCCCAACAATATCCAGAAAGAAAAAAAAAACTTTAATGATCCATGAAAAGAAAATTTAAGTAAAAACCATTCTTGGGTTCTAGTTGAGAGGAGATTTCTCAAATTAGGTCAATCAAGTTCTGGTTGATTCTAAGGGCTCCCACCCTCTTTAAAGGAGACTGCTGCATCCCAGGAGACAGACCTTCCTCAGATTTGGACAGACCTGTCCCACTGAATTCTCCCTCAATATCATACAGACTGTTTGCTTTCTTACTTTTGTCCACTGACTTGACGCATACTCCCTGACATCAAGACACAACACCACTTGAACTGAGGGACGTGAACCCCTATAGATCAATTTTTGTCAAATTATCCATATAATCAACATTAACACCAACAACTCATTTTAACACCAAGACTTTTGAAATGATATCACATGTAAGAAAATTTCTAATGTTTATACACCCCAGGACCACCAGCCTAGGAGTCCCACTGCCCACAGTGAGCTGGTCCCTCTCACAGCAGTTAAGAAAACTTAGGCTTGCCCTAAGACCAAATCTTGCCCACAGGCTTGCCCACAGACCAATCAGGTAGGGGCCTTTCTTCAGCTGAGGTTCCCTCTTCCAAAATGACTCTAACTTCTGTCTAGTTGAATAAAACTAGCCCAGACAGCCTCTTACCCCTGCAAACTATTCAGAGAAGGCTTTGGTCAAGGCCACCATGTTCTACTTTGCCAAATCCAAAGATGAATTTAGACTTCTCACATTATTCCTCCCCATTCTTTCTCTCCCTTCTACCCTACTCTAACGTAGCCCTAAATGTCCATCCCTCCAATAAAACTCTTCTAGTTAAAGCCAATGGCATCCAGTTTGTCAAGTTATGTTGTCAGTGTGTCCTTGGTTTGCTTGGCTTGCCCTCACCATCTTCACATGCAACATTACTGACTTCACCCATTGCTGGGACATCATACCTGAGAGAAACATCTTAAGAGCAGGAACGTTTATTTGGCTCATGACCTCAGAGAGTTGTGCAGTGCATCACGGCGAAAAAAGTGTAACTGAGCATGTGACCACAGGAGCACATGACAGGATTCTGTACCTGGCATCCCATCCAGGAAGCAGACAAAACACAGTCCAGAACCAGAGGTGGGTATCCCTTCCAAAGGCTTACACCCACCAACCTACTTCTAGCAGCGAGGCCCCACATCTCACGGGTTTTACAATCTCTCAAAACAGTGCCGCCAGCAAGTGCTCAAACCCATGAATCTATGTGGGACATCTCACATTCGCACCATAATGCAAACTTTGTATGCCTGCCATACCATCCACACATCCAAGACATATCCCCAGCTCACAGCCCAATTCTTCTTTCATCATTTAATGCTAAATGATGCCTCGGGACGCTGCTCAGTCTCTCTCTCCCATTAGTGGAGACCCATTCCATAAGTTACATCCTCTAGGACATTAAGTGCCATATATTCAGATGACATCCAACCTCTTTCCTAAGCTCTGAACTTTATCTCTGCATTTGTTTCTTTTCCTTTGTTGTGATAGAAAATGAAATGCCTTTTAAAAATAAACTAAAAGAGAAAGCACTTATTTAGGCTCACAGTTCCAGACTAAAGTCTGTCATAGCAGGGAAGTCACAGAGGCAAGAGGGACCTGATCGTATCATATCCATGATCAAGAACAGAAAGTAATAAAATCATATACGCTTCTCAGTTTCCTTTCTCCACCTTCATAGTCCAGGATCCAGCCAGGGGATGGTGCCACCCGTGGTAGACAGGTCTTCCAACCCCAATTAACACAACCAAGATAAGCCCCAGCAAGACACTCCGATGGGCCCATCTCCCGGGTAATTTAGATGCTGTCCAGTTGACAATGGACACGAACCATCACAATATCCAAGTACCTACTTAACATCTCCTTCTGTATGTATAGAAGACATTTTGAATATCGCCCCTTCACCGACTCTTATGTCAAGCTTCTTCTACTGAGTAAATCACTCAACTTGGCTCCCATACCAAATCTAGTGACCTATAGTAGAGCGCTCCACCAATGACAGAATTTCACAGTCAGAAAAGAAGTGGGCAAGCTTGCTGAGCAAACCAAAAGACAACCTACAAGCCCCCTATTAGCCCAGCCTTCCTACCCTTTCCAGCCAACAGACCTCCTGCCCCAATGAAAAGAGGGAGGGTATTTTGCCCACACCTGCACCAGTTCTGATCTTCTTTCCTTCAAGGGAAATCAAGCTTTCATCCCGGACCCTTGCTCCTATGCCCTCAGGCACCTTCATTAATACTAGTCTATCAGCCATCCCCTTTTCTTGCCTTACAATCTTTTCCTCCCAACTGACGCTACCCCATTCACGCATCATCGTGCCCAAACTACCCCAACCTTCAAGTTCCAACTCTCAGCTTCTATTTTTCTCAGTCTCTTCCCAGTCAGATGTCTCAAGGCAGCAATTGGTACTTCCTAGCTCTCCTTCATTTCCTCGGTACGTGCTTGGTTCCAGCAACCTGGCCTCCCAATGACTTGAAATGTGCAGAGCACTCTCTCCAATCCTGAGCCACTGACTCATACCCAAACCGTTTTGGAATCATCACTTCCTCTCCTCTTCACGAAGGATGAACCCTCGGTACCGAGCAGGTGAGCTGGCCTAAAGCAGACCGAATTATTGAATTCTCAAAACAACAGGCTGACCCTACCTGACAAGTCAGCCCCAGGAGAGAGGAGAAGAATTGCTCTGGTTTTCCCATGGATTCACTAAGACAAAAAAATATAAACTGTTCACCTTTTATTAAGTTTATTCTACGCATCAATGATAGAAATAACTCAAAATAACTGACAAACTGAAAATATAGACAAAAAAAAACTTTAACGGGTTTTTCTGAACTTGATTAAAGAATTATATTTTGTTAACATCTGAAAGGTAACTATGGAAATTTTTTTTTTTTTTTTTTGGTTTTTCGAGACAGGGTTTCTCCATGTAGTTTTGGTGCCTGTCCTGGATCTCGCTCTGTAGCCCAGGCTGGCCTCGAACTCACAGAGATCCGCCTGGCTCTGCCTCCTGAGTGCTGGGATTAAAGGCGTGGGCCACCACCGCCTGGCTGGAAATATTAATCAAAAACATATTAAACTAGCCACAGCTACAGCTGTACATGATATAAACTGGATGGGCAAGTCAACTCTCTTGAGCACATTTGCATCTGTAGCATTTCAACCGGGAAGACGTGACTTTGAGGACATCCTGGTCACCAAGTAAAGCAACTCAGCAGCTAAAAACTGGAAAATATCCCTGTGAATTTTCTATAAAAGAGAATTGCACCAAATAAAAATGATTTCAGCAAAAAACATAATAATGGGAAATAATGGATAATCTTAAATGTTCTGGAATTAAAATTGATTAAGACATTGAACTAGCTTTATGTAATTAGTTCCATAAAATGTGCTGTCATGAAATTTTCCTGAAGTTAGGCTAGTATTATGTAGACTGCTGAATTCATAAACCCATTAGTATATTTTATATTCATGAATATATTTACATGCACAAACACATACATCTCTGGAGTCTGGTTAGCAGGATAAAAGAAGCTGCTTGATTAAAACTTGATTAGGACTGGGACATCCACTCTTCCCAGTGTTCTCTTGATCTCCAGGCCCGGTCTGCTGCTTTGCTTCCCCTGTGACTACCAGCCTGGGCCGTGATTGCCTGCGGAATGTGAGCTTCTCAAGGTCAAAATCGTTCCAGCCGTCTTTGAATCCATGCTGCCTCCCCCTATCACTTAGGACTAGCTCAACAACCATCCAACAAAGTGAACTCACAAAGTCAACATATGCTTCAGCTAATGCTTCTCATGGTCACTGTGCATCTGGATTCCCTAGGGATCTTGTCATGCAAACTCAAAGACCTCGGTTTCCAGAAATTTCTGAATCACTAATCAGAACCTGATATAGTTTTAATGAAAGAGTTCCAAAACAATACACTTTTTTAAAATGAGTTTGGAAAGAATTATAATAACCCAGACACATCTGCCGTATGTTTCAGCTAGCAACACATTCAGCTGTCCAAACAGGAGCCTTACAGGCAAGAAGCCTGATGTTGTAGGAGTTGCCAATGGTTCCTCAGCTCAAAGATGTCAGGGCCCTTGTGGCTGAGATTCTCTTGGCTTCCCATTTGCTTACCACCTATGGTTGATGAATGCGTGCAGTAGTTCTAGACATCACATTCATATTCAAAGCAAGAAAAGAAGGAAGGTGTCACCTGAAACTCATCCTTTGACAGAGAGCAAAATCATTCTTGGAGTCTGTCCTGGACTACCTCTTCCATTTCATTGGCTAGAACTATATGAATTGGCTAAAACTGTATGGACTGGCTTGTCCAGAGTGACTCAGATGGCTACCTCCAGCTGCAAGGGTAACTGAAAGAAAAGAATGCCAGCTTTTCTTTCTAGTTTCTTTGGTGATAAGCTTGAGGGGATTGGGAATAAAGGGTTATTGATTTAGCCAAACATCTGCTGTATCATCACTCCCACCAAATCCCTATCTACCTGGTTCACCAAATAACCCTCACAACAACCTTATGAGGTGGGTATCTTTATTGTACAGATAAGGAAACTGAGGCACAAATAGAGTACATAGCTTTCCCAGAATCCCTCAATCAAATCCAGGTAGTTTGTGCTCAGAGTCTATGCCCTTCCCCTATCCATCCCGAGGCTTTAGAAACAAGCCTGTGGTGAGTGAATGTCTAGCTGCCAGCACAGGTGCCAGCAGCCTTTATTGCACTATAACACCTGCTAGTGAAGCAGACCTTCAAATATCACCTTTCTCTTTATGCTTCCCTTTCAGCATAGCCCCAGGACGGTAGAACGTTTTTAATGCACATTAAAATTCAGGACTTGTCCTACTGTCTGGTTTATTTTAGGTCTGGTTATCCTTCATCCTATACCTTGGCACATGAACCCTGCCCAAATTGCAAGCACGCGAGGAACTGCAAATGAAGTCCCAAGACAACAGTAGGCATTTTCTTATTATAGATCTGTTTTCTAAGCTGAAGGATATATTCAAATTCTGCAGCACGGAGCCCCTGAGGTCCCTCAAGTCACTAAAACCTATTTATTCTAACTAAGATGTGTTCAGGAAGTTCAAACATCCAAAAAAAAAAAAAAAAAGATAGCTTTTCCCTGGAGCTGTGCATATGGAAATAAAAATAAAGTAAGGCAAAATGAGAAAACAAGAGTCAGCTCCTGTAGAGAATTCTGGAAGCTTTCCCTTTCCCTAACCATACCTGAGTGATGTTATCTCCAAACTAACTCTGTGTTTGGAGAAATTATAATATTAAGAATCAGTAATGCATTCCATTGTTCCCTGCTGTTTTAAGTGAAGAGTTGCCACCCATTTTTAAATTAGACACAGCTGTGGACTCTTGGTGTTATCATAAGAGGAACCTAGGGATGGAGAGATGGCTCAGTGGTTAAGAGCACTGGGTGTTCTTTCAGAGGTCCTGAGTTCAATTCCCAGAAACCACATGGTGGCCATAGCCATCTGTAATGAGATCTGGTGCCCTCTTCTGGCCTGCAGGTATACAGGCAGACAGAATGCTATATACATAAAATATAAATAAATCTTTAAAAAAAAAAGAGGAACCTAGTTTCATCTCCATTGCTGTGACCAAAAGCAATGTAAGGAAGGAACAGGTTTGTTTCAGCTCACACTTCCAGATCACAAACCGTCATGAGGGAAGCCAAGGGAGGAAGCCAAGGGATTCAAACCAGGAAGTTGAAAGCATGCCTGCTTGCGAGTCCACACAACATGACCTCTGACCTTGTAGCAGGAACCATGGAGGATGTTTGCCAGCTGGCTCACAGGCCAGCTCATATTCAATCAGCATTCTGATGTAGTCCATCCCTGTCTAGGGAATGGTACCACCCACAGTGGGCTGGGCCCTTCTACATCAATTAATGATCAAGACAGTCTCCCAGAGACACTCCCACAGGCCAATCTTTTTTTTTTTTTTTTTTGTTTTTTTGTTTTTTAATCCTGGCATGATGGGACACTGGCTGGCCTGGGAATTGAACCCGGTTCCTCTGGAACATCAGTCAGTGCTCTTAACCACTGATCCATCTCTCTCATAACCCACAGGCCAATCTTATCTAGGCAACTCCTCAGTTGGGGCCCTCTTCTCAGATGACTCTAGGCTGTGTTAAATCGGCAGTTGATGTTAAAACCACACTTGGCTAATCAGTTCTCAGCATCCAATAAATAGGACCACCTAGACTGTGGTTTCACACAACTGTCTGCCCTAAACTATTGATTTGCAAAAAGAGTTGATATAGAACTTTCTACAGAAATTTGCAAATGACACATCTGATTGCTTTATCTATTGATTATAAATTTTTTTTAATGTGACCAATTCATGGACTATGTTTACTTGGTCAGTCTCAATAGAATGAATGGAGTATTTAGCTTTGGTGTGCAGTGGATTGAAAGGACAGTCTGTCCTTCACCTCAGTGCAATTTAAAAAAATGTGCATGGCTGATATGTAGAACTGAATTGTATTGCAAAATAAAAATAAAAAAATTTAAAAAAAATGTGCTACATCAGAAGAGCTGATACATATAATACTATGACATTGTGGAGAGTATCCCTTGATTATGGGGACTAACTCTAAGACTGGGGATGTAAGAGTTCACATTTCCATCATACAAGATGGCTTTCTTCAACTTCTACCTCTCAGTGGTGGTTGTGTTCTAGAAAACATTGCCAAGTACTTATAAGAGGAAGAAGTCTTCCCAGCTCTAATTTAGAAGTAACGGAAGAAAGGAAATAACCTCTTGAACCTGAAAGCAAATTCCAGATCCTCAGGCATAAGCCTGGCAGAAGGGAGACTATAGATAGAAGGCAAAAGCTGATCAAGTGTCAACTTAACACCAGAAGTAAGCCAGAAGGAAAGAGCAAGCTCTCCAGGAGTTCCTTCTTCCTCAACAGATTGTTCCCAGGAGCTAGTCAGCCAAAGGAACTGTTTTCTTCACAGTGACACAGAGGTTAACCATGTGGATCTTGAGGTAAAGTCACCTTGCTTTGGACCTTCTAGCTTCAGCACTTATTGACTGCATGTGTGGTCTTGAGGAAATCACTTAAGTCTGCCGCTCAATCTTCTTGACTGAAAAAAATAGAGAATAATCATACATTTATTATAGTTCTTATGATGGGTGATCTTATTATCAACTGATTGGATTGAGAAAGACCTAACACTAGTTAAGCACACCTCGGGGTGTATCTGCAAGGGTACTTCCAAAGCAGACTAACTAAAGAGAAGATGGCAACCCCGAATGTGGGTGGTATCATCCCCTAGGCTAAAGACCCAGAATAAGTGGGAGAAAGGAGAAAACCCACAACTGTGGTCATTGTCTTCCTGATCCCTGGCTACAGTGAACAGAGCTGTTCTGAGATGCCACATCTGCCCTATGGTCTGGACTAAAACTGCCAACACTGTGAGAGAAGTAAGTCTTTCTTCCCTTGAGAAAGTCGAACACGGTGTTGCTGTGAGGACTCAAGAAAGTACTATACAAAAAGTAGTAGAATGCTCTTAGGAAATCATGTTAGGACTTACCTACTATTATTTAGTATTACCATTAGTGAGAAAGAGCGTCTAGTGGGAGCATCTTTTAACTACTCATCTCAATTAGTTTGAAGAGCCAAGCTCTTCCATGTCTGAAAAGTTAAAACGTGCCATTTAAACTCCTAAAAATGAAGCTACAATGGTTAATATGTTTTCATAAAGCCCATGCGAAATCATACAGCAACTTCTTTTTTGTTTTTATTTATTTGGTTTTTTTTTTTGTTTTTTGGTTTTGTTTTGTTTTTTTTTCGAGACAGGGTTTCTCTGTGTAGCTTTGCGCCTTTTCCTGGAACTCACTTGGTAGCCCAGGCTGGCCTCGAACTCACAGAGATCCACCTGACTCTGCCTCCCGAGTGCTGGGATTAAAGGCGTGCGCCACCACCGCCCGGCCCTTGTTTTTGTTTTGTTTTGAGACAGGGTCTCACCATTAGTCTTGGCTAGCCTGGAGCTTGCGATGTAGAACAGGCTGGCCCTGCAGCATAAGTGCTGTCATTATAGGTATGTGCCATTATTCATTGATCAACTTCTTGAAGGCCAGTTCTCAGCAGCCTGTCTACTACCTTGTTTCCTAAACTCTACTGGGGAAAGAGAAGAAATAAGTTTGTGTTTATAAACACCATAGAAGGTCAATAGGAACAAAATACATTATATAGGGGAAATATAAAGAAAGCCAATTCGAGCTAGTGATTTCTGGGCAAGCATATGGGGTAACGAAGATAATAGGTATAAATTGGGTTTGTCCGTCAGAATCACAAAACATTGCAAGCTATTGCTGTTGCAATTGGTCATCCCCACAAAGATGGAAGGTAAGCCGCTATTGCTGAAAGCACCATGTTCTTTGGACCCAGAGGACCCGAACTGAATCTGACCTGAAAGCCTCCTCCCTGTGGACTAGCTTTCATGGTACCAGAAGGCACTATATAAAGTTCCAAAGGAATAGTCCTAGCCAGAAATGATGTCTATGAACCATAACGAGTGACATAAACTGGTATGAAAGTGTCATAATAAAACCCATTATATGTACAATTAATGCATGCCAATACGTAACTTAAAAATTCAAAAGAGGGTATTCCCAAAGAACACAAGAATAACAATGGTAGCATACTCAGGTTCTATGTTGCTAGAGACAAGAGGAACAGGGAGGAAGATTTGGTTTTCACTGTTTCATCTTTTGTAATTTTTTGAATTTCAAACCAAACATATACTGCATGTCCATTAAAGATCCTGTTACAAACTTTTTAAAGGATATGAATAGTCTAGAAGATGCATCATAAGTAAAGGATACTTGACTGGGCCCCAGGAGACTGAGGCTGTATCACTTATGTGCTATGAGATCATGGCGAGACACTTAATATCTCCTTGGATTTCATGGCTGTAAAATAAAGAAATTAATGCCTCCCCAACCGCCACCTCACTGGGTTTATGTGAGGGTCAAGTGAGATTCCAGTTCTGCTTTCCAAAGCAAAAGGCACTACACAAACAGAAGATATCATTGTTGTTCCTGGAAGCCTTGCCGCTGGAACTGGACTCCGTGGTTGTTTGGGCTCCTGGAATCAAAGAAGAACACTGAAAAGTTTGACTTCAAGAAGAAGAGTACAGGAGATGATATCCCTGCTTCAAGTCAAACCCTTCTCTACACTCCCCTTCCCTTCTCATGCCCCAACCCCTTCACCATAGAGAACAGTGTCTTTGAAAAATGGCCAGAACTGAGGGACCCATCTTGCCATGAATAACAACAATTTAATGTTGCTTCTCCTATATCTGACACCAGATGAGACCGGTTCCGGATGCAGGCACGTGCTCTATGCCGCTTGGGATAAGGGTGAGAGAGTTTTAGCTCGGTCTGACTTCTAAGCACAAACGCTGTCTGGGAAAACTTCTCAAGGTCAAAAGGGAAACCTCTTTGCCAGTAGTCTCTGTCTAGAGATAGAAAAGGTCAAGATGTGGGAGAGAAAAACAAAAACCAGGAACCATTTTGGACTGTGCCGACCTTGACACCTCAGCCCCGACAGCTGAATGCCTCGTGCAGTTTGCTCAATCCAAATAAATGTCTCTCTTCATACTCCCAAACAATTCTTGCTGAATAAAAAAAAAACCTGTTGAGACAGGCATGGTGGTACAGGCCTATAATCCCAGTACTTGGGAAGTGGAGGCCGGAGGATCAGAAGTTCAAGGCCAGCCTAGGCTGCATAGTGAATTTAAGGGCAGCCTAGGCTACATGAGATCAGAGAGGGAGAGAGAGAGAGAGAGAGAGAGAGAGAGAGAGAGAGAGAGAGAGAGAGAGACTGCTATGAGCTGGTGCCTGAGAGGCTTACCTAGGAATATTTTCAGTAAATTCCTACCTAACCATATCATAAAAAGATATTTCACTTTTATAGTCTTTGCCTTTGTAGGAATAGACCAATAAATATTTGTTGCATTTATTGTGGATTGGGCTCTTTTAAATGTGTAATATTGTTCATCAGTTGAAACTTACAAAAAAGCCACTCAGCCCTGTTGGGTAGTTAAGAAGTCTGAGATTCTGAGAGGCCTGTGGGAACCTGCTTCTGATTTCCCAGCGAGGGCTGGACCCAGGTTCCCAGACACTAGGCCCCACGCTCTTTCTTCATCCTGATGCTCCCAAAACTGAGTCTTCCATGGAGGACCCTCCGGCATGACACATTGTGATGAACCATTTAGCTGTGGTATTATAAATAGCTAAAAGCAACAGCAAGACTACTGTAGCTACAGTTTTCCTGCGTGGCCCACAGTCAGGACAAATCTGTCACCCGCCAGTCCCACAGCCACTCAGACCCAACCAAGTAAACACAGAGACTTACATTGCTTACAAACTGTATGACCGTGGCAGGCTTCTTGCTAACTGTTCTTATATCTTAAATTAAGCAATTTCTACTAATCTATACCTTGCCACATGGCTCGTGACTTACCTGCATCTTCACATGCTGCTTGTCCTGATGGCGGCTGGCAGTGTCTCCCTTCTGCCTTCCTGTTCTCTCAATTCTCCTCTCTGTTAGTCCCGCCTATACTTCCTGCCTGGCCACTGGCCAATCAGTGATTTATTTATTGACCAATCAGCAACACATTTGACATACAGAACATCCCACAGCAGACTACAGGTCAGATATTTGAAGCAAAAGTGTAAGACTTTTCAAAACTTCCAGAAAGGCCAGAGACAGTACGGACAAGAGTGAACTCCACCTCACTCTGCCATATCAGCACTAGGGATGATCATGGTCCCTCCTTGGGTCACAGCACATAGTTGTACAGGTTGCATACTAGTTATGGAGCTAGGGACCCTCTAGGTATCACATTCTCAACTGCTGCCCACAGCAGCCTGCTCTTCTTTGGCTGTCATTTGCATCTGTGACTACAATAAGCTAAAATCTAACTCCATTAGGCAAGATAAACTCACAGTAGTCCATACTCGGAAAATTTGTACTATTATCCCTCAGCAAGAGGAGGAAAAAATAGATTTTAACACTAACTTCAGCCTACAATTTATCTCTAATTTTGTTATTCTTGGAAGACTTGGAAAAAACTAAAGATTAAAAGACATAAAAATGATGGCACTCAATGATTTTATGCAAATGCACACTAAAGCCAACAACACTCCCTGTCTAAATGCTCCCTTTCACAGACCGAGAGTCTCAAATTCAAAAAAAAAAAAATCAATGCTCTGGGGAAAATCACTACTCACCTAGAAAGGGTCAAAGAATTAGATCATCATCATGCTTGCATTTAGCTCCTGGAAACCAGGCCTACCCAAGGAAGGAGGGAAAGAATGGCATCTCAAGGAAGTAGAGACACCTGATACCTGTGACCAGTCAGGTTCTTAGGGGAAATTAATGCCACACTTAAAATAAAAGAATATGTAAAGACCTCAAAACACAAAAATTTTAAAAAAATGACCCATTCAAAAAAATGGACCTGGGGTCTGAACTGGGAGTTCTCAAAAGAAGAAAGAAAAAAAAGCTAAGAAAAATCTCTAAAAAAAAAAAACAAAAGTGTTCATCATCCTTGGCAATCAGGGAAATGCAAATCAAAACAACTTTGAGTTTTCATTACCTCAGTCAGAATGGCAAAGATCAACAAATTCTGGAGGGGGTGTGGGGAAAAGTGAACCCTCATTCACTATTAAGGGATTGCAAACTGGTCCTGCCATCTAGAAACCAGTGTGGAGAATCCTCAAGAATCTAAAAATAAATCTATCACATGACCCAACTATACCATTCCTTGGCATATGCCCAAAGGACTCAATATCCTACCCGACAGATTCCTGCTCAGCCATGATCACTGATGCCCTCATCACCATAGCTAGGAAACAGAAACAGCCTGATTGACACATGGATAATGGAGATATGGTACATATACACTTGGGATACTTTTCAGCTGTAAAAAAACAATGAAATCATGAGCTTTGCGGGTAAATGGGTAGGGCTAGAAAAGATCATAGTCAATGAAGTAACCCAGACTCAGAAAGACAAACATCACGTGTTCTATCTCCCCTGAGGCTCTTCCTCCAAACCTTCATATATGAATACATAACGTGGAGTAACAGCAAAAACCAGAAAAGTGAAAAGGGACCATTTCAGGGATGGGGGGGAGGAGCAATAGATTAAGGGAATAGTAGGGCACAAGTAATCTGAAGGGGTAAATGGAAAATGAAGAGGGTTCTAATCAGCGAGGGGAGTAGGAGTTATATACAGCAGGAGGGAGATGTCTAAAATAATAGATGTCTAAAAAAGTAATAAGGAATCACACTATTAACTGTCTACCTAAATATATCACTTTCATAAATCAGTATACGTAATGTGTATATTATATTTTTATTGCCATTGGCTCCCTCCCAGAAGTGGTAGGTAAGTCCCTATTGCTAAAAACACCATACACTTTAGACACAGGGCCCAGAGGCCCCAAACTGGATCTGACCTGAAAGCTTCCTCCCTGAGGACTAGCTTTCGTGATACCAGAAGGTACCAGACAAGCTCCTAAAAGAGAGAAGTAACCAACAATCCTACCCAGCTATGATGTCTATGAGCCACAGCAACCACCAGCATGACACACTAACTTTAAGGGCAGTGGTGGCATTCAGAGCTTATAATTCCTATTGACTGAATTCATTTTGACTGTAACCAATAGCTCTCTAATTGGACTTAAGACCCATTCAACAAGAGGGAATTCATGCCTGGCACTGGAAACCAACTCTCCAGGGCTAGTGAAGTTGTGGATCTTGGAGGAGAACCTACAACCACTTTACTGAACCAATATAGCCACTAACTACATTCTAAATATTTGTCCTTATACCCACAGACAAGTGTAGTTATTACCCATCATCAAAGAAATTTCTCTTTGCAGCAGACCAATTACATAAGGCTACAACCAATCAAAATACAGAGTTACAAAGCCAAACCCCAAATGATACATGTACAACACCACTCCTGTACCTGAGGCTCAGGGATCACTGTGGAGGAGGAAGCAGAAAGACTCTCAGAGCCAGAAGAACAGGGAGTTAGCTGTGAGATTGTGTCTCCTAGAAATGTCAGAAGCACACCCATGAAGTCTCAAGCAACATGGCTGCCTAAACATGACCCAAACAAGGACAAACACCAATAGATATGATAACGTGAAAGGAGAAAGCTCAGGATATCTCAGTCCTAGACAAAGAACTACAGGCAACTAAGGAATCCTGAGAACAGAAGAAATAGTCTTGCCAGGGAAGAGCACAGCAATTAGTTATCCAATACCAAATGATCAGCCCTGAAAACATATACATACAAGTAACATTATACAAACTGATCAGGTTGTGTTTAGAAGTGTGTGTGTGTGTGTGTGTGTATGTGTGTGTGTAACAGCAATTAAAGGAAAAGAGACCATGAATTTAAAGAGGGAAAGCAGTGAGAGGTACATAGAAGGGTATGGTGGGAGGAAAGAAGAAAAGGGGAAATTATGCAATTATATTACAATATCAAAAAGTAAAAGACTGGGCTGGAGAGATGGTTCAGCGGTCAAGGGCACTGGTTGCTCTTCCAAAGGATCCGTGTTCAATTCCCAGCACCCACACGGCAGCTCACAACTCTCTGTAACTCCAGTTCCAGGAGATCTGACACCCTCACACAGACATACATGCAGGCAAAACACCAACATACATTTAGAAAATTAAATTTAAAAGACTACCTTCTTTAAAAAAAAAAAAAAGAGGCTTTAAGAGGATTTACTTGTCAAGCTGTAAATGTGGAGAACCACCAGGAAAGCACAGCCATGTGGCTTAATAGTAGAGTAACTATTATGAAGTAGGCCAAACCAGAACAGGGGAGGAATCCCCATAACCTATAGGGAAAGTGCGGAGATCAACTTGGGAAGACTGGTGAACCTCAACAGCAGGATACAGCTGTCCAGGAAGCCCACCAGGAAGGAGCTGAGGCATGACCCTTCACCCCATTCTTCCTCCCTCTGATCCTCACCTGGGGCATCCTCTTCCGTGGATAAATTCAACCGAGGCACCAGGCGTGGAAATGTTCTGTTTAGTGTAGAGAGCAGAGAATCAGGTGATATGGGGAAGATGGAGGAAGGGAGAGGTATTAAGGACCAGTTGACAAAAGAGAATCCAGGGCAACATTTACAGAACTCCAGCATCTATCCATAAAGCAACGTCCACATCTTAACAGTCTCTCCATCTGCATGAACTGTTTCCATCTTTGGGTACGTGGCCTGTTAGTGGACTTTGGATCTTATTTAAGTTTATTCTTTTTTTTTTTTTTACAACCTTAAAGACAGAGTTCTAAATCTGCCTTCATAAATGTCGTCCACACTAAAACCATTTCTCCATCAACACATGGGATCCTGGGAAGAACATGTTTGAAAGGCAAATTTTCGTTTGGAATACAGACACACACAAAAAGTACATTGTAGCTAGAGTTTTCCTGCCTGGCCCACAGTCAGGACAAATCTCTCTCACCTGCCAGTCCCACAGCCGCTCAAACCCGACCAAGTAAACACAGAGACTTATTTTGCTTACAAACTGTATGGCCGTGGCAGGCTTCTTGCTAACTGTTCTTACAGCTTAAATTAACCCATTTCTATAAATCTATACCTTGCCACGTGGCTCGTGGCTTACCGGCATCTTCACATGCTGTTTCTCATTGTGGCGGCTCTCTGACTCAGCCTTCCACTTCCCAGCTTTATTCTCCTCCTTGTCCCGCCTATACTTCCTGCCTGGCCACTGGCCAATCAGTGTTTTATTTATTGACTAATCAGCAACACATTTGCCATACAGAACATCCCACAGGAGTACATATGTGCAATTACGTTCAACTCTTTGTAAATAAACTGCAGTAGATCCACAGCCCACAACTGAGAGACGAGTCTTGCTAAAAAACCTTCACCAACTGACTCGTAGAGCCAAGGGACACAAGTGGTACTGGCCATAGGGAGCTTGAAGGAGAAACAGTACCATGAGCCGTGTGGACCTCCTTCAGAAAACTATTTGACTGTGCCCTAATTTCTTTCTGGAAACATATTTTATGGCCTATGCTCACCTAATCCTCCAAAACTGGAGGGTCCATAATAAGGAGCGCCTTCTGTGGGGAGCAGTCTGTTCTCCACTCTATGCCAGCCACTCGCTCGGGAGCTACAGGGTGGTGGGAGTCTGAGAACTCTCCAGAGATGAAGTAACTCAGTCATCTTCAAAATCCCATAGGGGATCATAGAAGGAGGAAAGCTGAGGAACATGTCCTCCTCCACCCATGTAGAGAGAACTCTAAGACAGTACTTGATTCTCTGCAAACTTGCCAGAGAGGGGGACTAAGTCAATAAATTCACCGGGGAGTGGGACATATCTGTTAGGAAATTCCATATTTTCAAAGACTCTAAGATGCCCACAATTTAAAGGCTATGCCAATCTTCTAAGTACTGCTGAGAACTACAAAACACTGCCACTCAGTGGCACAGCTCCTTATTTCTTGGAAATTTCTGTGACTTAGTTTATGATACCTGAGGATTCTTGTTGTAGCTGGTTACATTGCTTGTCCTATTGGGGACCCTCCTTTGCTACATCCTTAGTAATACCCATAGCCCAATACCAGCCTCACAAGGTCATCTGCCATTCCCATAAAGCCCTTTATAACCGTGGGGTTGTCTCCAATCTGCCAAGACGAACATTTGCTTCACTGACATCAAATCCCACTTCATTGCTCTGTTTCATGCCTCTGTGCACGTAATTGCTTCATTCCAGAGCTGAATCATTATGTAAACGTTCTGAAAATACTGTAAACAGTGATTACGACCAACAATGAGCATAATTAAAATGAGGAATTTAAAACATTGACCAGCAATAACCGAGTTCACATACAAAGATAACTTCATTGATAACAAATGAAATATCACCATTTGAAAAAAAAAAAAAAAAAACAGAATCCTGATTTCAGAAATGCTTAAATATGTGTGTGGGTAGGTCATCCTCTAAGCATTGGAATATGACTGTGTGAATTACTTTTCTCATAACTATGACAAAACATTTGACTGAAACAAGTTAGGTGATAATTTGGGCTCATGGTCTCAGGGCTCGTGTTAGGGAAGTATGGGTACTCCAGTGGCAGGAACATATGACAGAGGCTCCTCGTATCCTCCAGGTCAGGAAACAAAGAATGAGACCCAAAGCAGAGCCAGTCTGTCACCCCCAAGTCTCCCCAACACTGGCCTATGCTCACCAGCTAGGCCCTATGTCCCAAAGGTTCCACAACTTCCTAAAACAGAACTATCAGCTGTCAAGTATTCAAGTGCATAAGTCTATGGGAGGCATTTCACATGCAAACCATAATGATGACGCATTTTGACATGCTTGGATATTTAACTTGCTAGGACCCTCTAGCAAGGATACATTTTTAAACAACTTTGTCATGGTATATGGAAAAGGTCCTATAGGAAATACATAGTATACACAATGAAAAAATTATTATGAATAAATGACAAAAATGAAGAAACCATTTATCAAGATGTGGGCAATTAAGTGAACCCCACAAGCACTTCTTGGCTAGTAACAAAACTTCTGCCAACCCCTAGCCTGAGGAAATAGGAGGAAAGAAGATTGTGTGGACTCAAAGAATCCTGCAATGCGTAGGAGAGTCATTTTGACTGGAGCTACAGGGCTATGGTGGTGCAAGACAGCCACCTCTCAGGAGATGGAGGAAACAGAGCAGAAAGGTAGAGTGTGTGAGTTGCCCTGCCTGCCTGTCATGAATCTCCTGGCTTGGATCTTCCACTCAGCATCCACAGAAGTTGTGGTCCATGGAGGTGAGATCCTCAGGACAGAATGCAAGCATTAGTGAGTGAAGAAATATAGAGAATTATTGATGGGGTTCTCGGCCCTAGATGGGACATCTATATTAACTCTACTACCATCAAGGCTCAGGGAACATGGTGGAAGAGGAGACAGAGAGAATACCGGAGCTGGAGGGTGGGGAGAAGAACTGTGAACCACTGTCTTCTGTCCAGGACATAGATAATGTAATCATGCCTCTGGGCAGCTGGAGTTACCTTCACAAGACCAAGCTCGTCAAAATTCCAGCATAGATGGGGTACACAATATCTAGACCTTACCCATTCATGAGGCGCTTACTGGAATTGGATGGTTTCTGCAGGAGGAGAACCATTCTTTTTTTTTTTTTTTTTTTTTTTTTAGGATGTGGCCATATGTTTCCCATGCTCCAGTGGGTAGCATGCATGTGCAGCACTAACCAGATGTAATGAGTTATCAAAGAGAGAGAGAAGTTGGAAGGGGCATGTTGAGGGAGACATGGAGGGTGGTAAAGGGTGGAAAGGGAGGTAGATAGAGTCATATTTTCATATTTCATTGGATATATATGTGAAGCTCTCAAACATAAAGGATTTTGAATAAGGCATGTTAGAAGGAGAGAGGCTTGGAGCTTCCAAGGCAGCCTTGCATAAAGACTGATAACAGCAATAGCCAACAACATGCCCTGAACACACGCGGTGCTGAACACTGGGCCAAGTACTCTATAACCACACCTCACTCTGCCTTTGTACTGCAGTATTCCTGACTTACAGAGCATCAGAAATAACAGCACAGATAAATTTATTTTTATCATTTGGTACTTTCATGCATTTATATAATGAATTGTAGTCATTTTCTCTCTCTCTCTCTCTCTCTCTCTCTCTCTCTCTCTCTCTCTCTCTCTCTCTCTCTCTCTCTCACACACACACACACACACACACACACACACACACACACACGCTCCTCTCTCCTCTCCCTCCTGCTCCTACCTTCATGTCTTTACCTGAATGAGGCCCACCGAGTTTAGTGTTTCTTGCCCAAGCATGAGTAAGAGGTTATTTACTGGAACAAGAGCAACTTGTCAGTGACCCCTGAAGAAAATGACATCCATTCCCCTGTGACCATTAATTACCAATAGTTTCGGGGGCGGGGGAGGGGCATCCACAATGAAATGTGGTGGAGCCCAATCTTCCATAGGTCTTAAGCAGATAACCACAGCTGCTAGGAATTTGTGAGTACAACAGCTATGACATGGAGAAGTCATAAAAATGGACAAAGAAATAAGAGAGCTTGATCAGCAGGATACATATACCATTATTCTGTGTCAGTTAAAACAAACTTACTTTTCTCCTCCTCCCCCTCCCCCCGCCCCCCGGAGCTGAGGATCGAACCCAGGGCCTTGCCCTTGCTAGGCAAGCATTCTACCACTGAGCTAAATCCTCAACCCCATAAACTTACTTTTAAATGAAGTGAAAAAAAGATGCATTATATCATTTTTCCTGCCTAGTATGTCACCTGGAAGGAAATCTGCAATGCCCACCAGGGCCTCCCTGCCGCACGTGATCAACCCTGACTCGGCTCTGGAACAGCTCATTTGCACTCTCCAACACCAGCACCCTGGGCCTCCTCCAGTATTCCCAGCTCACTTCCTCACGGCGCTACACATGTTCTCTCACTGTCCAGACTGAATGACATTCCCCCCTGTTTAAGGTCAAGTGTTTTTCCATGTTTTGTCAGCTCACCCATCGCCTCCTCAGAGGCCTCTTCTCACTTCCCCACCCAAAGCAGAGTCATCCACCTGCAGTTCCTCCTCAGCCTTTTTTCCACCCCACAGCCCTTATCTGGTTCTTCGGCAGTTTTACACAGGGTATATTGGTATCTGTCTATGTGTATGTGTCTGTGTCTGTGTATATGTATGTGTATGTGTGTGTGTGTGTGTGTGTGTGTGTATGTGTATGTATGTGTATGTCTAGGTATATGTGTATGTATGTGTATGTGTATGTGTGTGCATGAGTGTGTATCTATATGTGTATGTGTGTATGTATGGCTGGCTCTTACAAGACTCATGAAAACCATGTCTGACTTACCTCTCCCATCATCACTCTCCCAGCCCCTAGATGTCCTTTGTCATTTTTGTTAAAATTTTTCTAATCCTTTGTCTATTATTGTACTACCTTCCCACAAAAATCAAAGTTCCTTTACTCCTTCGGTAAGTTGATGTTAGAACTAGCCCAAAGTCTTGGGGTCACTGAGTATGCAGGATTTGCAACTCATCTATCTTTCTTCAGGGTTTCTTCTTCTCCACTCCTCGGGACTGCCTCCAAGAAGTCATCTGATCTCTCAAGGAAGCAGGACCCAGATGTTACAGCGTGCCTTTGTGGATGGACAGTCACTCTTCAGTCTCCAGTGTCCCCAACTCAAGTAAGATGAATCGGTTGGAAAGACGTGTCTCGGTGCTTTATCTCCAATCCCAGTCTGGCTACACAGAATCTAGCCCTGTTTGTGTGTGGGCAGGAAAGGTAGCTCCGACCAACACTGAAGAGATTGGGACGAAGGGAACATCGCTACCCCAAATATTGGCTCAAGTCCTGGGTCAGCTTTCCTTGTTCCTTTCACTTGAATCAGGAAAAGAAAAGGCTTCATAAAGGTGAACACAGCATCCTCTCCTTCTAGGGAAGATGCTGCCTTCATTTTGTGTAATCTGCTGGAGCCTTCCTGTACGTTCTTTCTCTGGGACTGCTTCCTGCTTTTCTGTACCTTCCTAACTCCTCCACTGCTTGCTTTCTGCCAGGGAGTTTCTTCCACACGAGCATATGGGCACGTCTTTTAATACACAACTTTGGCTGTATTCCCAGCAAAGGAGGAAGAGAAGCTTTTGTGGCCAAACTAATTCAGCAAGCTTCAATTATTCATAGGATATTTATTAAGTGGAAAGAAAGAATGGTTCCACCATTTGTTAATATTCTGTGATCTGTCACGAGGGAGTTACCTCACCTCAAAGACAAGAGTGCTTAATCACAAAAGTTTGGAAGCAGTTTTTCAAAAACACATATGCTACATGGCCCAGCTAAAAAAATAATGTGTTTGAGATATGGGGTGATGACCAGCAGAAAAGTAACAACAGGCATACAATCCCCTGAGTTCTCATGGTCTCAAGAGCTCCAGTTATACATACAGAACCCCAAGTCCATGGTCAGCTGTTATTCGGTTTCTGTGAGATAATCAGTCAAGTGTAGCAATAGGGGTAATCCAGGACTACAAAGTCCATTACACTCTTAAGTCCTTGTCCTAGTTAGGGTTTCTTTCTTTCTTTCTTTTTTTTCCAGAGCTGAGGCCCGAACCCAGGGCCTTGCGCTTGCTAGGCAAGCACTCTACCACTGAGCTAAATCCCCAACCCCCTAGTTATGGTTTCTATTGCTGCAACGAAACACCATGACCAACAAGCAAGTCAGAGGGAAGGGTTTATTTAGCTTACACTTCCACATCATGGTTCATCACTGAAGGAAGTCAGGACAGGAACTCAACCAGGGCAGGAACCTGGAGGCAGGAACTGATGCAGAGCAGCAGATGGAAGGGTGCTGCTCACTGACTTGCCTCACATGGTTTGTTCAGCCTGCTTTCTTATAGAACCTAGGACCACAAGCCTAGGGATGGCACTACCCACCATGGACTGGGCCCTCCCTCATGGAGCACTAATTGAGAAAATGCCTTACAGCTGGATCTCATGGAGACATTTCCTCAACTGAGGCTCCTTCCTCTCTGATGACTCTAGCTTGTGTCAAGTTTACACACAAAACCAGCCAGTGCAGTCCTCCAAAAAGAGAGGCATAGCAGACCACATGGGCCTGTGCAAAAAGACTTTAGCAAGATCAGGAGGCAGGGGACAGAACAGGTAAGTTTAAGTCAGAGCCTTCTTGGAACTCTCCATAACAAAGACAAAGTAGAACAGAGTGAGCAGTTACCACTGCTAGTTTGGAAAAGTTCAGCAAGTTTTGTATTTATGTAGACAGTATCTAGTTGCCTGATTCATGGCTGTGGGGTGAGTAAGACAGAGGGGTGTTGCTGCATCTTGAGGTAGATGGGATATAACTGTGGACTGATAGTTTATATATCAAAGGCATGCTCTCTGTTGGGCTCTTTGCTACTTCTGAGAATCAGTAGCCCTAGGAGGGGCAGTTTCTTCTCAGCCTGAATGGACTTTTAAGGCTTCAGTGGATTATAATAGAAAAATTTTGAATATCTTCAGCACATGTGATGGTGACTTCTATGTGTCAACTTCACTTGGCTGTGAATTGACCAGAAAACTGTTCAAGCATGTTTCTGTCTGTGTCAAGGTGTGCTGCCAGGCGAGATAAGCACTTGAATTGTGGGCTGAGTCAATCAGATGGCCCTTGACAATCTGCTCGTCCACTCTCCTGAGGGTTTGGAAACGACAGGAAAGAAGAAATGTGCCGAAGACAGTGGTGCACATCTTTAATCCCAGCACTCGGGAAACAGAGGCAGGGGGATTCTTTGAATTCAAGGCCAGCCTGGTCTACATAGTGAGTTCCAGGCCATCCAGGGCTATAAAATGATACCCTGTCTCAAAAAAGAATAGAAAGAAAGAAGGGTGGGGAACCGGGGAACCCTAAGATTGCTCAGCTGGTAAGCCAGGAAAAGTACTTCCCATGCTGGGTTCAATCTTCAGAACCTACAGTAGGAGAGAATTGACTCCTGAATTGTTCTCTGGCTTTTACACACACACACACACACACACACACACACACACACACACACACACACACCTCACTATACATACATTAATAATAAATAATAGAATTAATCAGTGGATGAGAAGAGGAGGATGGATTTCTAGCTACTGAGCTGCTTGAGCAAAGGCATCAATCTCCTTGCACTCTTTGTTCTTAGGCCTTTAGGTCTCAACACTCACATCTATGGCCCCCATTATTGAGCTCTCAGACTTTAGAACTACACCAGTGATAATCTGATCTGCAACTTTCATACTGTGGCAGATAATAAGACATCCTAACTTCCAAAACCATGTAATTCAATACCTTCTGCTAACGTTCTGCATAGGTAGTAGATGATAGACAGATAGATAGATGATAGATAGATAGATGATAGATAGATAGATAGATAGATAGATAGATAGATAGATAGATAGATAGAGATATCTAGCTAGAATATTGTTGTTTCTCTAAAGAAATCTGTCCTATGCAATATGTCAGTGTTCTTATACAGCAGAACCCACTATCATTCGTCTCCACACATTTTGGTGGACAGAGGACAGGAGACATCCATACAATGATTCACTAGATATTCTCTTGTCAAGGAAGTGGCCTTGTTAGAAGTGTAGCCTCTGGGGCTGGAGAGATGGCTCACCAGTTAAAAGCATATAGTGCTTACTCTTGAAGAGACCCAAGTTTGGTTTCCAACACCCACACCATGCAGACTACATCTGCCTGTAACTCCACCTCCAGAGAATCTGATGCTCTCTCTTCTAGCCTCCAAGGGTACCTCACTCACATGCACATTTCCACACACACACACACACACACACACACACACACACACACACACACACACACACACATAATTCAAAGCAAAATATTTAAAGATTTTTAAAACTAAGAGAAATTGAGCTTTAGACATTTCTTAGTAGAGAAAAACAGTAAGTTGCCCATGCTTCTGTAAATAACCCCCATTCATACTCTTGAAAATTGCCCTAATTCTTATTAGTTCATTAAAAATTTAAAGAAAAAAACAGAAGTATGCCTGTTAGTAAGCAATCATAAGGTAAATGAAGGATGGAGCTAAAAGAGCTGAAACCATTGGAACTAGGAATGGGGGGATGTTATTGGTAACCACTATAAGCCACTTTTTTATTTTTAAATCTTATCTATATGCTTTAATTAAAAGGAAATTAAAAATATTTTTCACAATAATTAAAGAAGAGAAGAGAAACGGACCCTGGGGAGCCGGGGGACACTCAGTCTGTTCTAAGCCAGCACTATTAATCTACTGAAACATGGGGCGGGGGTGGGGGTAGGGAATGTACCTCTAGAGCTATCAGCTTTTCTCCTCAGAGCCTAAATGGTTTCCTCTTTAGCAAGTCTGTCCCCTGGAGAAGCAGTCAGATGATGAGCTAGCCATCCATCAGTTAGCTCTTCAGTACCAAGAGAACACAGTCACCAAGGGATTTGAAGTCACTGACATTCAGAGGCTGACATGAGCCCCAGGCTGATTGCAGATACCTGGGGAAACACAGCTATAGAGACAGATATTGACTCCTGAGAGGGATGACAGAGAAGCCCACCTGGCACTTAAACTTTATAAAAACAGAGAATTAAAGGATGGAGTGGCCATGAGAAGCTAGAGGTGGGAAGTAGGCTACAGTGGTTTGAATGAGCAACATCTCCCGTGGGCTCTGGTGTTTGGACCTAGGTTCTCAGCTGGTGGTGCTGTGTGGGGAGATGTGTAGCCTTGCTGGAGGAAGCGCATCACTGGGAATGGGCTTTGAGAGTTCACAGACTTGCCTTACATCCAGTCTTCTTTCTGCTTGATGTTTTCTGGTGAAAATATGATCTCTCAGGCCTCTGCGTCTATCTCCACACCTGCTGTGTGATGCCAGGCCTCCACTGGCCGTTACGGACTCTCCCTTAAGAACCATAAGCCCAAATAAACTCATCTTCCTATAAGTTCCTTCTGGCCATGTTTTATCATAAAACAGAACAGTAACCAATGCAGAGGCAATGGGGGGCGGGGGGGAGAAGAAAGACTGTCTTGCAGGTCACAAAAATGGTGCAAATGGATAGAAGTGAAAAGCAAACCCCTGGGTTACTGAAGTTAAAAAAAATGGGGGGGGGGCATTTCTTTCCTCTGATCTTTGTCAATCAAATGCAGGATATAGTTCAAAGAATTTAAGAGCTGGGGATACAGCTCAGTAGGAAAGTACCTGCCTAACATACACAAAGCCCTGGTCCACAAGGCCCTGGTTCCATCCATAACACCACAAAAAAAAAAGAATATTAAACAAATGTCTGAGGTGAACCGGAGCAGCCCCCGTGGTCTCACAAGTGACCCTGAGGAGGACATGAAGTAATACCCAGGCAATGGCAAGCACAATCCTTGTCTGTGATGCATGCTGAAAAATCTGGTTCTCCCCCCTCCCGTCTTCTACCTTTCCTGCACTCCCACATCTGTCTTTGTCCCCATCAACTTCTAGTTAACCCACCATTACCATTAACACAGAAGCTCTGTTAAGGACTGAGTGTTGAAGCCCAAATCCCCAGTGTCTCAGTCTTCAACCCCCAGAACAATGAGAAATAAATGTTTACGGCTTAAGCCACCCTGTTTGTAGCATCTTATTATGGCATCTGAGTCAAGACATCCTCAAACCCCCTGGAAAAACAAACCCCTCGGCTCCAAAATAGGGGAGGGGCTTCAATGCAATCTTTCTGAGACACAGAGATTAGCAACATGTCTGCCTATAATGAATAAAAATAGCTTGAATTTCTGTAATTCCCTGAATGCCACATGTGTAGGCTTATGATCCAAATGGCCATGATCTCACACTGCCCAGACACCTGATCCCTAAGTGCAGTTGACCAGCTTCATGAGAAACCACCCATGGAGCTTGTTAGGAAAATCAGATTTCTGCCCACCACTCTAAGCCTGCTACATGGAAATCCACTGTTGGGATTCCCCAAGCCTGTGTTTTCACAGGCTCCCTGGGGCAATGATAGGTAGAACCACTGACAGACAGTCTGACTCCCCCACCCCATCTCTTCCTTAATGTCCTACTACAAGCTAAGGCTTAGATGGCCACAGAGAACCTTCTGTAAGCCCTTTGCACTCAGAGCATGGTCTGTGCCCCACTGCATCCCATCACATGTGAACTTTCTAGGAATGCAGATAGGTTCTCAGGTCACAGCTGTGTCATCTCCAAGTGTGTTTGTCCATCAAGCTGCTGTTTGGAAGGAACACTGTGCCCCTGTGAATTCAGGCCACCTCCAAAACTCTAGTGAATGTCTCTAGCATCTGTGAAAGTGTATCTACTGTTGAGACTTCACAATCAAATCAAGCTCTTTGGAGAAGCCCAGAGAAAAGCCAAGTGAATTGTAAAACAATTTCTATTGGTGCCTGTAGCTGGAGAGTTTTCTCTCCAGGTCCCACCAAGCTCTGGCAGTCTGACAGCCCACTTATAAAATAAACACATAGACGCTTATATTATTTAAACTGTTTGGCCTAATGGCTCAGGCTTCTAGCTATCTAGTTCTTACATCTTGAATTAACCATTTCTATAAATCTATACCTTGCCACGTGGCTCGTGGCTTACCGGCATCTTCACATGCTGCTTGTCATGGCAGCAGCTGGCAGTGTCTCCCTCCGCCTTCTTGTTCCCTCAATTCTCCTCTCTGTTAGTCCCACCTATACTTCCTGCCTGGCCACTGGCCAATCAGTGTTTTATTTATTGACCAATCAGAGCAACACATTTGCCATACAGACCATCCCACAGCAGGTGCCTTCTCCAAGATGGAAATCCAACCATGGGCAGTGAGTCATCTTGCCAGCCCTGTCCCAGTCTCTTGCTGTTCCCCCCATCCCCCACCCCCAAATAATTCTTCTGCTTCCATGCCATATATATTCCTAGCCTTTCTTTTCTCCTTGTTAGAATGGAGACATGATACCCAGTGCTTAAGCCACCATATTGGACCATGAGGTAAATGTCATTTGCTGAGAATATTGCCCCTGACAATGTCATGATACCTATCTCAGAACGTCTTAAATTTCTATCTTGTTCATGCACTTGATCTCTGGTTTTCTTTTACCAATTGCTAGCTGACATTTATCCCTTTTATCCTACAACATGCTTCAGGAACCACTGTCTGAGTGACTCAAAAATGCTGAGTGCTTTGACCACAAGAAAAGGAACCTGGGTATCATTCCTGCTGCGACTGTCTCCAGGCAGCTAATAAATAGTTGGACATGTAAGGGGACACGGGAACAAAGTTTCTTCTCCAGGGGGCCATGGGACCTTTCTGTTGCCATAGATACCTCAGAAAGAAATTCCCTGAAGCTCTTACCAAGGTTCCTTTGTGCTTGTGGCTCAGAGTTCTAACTTGTACTTCTCTTATTGCAACTTAGAGAGAAGTCTCTCGCCATCCTTAAATGGGAAAGGGACACACAGAACCACCTGCTGCAGAAGCACTCCGCTCCCTTGTCATTTACAGCTCAATTCCCCGTTCATCCAGTGCCGAACTCCCCAACTCCCCAGTCACCTGTGGCAAAAACTTATACTAGCCCTAAGTCACTGCGGTGGACTTGGGACAGTAAAGTTCCCTGAAAGCTGTTTCAGATTAGTGGGCTTGGCTCTAAAGCCAAACCCCTGACTTGAGGCAAAAAGCCAATTATTTCTAAGCAAGGCTGAGCCTTGACCTTGAAAACATTCAGGGATTAGACTATCCAGTGAATCGGAAAAAAATGTTTTGGCTGGATTTGGGGTTGATTTTATTTCATTTATTTCTTTTGGATAACTACCTCCCTCCTGCTACCCTTCAAACTCTAACACAGCTTTTCATCACATCCATGTAAACGATCCTTCTTCAATGACTCAGGATAAATTCTGAAAATGATCCTAATTCATACTCCCATCCCATGCCCAGGATACAAATGCATAATAAAGAATGGTGCGTTTCCTGGCACACTGTAGATCTTAAATAAATTTTACCTACAATTGACTTCTTTAGTGTTATGCTTTATGTTTCCATTCTTTCACACGTACCATAACACTAAACAAGTATTTGTACTGGTCTTGTGCTTCAAAAACCGAAAGCTCAAAACTGGATCATTGGTAAAAAGATTGGTAGTTAAAGGCCTGACGACCCACGCCTTTAATCTCAGAGAGGCAGAGTCAGGTGGATCTCTGTGAATCCGAGGCCAGACTGTTCTACAGAGTGAGTACCAGGTCAACTAGGACTTCACAATGAGATGGGGAAATTGAACTCAGCAGCTAAAGGCACCTGTCACAAGCCCGGCGACATGAGTTCAATCCCCACAACCCACATGGTGGAAAAAAAGAAGACTCTTCAAGTTGTCCTCTGACCTCTACACATGCGCATACGCACATGTGGTGGTGGTGGTGGTGGTGATGGTGGTGTGTGTGCATGTGTGCACACATACACTAAATGAACAAATGTAATTTAAAAATTTTTAATATTTATTTATTTATTTATTTTACATCCTGCCTGCAGTGTCCCCTCCCTCCTCTCCCCCCAGTCCCTCTCCCTTACCTCCCCCATCTGCTCCTCTTCCATTTCTATTGAGAAAAGGGCAGGCCTCCCATGGATATCAACAAAACATGGCATGTCAAGTTGCAGTAAGACTAAGCACCTCCCCACATATTAAGCCTGGGCAAGTCGACCCAGTATGAGGAGGCATAGGGTCCCAAAAGCCAGCAAAAGAGTCCGAGACATCCCCTGCTCCTACTGTGAGGAGTCCCACGAGAGGACCAAGCTACACAACTGTACAAATCTTAGGAGCACTGTAAGTTGGGAGGTCCAAGGTCAATGGACTCCTGTGCACCAGTCCACGGCAGAAGGCAGATGGTCCAGAGAACACACAAGAGGAAGGGAGAGGACAGATGTGAACTCTCATCCTCTAGTCCTTCTAAAATCTACACCAGTCTGTTTACGGAGGCACAGCCCTTAAGGACCAAGCACCTCCCAAAGGTCCCCTTCTTAGTGTTGTTGCTCTGGAGGAGACAGTTCTGACACATGGTTTTGGGGGGACACATTCTAAATTGAGCATGAGGAATTATGACTATGATTTTGATGTTCTAAATTGTGCTACAAATTAGCAGTTATGAAGAGCATTGTCAGAAAGTTTGTGCAGAAGTTGCCCTCCTTTGGAAGCACAAGGCCATCCTTATACAAGGATCCTTATATATCCTTGTGCATCCTTATACATCCTTGTGCACATTTATCACCATGGTGACCATCTGCAGTTACACAGGGACACGGAAGCTGTTGTAAGAAACCACTTCGGCTCACACTTGCACATCCCTGATGGCAGGGGCCGCACTCACAGCAGCTGTAATACAGATCAGATCAGATGACCACGAACAAACGAATGGATACAGAAAACATGTTGCATACACAGAGCGTCAACAAAAAAGGAAAGCATGACGTTCTCAGGAAAATACGACGCAACCGGTAATCTGTATGTCAGGAGAAAAAAAAAAAACAGACTCCGAAACGCAGACTCTGAGTGTTTACTCCTATATGCAGAGCAAAAATTTAAAAGTCTGTGTGTGTGTGTGAGTGTGTGTGTGTGCGCGTGTGCGTGTGATGAAACTAGAAAAGAGATGGCAAAGGAGAGGAGACAATCTTTAGGGAGGGAGGTGGAAAGGGTAATGAAGCACATTCAAAAAGACAACACAGTCTGATTATGGAAAGGAAGGGAATGAGCTGCAGGTGGGAGGGACTCTGGGGAGGGAGTGGGGGAGATGTACAAACGAGAGCGAAGTACATTATCACATATATGAAAATGCCATAATGAACCCATCACCTTATACGCTAACCTGAAATTTCAATTGTAAAATCTGCCTTTAACTAAGACCAACCATGAAGCCATGAGTATCTGTGCCAGAAGCAGCGGGAAGACTGGCACTGTCCCAGGGCTGTGGCTTGGGTGGAAAGGGAGAAATCTGTGCGACACCTTGTAAACGGGGTGTGAAACCAAGATACCGCTAACCAGGAGTCGCCTCCTTCCCACACATGAGCAAGTGCAGCTGCCTCCTCACAGCTTACCTCCCTCACCACTCCCCTGGCAGCTAGGGAAATATTTTCATCCAACAGGGCTTTTCCAGAGAGAGTGGCTAAGATGCTGTAGAGCATCCCCAAGAAGACAGGAAGCAGCAGGAACTGAGCAGCCGACACCCAGCATTCAGGGAACCTGAACTGGAAATCACCTTCCTGAGTCAGTTGTACCTCGTCCTTGGAGCCAGCTGGCTTGGAGCGGACACTGAATTTGACTTGCCCTGCTTCAGAGCTGGGGCTTACGCAGGCTGAGTGCTAACAATCTAGCAATCTGTGTGAAGAGTGCAGGTGGATTTTCATGCCTGTGTTTCTTAAATGGAAACAACTGGGCTTCTTCTCTTAAAGGCTAGCCTTTGCTCTACAATTCATATGCACTTAACAGCACGTCCACTTTAAAAAAAAAAAAAGTCTTACCCATTTCTTTTTTATAATTCTGAAGTTATACACAAAAGAAACAAGATTTTTTTTCCATTCATCTGGTGTACTATTTTTTTTTTATCCATTTCTCCTAACATCCTGTTGGGCTGACACTGCTAAGAAAGCCTCTTACATTTTTGGGGTTGGAAGAGGGGGGCCCCAGGAAGGGAGGCTGTGGGGAAGCTTGTGATGGATTTGAGCAGGAAATGTCTTTGACAAATGAAGCCTCTCTTCCCTTGCCTAATTCTGAAATGCCTCTGGCTTGAAAGTTCTCCATATGCTCATAGCTGTTATTTATGTATACCACGCAAATTCTAAACAAAGAGCTCCTCTCTCGGCCCCCACATAACGCAGCCTGGAACAGCAAGGCAAAGTTCCACTGGAGAAATACAGAGGAATCTGTGGCAGAATGAGACCACAGGTCACTGTGGAAAACATGATTAGCAATAACAGTAGGACTGTATGGATGGTGTGGGGCCAATCGGTCAGTTTGGGAAGAGTCCACTATTTACAGAAAGCTCCAACATTCATATTGGTATTCCTTTGTTAAGGGTGATATAAAAAAAAGCACCTTAGACTGAGTGGCTTAAATAGCAGAAAGGTAGCTGTGGGAGTCCACCGGAGTCCAGCTCTGACCTGCTCCCACCTTTCGTAGGGTTCTTGGGGGGAGGAGACAGGAATGAGGAAATGTTAGATAGAAAGATAGGAGACATTAAGAAAGACAGTGACACATGATAGTTTCGGAAGGGCCCTGGGTCAATACCCAGTCACCTCGAGGTTTATTCCAAAGGGCTTTTTCTAGAATGCCAAGGGGAGAGGCAAAAGACCTCCCCCTTGCAAGATCAAAGCACAACATACAGCCAAATGTAAACCCTTCAAAACAACTGGTAACCATGCCCATGGCCAAATCATCCCATCATGCAGCCCTGCTGGGTAAAGCAAGCTCAGATTCTCTGACCTTGAGTAATGTGGGCCCTCACAGAAAGCCTCACAGTTTTGACACTAAAGGGCCAAGATCAAGATCGTGGCAAGGTTAATTCCTTCTGAGGACTTTGAGAAAGAATCTGTTCTGTCTTCTGGAGTCTGGTGGTTTGGTGGCCATGATTGTCGTCCTGCACCATCACCCTGAAATGCACCTTAGTTTGATCCCAAGGTTCCACAGTTGTAAGGGAAAAAAAAAAAACCAACCATAAATTGTCCTTTGTCTGCGCACATGCACACACACACATATACACACACACATGCACATGCACACACACTGAATAAATGAATATAATTTCCTGACACCAGGGCTCGTAACTCTGCCCATGAGACTCTGCCTTGAAGATGAGTAAGCAGACCAGTGAGATGTTTTAACAGGTAAAGCCACTTGCCACCAGACCTGAGGACCTGAGTTTGATTCCTGGGAGCTATGTGGTGGAAGGAGAGAACCAGTTCCCACAAGTTGTCCCCTGACCTCCACACAGGCCTTCTGATGCACATGTACCCACACACGTACAATGAATTAATTAAGATGTAAGTTAAAAACATAAAATTAATTAAATAATTAAGCTTTGGCCATCCAGGGCAGTTTTCTGAACCAGGGATGCCCCGAGGGAAGACCAGAGCCTGAAGAGTCCTCTGCAAAGGTGAGGAAGGAGGCCGTTCAAGACAGGTCACTCCTCTCCAGTCCCCACCTTTCTGTTCCCTTCTCTTGGGAATTCAATGACAAAACCTCCCTCAATGCGATGCAAGTAGCCAGTGTTGTAGAACTCTCCAGCCAGGTTCCTGAGAGATGGTCCCTTCCTCGACCTGAGCCTCTGAAGGAGGGTTCCACAAGTCAAAAGGTGAAAGCAAGCCAGGACTTCACCGCCCAGGTTATTCCATCCTGGTTCCCGCACCCCCACCCCCAGGCCATCCTGACCATACCCCTGACCCAGGCTCTTTAAAGCTCTCACCAACATTTGTTTCAACTTACTTTCACGGCAGAGGAACTACAGCAGCTATTCTCAACCTGTGGGTCAGGACCCCTTGAGATCAAATGACCCTTTCACGGGGGTCGCCTAAGATTATTAGAAATCACAGATATTTACATTATAATTCATAACAGTAGTAAAACTACAGTTATTAAGTAGCAACAAAAATGATTTTATGGTTGGGGGCTCACCACAACATGAGGAACTGTGTTAAGGGGTCACAGCATTAGGAAGGTTGAGAACCACTGAACTACAAGGTTTGTCTTCAGACATGCCAGCTCCCTGCTCCAGAAATTTTCTATTTTACCCAATTTGGACTAGCTATCCCAAGATCATATAATAGAAGGACAGACTTGTGGTCAGCTCAGGGGCGGCCTAATGAAAGCCAGTGGACACTTTCCAGGACACATGGGACCCTCAAAAAGTGAAGGCCATGTAAGGACAAAACCCTTTGTGACTGAAGCTGAAAATCTGGGACACTGAGGCTTTGATCCACGCACATTAGCGTTAGGGTACTGGCTCCCTACAGCAAAGGCTGCTAAACCCACAAACTAAGTCATCAATTTGAACCTTCCCACATAAGGTGTCAGACATTCACTGGCAAATAAAGTATCCACCATCCACCTGAAACTGTCCTATGTGTTCTTTGCAAATATTAATCTGTTCAAATGCACACAGCCGTTTGAACCAGGTGCAAACGTGTTGCACAAGAGGTCAAGCAACTCACCCAAGCACACCCCACCTGTGGGTGCCAGAGCCAAGGTGTGAACTTTGGAGGTTAGGAGTCTGGATGCCAAACTGCTCCACAGAGGACCAGCCGCAACTCTGAATGGGTTGATAGAGCAGAAAGTAGAAGGAAATAATGGGAAGCTGCCGCTGAACTGGGACCCAGAGGCCAAAACTCACCTGTGTTTCCCTGGGGACTAGTCCCAGCATTTAAACACCAGCTTCTCCCAGTCAACAAGCCCAGCCAGAGAATAAACAAAAATGTGCTCCATGCTGGTCCTGCAGCACAGTGCGGATTGTCAAAAAGGATGTGCCTGTTCGGATCAGGACAGCATGGAATCTCTGGAGATGCCAGCGCGGCTGTCATGTCCCCTAAGAGCCTTCAGTCTTTGCCTGTGCTTCTGTAGATGGGAATTCTAAATGACAAACATACAAAAGCCCTGCACAATTTTTAAGAGTGTGATTTCCACCTGTGGGGGGAAGAATACCATCTAAGCCCCCCGCACTTTATGAACAGCCGTCACAGGTCCTGATGTACAGCCTCGGAGGCTCAGAGCAGGGAGGATGCTGAGACCAGCTTCTGCGGCTTTTAAGTTGATTCTTCCCTCTCGGAAAGGAAGTTAGCCATCACCGCCCCCTCCCAAAAGCACTTAGAAGCCCTCCCCCTCTTTGGACAAACCTGGACTACAGCATCTGTCAGATGCCCCGCCTCACCCCCCGGTTGCTGCTGCTCTGCAAAAGCAGGGATCGAAGTGAGTCCAGCTGCTCACTAAATTAAACTTAACGACTTTGTTGACTCTAGCAGGTTCCTGGTAAACAGTGCTGAGGCTTGAGGGGCTTGTCCTGTTTACATTAGCATGACATGTTCTAGTTGGGGCTCCCAGAGCAGGGCAGAGGCGGCAAATGCCAGCTGTTTGAAGAGCTTTGTGTTTTGACAAATGGTGTTTATGTAAGAAACCACTGTTGATGTGATCTTTCTACCAGCCCTGCGCGTGTGACGTAGATGGACGTTCTATTTCAGGATAAACCAGGCCTCCTGAAAGAGGAGAACCATCGCTCTGTACAAAGACCAGAAGTCCCCCATAGGTCACACGCCATACACAGTATGACCTTCCTGAGTTTTGGTCTCTGTGCCAGCACGCCACGTCAGCACTATTGGCATTTGGACTGGATAACTGTGGAAGCTGTTCAGCATCCTACAACATCCTGACCCTCTACCAATGAGGTGCTAAGGGTACTCTCTCCAAGTTATAGAAAATATTAAATGCTGTTAAATGTCCCCTGGAGGAGTGGACAGAGTCACACGCTCACCACCCACCTGCACTAAGAGACTCTTCTCCAAGTTAAAAAAAATACGATTCTTCTAAAGGCCAGAAAAGACATAGACCTTTTGCACACTGAACGGGGTGGTCTGGTTTGCTCCCTTATCTGTATCCTCAGAAAGTCCATCCTGGTCCTGCTTGCTGAAACCTGGAAGCCTGATTATCTAAAAGACCTTAAGGACCGTTTCCAGAAAACTCAGAAGCAGCCAAGAAGGATGAGTATACACCTTCCATTAGTCAGCTCCCTAGGTTCTTTCTTAAATGCCCTTCCTGTTAACTTTAAAAAGGAAGGAAATTTGATGTGCTGTGTTATATGGAGGAACTGTAAAGACATCACACTAAGCACAACAAGCCAGTTCCAAAGACAAACACGACATGATTTCACGTTTGCACGGTGCCTCGAGTTAGCCAAATCACAGATACAGAAGATGGAGTGGTGTATCCCAGGAGGTGGGAATGAGGCTAATGGGGAATTGTTGTTCACTGGATATAGAATTTCAGTTGTGCAAGATGGAAAGAGGTCTGGAGAGCAGATGTATGGCGATGTGCATGTTCACAGCATCGCTAAACTGTACACAAAGAAATGGTTAAAATGGTAAGTTTTATGTTGTGTTCTTTTACTGAAATAAAAAAAAAACTACTAATAAAGAAAACTAAGAACAAACAGCAGGGAAAATTATCCCTGTGTTCTACTGGGGTCAGATCAGAGGCCTAAAGGGTCATCAAGGAACAGGCCTGGGCCCCTCCCTTTGTCCTAACCTCCCAGGCTGAACCCGAACAATGAACTGAATCCACTCAATGCCCTAACTGAGAAACAAACAGCTTTTCCTCACCAAGGGTCACGTGTTTCTCCAATGAATCCTTTTAGGATGTTTCAAAATATGTACATCTAAAACCATCTTCTATCCCTATCTTAGCCAAGTTTCTGAAGTTTTGGCTTTTTCAAGTTGATAATTAGGCCCTCAAAAATTAAAGTGAAGTGCTGAGAAATTCCCACCCAGGACCTACTAACCCCAGAACACACCAGAACATCAGTAGCATGGTGGCATGGGTGAGAAAGAGCAAGGTCATAGAAAGAGGATGGAGACTGAATTGGAGGCTATTAAGAGTCTGGTTCTTTCTATGGTGACCAGGAAAAAACTCCCACACCTTAAAATCTGGTGGCTAATGATCTACCTGTAGCATCCTCAGCTAAGTAGAAACCACTGTGGACAATCACACACAAGTCATATGCTCTTTTGTGGCTTTCAAAACAGTTACACAGATTGTATGCTCACCTCTTCTGGTGAGGACACCAAATGGGAGTAGAGAGTGTTGTACTCAGTCCTCGTTAGGGGCCAAGAGCTGCTGTCAATGAGCACACCAGCCCGCCTTCCTCACTACCCTCTTTCCTGTTGCTGCCCAATGCCAATCTGTGTTTTTTCTAATCTGTAGTGGTATCTCCAAACTGCATTCCAAATAAAGCGTGTGTGTGTGTGTGTGCACTGGAGGGTTTTTTAAGCTATAAAGTATGAAGTTATATCATTTGCAGAAAGTGGATACAAACTGTAAATAATTATATTAATCTAATTAAGCCAATCTCAGAAAGACAACCATTGTGGGTTTTCTCTCACTTGTGCTTCCTAGATTTTATAAGTATGTAAAATCATATATATGACGTGGAAGTAGAACTATGTAGTGGGATAAACAGGAGAAGGGAAGGAAGGAAAAAGGAAGGATTCAGGAATATGAGGAGGAAATACACCCAACATACAGGATATACATAAATGAAAACTTGAAAATAAAAGTGTGTGTATGTAATGTATAGCATATAGGTATAATTTATAGTATATGTACTATGTATAGTGTATGGCAAGTATATAGTAAAGGATAGCATACATATATATAATATATGATACACAGTAATATATGTACACACACATAGAAGAAAAATGCTAAAGATATCAGTATAACTTATTACTCTTGAAAACAATGTAGCCTTTCATGTATTTTGACATTAATGAAATCAACATGATCTTCAGTTTTAAGTATGATGATTCTATGTTTTACCTGAAACACTATTTGTGGGCGTGTTGGCATTGAGACATGGTTTCTCTTTGTAGCCCTAGCTTTCCTGGCATTTACTATGTAGATCAAGCTGGCCTCAAATTCACAGAGATCCACTTGCCTCTCCCTCCAGAATGCTGGGATTAAAAGCATGTGCCACCACGCCCAAATTGAAACACTATCATTAAATCAATGGTGCAACCATGGTTATCTCAAATCAATGATATACTGTTACATAATCATCTGAGAGGTCACCTGACCCCAAGATAGTCCCATATTCAGACAGGATGCTCCAAAGCATTCACGCAAAAGATGAGCTGGTAAGGCACTTCCTGGTGATCGAGAGCAGGGCAGACTGTTCCGCCAACAGCTGTCTCCTACATAATGACAGCTTGAGGATATAGACTGACCCTGAAAGCCACAGATTTTTTTTTTACTGAAATATGTATATTTCACTCACTTATTTCCATATTGCAATATCTGAAAAATAGTTTGCATTAAAAGTATATCTCAGCCGGGCGGTGGTGGCGCACGCCTTTAATCCCAGCACTCGGGAGGCAGAGCCAGACGGATCTCTGTGAGTTCGAGGCCAGCCTGGGCTACCAAGTGAGTTCCAGGAAAGGCGCAAAGCTACACAGAGAAACCCTGTCTCGAAAAACCAAAAAAAAAAAAAAAAGTATATCTCAATGACTCTCAAAGTATACCTAAACCAAATATGAAAAGAATCAGAATTCTCCAAAGTAAAAACGAAAAATTTCTGTCTTGCCAAGTATGGCTCACGCCTTTGATCCCCAGCACTCAGGCAGCAGATGCAGACAAATCTCTGTGAACTCAAGATCAGCCTACATTGAGAATTCCAGGACAGCCAGGGCTATGTAGAGAGACCCTGCCTCAAAAAAAAATTTTTTTTAATTCTATCTTTACTTTCTAAGTTGAAAAGTAGATATCCAATAGCAAATAGTTGATCATTTCAAAGTAGGCTAATCTGTATTAAACTAGATAGTCTAAGATGTAGACCTTGCATTCACATTCTTTTTACTACAGTGATCTCAGTGCAAAGCTAGACTTTCACATTCGGCTGAAATTTTAAAATACATAATGGACTACACTCATGATTTTAAAAGAGTTATTTTTAGCTTTAATTATCTACACACTTGTATGGGTATGTGCAAATAAATGCAGGTACCCATGGAAACCAGAAACTTTGGAACCCTAGGAGCTGGGGTTACAGATGGTTTTTAGTGGCCTAACATGAGTGCGGAGACTCTAACTCGAATCCTCTGGAAGAGCGGTACACACTCTTAATCATGGAGCCCTCCTTCCAAGCCAACTGAATTGCCTTAGATGTGGGAGTCAGTAGCAGGAATAGTGTCCCTTTAGCTACATGAAAACAGGAACAAAAACCTATGCTGTATTCTATCAGATTCACGCCCCTCCTGCCTCATCCTCCTGCCTGGTGGGATTCCAGACATGTGTTGGCATTCTTGCTAGTAGGAATACATTTTTGCTTTTCCTTTACATTGTTCTAGAAGTGGGGGTTGTCTGGGTTTGTTTGGTTTTTTGTTCTGGGTTTTTTTTTTTTCTAGACAGGGTCTCACCATGTAATCTCGGCTGGCCTAGAACTCATCATACAGAGCAGGCTGGCCTCAAACTCATTAGAGATCTACCTGCCTCTGACTCCATAGTGCTAAGATTAAAGGTGTAAGGGTCCCCTGTCCAGGTTTTTTTTTTTCAAGACAGGGTTTCTCTGTGTAGTTTTGGTGCCTGTCCTGGATCTCGCTCCGTAGTCCAGGCTGGCCTCGAACTCACAGAGATCTGCCTGGCTCTGCCTCCAGAGTGCTGGGATTAAAAGCATATGCCACCGCCACCCAGCACACAGCCATTTTTTAAGTCTTCATAAAACTCCCTTTTATGTTACTTTCTATCATTATGCTCTAAAATGCGGTGATAAAATGTGATTATCCCTTACAGTAACTGATATCGTGTTTGCCATCTGCTGTAATCTGTATCCTCGTGTACTGCATTAAGTTTCCTCCGGTGCTTTTGGACTGGTCTTAACTGTGTCACATGAGTTCACATGCCCTCCCTACCTGAATAAGCTCTGGAATCTTCCTGCTGAGAGACCTGGCAGACCTAAGGCAAGCTTATTTGCTGACATCCAGCACAGTAAAGGGTTAGCTTGCTGACAAGACACAGAAATACCCTTGTGAGCTTGAGGAGTTTTCTGTTGCAAACAGCTAGGAGATTTATGACACCAGATGTCAATAACTTTTTTTAAATGAGGTAAATTGGAATTCTTGATTTTTTTTTTTAAGTGTAGGAAGGTCAGATTGCCACGTTGCTTCTCATCCTGCCGTGTGACCGGGCAGTGGTTTATATAGGATATGCAGAGTCCTGAAGACGGCATGTGGGAGATTGGAGAGTACAACCAGGAAGGGTTTGGAAAAGCTATTACAGTTTGTAAGGGAGGTTCTTCCCTATAAACCTTGGTCAAATCTGAATGGTTTAAGCGGGTCCTGTCCCTAAGAGGGCAACATCTGTTATAAAATCCATGGATCATACTAGAAGGCTTTGAGTCATACGCATCATCTTCTTTGTTAATTATACCAAGATCCTAGAGGGTGTGTGTGTGTGTGTATGTGTGTGTGTGTGTGTGTGTGTGTGTGTGTGTGTGTGTGTGTGTGTGTGATGGAAGAAGTATTTATGCTTCAGAAACATCGGTGTGTGATTTCTCATAGTCATTGTATAAGAAAAGGAACCTGGGGGTGAAAAATCAAAACTCCATCAAGCCCAAATGAGATGGTCACCAAAGAGTGACCCATCAAACCCAGAAAGTTGTACAGAGGCTACATTGTGGGTTTCATCAGAGGAAAAGTGAGAGTGTAGTACTCTGGGCCACCCACCTCCCTTTGCCCAGGCCAGCTCCACTTCCAGGGGCTCCTCCCACAGGCTTCCCATGAAGAGTTCTGCTTCTTTCCAATTGTCTGGTAATCCACACACAGCTGGTGCATTATCCTTTTTACCATTTCAACAATTGACCCCCACTCCCAAAACTGGAGTCTCAAATGCAATCAAGTCAGAAGACTAAGAAAATAAAGAAATAGAATGAATCTCCCGACTCAAGAAACGTACGTTGTAATGGATCCAACAAAATGCAAAGAAAAAAATTATTGCCCTGTATTCTAGAGGGGATCTATAAGATGAAATTGAAGCAAGACAGAGTGGAAGGCTCGGGAAAGATTTGCAGTGGGTGTGGGTTGTTGGAAATGGCAGGACGGAATACTAGCTACTTCAGATAGATGTGTGACCTGGAACTGGAAGATAGCCAAGGTGGAGGTCAGACATGCCAGAACCAGAGCTGGGTGAAGGACACCAGAACATGAGCTTCTGATGATGACATCAGAGGTGCTGCTTTATCTCCACCCCACTCCCGCCAATGCAGAAACAATACATTGATGGCTGCCACAGTCCCAAGCTTAGTAGCACCAATAGAAAAAAAAAAAAGGCAGTTTGGGGGTAGGAGCTGTTGGAATGTTGCTCAAGGGAGATCAAGTGTGAGTTAGCATTAGCTACTTCTGAGTTTTAAGCACCCTGCCCATCCCTCCATCCATCATCAAACAGGCTGAAACTAAGAGGAGGGGAGTGGTAAGAAAACCGCTGAGCAGCAGTCACTACAGAAGACATCTTTTGGCACATTCCAGGCAAAAGAACCAGCAAGTGTGGAGAATGGCTGGTCAGCCTCTCCAACCAGCCCTCTTTCCATCATACCATGTTAGGCCATCCGGGTTAACTTCCGCCATTTCTGTGAGTGAAACAGCTAGAGGACATCACTGGCCCAGACAGACTTAGCTGCTTGGGTACCATAGCAAACCTTTAACAACAGGAACGTGTTGTCTCAGCTCTGAAAGCTACAAGAAGGTGTTGCCAGGGCCATGGTTCCTGGGTTGTCAGCAATCCCTGGCACTCCTTGGCACGTAGATGTATCATTCCAATAGGCTATTTTCACAGGGCACTCTCCATGTGCAGCTGTGACTTCATACCATGTTTATATAAGGGCATCAGTCACATTGCATTAGGGGCCCCCCACTCACACCAGTATAATTTCATCCCAAAAAAATTATATCCACCATCACTGCATTTCTATTCTGAGGTACTGGGAACTAGAAATTCAACATATCTTCCCAGGGACACAATTTAACCCTCAGCAGCCCAGCAGTGAGTTTGTGGTACAAACCATGAAAGGAAACTTTCCTCCTCACGTGGCTTGCTCAGCGACCTTGCCCACTATAAGGTCAAAGACAGTAGACTGGGATATAATCTAATACGGAAAGCAAGTGTAGCTCAGCGCTTACAGGAGCAAAAGATGTTGAGCCCTCCTAATGCAAAAAGCTTGTATTAATCTGAAACTCCACTGTGATCTATGCCTCTGAAATCTACTGCTCCACAAACATCAGATCCCACAATTTGCCTCATTCTACAAGACCATACAGCAATTTTATGGAAACATAAAATTGGCAACTCAGCCCTTAAACCATATGTTTTAATCAGTTTTCAGCTAATCAGGCAAAGAGTTTGTGTGTCTGCTATTTGGGGACTATTTCAACATCTCCCAAAGATTGTAAATGTCCTTATTTGCAGCAAACTGTACCCACGATGGTAGCAAAATAGAAGCCATAACTGTGCAGCTCTGCTACCATGAGGCTATGCTCCCCGCAGGTGAGGAAGTAAACACAGACACGGCAATTAGGAAGGAAAGCCAGCGATGAAGAGGAAACTCCAGGCAGAGGCAGGGTGAGGGGAGGCCAACTCCATCCATGCAGACAGTGTGGAGCTCCAGTGCACATCAATTTACCTTTGTCTAAATACTTAGAGGTATCCTAGGAGATTAGCTGCCCTGCCGCCCAGAGTTCAATTCCTTATGAACTTGCCTCAGAACCAGTCTCGAAGAGTTGTGATAGAATCAACTGACCTTTCTGTTCTCCTGATACAAAGAACTCTGAACGTCCAGGTGACTTTTCGTTGCCCCTGCGTCTTAATTTGCTTTCTCTGTTGCTGTGATAAAACACTGACTGCAAGCAACCTGGAGGAAAACGGGCTTATTTCAGCTTCCGGGTTAGAGTCCATCATCAGGGAAAACCAGAGCTGTGCAGAAACCTGGAGGCAGAAGCCAAAGCGGAGACCACGTAGGAGTGTTGTTTATGGAATTGTCGCCCATGGCTTGCTCAGCCTGCTTTCTAATACAGCCCATGACCACCTACCCAGGGATGGCCCTGCCCACAGTGGGTTTGGCTCTACCACATCAATCAACAGTTGAGAAACTCCCCCATAGATATGCCCACCAACCGACAGGATGGAAGCAATTCCTCACTGAGATTCCTGCTTGCCAGGTATGTCTAGATTCACATCAGGTTGACAAAAACTAACAACAGCACTCTGCAAATGATGATAGCTGCATAAGCAAAGAGTGTTTCAAATACGATGATCCGGAAACTTCCGGACACACCTGGGGGTCAGGGCACCTTACATCCCACCAATAGAGTCATTTGAGAAAAATTTGCTTCTTTTCACAGAATCCTGATTTTTTTTTTAACAGCAACAAAAATTAAGACTTCAAGATTCAGCCAAGCAAACTGGGCATGGTAGTGAACACCTTTGATCCCAGCACTCAGGAGGCAGAGGTAAGCCGATCTCTAAGTTTGAGGCCAGCCTGGTCTACAGAGCAAGTTTCAGGACAGTCATGGCTACACAGAGAGATGTTAGGCATGCAGCAGACATCTGACACCCTCATTTCTAATCCAGCATCTCACCAGACACGAAGGACCCTCTGTAAATCAGGAGAATACAGGGTTGTGAATACAGGTCCCACACAGAGGACCCACCAGCAAGTGCCCGATAAAGGCTTTGCCTATTCCCCATCCTACCCATGTGGAAGTCCTTCTGCCAGCGGCAGACAGTGAACAGCAGATCTCCTGTGGGTATTTATTCAGACACACTCAACCAGAGCCTGGGGTCGGTCCTATGTGGCCGGCCGCTCGCTTCAGACGCTGAAGGCTCTTTCTCCTCTTATTTTTTTTGCTTTGTCATTTTTTTACACTTATTTTCCTGATCGTTTTGTATAGTTCCATGTGTGCTGGCTAGTTTTGTCAACTTAGCACAAGCTAGAGCCACTGGAGAGGAGGGAGCCTCCACTGAGAAATCAGGCTGTGGACAAACCTTAATTGTCTTAATTAGTGATCAATGGAGGAGGGCCAGCCCATTGTGGGTGGAACTACCCCTGGGCTGGAGGTCCTGGGTTCTATAAGAAAGCAGGCTGAGCAAGCCGTGGGGAGCAAGCCAGTAAGCAGCACCCCTCCATGGGCTCTGCATCAGCTCCTGCCTCAAGGACCATGCCCTGCTTGAGTTCTTGCCCTTAGTGGTTTTGATAAAGAACTACAATATAGAACTGTGAGTGAAATAAACTCTTTTCCCCTCAAGTTGCCTTTGGCCATGATGTTTTCATCACAGCAACAGTAACTGTAACCCAGACCCCATGCGTCACCTCTGCGATCACATTAGACTAACTATACCACTCTAAGTTCTAGGAGTCTTCAGTTAAGGGCTGGCCACTGCCGCTGCTTGTTGCTCAAAGAGAGTGTGCTCATTTCTCAAAGTAAATCATCCTCAAGCAGGCGGCTCTCTGTGAGTTCCAGGCCAGCCTGGGCTACAGAGCAAGTTCCAGGACAGGCACCAAAGCTATACAGAGAAACCTTGTCTTGAAAAACAAAAAAAAGAATCATCCTCAAGAAGGAATGTCTCAACAGCAGTTATGGGACGTGAACCCTCCCCTCTTTTATATCCTGGACAAGAAGAAACTAGAGACCAAGGGTTCTGTGATTCTGACTGTGAGTAGCAGGGCCACCATGAGGCGCCCAGTGCACTATGGGAACTTCCAATATCCAAAACAAGAATGCAGCAGGAGCAGAAGGGATAAGAGAGAGCAGTGGCAGGGGGAAGCGGGGGTGAGTAGGCTCAAAACACACTAGATACATAGATGAAATTATCAAAAGTGAGTAAATAATATATCAAAAGCAACAAAGGGCTAGGAATGTAGCTCAGTGGCAGAGCCTTAGTTTCAATCCCTAACACAAGAGAGAGAGAGAGAGAGAACAACAAAATTTATATTATTAAAACCATGAATATTACATAAGTGTGACTCACTGTACTGAGCATCTGGCTAATGTAAAAAACCAAGGTGGGTGTGTTACAGTTTCCCACCCAAGAGACTAGAGTAGGCTGGAGATTGTCTAAGTGGGGTCCCTCAAGCCAGCACCTGGGAACTTGTCTGAAATGCAAATTCCAGGCTCCTGCCCAGATGTATTCAGCCCAGGTGGGATCAACAGTCCACACTGTAACACACTCTGCTCTGACCCAATGGCATGCTGAAACTTGAAAGTGGTAGCCAGTGGAAGAAATGCTTGCAAGCATTCAAAAATAACCACCCGTGGTCTATAGCACGAGGCAGTGTGAGTGAGCGTGCGTGTTGTTGTGTAAGCCCCAGCTCAGGTCTGGAGAAAACACAGTGTGAGGGTGTGTACTTGCATGTGAGCCCCAGCTCAGGTCTGGAGAGGACACGGTATGAGAGTATGTGTCTGTTGTGTGTGAGCCTCAGCTCAGGTCTGGAGAGGACACGGTATGAGAGTGTGTGTTTGTTGTGTGTGAGCCTCAGCTCAGGTCTGGAGAAAGCACAGTGTGAGAGTGTGTGTTTGTTGTGTGTGAGCCTCAGCTCAGGTCTGGAGAAAGCACAGTGTGAGAGTGTGTGTTTGTTGTGTGTGAGCCTCAGCTCAGGTCTGGAGAAAGCACAGTGTGAGAGTGTGTGTTTGTTGTGTGTGAGCCCCAGCTCAGGTCTAGAGAAAGCCCAGTGTGAGGGTGTGTGTTTGTTGTGTGTGAGCCCCAGCTCAGGTCTAGAGAAAGCACAGTGTGAGGGTGTGTGTTTGTTGTGTGTGAGCCCCAGCTCAGGTCTGAAGAGAGAAGTTTCACTGCTTTCTCTTAACCAGCAGATTCTTTGCTCACATCTCACAGGGTGACTACGCACCATGGTGAGACTGTCAGTGAACTGCTAAGATGCACTGTTCTCATCTGAGTTTGATTTTGCCCGTGTGATACAGGACCCCAGGATCACAGGTCCTCAGTAACAGGCTTCCTGTGCTACAGTAAAGCTCTGTGCAGTTAAGGGGCTTCTGGTGAACTCCGAGCTGACTTTTGATGGGCTTAGGAGCAGAAAAAGCAACCAGAAATTTTTCCTGTGGAAACAAACACAAGCCAACCTCCACAGATCTCCCAACTCTATTTCCATTTACAGCAGACTAGAGAATTCTGAAGACAACTTTTAAAGTCAGATGAAACATACAAAAATATTTTCATAAAAGGATCAAATAGCTAACGAGAGAGTGAGGAATTACTTGGCAGTGAAAATTGGATATTCGGAGACACGGGACCCACATCTGGGACTGTTGTTGCCCCTACGAGGCAGATAAAAGACAGAGCAGTGTTTTTGACGTTTTATGAGAATAACAGGAAAAAAAGGTAGTCTCAAGTTCAGAGCCTCCAAGGAGGCACCAGCGCTCAGGGTTGGCTTCCCGGGGGCTGCATACTGGAAACTTCTTCTCAACCTGTTCTCACATGCAGCTTGCCTGCAGGTCTCAGTTTCTCAACTCCATTAACATGATACTGGATTCTATGTCCAAACACCTCCAGGCACCTAGTGAAGGCCAAACAAAATCCTCTCCAAAGAAAGATATCGGATTAAGTCTCAAATTATGTTTGCAAGTTTTTCAAATCCAGTGTCCGGCACATGGACAAGTGGCGAAATCAGACCTCACTAAGTGTGGTGGCACCTGTTTATAGTCCAGCCCTTGGGAAGCAGAAGCAGGAGAACAATGAGTTCAAGGCCAACCTAGACTACACAATACATTCTACACTAGCCTGGGTTCGATGAGAGCCTGTTAGAAAAATATACAAAATAATATGATAGAAGCAGGCGTCAAGGAGACAGGGGAATGTGAACAAGCAAAAAGAAAAAAAGATAAAATACGTACTTGCGTAGTCCAGATGATGACATTTCCAGACAAGACTTTGAAATTATTATGATGACTATGTTCAAAGAGATCAAAACAAAACTAAACAATTCACCAAGGGGTTAGAAAAGGCAGGCTGTAACGATACAGCTTTTGGAAAGGAAACCGTGAAATTCAGAAACCAGAGACTACAATAATCAAAATCAACACAAGCTACTAGATTACAGGCAGAGTGAAGAGAGACAGAGTGGACTGGGAGATCTGCCAGAAGAAACAGAATGAAGCAAAAGAGATGAAAAGGATGCAATAGGGAAGGAGTTCATAAACCTGTCAAGGACACAGTGAAAACATCAAACGTATTTGACTGGACACGCAGGAAAGACAGTGACCCAGACCCAGACAGACTCAGGTGACTTTCCTTCTCACTCAGGCAAGATGATCATTTTCATGACAGTCTTGCAAGTGACTCTACACACCACAACAGACCTGGTGACGCGCATCATTCCTGAAGGAAGTTAAAAGGGAACGTTCGCCCACTTCCAACAAGGACTTTCCGGTCGGTACAACTGAAGTGATTCAACATTTAAATCCTTCCTTTCCACCTATGTCAAAACACAAATTCAACACCAGTGGTTAGTTACTACATTGTTCAAACAGAAAAACTTAGCTGGACACTGATCCCAGCACTCAGAAGTCAGAGGCAGGTGGATCTCTGTGAGTTGGAGGCCAGCCTGGTCTACGGAGTGAATTCCAGGATGGCCAGGGCTGTTACACAGAGAAACCTTGTCTTGAGGGAAAAAAAGAAAGAAAGAAAAGGCAATTAAGCATCATCTACTTTGATATAGTAACTCTAAGAAACTCTAAGTGACCGGGTTTTGTAGGACTAGGTACCATCAAGAACACAACATGGTTAAGGCATCTCAGAGGGGGAACAGAGCAGGGAACAGCAGTACCTTTCACCCACTGTCCTCACAATAAGGCTTAGGTTCGAGCCCTGTGCTAAAATTTGGACAGAAGCGAAAGAAACTGTAGAGTGCTCTGATAGATGAGACACAGAAGTGCTCAGAGCTGGCAGAGGGGCAGTCCCCAGTTCCAGGAGCATAGCTTTCAGTTGCTCGGTCAGGACTCTAAGGAATGGAGTAGTCAACCAGAAACTTAGGAAGGTCGGAGCCCTGACGGGGGCAGGGGCAGGGTGAAACAAGCGCTCCTCAGCCTTTGCAGCGGACACCCAACTCCGAATGCTGAGTTCCTAGTCCTTTGCAGCTGCCTAAGCCAACAACAGACAGAACCCAGCAACATTCAAGTAAGACAGCCATGGGTTCCCACCCAAAAGTAAGGTCTCTATGCTGGGGTTAACTGTTGCTTCCTTACAGGGCTCTGTGGATGCCTTAGGTGCACAGGGAGACAAGGAGTAGTTCCGCCTCAAGGGCAGAAAAGGACCCTGAGATGGGTCACTGCACAGCCTTATGTCGTGCTCAGATGGAGGTGTCCTCAGAAACAACTCGTAAACCAGAAGCCAGTGGAGGAGCAGGATTCGCGACTCGAACAGAAACCTCTCACCTCGCCGTTGTGGTATTCTAGGAAGAGTCCAATGGAAGCACAAGGCCAGATGGATAGACTAGTGTTAAACAGTCATTCTTAGCCTGTTTCTGCTGTAGAGTTTTACCTTCCTTTAAATGCCAGCACTACAAGTGACGCTGAAGAGCTTGTCTGGGCCTCCTGCGTCCTTTGAGTCAGGATGCCAGACTCCTCAGGAGCCACCACCGTGTGTGTGTGTGTGTGTGTGTGTGTGTGTGTGTGTGTGTGTGTGTGTGTGTGTGTGTGTGGAGTAAGACTCATTTCCTACGTCAGTATGATCCAAAAATGCCTCCTCAGTAAATAAGCTGTTTGTGTTGTCCCTCATAAGACACCCACCTCTGTTTTTGCTATCGCAAGGAAGAAGAGTATGGAGAAAGAACCTGGACAAACAAAGAATTTTTTAAAGTTTAATCTGAGGCCCAAGACAGAGCTATGAAGTCTCCTGGCAGGGAGGGAGGGATGTGGAGACAAGGACAGGGTGAAGTCATCCTTTCTGCATCTGTCTCTCTGTCTCCTTCCCTCCCTCCTTCCCCTTCTTGCTCTCCTGTGTTTCTTTAAAGATCAGCCCCAAGTAAGCCACAGTGGGTGTTCTTTACCTCTGAAGTCCAACTTACCATGAAACCTACATTTGTAAACAACTGTAAAGGGGCAGGCTTTGGTGAGGTCCTTTGGACCACAGGGTCCAGTGTTTAGTGACTAAAATGAACACGCCATGAGGCATTTCCTCAGAGCAACAGCTTTGGGTGAGGTGGAGAACTAAAGTGTGGGCCTGCTGCAGTCCTTGGAAAGTGAGAGGGAAAATCCGGAGAGCTCCTTCACTGGTCACAAATTCTCATTAACCCTGCCGGTTGCTGCCTCAGAGAGCCTCCCGCCTGATGTGGAGTACGGTACTGATGTGTTAAGGGGCATTACACCTCATAACGCACACAGTGCTTTATGTACATAATACCTCATTGAATCCTAATCTTCAGCCCAGGGAACAAGCAGTGAGTTTTTATAATTCCCTTTGAAGAGCAGCAATTACTGGAGACAGGAAATGAAACGCCTTGCCAACTCTCCTTCCAGAGATCAGCCTGCCAGTAGGTGACAGTTGCTGGCGCTGGGACATCCATTCTTTTCAGGACACCTATCACTCAGCTACTTGAGTAAATTTCACCCATTTCTCAACTCTCATATCCCACAGGTGGGGTCCATTTTTGTCATATGCAGTCAAGTCACTGATGTTCAGAAAATATGTAATTATGTCAGTAAAACCTAACCAAGTTCCCCCGTTACTACATTACTAAACTAGCTGTGATATAGTAACGTGTGTGTGTGTGTGTGTGTGTGTGTGTGTGTGTGTGTGTGTGTGTGTGTGTATGTCCAGCCTAATTTAAATAATCGTCTTGGAAATTTATTACTGTTCCAGAAACTCAAAGACTTTCAGCATCTTTTGATCCATTGTTGGTGAATAATGGATCGATGGATGGACAGTGAGAGGGAATACTAGTAATGATCTAGCATAGATATCCATGTCCTATGGAGCAAACCAGAATTACACTTCTCCTCTGCCACAATACCCAAATATATACCACAGACCTACACCACCAAATGTGTGATTTTGTAGGAGAAGGTGAAATTTGAGATCGACTTCAAATCAGATTCAGGGGCACAATTTTGCTTAAGAGAAAATATCTAGAGTGACTTCGTTTTATAAATGAGGCAGAAGAGGTTATGGGACACACTCACGGTTGTACAACTCCGGAGAGACTGCCACCATAACCTGGTACTCCAGGCTCTGCTGGCACCTCCATTAGAAGTTCGTACCAGAGCACATCCCCCAGCATCAAAGCCATGTGAGTCTCAAATAGAAAGCTCCACTCTCTGCCAGCAATGACTACATCTGCCCATCTTGCACACAGCCAACCATGGCACATCTTTTCTCCCACAATGTGGATGGGGATTGGAAGTGTTAATTGAGAAGATATCCCGGGTTATCAGGTCCCATCTTATGCAGAAGAAAGAGGGTTAGAATAAAGCATTTAAAAAAAAATAAGGCCAAACACAGCCTAGCTTTTTGACTGCAGAGAGCATCTTTCAAGACACTACAGGGTCATCCCTCTGAGCATGCTCACTTGACCCCCAGGATCTATCACCTGAGGGAAGGAAGGGTATTGGTGGAATCTGCTTTGATAGAGAGACACAAAAGGTGAAGAGGCTGTCTTTCCCTAGAAGACATGGTGTGTCCTCAGAAGACCAAAGCTAGCAGTCTTTGGAGAGAAACTGGGAGAGTTCCCTGCAGGGATCAGTGTTCAGAAACACTGACTACAGCAAGTGAGTGTACTTCATGAGAAAATCACTGTGCCAGGGAGGTCATGTGGAGGAAAACACAAAGCAAGCACAAAGATTTGAGTGAGATCGTGTAGAGAGAAGCATTTCCAATATCAGGGCAGCACTTCTTAGGAACTAGTTAACAAACACCATTTTTTCAGGAAAACAGCCACAGAGTTGGAATGATTTTTTTGCCAACGGTGTTTTGCTGCCCTCTGGTGTTCAGTTTTTATTTTTTAAAAGGAGTTTAACAAATCTGAAAAGTTTGGCTTTTCTGTCCCTTCCAGTCTCCCAGAAGTCAATGATTCCTTGACTGTCATTGTAATCATCAGATTACATCACAAACTATGTTCAGTTAAAGACAAGCTTTGTCATTGTTGATTGAGACAGGCTCTTACTGTGTAGCTCAGCCTGACCTTGAACTCACAATCTTCCTACCCGGGCCTCCCAGATGCTGGAACAGGCATGTACCATCATGCCTGGTACACGTGGATATTTTTATGAAAATGTAACATACACATCTGCATGAACAGAGTCAGTGATAATGTACTGTACAGTTCAAAGCAAAGCAAAGATAAAGAGTTTTGAATTTTTCACCAAAAAAAGGGGCAAATGTTTGAGAAGACAGACATGTTTACCATCATGTGAACATCACATAAAATATACATTTACCAAGACATCATGTGGTACTGATAAATATGTAAAAATGTCTGTACCGATTTAAAAATAATACTTTTAAAAAGCTAACACATGACTGTTGTTTGTTTTTGCTCTTTTGCAGGCCCCGCCACCCAACTCCCAAATAAATCACACATGGAGGCTTATTCTTAATTATAAATGCTCAGCCTTAGTTTGGCTTGTTTCTGGCCAGCTTTCCTTAACTTAAATTATCCTGTCAACCTTTTGCCTCTGGGCTTTTCCCATTCTCTTACTTCTGTAAATCTTTTTTTGGTTTTTTTGAGACAGGGTTTCTTTGTGTAGCTTTGGAGCCTTTCCTGGAACTTGTTTTGTAGACCAGAATGGCCTCGAACTCACAGAGATCTGCCTGTCTCTGCCTCCCGAGTGCTGGGATTAAAGGCGTGAGCCACCACTGCCTGGCACTTCTGTAAATCTTACTCTTACTCCATGCCTTGCTGTGTAGCTGGGTGGCTGGCCCCTGGAGTCCTCCTCCTTCTCTGGCTTCTTCTTCTTCTTCTTCTTCTTCTTCTTCTTCTTCTTCTTCTTCTTCTTCTTCTTCTTCTTCCTCTTCCTCTTCCTCTTCCTCTTCCTCCTCCTCTTCCTCCTCTTCCTCCTCTTCCTCTTCTTCTCCTCCTCCTCCTCCTCCTCCTCCTCCTCCTCCTCCCAGATTTCTATATATTCCCTCTGCCTGCCATGCCTGCCTATTCTTTTCCTTCCTGCCTTGCTATTGGCTGTTCAGTTCTTTATTAGACCATCAAGTGTTTTAGACAGGCACAGTAACACAGCTTCACAGAGTTCAACATATACAACATAAACAAATGTAACACACTTTAAAATAATATTCTATAATACGTGACAACTTCTTAACACATAAATGTCCTTTTTGGGTAGAGAATTTCAGTTATGTGCGATGTATGCATTCTTGAGATCTCATGTGCAATGATGCCTATAATTAATAACCCTGTATTATGCACTTTAAAAGGAAATTTTATAAACGTTCTTCCTTTCTCCTTCAGGTACCACCCACTAAGCTAAGTTGCAAGGTGATTCCCACAAATAGGAAGGAAACTTGAAGGGCTACATGATAAAGCCGGACTACAAGTCACTATTTGGGTTACTCTAATATAGTCTCTAAGAAGAGTGTAACACCTGCCTGAGAGAAGTCCTCAGTGCCATGTGGCTTCCAAACCAGAGTGGGCATCTGAAGACTAGTGGTTTATGTAGATGGCCCTGGAGCTTCTGAAAATGTAGTACCAAGATATATTATAAGAAAGAGGTGGGGCAGGAAAAAGAAGAGACAGCTCCCCACATGGGGCTGGAGAGATGGCTCAGTGGTTAAGAGTACTTGCTCTTCCAGAGGACCTGGGTTTGATTCTTAGCATCCACATGGTGGCTAACAACTGTCTCTAGCTCCAGTTCCAGAGAATCTGATGCCTTCTTCTGGCCTCCGCAGGCACTAGACACACAGGTGGTGCATATATACACATGCAGGCAAAACACTCACATGCATTAAATAGGATAAAAATAAAAATAATGTGTAGGGCCTGGGGATGCACACCTTTAATCCTAGCACTCAGGAGCCTGAGGCAGGAAGATCACTATGAGTTTGAGGCCAGCCTGGTCTATATAGTAAGTTCCAGACCAGTTGGGACTACAAAAATAAAATAAAATAAAAATAAAAAATTAAGATTTATTTAAGTATGCAAGTGTTTTGTCTGCATGCACATCTGCACACCGGAAGAGGGCACTGGATCCTGTGGGACTACAGTTATAGACAGTTGTGAGCCGCTATGCAGGGGCCAGGAATGGAGCTCAGGTCCTCCGGAAGAGCATCACAATTCCACGGTGATTCATCTATACGCTCAAGCTTAGAAACTCTGACCTGCTGCTGAAGCAGGGATTCTTGGTGAAGAACAGACTAAAATAGGATTTTTTTTTTTTTCAGTTTTGATAGCAGAGAAGGACAAGGTGGCCTACTGCAGCTCGGGATTGAGTCTGAACTCCACACAGGATGATACTTGGATTTGGAAGAGGACCCTCCAGTAGGAGGAGGATGCTGAGGGCTGGAGCACTGAGAAAGGGAAGTGCATGTCACATGCTCACATGCTCACATGCCCAAGGTCATGATGCTCACCCTTCTTTGCTCTCCCAGCCAAGCAGTAACAAAGCCTGACTGGTGAATAGCCGAAAACTTGGGTATAGTTAAGTTAGAGAAGAAAGTGAGGATGGAGAGTAAGTAAGGCCTCATCTACCAAAATGTAACCATGAACCTCTGCCTGACCCTGTACTTACATCACTGTAGCCGATGCCTCCTGTTGATAAACACACACAAATAACTAATACACAACCTCCAAGGGACAAAGTGGGGACTCCTGAATTCCTATTGGAAAGGTTTTGGGATTTTCAGCCATATAGAGGTACCCTTTTTTTTTTTTTTTTTTTTTTTTTTTTTTGGTTTTTCAAGACAGGGTTTCTCTGTGTAGCTTTGCGCCTTTCCTGGAACTCACTTGGTAGCCCAGGCTGGCCTCGAACTCACAGAGATCCGCCTGCCTCTGCCTCCCGAGGGCTGGGATTAAAGGCGTGTGCCACCACAGCCCGGCCTTTTTTTTTTTTTAAGCATTATTATATTTGTTAAAAAATTGTTACATGAAATCTCTGTAGCAGGATTTTTTAAAAAAACTGCTTTACAGAAGTGGACATTAGTTAGAAGCTAAAGACAGTGAGAGAGAAAACTGTCTTTCACTAAGGCCCTTCAGTACCTTTTTAAATGTGCACTTTGTTGTTTATTACTTAAAAAATAACAATATTCTTCCCAAGTCAGTGGTCAAAATGGCTGGTTCCTACGTGGTGTTTTTCCCAAGTCATTTTCCCAAAATGGCTGTCTCTGGAGCGTGGAATTGGAGAGACTGTGGAGGAGGCATGGTGTCTTCTGAATCATTTTGTAGCTTTGTATGCAAAAGGCTTTTCCTTCTTAACTCTTGGGATTCCTGAAAAACGATGCCTGTGCAATTATATGAATAAATTAACCTCGCTTCCTTCAGAAAAATGAGAGCTGTAATACTTCTTGGACACAAAGTTTAAACATTATGCTGCACCAGGAGCTCTTTGGCTCCCTCTGCTGGTCTCTGATATATGTTTTTGTTTTGGAATTGTTCTGTTTTGTTTGTTTTTGGTTGGTTGGGGTTTTTCGTTTGTTTTCAAAAATACTCAAGTCTAAGAAGCTAATTTGAAGCTAGAAAATTCATTAGTTGAAATTTCTGAGAGAAAATATATAGAGATAGATAGATAGATAGATAGATAGATAGATAGATAGATAGATAGACACATAGACAGACAGATAGACGACAGATAGATAGATAGAAGATAGATAGATAGATAGATAGATAGATAGATAGATAGATAGATAGATAGATAGATAGACAGACATATAGATAGACAGATAGACAGATAGATAGGCAGATCCCATTAACTCTTCAGATACACTTGATATTTACTACCATGTCAGAAAAGAAATTTTTTCTTTCCATTTTTGTGAATCCAAAAGGCCTCCATTTTTCTCAGCCAGTAATTTCACAAAGCTCCAAGATGTGTTTCTCTAAATGCTGCATCTGTAGACAGAATAGAAATAGAAACTTCTTTATGATACTTGCTTGCTTTTCAGGTAAGTTCAAGGGGCTGTACAGACAGAACCCTTTAGGGATTCCTGAGTATTTACAGATAAGGAGGGCCGCAGTGGTGGTGCATACCTTTAATCCCAGCACTCAGGAGGCAGAGGCAAGTAGATCTCTAAGTTCCAGGACAGTGTGGTCTACAGAGCAAGTTCCAGGACAACCAGGGCTATGCAGACAAACCTTGTCTTGAAACACTCCCCTCCCCCAAAAAAAGACGGTCTAAAGATACCTTTTCCAACTCCTGCTCACCAAAGGACATCCTGGCAGAGAACCAGGGCTGGTGAAAACCTATCTACCTATGTCTCTCATGTATCTGGGGGGCACAGGTAGCTAGCTCTAAGGTACCCTATGGATTCTCAAGGTTTGGGATTACATATACTAGGTACCCTATGGATTCTCAAGGTTTGGGATTACATATACTATACACTGGCCTTTAAAGCTAGACAATATTTTATTCTTTTTGTGGGTTTTTTTAAATTTTTTCCATCCAGACATAACACATGCATGGATCCTAGGACCTGTGAGGCTGAGGCAAGACAATCATGAGTTTGAAGACAACCTGGCTACAGTGAGAATAACTCAGTGGGCAAAATTCTGGCAGTGCAAGCAGCTCAAATCTTGCCAACCACATACAAAGCCAGGCTTGACAGCACAAATTTCTAAGCCCAGTACTAGGGGGATGGAGATTGGAGGATCCCAGGGTTTGCTGGCCAGCTAGTCTAGCCAATCACTGAGTTCCAGGTTCAGTAAGAGACCCTGAATGGTGGTTTAAAAGAGAAGCATCTCTACACACACCTACATAGGCTCATCTGTTCGAATGCTTGACCCCTAATTGGTGGAACTGTTTTGGGAAGAATTAGGAGGCTTATTGGAGGAGTTATGTCACTGGGAGTGGGCTTTGAGGTTTCAAAAACCTACCAGGCCCATTCTCTCTCTCTCTCTCTCTCTCTCTCTCTCTCTCTCTCTCTCTCTCTCTCTCTCTCTCTCTCTCTCTCCAGTTTGCAGATAAGATGCTACTACGGCAGTACCATACCTGCCTGAAGAGACACCATGACCACAGCAACTCTTATAAAGGAAAACATTTCACTGGGACAGCTTACAGTTTCAGAGGTTTAGTTCCGTATCATGGAGGAGACATGGCTGCATACAGGCAGACATGGTACTGGAGAAGCAGCTAAGAATTGTGGTGATATATTGTGTACCCCAATATACTATGTACCCTAATAAACTTATCTGGGGATCAAAGGACAGAGCCAGCCACTAGATTAGACATACAGGCAAGAAAGTGGTGGCACACACCCTTAATCCTATCACTCAGAAGGCGGAGATCCGTCTGGATCTCTGTGAGTTCAAGGCCACATTGGAAACAGAGCCAGGCATGGTGGCACATGCCTTTAATCCCAGCACTTGAGATCTCATGCCTTTGCTACCAAGTATTTGGGAAGCATACATGCCTTTAATCCCAGCACTAGGCAGGAAGTAAGATGGCAGGGCACAGAAAGGTACATATAGCGTGAGTAAACAGGAAGTCTTGCTCTGGAGGTCAAGGAGTTGGTAAGGTGAGGTTGGCTGTGGCTTGTTCCATTTCTCTTCTCTTCCAGCTTTCACCCCAATATCTGGCTCCAGGTTTTCAATTAATAAGACCATTTATCAATTCATGTTAGGGATAATGCTATATCTTTCAAGCAACAGGAAGTGGCCTGGGACACTGGGCTATATCTTGAGCATATATGAGACTTCAAAGCCCACCTCCACAGTGACACAACCACCCACTATATACTCCCTCCAACAAGACCACACTCACTCCAACAAGGCCACAGCTTCTAGTTTGGGGGGCCTTTTTCTTTCAAACCACCACATTCCACTCCCTGGCCCTCAAAGGCTTGTAGCTATGTCATAACGCAAAAAAAAATGAATTTAGCCCCGCTTCAAAAATTCCCATTGTCTACCAAAGTCTCAACAATGTAAAGTTCAAAGTCTCTTCTGGGATTCATGCAATCTTTTAACTGTAATCCCCTAGAAACTAAAAATGAAAAACAGATCACATACTTCCAACATATAATCACACAGGATATATATTATCATTGGAAAACATAAGGAAAGGAACATGGCAAGGAAATACTGGACCAAAGCAAGACCAAAAACCAGCTGGGCAGATTCCAAACTCTGCATTTTGCATCTTCATGTCTGATGTCAAAATGCTCTTCAGATCTCCAACTCCTTTCAGCTTTGTTGACTGCAACACACTTCTTTCTGTTGGGCTGGTTCCACTCCATTAGCCGCTCTCCTCTGCAGGTATCCCACAACTCTGGCATCTCTACATCTTGGGGTCTCCAAGGTAATCCAGGCTTCAACTTTATAACTTCACAAACTCCCTGGGCATCCATTCAGGGACACCCGTGACACATGCCTGGCCTCAGAGGCTTTCAGGAATGCAGGTAAATTCCATAAACCCTTTCTTCTATTTTTTACTCTAAAGCCAGAACCACATGTCCAAAGCTGACAAGTTCTGCTGCTTGCTGGGACTGGAGCATGGCCCCCTCATTCAATTACATCCTTACCAGCTTCTGTTTTCAATGTTTTCCTTCCCTGTCTAAGCTTGGCTGTCCAGAAACTGGATCTGTAGACCAAGCTGGCCTCAAACTCAGAGATCCGCCAGCTCTGCCTTCCCAGGGATGGGATTAAAGGTGTGCCCTACCACACTCAGCTCTAAGCTTTTCTTCAGTTCCTTTTCACAAGTTGAAAACTTAGCTGGGTTGTATCTTTCCCTGAGGTCAGCACTCTCTTTATTCCATTTCTTAATCTGTTTACAGGTTAAAAACACAGGATTTAGTTCCATTCTACTTTCTGGGGCTCCTTTTCTCCTTAAATTTAACATTTTATAATTTACCCTGCTCAGCTTGCTCTTTTTCATTATACATCTTCATTAGAGTTGCCACTAATAACCACGTGACAGAGTCTATACTAGGCTGTGTTGAGATTTCCTCTGCCAATGGAAGTAATCCAAAACTCTTCACCTTAGTCTCAGGCAGACTCTTAGGACAAGGACAAAAGGCAGCCACATTCTTCACCAAAATATTACAAGAATAATCTCCAGGCCACAGACTAATATCCTTCTCCTCTGAAACTTCTTGAGCCAGCCCCCCACAGTCCATCAAATCACACTCAGCACCACTGTCTTCAATGATCCTACTAGTATGGCCCATTAAGCAGAACTTAAAATGTTCAACTGCTTTTCTAATCCATAGTCCAAAGGCCCATATTCCTTCAAACAAAAACATGGTCAAGCCTATCACAACAATACCCCAGTCCCTGATACCAACTTCTGTCTTAGGGTTTCTATTTCTGTGAAGAGACACCATGACCACAGCAACTCTTATAAAGGAAAACATTTAATTAGTGTAGCTCACTTATAGTTCAGAAGTTCAGTCCATTATCATCATGGCAGGGAATATGGTGGTGTGCAGGCAGACATGGTGCTGGAGAAGTAGCTGAGCATCCTACATCTTTCAGGCAATAGGGAGTGGTCTGGGACACTAGCTGGTAGCTTGAGCATATATGAAACTTCAAAGCCCACCTCCACAGTAACACACTTCCTCCAACAAGGCCACACCTCCTAAGAGTGCCACTCCCGTTGGGGGCCATTTTCTTTCAAGCCACCACAATGGTCATGGACCCACCTTCTAAAACTGTAAGCAAGCCTCCAATTAAATACTTTATTTAGTAAGTTGCCTTGGTCATGGTGTCTCTTCACAGCAACAGAACAGTAACTAAGACACCCTGCCTTTAAAAAAAAAAAAAGTGTGGGAAGTGTTCGAGGAAGAATTGACCTCTACCCCTCATCGGTACATGTAAGGAACATGCACATTACACACACTTAAATTAAACATTTAAAGACATCCTTTGGATTACGAAATATAAGTTGGTATAGCCTCTTTTAAAGGCAATTTCACAAAATTAAATAAAGGCATATCTATAGAATCTATTTTTAAAATCACTTTTAAATTTTTATTTTCTATGTCCCAGAATTAATACATTTTACGACTGTGACTCCTCTTCTAAAAAGGACAGGCTGGTAGGATCGTTCAGAGGGTAAAGCTTGATGGCCTGAGTTCAATCCTCGGGACCTTCTTGGTGGAAAGAGGGAACAAATTTCTGCCAGTTGTCCTCTGACCTCCACAAGTTCATCATGTTGCAAACATCACACAGGGACAGACAGACACACACCCATACACAGACACATCAATAACTAAACAAACACCATTTTAAAAATCAACAAGCTTTGGAGTAGAAAATATGCTGTGAGATAATGCTCTTATACACTGTAAAGATTTGTCACTCCTATTGGTTTAATAACACGCTGATTGGCCAGTAGCCAGGCAGGAAGTGTAGGCAGGGTGACCAGACTAGGAGAAGGCAGGGAAGAGGAAAGGCAGAGATGGAGTCGCCAGCCTGACGCAGAGGAAGTGAGGTGAAAATGTTGGACTGAGAAAAGGTACCAAGCGACGTGGCTAAATACAGACAAGAACTATGGATTAACTTAAGCATAAGAGCTAGTTAGTTATAAGCCTGAGCAATAGGCCATTTTATAATTAATATCAGCCTCTGTGTGTTTATTTGGGAGTGAATGGCTGCAGGACCAGGCAGGACAGAAACTTCCGTCTACAAAAGTCTATCATAGAAAGATCCTTACAATGTGGTTTCATACATTGTTAAATGCATAAATTCTCTCTATGAACATACATATCCATATAAATGAACAGAAAAACATTAGGAAGGCTACATGTTTCATGAGAACAATAGACAATAGGAATAAGACTAGGAATTTCACTCAAAGGAATCAGCGTTGCCTCTGTCTTAGTCAGTGTTCTGTTGTTGTGAAGAAACATCATGACCATGGCAACTCTTACGAAAAAAAGCATCTAATTGGGGCTGTCTTACGGTTTCAGACGTTTAGTCCATTATCATCACGGCAGGGAGCATGGTGACATGCAGGCAGGCATGGTGCTAGAGAAGCAACTGAGAGTTCTACACCTGGATCTGCGGACAGCAGAAAGACAGAGACACTGGGACTGGCTTGAGTTTTTGAAACCTCAAAGCCCACCCCCAGTGACACACTTCCTTCAGCAAGGCCATACATCATAATCTCTTCAAATAGTGTCACTCTCTAGTGACTAAGAATTCAAATCTATGAGCCTATGGTGGCCATTCTCATTCAAACCACCACAGCCTCTAAATTTTAATATTTACAAACATAATGGATTTGTTGATTACTTGAGTAATTAAAGCTTAATACACAATTTCCTCTCCTTTCCCATCCAGCTCCCTTCTGCAGAAACAATTACTTCTTAAAAAGTATTTTACAACTTCCCCATGCTCAGATGCACATGCATGCACATATACCTCTTTATTTTCTTTTTAAATTTCCTTTTAAACTAGAGCCATGCCATATGTAATATTTGGCAGTTTTCCTTTTTCACTTAATATTTCAAAGGTATCCTCCAGGCAATATGCAGAGATATTCAATCTCTCTTATATTTTTACAATAGTTCATATTATGGCTGTAATAATTGAAAGGATCAGTATTGGCTCAGGACCCCCCTAGATCAAGTGCTCAGCACAAAAGAGATTTATTTGCCCCAGAGGGACAAAGTGCAAGGAATAAGAGACAAAGACAGGAGATAGATGATGAGGGAAGAGGGGAAGGGAACAAGGGAGAGGAGAAGGGATATTTGTCCCAGAACCGGGGACAAAGGACTGCTGTGGGATGTTCTGTATGGCAAATGTGTTGCTAATTAGTCAATAAATAAAACACTGATTGGCCATTGGCTAGGCAGGAAGTGTAGGCAGGACAAGGAGGAGAATAAAGCTGGGAAGTGGAAGGCTGAGTCAGAGAGACACTGCCAGCTGCCATGATGACAAACAGCATGTGAAGATGCCAGTAAGCCACAAGCCATGTGGCAAGGTATAGATTAATGGAAATGGATAAATTTAAGCTGTAAGAACAGTTAGCAAGAAGCCTGCCATGGCCATACAGTTTGCAACCAATATGTCTCTGTGTTTACTTGGTTGGGTCTGAGGGGCTGTGGGACTGGCAGGTGAGAGAGATTTGTCCTGACTGTGGGCCAAGCAGGAAAACTCTAACTACAAAGGACCACTTCTGGATAGAGAAGACAGACATGGCCCATAGGAAAAGAGCAGTTTACAAAGGTAAAAGGGGAAACCCCATGTTAGGATGAGGTGTTTCATTTTAATTGGGCATGTTAATTAGGGCAGTCAAAGGGGGCTTTTGATTGTTGGACTTTAGTACTTTGATAGCTGGACCTTGGTAGTCAGCCTCAGGAAGAAGTGGCCAAATAAGGGAACAGGCTTTGGTGGCTAGCTTTAGGAAAGTAATCTGATGGTTTTTTAGGAAGGCAGAGAAAATGGGGAGAAGGGTAAGGCCTACCAGAGCCATGTTTGCCATGCTCAGGCTGGCTAGAGTCCCTTCAATAATTTGTACAAAATTCCTTTATGAACATTCATGTTGTTTCCAGTGATATTTTTACTACTCATATATGTATATGATACATGTATATGATATACATTTGTCCCTTATTTATAACATGGTGGTTTAAAATATAAACACATACTCAGAAGCATATATTTATATGAAATAGCACCTAAAAAACCCTAGAACTATTGATACTGGCATTCCCCACCCCATCCCACCCCACCCCTACCCAGGGAATGCTAGACCAGAGGGCATTCAAATGTTCAGTTCTATTGAATATAAAGGTTACATTATTTCCCAAAGACTGTATTGTAGATGTAACCAACCATCTTATTAAATAAGAAACACAGAGCCGATTCAGAGAAGAAAGCCAGGAGGTCAGAGCTAAGAGCTTCACCCTTCCTGCTTCAGCGATCCTCTTCAGTCAAGAGAGCTCTCCGAAAGGGACCTACTTCCTGTGTGTATGTCTTTATATAGTCTAGCTGTTCTGCCTTCTCATTGGTTGTAAACCCAAACACGTAACTACCTCGTCACTGCCTGTATGTACAGCCCTCCAAGTCTGCTATGGTATTGAGATTAAAGGCATGTGCCACCGCCACCACGCACTTGCTATGGTTCTAATAGCTCTGACCCCCAGGCAACTTTATTTATTAACATACAATTAAAATCACATTTCAGTACAAGTAAAATACCACCACACTGTATGAAGGTTCACATTTCCCCACACCCTCAGCAGCTTGGTATGCTATTCCCATATAGAGACTTTGGAAGGGAATCTAAGCATTATTATGTTCTTGTTTTACAGATAAGGAAACTAAGATCAAAACAGATTATTTACCTAAATGCAGCTGCCTAAACAAATAACAAGAAATTAAACTGAAATTCGCAGATCTGCTCTCTATTTAGTCCTTCACCTAAAACGGCTCCCTGAATTGGCAGAGTGTGGTGGGCAGAATAGTAGCCCCCACAGCGGTCCCCATCCCAACCTCCTTAACCTGAGAATATGTTACCTTGCAAGGCAAATGAGCATTTTCAAATACGATTAAGAATTCTTGAGAAAGGAGGCTCATGAAGTGTCAACCAATAATCAATGTCAGCTATAAATTACAAAAGAACTTTATCTGGGGTCTTAGCATAGCAGATACTATTCCGGTTTTAATACAAAATGTCCCCTAAAGTATTCGTGTATTCGAACACTCAGCTTCAGACTACTAGTATCATTTGGGAAAGTTGCAGAACCTTTATAAAATGGAGACTTGCCAGGCAGTGGTGGCACATGCCTTTAATCCCAGCACTTGGGAGGCAGAGGCAGGTGGATCTCTGTGAGTTTGAGGCCAGTCTGGTCTACAGAGTGAGTTCCAGGACATCCAGGATTAAACAGAGAAACTCTATCTTAAAAAACAAACAAACAAACAAACAAAAAAGACAAATTACAATTTGAGGAAAATGGACTGACTCTTTTTGGGAGGTGGAGTGAGACACTGTCCTGACATATAGCCCTGCCTCCCTAATTGCTGGTATTACAGGCCTGTGCCATCAGGCCCAGTCCCCCCCCCCAACAAAAAATGTATTAATTAAAAATAAATAAAAACAAGAGGGCTAAAGAAATGGCTCAGTGTTTAAGAACACTTAATGCTCTTCCAGAAGATCCGGGTTTGGTTAACTCACCTGTAACTCCAGTACAAGGCCATCTAACACTCTTCTGGCTTCTGTGTCCACCAGACATGAATGTGGTACACATACAGACATGCCGGCAGAACATTCATACCCATAAATAAAAAGGGAGAAATTCATTAAGCCACTGTGAAATGTTATCTTCTGGACATAACATACTGATCATACTCACGAATTCACAGCGGCTATGGTTACCTGTGCAGGATCAAGCTAGCAAGGTCAACATCTCAGCCGGCCGCACTAATTAGACTCAGTGGAGGAGGAAAAGGAGACTAGGTGTAGATGGGGTGGAGAAATAATGAAGGTGGGAAGATGTGTTGAGGGAATCCAGGGAAGGGTGAGAGAGGAGACAGGGGTGGGCATGATCTAGATACATTGTATACCTGTGTAAAATGGTCAAAGACTACATAAAAGGTACTCTTTTTCAAAAGAGATAAGCCAGGTGTGGCAGCACACTTTGCCTTCCCAGCACAGAGGAGGCAAAGGCAGATGGACCTCAAGTACAATGCCAACTTAATCTGTAGAGCAAGTTCCAGGCAGCTCTAGGACAGCAAAAGCTATCCAGAGAGACCCTGGGAAAAGGGAGAGAAAGGGAGGTAGAAAGACGGGGCAGAGAAACTGTTTAACATGGTAGGTGAGATGGCTTAGCAGTTAAAGCAAAAGCTTGAAAACCTTGTCTGCTCACCAGACAAAAGGGAGAGGGAGAGAACTGAGTACCCAAGTTGTCCTCAGGCCTTCACACATGCACTGTAGACTGTGTAACCTCCCCCACACACACACACACACACACACACACACACACACACACACACACACTGCACACACCGTACACATATACCATAATAATGTTCTTTAAATATGCATTTTTCCCTTCTCACAGAGTCACTTTGTAGCCCTGGCTGGTCTTGAACTCACAAAGATCCACCTTCCCCTCTGGAGTGTTGAGATTAAAGGTACTGGAAACCATGTCTGACAAACAAGTATTTTTAATGTAAATGTTCTACTGGGCTTGTTTTATTTTAATGTCTTTGAGATAGTATCTGACAATGTTGCACGGGCTGATCTTCAACTCCTGGGCTTAAAAATCTTTCCACTTAATGAAAACTAAAGACTGGGTGTGGTGGCACATGCCTGCAATTTCAGGAGTTGAGGAGTGCAGGATCAGCTGCCTGGCTGGCTGGCTCAGCTACATAGTAAACCTGAAGCCAATATGGGCTGCATAAAACCCTTTCTCAAGTAAAAAAAGTACAACAGAAGAGTGGCCATATCACAAATGCACTTGATGGAAACCTCTACACCAGATTTTCAATCACAGAACTGTAATTCTTCCAACCTTTCCTTTCAGTTGCTTTGGTGAACTTCAGGGCCACATTGCCCTGAACTGCCATCTCTATGACAAGCAGTTCTCTGAATGTAGTCATCCACTGCTATTCATGAGGGAAGATACCAAAATCCAGATCCTCAGGTCCCTTATATAATTGTATAACCTACAAACATCCTCCCAAATATTTAACAAACACTCTACATACCTCTTATACCAATACAGCGTCAATGTCATATAAATTGTCATACTGTATTATTTAAATAATGGTAAGAAAGAAGATTGTGTGTATTCTGATAGTCACATTTTTTCTCAGATATTTTCAATTCATGGTTGGTTGAATCTATGCATGTAAAACATGAAGCTAGAGAAGGCTGACTATACTGATCATCAGGGTGACTGAATGATCTGAAAGTCAATATGCCTGTAGCATGTTCTCAAGTTTGTCAAATTTCAAACAGTAACAAGGACAAGGACCCACATTATCCTATTCCTGTGAGTTCCATGTAAATAGTTCCCTTCACTCTTTTAATTTGAAGTTCATGAACCCACAAATTGACATGAAAATGTTTATGTATTTGTAAGAAGTGTAACAAAAAGTAAACTCAACAGAAAACGCAAAAATGCCCTGACCATTCTAAGTAAGAAAAATATCTACTCTCAAAAGAAAAGCAGAGTCATAGAGGAGTAAAATAGCAAATGGTTAGGATGACAGGCCCAAGGTAGCTCAAGAACCCTGCCAAGTACAGAACTCACTCCTCTTAGCCAGGACACTAACTGTAATAGTACAAGTCGATAAGTTTTCCTGAGGAAAAAGAAATGAACAAATATGGTACACTTGTCAAGAAATTTATTGTGTAACTATCTCATAATGAATAGGGCCATTTTCACTTGTATCAAAGTGAAAAAGGTGGGGATAAAATTCATATAGTTTATCGTATAGTGTAGAAAGTCTTATTAATACATAGAAATAACAACCTAAGTCTAAAGTGTGCTCAAAATTTAATAATGCATACAGCAGTCTTTCTGGGACGTTTTGCAACATTATGCCACTTGAGGGCACCAGAGATCCATGCTGTCAACATAACTTTTTTGTTTTTTCCAAATTCTGCTGGACATGGCACACATCTGTAATCCTGACACCTGGCAGGTGGAAGCCAAGAGAGTTCAAGGTTATCCTTGACTACATAACAAGTTTGAGGACAGTCTAAGCAGCATGATACAGAGACCAACTGATGGACAGAGAGAGAGAGAGAGAGAGAGAGAGAGAGAGAGAGAGAGAGAGAGAGAGAGAGAGAGAGAGAGAGAGAGAGAGAGAGAGAGAAAGTGGAGTTCGTTCGTGAAGAGTTCACACCCTTTCAGTGAGCACTGTTATCTTATGGACAAAAAGTAATTTTTTTTACTAGTTTTTCAAGACAAGGTCTCCTGTGTAACTCTACCTGTCCTGGAACTCATTGTACAGACCAGACTGGCCTCAACTTCACGAGAGACCCACCTGTCTCTACTCTCAAGTGCTGAGATTAAAGGTGTGCACCACTATTTTGCACATAATTGTATTATGGTGGTGGTGGTGATGATGATGATGTCACTGTGTAAGGGTATTACTGATGGGCTGCCTTGGCCAACTTTTTGTTTTATTTTGTTTTAAATCCCAAGCTAGCCTTAAACTCACTATAGCCAAGGATGACCATGGACTGACTTTCTGCACCTCCTGCTTCACCTCAAGAGCTAGGACTATAGGAATGTACTATGGATTGAACCCAGGGCTTTATACAACAGTTACGTCAACTCCTAGTTTAGTACTTTCCTCCATGGTTAACATGCTCCTCTAGATTTTACGTGAAGTGCAAAGGAAGCGATTTCAAGTTTTCCTTCCTTATTTATGACACAGTTTTAAGCAAGAGTACAGACTTTGAAATGAAGGTACTCAAAGATAAATTGAAGGTCCATTGAGTCTGGCATTCCAGTTTTAACATCTGATGACTCCTTGCAGTATGTGGCTCACCAACCTTATTCTTCCCGTTTTCTATAGGTTCTCATGTAACCAAGGCTGGTCTCTATCTCCCAAATGCTGGGATTAGAGTCCCCCATACCTGTCTAGTTCCACCAGTCTCATTCCCTTATACCTTTTCCGAACACCATGAATTCTCCTCAACCCAAAAGCTCTGTTATATGCCTTTGCAGACACTTCTTTTGCTTACAAGTTCCTTCCATTCTTGCATCCCCTTAATAAGACATTATTCACTTATTAAGCCCCAGGATGCTGTAAGATTGTCAACTATTTTCCCACTACTTTGTGTAGCTAGAGTTTTCCTGCCTGGCCCACAGTCAGGACAAATCTCTTTCACCTGCCAGTCCCACAGCTGCTCAGACCCAACCAAGTAAACACAGAGACTTATATTGCTTACAAACTGTATGGCTGTGGCAGGCTTCTAGCTATCTAGTTCTTATATCTTAAACTAATCCATTTCTATAAATCTTTACCTTGCCACGTGGCTTGTGGCTTACTGGCATCTTCACATGCTGCTTGTCATGGCGGCGGCTGGCAGTGTCTCCCTCCACCTTCCTGTTCTCTCAGTTCTCCTCTGTTAGTCCCACCTGTACTTCCTGCCTGGCCACTAGCCAATCAGTGTTTTATTTATTGACCAATCAGAGCAACTCATTTGACATACAGACCATCCCACAGCAACTTTGCATTACCTAACTGACACTGTGACTGAGAATATTTATCTATTACTTTCCTTGAATATAAAAATTCATACAACTTCCAGGGTGGAACGTGTAATCTATGTTTTTGTATGCCCAGCCATGAATACTATTTTATTCCCTATAAAACATCTACTGCTGAGAAGCCAAGAAATTATCTCAAAGCAGGATGTGGTGGTATATGCCCTTAAATCCCTGCACTCTAGATGCAGAGGCAGGCAGATTTCTATAAGCTCAAGGCCAGCATAGTCTACATAGAGTTCAGGCTAGCCAGAGCTACACGGTAAGACTCTGTCTTAAAACAAAATAAAAATCTCCCTTATGGAGATTTAGAAGGTCTGTGCTTTAAAACTGCCCCCCACATTCCACCAGCTTTCCCATTTTCTCAGTAAATCTTCGTTTATGTTATGCTAAATTTCACTAATTTAGGATAGAATTATTTTATCTTTCGTAGATACAGCATTACAGATGCTTTATAAACAAGGAAAGGTTTTCTTATAATGCTTAAGGAAGGCTTAAAAAAAAGCACAAGTAATGATGTAAAGACTAAAAAACACACCTGAACTTGATGTTTCTAGAGGCCTACACTGTAATCCAACAGGGAGCAGCAGCCCACTGCCCTCAGTTAAGACACTCCACTGAACTAACACACAATTCCAGCTGCTTTGATGATACAATGACACAGTTGAACACATGCAACAGAGATCACAGACTTGAGGAAAGCTAATAAACCCAAATAAACACCTTTCTACCTCATCATGTTAGCTCATTAAAGGAACTCCTCTACTTAGTCATTGATGTTTCCCCTTCCTTTAGAAATGGCATTAAGGTGCTGGACATAGTGGCATACAGCCTGTAACTTCAATACTTTAAACGCTAAGGCAAGAGGGTAGCTAGAAATTCAAAGTCACTCTGAGCTACAGAATGAGTTCAAAGCCAGTTATGGGTTACTGTGCTAAAAATTAAATAAAAATTTTAAAATCCCGTCGCCTGGAGAGATGACTAAGGTTAAGAGTGCTATTCCTGTGGAGAACTTGAGCTAGGTTCTCAGCACCCACCACAGGCAGCTCACAACCACCTGTAGCTCAAGCTCCAGGGGATCTGAAACAGTCTCCTGGTTTCTGCAGACACCCACATATGGGCATGCATACACTCATACACACAAACACATGCACACACAGAAAAACAAGCAGTACATGTTGCCTACTAAGAAATAGCACACTAGAATCTAAGTTGTTTTTTTGTTTGTTTTTTTAATTACAGAGTAAGCCTCAAGAGCTGACACCTACAACCTAATTTTCTCAAAATTTAGATGTCACCTAGACCTGGTAAGCTTAAGATACCAAAATATCCATTATAAGTGTATTCTCCAGCTCATTACCCTTATACCTTTAGCATTCCAGAATGCAATAAACCTTCAAAGAAAGGAGTTGGCAAGCCAAACCAAACTTATTTCCACAAAGTTTGAAGTGGTATGACTAACTGAAATAGCTTCAAGTATCTGCCAAGTATGGAAGCCTAGCCTTCCAATTCTTACACTTACACTTACACTTACACTTACACACACACACACACACACACACACACACACACACACACACACACACAGAGTTTTACCACTGAAGTCCAATGATCACACTTTGTCAAAATGGTCAATCTTTTTAAAGGCTGGATAAAATTAAACTGCCAGCTTACAACTGAGCATAATGCCAACTAAAGAAGCAAAAATGACAGCTATTTTAACTTAAATGGGAACTCAGATAATTCATGGCATTACAACGCTGCCTGTTTAAAATGTAACCTTAAATGTAGAAAAACAAGGCTGTAAAACAACAGCTTTGGTGGTGCACACCTCGAAGGGAAAAGGCAGGTGGATCTGTGTGAGTTCGAGGCCAGTCTGGTCTACAGAGCAAGTTCCAGGACAGCCAAGGCTACACAGAGAAACCCTGTCTCCAAACAAGCAAGCAGCTAGAACTTATGAACTGTTTACTATGCCTTAGGAGTCAAGCCAAGAGTGTGAAATTATTCTTCTTATTCTCACAATAACCCACGTGGAAGTGAGATTCATGTCTAGAGTGAGGTATCTGGATTAAAGTCACAACTCTTAAGGGGCAAAGCTTCAACCAGATGGACTTCTGACACCTTGTATGTCCTTAATTTAGGAGTCCTAGTTAAATTGAGAGCCCAGGCCACAACCATCTAATAAAGTTCTGAGCGGGGGTGACACAACCCTTCACTGTTCTTTTAAGCTAGTCAGTCCACCACCAACACGCAGACAGTTTTAAGAACCACTACTCAAGTACTCTCACATATCGTAGCAGTCAGGGACCTGCTGTACGCAAACACCACACCAATGTCCTAACAGACCTAATGCTACCATACTCCAACCACCTGTCCAATTGTTTCTACAGAATACAACTCCACAGTGGATCACATAGCCACGGTGGGTACCTACAGAAGAGCTACAAAGATAGGGAAATGGTAGAGGGAGGGGGCTAGCTCATAGGGCCCCAAGCCTTCCTTGAGTAATTACACACATACCCTAAATTAAGGGTTGATGGGGAAACAAGAAACATTTCTCCAGTGCTGCAGCCACTGGTAGGGTGGCTACAGTAAACAATGCTTCAGTAAACAATAATAAATTCACTGGGTCACCAAAAACCACATCCAGAACAAAACTCAACCAAATTTCCACAACAAATCAAATAAATAAATAAATAAATAAATAAATAAATAAATAAATAAATAAATAGGAAAAACCAGATGGAAGTTGGAGGGAATAAAAGGAGCGGGAGAGAATATGACCAAAATATTTTGTTCATGAAAGAAATGTCATAATAAAATTGTATAATGTATTGCAATAAAAGATAATATCACAAAATATTCTAAGTGTTTAAGTTATATCCAGCTAATAACAAAACTGTCTAACTAGGCTAAGTACTGAACTATACATTCCCAAATACTGAAGAAGGTTAAAACGATCAGAGCTCTGCTTGGAAACGATCGCTATGGTTAAATCCCAGTCTTCAGCCTTACCTCTGGAAACATGCTAAGCAGCAAAGAGAAAGGAAGCCTCTGCACCACTTGCATCTTTTACAGATTTTGCTACTGCTTGAAAAGTCCTCTGCCCAACACCGTCCCAGTTACCATTATGAATTCAGGAAATCATAACTTCCCAAAAGTCAAGCAGTCAGTTTCCAAATGCTGATACTTTGAATTTCCATAAATCTATCAAACTCAAATAAACAAAGTGTCAACCCAAACATAACCAGATTGGCTTATGATACCAGTTTTATGTTAAAATTTAGGCTGCTGGGAGGTTGTGGTTTTTAAACTTTATTTCTTTTGACTATTTATCGTTAGTTTATTATATAAGCATTCATTTAAAATTAGAGATTTGCCAAATGATTTTTTTGTGACTTAAAATTGGCTTCCAACATCAGAATTTCTTTGGATGTTCCATAATTTCTTCAAAACTTCATAAAAGTAGTTTTAAGATATAATTTAGGCTGGGCGGTGGTGGCACACACCTTTAATCCCAGAACTTGGGAGGCAGAGGCAGGTGGATCTTTGTGAGTTCGAGGCCAGCCTGGTCTACAGAGCGAGATCCAGGAAAGGTGCAAAGCTACACAGAGAAACCCTGTTTCGAAAAACCAAAGATATAAATTAGTCAGAAATTAGGAAACTAAGCTAAAATTGACAACTGAGTTGCTTAAAGTGAGATCTGCATTATTTTCAAATAAAATAGCTTTTGGATGAATTTAGTATACTTATGGAAATTATATTCATTCTAAATCATCTTAAATTCAAATAAGATACATTTTGATAAGCTATTTTAAATCATTACCATAAGATTTCCCTCATTAATTACAACTTATACAAGAAATGTGGGAGTGAGGAGTCAAAGAACTTATAAAGAATAAGTCTCAAGAAATTTGGGGCAGTGTATTAATGGTTCACTACCTTGGTTGTGGTGACTGTATGCAGTTCTGGCAATGATATACCTCAACAAAATACTTGTTTAAATACTTGCTGTACAGAAAATGAAATGAGTTGAGTATTCAAACTGTGTCCCTCAACAACAAGCTAATTCTGTTCAATAATTGCACACTAGCCCTGCAACTGAACCAATCTGCATTTGTAGACTCTCCTTTCAATAGGATCCAAACTTTTATTAGGAGCCCATTCTTTAGATAGCAAGTTAAAACTGTGCTAGCTTTAAACATGTATGTGTGTCCATCTCCTTAATAACCAAATGTGTTATGCCATCACTTAATGGCTAGAACTATACTGCTGTAACTCACCATATTTATAAAATAATAATTCCATTAGAGTATAACAAACATTACCTAAATGCTATCTATATTGCAATTAAGGCAAAAGAACCGCCTAAATATAAAGATACCCCCAATTTTTCATTATCCTAGTATGCAAATAATAGTGCAATCCAAAGACACTCAATGTTATACTGCCAGCTCTGTCATTTGATCCCTTAGGTATTTTTGTGGCTGACACAAGTTAACTTTTCCCATTTAGATTGAATTGTGGCAATTTTCCAAATTAAAAAAAAAGCCATTTTTAAACCTATATTTAATACTTTGTTAATACTTAGCCTCAAAAATTTTATGGCGGTAAAAATGTTGGGTTTTCTGGTTTAATTTATTCATTACCCCAGGTCTCAGTGGGAACCAAAACAAGAAAAAATAAAACAAAATTCTGGTGAAAGCTGGAGACTGATACAGAAATAGATAAAACATTGTAGCCTTCTAAGAAAGCAAAAAGACCAGTCTGGCATAACACTTCTGGTCTAAGACTACTCTCTTTACAATAAGAATATACTGGGGCTGGAGTGATGGTTTAGTGCACATACTCCTCTTGCATAGGACCCAAGTTCAATAACTGGACCCACACCAATTATCAGGCAGCTTACAACTGCCTGTAACTTCAGCTCCAGAGGATCTGACACCCTTCTGTCCTCCTCATATGCAGACATACACATACATACATAAATAAATAAATAAATGAATGAATGAATGAATGAATGAATGAATGAATGAATGAATAAATAAATAAATAAAAAGTATTTTTAAAAATAGAATATACCGATATGAATGGGGTTGGGACAGAGCAACAAAAGCAACTGAGGGAAAAACAAAGCTTGAAAATTGATTATAAATATACAGAACCAAAATAGTCCAATACACCATCAAAACAAATGATTCTAAATTTTCCTTGCAAATGAAAATAGTCAAGATTCATTCAATAGCTTTGTGAATTGGTAAAAATTTAAGCTTTTTCTAACCTCAAAGAAATTTCATTTTTTTTTTAATAAAGAAAAGTATAAAATCAAGACATTAATACAGCATGTTGCACTTGGAGACCGGTACCTTGAACACTACAGAGAACAACAATATTCTGAAAATCCAGTTTATTTTCCATGTCGTGGACAGATCCAGTCAGTGTGATCAGGTTTTCTGCATGTGTAATAATTTATCAAAATAGGTTTTCCCACAACTCTTCCAATCAGCTATGAAAATCCTGATCTGACAATACACCAAATAAAGAAAGCTCTTGACAAGCACCTCCTAAAGCTCGAAGAACGCCTGGAAGAACACCTGGCACGTCTCCTCTCTCACATCCACTGCGCTACAAAGGGCTACAGAGCAATTTGTTTTGAAAGGTGACTTAGTACAAGACTTCAGTTCAAGAAGTTAATGTTTTAGTGCACTTTGCTCCAGTTTTAGCCAACATGCTATGTTTTCCTTTTTGCTGTTTTGTTTTGTTTTAGGGGGAAGTGGGGCAAGGAGATGCACAAAGTAGAGTTGAAGATTTCCACTGTTGGAAAAAGGTATGACTCTGCAAGCAAAACTGTAAGCTGCCTTTGACCTTAAGACCTGAACATTTTAAGACAGAAGCTTTGCAAAACATTACACAATTTTTTATTATTAAATGAGAAAATCTCATTTGTTACATCGTCACATTGCTAGTCAGAGAGAAATGCTGCAGTGATGAAGAGAGTCAATGTTGGATCAACCAAAGTCCTCATTTCTACAACATTCATTTACAAAGAAATAATGGTCAACACAGCCCAACACAACATTCTTGGTTTTCTTCATATTGAAGTCCCCCAAAAAAATCATCTTCTAATGGGGTAGTTCACTACATAAATTATAGTTCTTCATTTTTACAATTCACCCCAAACGGCATGAGAGATGGATCACACTAAAATGTCTAAAGCTGTTAGGAAATCCTTCACACATCATCGTCATCTGACGTGTCACTGCTACTTGTCTCTGTGTCGTCATTCTCAAGTGTGGGTTTGAAAGTGCTGTTTTTCCAGGGTCCAAACTTGAAGTCACAGATCAGGCCATTTTTCAAAATACCATTTTTCCTCAGCCCATTCTTCTGTAACTAAAATGTCAAAAACAAGCAAGTTAATTTTGCCCCAAGAGTTAATACTATAAGCATAACCATGAAGTTTATTCATAATCATGAAATAATTACATTAAATTTTCATTGAAAATTCCAGATATAATTACATCTTGCCCCTAAATAAGCTATTTCAATAGTCATGGGTTAGACCATATTCTAACATGGTATTTTCTAATAGAATTAACCTAAACCTATTCTTAGTTGGGCACAGTGGCCTACACCTGTTAATCCCAGCACTTGAGAGGCAGGAAGATCTTAAAGTCAAGGTGAACCCTAAGCTACACAAGAGTTCCAAGCCAGTCTGGCTACAGAGCAAGACCTTGTTACAATAAGAAAAGAAATGGAAAAATAAAATCTACTCTTTGGGAACAAACATTTACCACCACCCCCAACCCACTATGAAGGGGAAAAAAAAAAAAAAGAGAGAGTAGAAAGATCTTTGAAGTACCAAGAGCAGAAGTGATTCAAAACTGTCACACTAAGGTATCAAACCTTCCCAAACTTCTGTTGTTTTACACAAACATTGCAATAAATATACTTGCAGGTGCGACTAAGGCATATAATCCATAACCATTAAACTGATCTCTTTATTATCAGGACCTAAATTAACAAGGCTGGCAAGTGGTTTTATTCACGCTTTGTAAAATAAGTAAAATGAAGTATACAAAGTAAGAGTCCTATGTTTAACCACACAAAATTAAGATACAAGAAAAAAGCCTCAATACCCAAAGTAAGAAATAAAAAATAAAGATTAAGCCAGGCAGTGGTGGCGCACTCCTTTAATCCCAGGGCTCACGAGGCAGAGGCAAGCAGGTTTCTGTGAGTTCAAGGCCAGACTGGTCTACAGAGCTAGTTCCGGACAGCCAGGGCTGCAGAGAGAAATCCTGTCTTGAAAAACAAAAACAAAAACAAACAAAAAAAAGTAAAGATTAATAATAATAATGATAAACCTCAGTCAAAAACATCACCTCTCAAAATGGGGGAAATAGACACCCCAATTAAAAATAACATAAAACTATAAAACTAATGACAATATATACTCTTATTAACTCAGACCTTTTGAATTTCTCATGAAAACCATGAGGCTAATGTTTATGTGCATCTCTAAATGTTAAGTTTGCAGAGATCAAATTAAACTAAGTAAGTTAATATTTGAACTGTCTATAGGTTTTACAGATGAGGGTTCTTTTAATTATGAGAATTTCTATTCAAATCCAAAGAGCTATAGCTAAGGTTAAATACACAACACACAACAAAACACAACACAGCACACACACACACATGTACATACCTAGTGGCTTAAGCTTTAAGTTTCCCTTCCCATTTCTCTCTTAGCATGTTTTCTATCTTGATTTACTTTTGACGCTCACCTCCCATCAGTTTAAACAAACAATGTCATCATCTTTACTTCAAAAAACCACACGTCCATCTCTAATGTTCCCAGCCACCTGACATTTATAAGTATGTCTGGTCTCTCTCGGAAAAAATGCTTCTCTATTCATCAAAGTTCTATTCTTACTTCACCCAGTTTATGAGCCAATATAATCTCATTTTGTCACAGCTTAAGATCATCTGTGGACAACTTCAATGAAAATGAAGCTAAATAAGTATGGTGGCATAAACGTGCATGCGTGCGTGTAGAGGGTATAGGTCCGTGTCAAGTGTCTTCTTCAAGTGGTCTCCATTTATTTGCTTATGTTTGTTGTTTAAACAAACAAGAGTCTATAGTTAAACCTGGAGTTCTGCTTGTAACACGTGGGAAGCAAAGGAATGAGGACTGTGAATTTAAAGCCAACCTGAACTACAAAGTCCCATAGCTGAATGGGCTATATCAAGACCTTCAATTAATCATATCTAGTAATCAATCAAGCCATCCATTCACCTCAGCTAGCCAACAATTCTATCTTTTCTGTGTGTTACCGGTTCGTGTGCATGTGTGTGCGCATGCTGATATAAGTATCAATCAATGGACATGGAGGGTGGGGATCAACGCCAGATGTCTTCCTCAATCTCTGTTTTTAAAGGGCCCATCTCTGACCTTGGAGCTCTGCTTCCTATTACCCAGGATTGAGATTACAGGAAGACCCTGCTCATGTCTGGCTTTTTCTTTCTATAAAGGTGGAAGAGATCAGCTCTTACACGGCAAACACTTTACCAAGGAAGAAGCCATCTCATTCCAAATCTATGTCTTTATTCCTTAAGTTTTCTATAAGCCTGTGCATCACCCAGTATATATTATTTTATATATTACATTTTAGTTTTTCCTTAAAATCAGCTCCTCTCTCCATCTACACTACTTATAATTAATATACTATCATTACATTCAGATACTTCAAAATCCTAATGATTATAGTTCAGATCTTTTTTTTTTAGAACCACCTTACTTAACATTTCTCCAGTGTAGGCTGCAATCCTAATTGCTGCAATATATTACCAACTTATCAGCCTTATTCCACTCTTAAGAACCACACTCACAGGAGGCAGAGCCAGGCGGATCTCTGAGTTCGAGGCCAACCTGGGCTACAGAGCCAGATCCAGGACAGGCACCAAAACTACAAAGAGAAACCACCCTGTCTCGAAAAAACAAAAAACAAAAACAAACAAACAAACAAAAAAACACTTACACTGTATCCTTTATAAGTGTACCTATCTTAACAAAACCTCTAATGAACCTAATAACGACACAAACAAACTCCTGACATGACATTAAAAGCCCTTCATATTCTGACTCCAGTGTATCTTTCTTCAACATACCCCTTTACCATGATTAAAGGCAAGTAGAGCAAGTAATTCAGCTGAACTCAGGCTCAAATTCTAATTGCTCAATTCATTAACTGTGTTATAGAAGCTCTAATTTTCTCATGTACTGAGTAGTATTAATAAACCTACTTTACACAATGGCTTAACACTTAGCACTTAACATGGTACTAGTGGAAATTACGAGCTAAAGTTAACAATACATTGTGAAGTCATACTTTAAAGCTTTCCACCCAATTCTCTTTCTGCTTCTACGAGCCCTAGCAAAATCTCTTACTTTTGCCTGTTTACAATTTGTTCCAACAATGTAATTCTTTCATCTTATCTGTCAAAGGCCAATTCAAATCCATGTCCTTAATTAAATTTTCCTAAGTCACTGACCACTGGGGAGTAAATTCTATGAGGAAAATTATTAATTTTGCATTTCTCTACCACCCTACTCATTTGCTTTTTGATCCTCACCTGCAACATTTAGACTATTATCACCATCTGCTTTACATGGGAGTTTATACTCTCACTAAACTGTATGCTAGAAAAAGGAGTTCAACTCTGGATAGTAAAGCATATCTAAACACTCAGTACATGTTTGTTAGAGAAGTAGAGTTTAAAAGCAGAATCATTATGCTCCAACTGTGTTACCAGGTACAATGCAAACCCTTTTAAAAACATCTTTAATGATCTTTTTTTGGTACCTAAATATCAAATGTTTTATATAACACTTAATATAAATATATCCATGCCTTCATCATTAGTTCAGAAAATACAGTCTTTATGTATATCCTTAGTTTCCTATTCACAGCATACAAAATTAATACCTTTGTGGCAGTTAGGTATTTTATTATCAATAAGGTTTTAGCTACATGCCTCAGTCATCACATGGCTTTAAAGTCTTGGTAATATAACATTCTGTTTTCCTTGGAATACTATTCATACCAATGGTGCTCAGTACATTTTGAATGGTACCTTTCTTTAAACTCAAAATAAATCATTCAAGCTGGGGATAGCTTCGTGGTAGAGTACTTGCTTAGTAGCACATACTCCACAAAAACTAATTCCTAAGGACAGAAAGCGGATTGGTAAATGGATGCCAGTTAGAATTAGGAATAAAGACCGAATACAAAGGCAAATGAAAAAAATCTGGATGGAGAGAGAACTATTCTTCTGGATTATGATCAGTTTATACTACTGAGTAAAAAAAGCTCAACTATTTAAAGTGAAATTCTGTATAAAAACTATGCACATGCCTAACAAAAAAAATTAATCTTTCAAAACTACTATTATTCTATGGTCATAAATTTCACAATCGTGTTAAAAACCAGGTTCATTAAGAATTTTTGATTTAAAAAAAAATAGTTGAAAAGAAGTAAGAAATAGCAAAATTATCTGTTTGCAAAAGACGAAATTCCAACACCAACGCTGCCCTCACCCCTCACCACCAAAAACTATTGCGAATTTAATATACACCAAGGTTACAATACATAAAAATCAACATGAAAGATCAGCTGTTTCTAAGACAATGAATACTGATAACAAATGACTCAAAAAGAATTGTTTAGAAAACAATTCCATTGCTGGGCAGCAGTGGCACACACCTTTAGTCCCAAGAGGCAGAAGCAAGCAGTCCGAGGCCAGCCTGGCCTGCAAAGCAGGTCCCTTAACAGAGCTGTTACAAAGACAAACCCTGTCTTGAAATCCCTCCCCCCTAAAAGAAAGGGGGGAGAGGGGAGAGGAGGGAGGGACGGAGAGAGGGAGGGAGGGAGGGAGGAAGGGAGGGAGGGAGGGAGGGAGGGAGGGAGGAAGGAAGGAAGGAAGGAAGGAAGGAAGGAAGGAAGGAAGGAAGGAAGGAAGGAAGGAAGACAACTTCATTTATACAATGGATAAAGTTCACAAAGGGTTTTAAAGTCTGATATACTTCCACACCAATGGGAAAACATCCATCTCATGCTCATGGTTTAGAAGATTTAATATTGCTGAGATGCTAATATTATCCCCAAATGACTTACAGATTCAATGCAATCCCATTTGAAATAACAATGGTATTTCTTTGAGAAAAAAGAAAACCCACTATTTCAGTAAAAAAGGGAAAGGCAGACAAGAGAGGGTAAGGGGTGGGTGAGGGCTATGATCAAATTCACTACATACATTTATAAAATCTCACAATGAAACCATTATTAGTTTCTGCAATTAATATACATTAATATAAAAGGCTTTAAGATAAAGACAAAAGAAAATTCCCTATTAAATTTTACATGGAATATGTAAAGGAACCACAAAACAATCTTTTAGAACAAAGTTGGAGGGCCATACTTCCTGACTCTCAAAACTTACCACAAAAATACAGTAATCAAAGCAGTGCAGAGCTGTGGAGTCTGTCTAGCCAGCACTGCCTAGCAATCCCCAGCACTGCATGACTAGGTAGGTCTGCCATTTAGTCTAGCGTATCTGAGAAACCTGGCTACAGAAGGAAGGGCAGCCAGTGCTAAAGACTCTGTCTTAAAGGAAAAGACTCTTAAACTGACACCGACCAAAGAAATGGAGAGCCCAGAAAGAACCCCCTGTGTATATATATGTTTAGCTTGGGTACTTGTTATTTATCTGTTTATTTTAAAGTTTTATTACATTTAGAGTAAGAGTATGAGTGCACGCATAGGTTAACAATGCTTCAGAGCTGGTTTGGTTCTCTCCAAAGGGTCCTGAGGATCAAATTCCAAGTTAACCTTAAGTTGCTCTCTCTTGTCTGCTGGGTCACATTAACCCAAAAAGGAATTTAATATCCACATGAAGTTGGACCTTTACTCTACACTATTAAAGACAGAAAAATCTAAACACTAAGATCTAAAACCTACAATCTGTCCTGCCTGCAAGAAGTGCTGGGGAAATGGTGGTGCAAAACTTTTGAGAGTGGCTAATCCATAACTGGTCCAACTTGAGGCCCATGCCACAAGAGGGAGTTCATGCCTGACATTGCCTAGATAGCCAGGAACCAGAGGCACAACAGCCCAGAGACCCAGGATAGAACCAAACACAACTGGCACCAAAAAAAAAAAAAAAGAAAAGAAAAAGAAAGAATAATTCCTAATGATACTCTGCTGTACTCATAGATCAGTGCTACCCAAATTGTCAAATGGGTGTCAGATGCAAAGACCCACAGCCAAACATTAGGCAGAGCCAGGGGAACCCCGCAGAAGAAGCGAGGGAAGGTTGTAGGAGCCAGAAAGGATGAAGACACTACAAGAACGCAGCACACACTCAACTAAGCAAGGCTCATAAGGGCTCACAGAAACAAACACAGAGAGACAAGCACAGAGCCTATATAGGTCTCTGCATGTACATATCTTGGAGTTGTTGTACTGACTCTTTTGCCTATGCTTGGGACCCTTTTCCTCCAACTGTGATGAGGGTTTGTGCCCAGTCTTATTTGCTAGTCCATGTTCAGTGGGAGACCTGAAGGAATACGTTCATTCATGTTCTCGTTCTCTCTCGTTCTCTCTCTCTCTCTCTCTCTCTCTCTCTCTCTCTCTCTCTCTCTCTCTCTCTCTCTCTCAACAGGAGTTGATCTGGGGAAAAGGGGAGGGACTGGAAGGAGTGGAGAGAGGAGAAACTGGTTGGGATGTAATGTATTAGAGAAGAATAAAGGAGTGAGTGTGTGAGTGTGTGTGTGTGTGTGTGTGTGTGTGTGTGTGTGTGTGTGTGTGTGTATGGACAAGGATGGAAGGGAGTGGGGGGATGTCTCAGTGATATAACACTTGTATTAACATGGGTTATTAGCCCTGGATATGATCTCCAGCATGTAGTGAAAGGAGGGAGCACAAAGGATTTGAACAGACATTTACCCCCAAAGAAGCTATATAAATGGCTAATAAGTCTATAAAAAGATGATCAAACTTCATTAACTGTAGTGGAATGAGAATAATACCCACATAGAGCCTACACCATTCCAGTTCTTTCTCCATTCCTCTCCCCTCGCCTCCTCCTCTTCCTGACTCCTACTTTAGGATTTAAGCTCTGAGTTACAGTTTCGGTGCAGCCATCTATGCCTGCCTGTCACCATGCTCCCCACCATACTGATCATGGACTCTAACCCCATGAAACTGTAAGTCCCAAATAAACTCTCCCTTCTATGCATGCCCTTGGTCATGGTGTCTTATCACAACAATAGAAAAGTAACTAAGACACAAATGATTGGAGAAATGCAAATCAAAAACACTGAGTTAACAACTTATACTATGTAAGAGATAAGATACAAACAGAAAATAACAAGTATCAACAATGATGTAGAGACATTGGAGCGCTTCTTATATATACACTGTTGGCAGGAAATGTAAAATGATATATCCCCTGGGAAAACAGTGGTCTTGCAAAAACCTTCTTTAAATTACATTTATTTATAAAAGATTTATTTGCATAGTATGTGCATGTGTGAGCATCTTTGTGCACCATGTACATGCCTAGTACCCAGAGGCCAAAAGAGGCAATGGGATCCCGTTACTGCTATGTGAGTATTGGGAACTTAACATGGGTCTTCTTCAAGAAGACCTTAACACGGAACTGTATCTCCAGTTCCCACCTATATTCATCAAGGATGAATATGTGGGCAAACACATGTTATAGAGGACAATACATAGGCTAAGTTCTCTCCTATCCTGTGGGTCCTGGGAATCCAACTCAGGTCATCAGGCTTTATCAAGCACCTTTAACCACCAAGTCATCTCACAACCCCTAAAAATTTGTTTTTTAGTTTTTTGGTTTTTTTTTTTTTTTGTTTTGTTTTTTTATTCAGCAAAGGGCAGCGCTTCCATGGATATCAACCAAACATGCATACTGAGTTGCAGTATTAAGGCTGGACAAGGCAACCCAGTATGAGAAATAGAGTCCCAAAGGAAAAAGAAAGCATCTTCAACAAATGGTGCTGGTCTAACTGGACGCCCACATGTAGAAGAATGCAAATAGATCCATATCTATCACCCCGAACAAAACTCAAGTCCAAGTGAATCAAAGACCGCAACATAAATCTAGACATACTAAACCAATAGAAGAGAAAGTGAGGAATGGTTTTGAACACATTGGCACAGGAAACAACTTCCTGAACAGAACACCAATAGCGCAGGCACTAAGAACAGTTAATAAATGGGACATCATGAAACTGAAAAGCTTCTTTCTGTAAGGCAAAGGACACCATCACTAGGACAAAACAGAAGCCTACAGAACGGGAAAAGATCTTCACCAACTCCACATCTGACAGAGGGCTAATTTTCAAAATATGTAAAGAACTCAAGAAACTAGTCATCAACAAACCAAATAACCCAATTCTCTAAACAGAATTCTCAACAGAGGAATCTCAAATGGCCAAGAAACACTTAATGAAATGTTCAGTATTCTTAGACATCAGGGAAATGCAAATCAAAATGGCTCAGATTCCACCTTACACCTGTCAGAATGGCTATGATGAAAAAAAAAAGTGACAGTTCATGCTGTCCTGAATGGGAAACAAGGGGAACAAGAGGAACACTCTTCCATTGCTGGTATAAGTGCAAACTTGTACAGGTACTTTAGAAACCAATACAGCAATTTCTCAGAAGATGAGGAATTGAACTACATATAATTAAAGATAATAACAGTTTACTCTCCTTTCCATTTTTTTTTAAAGGAAAAAACTTCCACTTTTTTGACAGCTAAGAAAAGACTGACAGAGAACTAACCATTTTGATTTGTTGGGCAAGTGTACTGTACATAAAGCAGTAACTTTAAAATTTCTGCTTCTTTTAAGGACACTTATGTTGTAATAAACGGGTTTTTTTTTAATTGCACTCCTTAAATATTTCTGTTAATTCTATTTGCACATCTTTCAACTTGTATCTATTACTTATCAAGGTGTTATCGATTTCAAACATTTTTTCAAAGTCTCAAAGACTGTATTAGCACTCACAAGCCCTGAATAGTATTTAACATGCTAATCATATTTTACAGAGGAAGAATTAGGATCATTTAACTAAAACAATTTGCTTAATTCACAGCTATACCAGCTATTCCACTCTTGGGCATATACCCAAAGGCTGCTCCATCATACCACAAAAGACACCTGCTCAACTATGTTCAAAACTTTGTTTTAACGTTTATTCACTGTGTACAAGATTTGTTTTTATGTAGTGTTTTGCCTGCACGTTTGTCTGTGTGAGGGTGTTGGATCCTCTAGGACTGGAGTTACAAGCAGTTGTGAGCTGCCATGTGGGTGCTGGGAATTGAAACCAGGTCCTCTGGAGGAGCAGCCAATGCTCTTCTTAACTGCTAAGCAACCTCCCAGCACCACATCATGTGAATTTTTACGATCAAAGTCAGGTTGTCAGGTTTGGTGTTAAATGCATTGACCTGCTGAGTTATCATCACCTGGGGCCAACTTTTTTTTCAGTAGCAATTCTACTGTAGACACACAAATTGAAATCAAGAACTTCTACACTTATTTTCATACCAGCATTATTCATAGTAGCCAGAAGGTAAAAGCAACCCAAGTGTCTATTAACAGATGAATGAATAAACAATATACAATACATGCAAATAATGGAATACTACTCAGCCTCATCCCAGAAGTGCTACATATACAAACCTTGAAGGTATAATACCAGGAGAAATAAGACCATCACAAAAATACAAATAGTGTATGGTTACACTGATATGAGGCACGGGAAACTATCATGTTCATACAGACAGAAAGCAGAATAGTAGTTTCCAGGACTAGAGAAACAGAAAGTTATCATTTAGTGGTACTGGGCTGGTGTTTGGGCATACAAAAAAAAAATTGTGGAAATGGAGAGTGGTAATGGCTGTCAAACAATATGAATGCATTTAAGACACTGAGCTGAATGTAGGGGTGCGAGAGATGATTAAATTAGTAAATTTTATGTGGTATGTTTTTAAGCAAATTTTAGAAGTACAATGAGGAAAATACTAAATTCACTTTGACCAGAACTTTTTTTTTTTTTTTTGGTTTTTCGAGACAGGGTTTCTCTGTGTAGCTTTGCGCCTTTTCCTGGAACTCACTTGGTAGCCCAGGCTGGCCTCGAACTCACAGAGATCCGCCTGGCTCTGCCTCCCGAGTGCTGGGATTAAAGGTGTGCGCCACCACCGCCCGGCCAGAACTATTTTTTTAATCTATAATAGATTTAGAAAAATAACTTTTTGATGCTCTGTCAAATGTTTCCCAGTACTCTTTCAGAAAGGAAAGTATACAGACCTAAAACAAGATTGTTTAGAATATTAAATATTCTTTTTGGGAAGGATCAAAGGCGAAGTTAATTAAAACTTGTCACCCATGTCAAATCAATAACCAAATTAAAGGTCTGGATTAACAAAAAAACTAAGTATTTTGTTTCCCTAGACACTGTACACACAGTAAGTCACTGCAGATTTGTCTCAAAGGGAATTCTGGCCTATAGTATGCTGGCTAGTAAATTCCTAAACAAATACAAAACTATTAGGCTGCCCCCACCACCATGGTGTTTACTTATAATTTGGTTGTTCCACTTAAGAAGGGCTGTTTTAAGAGTGAATCTAAAAGGCTTAGGTTTCCTTACCTGTTCACTAATAACTTGGAATTCTCTCATTTCATCCTCAGTTAAGGGAGCACATGTTTCATCATTTTCACTGTCTTCCTGCCAGCCCATCTCCTTTAATAATCTGAAAAGAAGAAAAGTAATTTTAATTTAGAGCTTCACCTGGGTAATGCAATTATTCCCTTAATACTATGTACAAGAAAACACAATTCATAGTCTGCTACACAGACTATGATACAAGATATATATGATACCCAAGATACAAAAGGACTTCTGAGTTTATTTTCTTAAAAGTGAGTAATTGAGCAAGCAAACCATATTTAGTAGTAAATAAGAATGAATTGCTTGACTGCTTAATCTTCAGGATCAAGGTTCTCTATGCTGGAAACTTCGAATAGGAGAGTCAAAAATAAAAAATGGCAAACACTTATACTAATAGTGATAATGCCATTTTTTCTTTTTCAATACCACCACAATCCAACATATTCTCAACTCTCCATTAGGTTTTCTACTTGGAAAAGAAAGACTCAGAAGCATGCCCTATCTTGCATTTTACAATTTATTTTCTACCAATGTCTTGGGTGTATGACATTCACTTATCCTTAGTACACAATTCATTCTGAAAAGAGGCATTATGTTTGACAATAACAGAAACACGATTTTTCAAAGTTATCAACCTAGAACTATATAATGAAAAATAACAGTTTAAACTTTTCAATATTTTTTTTAAAGAAAATACTTCCATTTTTAGGAAAACAGAGCTAAGAAAAGACTAACAGAGAACTAACCATTTTGATTTGTTGGACAAACATGCTGCACATAAAGCAGTAACTTTGAAGTTTCTGCATTTTTTAAGGACACTTAAAAATTGGTATTTTTAATTGCACTCCTTAAATATTTGTTATTTCTATTTGGACGTCTTTCAACTTTTATCTATTACATATCATGGTGTTATCATTTCATACATTTTTTCGAAGTCTCAAAGAATATATTAGTACTCAAGAGATCTGAATAGTACCTAACATGCTACTCATATTTTACAGAAAAAGAATTAGGGTCACTTAAGTACAACAATTTGCTTACTTCACAGCAAAGAAAAAGAATTTTATTATTCTGCCTCCAGAATTAGTATGTTCTACACTGAACAACCTCAAAACCAATACAGTCGAGTCAGCATTAATTATTTCTTTGATTTCTATTCACTGGCTTTTCTGATACACTGTCTTGACTATAACATAGATGGCTGCCCTTAGAAAGAAATGGCATTTCTACTTACCCTAATCATTCAGTATCACCTAATTCAAAGCTCACAAACTAAGACTAATAGAACTTACTGCTTTTGCTATGACCATTTTTCCTTCTTTTACTTATAAGAACTGAAAAACATTTGTGATGCCCTGTGTTCAATCAACAACACTAAAAGAAATGGAGAAGGGAACAAGTATTCTTAACTCTCCAGCTGGATTATTTAATACATGATTATTTAATACAAAACAAAGAATTATCTCTAGAAACTATTGTTCATTACTGATAAATGCATCCACTATAAGGTTATATGTACTTATGAACTGCAAATAAAGTTAAGTGAAAACCGAAGCTATGATATCTTTTTTCACATATGAAATCACATTTTCTTAAAGAAATTAAACCTGAAGTCTACAAGTAAACTAAAAGAAATCTAAATGTAACTCTGTAAGCTTAGAGAAAAGAATGTTTTATGGGCTTAAGGTATAGGACTCAGTGGTTGAAAGCTTGTCTAGCAGGGCAGGTTCAATCCCCAACTCCCCCACAAACAAAAGGTTAAGAATAACCATAATTTATTTGCTCTAGGATTAGATTTAATTTAATTTCCTAGATTTAAATGTGAACTACACAATTTACTGACTTTGAGACACTGAATAATCAACATCTGTCTTGGCTCCTCTGTGAGACAGAAATACAGTCAATGAAAAACATTCAAGTACATATATAATCTTTCAAAAAGAAACTTCCTATGTATGTATACATTTGTTCATTTCTATATGTGCACATATGTTCATATAAATATAAATTTTCATTAATTCAAATGGGCACTTTTCATTTTCCCTTTACATACTGGGATAATACCCAATATAGTATTACTAACATGTAACTTGCACCCATGTAGAGACTGCTCCACATTAATATAAATGGATGTGCTTAGCTTTCATAAATTTCTACCCAGTGTTATACAGGATGTGCAATTCTGCTATTAATAGCATTTACATAGATTCTCATTTTCAATCTCCCATCATTATCTTCTTATGAATAGTTCATATACCTCACGGTGCACCAGTCATTATTTTCATTTCTCTACATATAATCTATCTCATTAATTTAGGCAGAAGCCCTATAAGGTAAGCATCCCTAAAGAAACGTTTTCTTAATGTTCACAAAAACAAAACAAACAAACAAAAAACACCTTACACATGAATGCTTGTAAAGGCATTACTTCTAATACTTAGGAAGTGGGGGAAAATAAAGATGTTAAGCAGTTGAGACCACTAGCTACTCTTTCAGCAAACCAGGGCTCGATTCCCAGTATCTACATGGCAGCTCACAACCATCTGTAACTCCAATTCCAGGGTATCTGATGCCCTCTTCTGGCCTCCGTAGATACCAGGTATACATGTGGTGGTACAGACATAAACGTAAGCAAACAAACACATAAAATGAATCTTAAAAATGAATATAAAGTCATGCAGCCATACAATATACTACTGAGCAATAAAAAAAGAACAAAGTACTGGCATACTCTAAAACAGGAATGAAATTAGGCTTAATCAAAGCCAGCATGAAAGAGCCGAGATACAATCCAAAATCAACTCCATATAGAAAACAGATCAGTGATTATGTAAGTCAGGGTGAAATGATTAAATCACAAGGGAAACACAACTGTAAATGCAATAACAAAACATCTGCCCATTTAAAAGCGAGTCAACCTTATTTTTAATAAACATGTTAAAAAGCAAACAAATGAGGGTTAGGTGGTGGCCCACATTTAATCCCAGCAGCACTCAAGAGGCAGTGCCAGGCATAGTTCAAGGCCAGCCTGGCCTACATACTAAATTCCAGACTGGCCAAAGTTATATGGTAAGATCCAGTAACAAAAAAGAAAGAGAAATAAATTAAGGGTTAAGACTATGGCACATGTAGAGTAACAAGTGAGAACCTAGATCCAGTACCCAGCATCACAAAAATAAGCCATCAATCACTTAAACTTGGTAAAATCTTGAACAGAGATAATGTTGGCTAAAAAAATAGAAATAATTACTAACCTGTGTTCTGCCTCAAGTGAACTGGAAAGAACATCAGTTTGTGGAAAGGTTGAAGAACGAATGATCTGTTGAGAAATCACCGAAGCATTGCCGTTCTCTTGTGGAATTTCATTTTCATCAAAGTTTCTGTTTATATCTCTTTCTTGGTGAGTACTATTGCTGTTATGCAAATTAAATGAGTCGTCATCCTGAATTTTAGGGAGTTTAAAAAAAAAAGAGTGAGTTCTAAAGAACAGTTACTGACAACCAAAAGAACCTATCTAGATTCTCATGAAAAATACATAAATCTAAATTATTCATCATTAAATTTCAAAGGTATTCTCACAAAAATACCTAAGGCCAAAAAGTTAAATATGAAGGAAAAGAAAAAGGAATAATTAGCAGCTGGTACTTGCTATGTAGTCCCTGCTGGACTCAGTCTTGCATCAATCCTCCTGCTCCAGTCTACAGAGAACTGGAATTATAGGCATGTACCACAGTGCCAAGGTAAAAGGATTTTTTAAAAAAGGATAGATTTGTGTCCAGGCATGGTCATGCACACCTGTAATTTCAGCATGTGACGGAGGCTAAAGCAAAGGATCATAAATTACATGTCAGCCTAGACTACTTACTTAAGACCCTATCTTCCCAAAAAAAAAAAAAAAAAAAAAAAACACAACAAAATCCATGTATTTTTGCATAGAAAAATACAAAATGAGAAGTTTCAGAAAAAAAGCTAGCTATCTTTCTTTACAGGGAGATGAAATTTTTTCTACAATTTTAATATAGGTTTACTGAAGGCTTATTTACAACTGTGTGGATAGAAGCACCCCTAAGGATGGAGGCCAGACAATAGGTAGACGAGAAAGGGGAAGACACCACGGAGATCATCAATAGGGAGGGAGTCAAGGAAGTAACCTGTTGAAGATGCACACAGGTAGGGAACCAGGGGATTAGAGGCTCTGATCTTACTATCTGCCTTTTCCATTTCCTGCTAGGGCTCCTCAAAACTGAATCAAGCTAAGAAAGCAGAGCTCATTTCTAATCCTGCGAAAGTATTCAGCGACTACACAGAACAGCAATGACGAAGTCAAGCACATCTGAAACAATGTACAGAGCCGACCTGGACTCTAGCATCAGTGTTAGGCACCATCACAAGTACTTCTGCCCAAACCAGGTGTGTGGGTACCCAGCTTTCCAGAGGTGGAGGCAGGAGAATAAGAAGTTCAAGGTTAGCCTCAACTACACAGAGTTAAAGATCAGTCTGGGCCATATAAGACCCTCAAACATCCCCCCAAAGACAGGAACCTGCTGGCATGGGCTTAGCAGGAGGAAAACCAAAGATCAAGTTTTAATTGGAGTTTATCAAGGTTCTAAATATTTACCCACATAGTTTAAAAGTACGTTCCTGTCAAATCAAGAATCACTGCAATTTCAATTACCTTCTCTGAGCCAGCATGGCTCTCATCTTCATGTTCCTCTTCTACTCTGTCCCTTTTCAATGCTTTCAAAAACTCACTCTTCTTATCACTTCGCATTCGTGTCAGTTTAGTTAAACGAGGCTGCTGATTAAGTTTGTCAACAGGTGAGGAAGAATTTGAACGATTACACTAATGGGAAATGCAGAAACACTTGTAAACATGTAACTAGATAATCAATGTAAAAATAAAGTTCACAATTATCACAGCTTTTTATCATACACTTATTTGTAAGGTGAAACTGATTTCAAAGTATAGATCACAGTAAACTTATCTAAATGGGTTAGCTCAAGAACTTATTGCAGATGTAATAAAGGTCAGATAACAAACAGACCTTAAAACAAAACATAAAACTTAAATACATAAAATCAGGAATTTATTGACTTTAAATATTTACACAGCACATAAAAAGCCATTTTTCTGGCCATGCTACAGAGTGCTAGGGTTCTGAAACACCTCCAATAATATTTTATAATCATTTATGCAATAGGATGTCATTACATTGGATTTCCCCAGAGATTTCTGTGAGAGGAGGGGGGGGGGGGGGGATAGTGACTTTTCATTTTGTCTTCTCTTGATGTTTAAGCAGTAGAACATAAACATAATCTGAATGTTAGAACTGTGTGATAGCAATTTTTTAGTCCACAGAAATAAATCATAAGCTTAATTGCTGACATTGAAGTGTGCATTAGAATTAATTAAAGAACAATAAACCAGTTAGAAACATTGGTCCTATTTTTAACGTGAAAATTCTACAAATGAGGACATAAATTATATATGGTTTTGATATTCCAATATGGGACCTAAAACAACTATTAGACCAACAACAGAGATGTCTTGGATCCTAGATTAGTCAAGGAACTCCCTACTCTGATTTTCAAAAAAATAAAACTACTTGAGGTACCACATACTCACATATACTTTTCTTTCCTCTTCTCTTAATTTACTGTTACTACTAATAAAATGTCCATCACTCCCAAAACAAAATTGTACAAATTCTCATTCATAGCCAAGATTTAATTCTACAGTGAAACTCTCACAAGCATCAAATAAACTGCAATTATTTTAACGTGTCTGAACTAAATTCACTGAAAAAAGTTAAAGCATCTCATCTTTAATAAGTCTATGCATTTAATAAGTTGTTAAACTATCAGGATTTAGCAAGTGGGCTTCACAGCACAACCTACATTAGGAAGCTAACTAAGGAAGAATGGTCATTTATGAAAAGAGGCTCCAGACTAACCTGGGCCACCCCTGCCTGGTCTTTACTTTTAAATACAGTACCTTCCTCAGCCAGGAGGTGGTGACACACACCTTTAATCCCAGCACTTGGAAGGCAGAGGCAGGGGGATCTCTGTGAGTTCCAGAACAGCCAAGGCTACCCAAGTGAAACCCTGTCTTGAGGGTGGGGAGGGGGATTACATTTCTCAAGAAATGTTCAGTGGCCTACCTCTTTCACTGAATTTGTTGATGGACTAATACTCTTGGCGGTTGACTTGAAAGTATTAAAGTTGCCAACACCATATGTAGATTCATGAGGAAAAGAAGTCCCAACTTTGTTTTCTTTAGTTTGGCTTTTCCATTGTGTAGGCTAAAGAAAAACACAAGAATCTATAGTTACCAAAAACAAATTCATGAAAACAGAGAAAAGGTGAACACACTAAACAAACAATGATCACACGTGGCTCACAAAAGTTCTCTTCTACTACTTTCACCATCTCTCCGAGGTTCTTTGACCTTCAGGACTTGTGTTTTATTACTGGTTTTTGTTGTTGTTTTATAGAGACAATATCTATCTATTCAGCCCAGGAGCTAGCCTAGAAGTCACTATCCTCCTTATCAGGCCCTTCAGTGCTAGGCTTACAGGTGGGAACCCCAATATATGGCTCCATCTTTTTCTACAAATAAAACAGAGGTTTAATATGCAATAAAAACATCTAAATTTGAGGCTAAGAGATGGCTCAGCAGCTCTTGCAGACAATCCAAGTTCAGCTTGCAACACCAAAGTCAGGTGGCTCACAATCACCTGAAAAACCTCTGACCTCTTCAGGCACCTGCACATAGCCACACACATACTCACACACGTGATTTAAAATAATAAAAAGCTGGCACATGCTTTTAATCCCAGCACAATGGAGGCAGAAACAAGTGGATCTCTGTAAATTTGAGGCCAGGCTGCTCTACACAGCGAGTCTAAGCCAGCCAGAGTTTCACAGAGACCTTGTCTCAAAAACGCAAGATGGTAAGTTGTTCTCTAACCTCCACCTGTGCATGGTAGTACATGTGCACACACACACAACTACACACAAAATAATGTGATTTTTAAACTAATACAGTAATTTTTTAAATCTAAACCATTCTTATTTTCAAAATTTTTTACAAGTTAAGAGATTTCTTTTTTGTCTTATAATAAAACTCATGAGCATTTTAAAGACTTAAAACCGAGTACCAAGTAAACAGTATAATACATGTACCAAGCAAATAAATCCTAGTGCATCCAGTAGAGCAGAAATTATAAAACTTCAATTCTCTCTGCTCCTAAAGTAAAATAGTTTATATATATATGAAGCTTCTTTTTACAGCAGATGGAGACTACTACAAGAAACCAGCAACTGGTCAAAGTGCAGAGAATAACTGAGTGTGGAGTACCACTTCACACATGGGACAGCTATCTGTAACAAATTTGGCTTAAACACAGGACTTACTTTTGTAGGTGGAACAGCAGGTTTGGGGACTAAGCCTTTATAAACACTCGGACCAGTTCCATTCTTAACTGGCTGTGACTGAAGGTTTCCTGCTACTGGGAATCCAGATAGCTGTAAGTCTTTTGTATTACCTTTCTTAATGACCAGCATTCTTGGAGCTCTAGATTTAGGATTCGGGGGATATTCTGCATAAATAAAGCACAAGCATGTGTTATATACAATTTAAAATTTTAGGATAAATGATCCCATCAAAACCTTAACTGCATTTAAAAAAATAATACCAGCTGGTTTGGGGCAAAATAATCTAAGTGAGTAAAGTCAAATTCCAGCTTAAGCATAACCTTATGAAACATAAGAGTTTGGGCAATGCCTACTAATACAGAAGACCGCAGGCTAAGATGTAATTGGAAAACAAGAATTAGTATCTTTACATTCTTCACTTATTTAAAAAAACCTAAAAATTTTCATTTTAATGTGACAGTTCTAGTTTCCCCTTAAGCCAGTCTTAAAAAGTCAAAATTTCCTATTTTTTTCAATCCTTTCATTATACTAACAAATTTATAATCAATGAGTGAGGACCCACAATCCCAATACTTCTAAATGTCTATTAGATCCAACTATTAGTTAAAAGTAAAAATTATCTCATAATGTCAATTCATTCAAATATTTACGGTCCATATTAATGTAACTTAAGGCATCATGTGAAGTCAGTACTCGGAATAACTGCTAAATGAAGACGTTTTTGAGACTACTGTACTTGCTGGAAATATGAAACATTTTCCCTGGAATTTAATCAGGTTGTATGTATAATCAAACGTATTACACATACCTATCATTGTCACAAAGAAGTATATCCTTCATTCCTTACAAAAAATTCTGAAAGCTTCAGTTTCATAATTAAAAATTTTACAATAGCTAACTCAGATCAAAATCTCTGAAAAATTCTAAATTAAAATTAGCCCAGAATATAAATGGCATACTTTATTAACTGGTAAGATGGGTAGATGCTTGTGCTGATACCCTGGCTCCAAACTACCAACTTCCTACTAGATCACCTTAAAACTATGAGCAGTGGTGGTGGTGGTGGTGGCGGCAGCGGTGGCGGCGCACGCCTTTAATTCCAGCACTTGGGAGGCAGAACCAGGTAGATCTCTGTGAGTTCCAGACCAGCCTGGTCTACAGAGCGAGATCCAGGACAGGCACCAAAACTACACAGAGAAACCCTGCCTTGTGTGTGTGTGTGTGTGGGGGGGGGGGGGGGGGGGGGGGGGGGGGGGGGAGACGGGACACCTATGAGTACTTCAAATTCTCCAAAAGATAAAACTGATTTATCATCTACTGCCATGCTGACAGATAAAGAATGAGAACTTAGAACAAAATGAAAACAGGGTTACCATACTAAAAATTAAATACATGTTGAATTATTAGGGAAAATATCCTATGTATTGGTATCTAAAAGGCCTAATAGCTTTTTTTTTTTTTTAAAAAAAAAAAAAAGGAAACTTCAGGCACAGAAGACACTGAAGTATGTCATCAATGTATAATTTGACTTCAGATTTGATTATACAATGAAGTCAAGGAAACCAAAAATAGGGATGAAGATCTCGACTAGAGAACAATGAAGGACACCACTCTACTATTAGTGGTTTTTAATGAAAAGATAATAAAAATTAATAAAAACCCAAGGATATGGCAGCCAAGGCAGGAGGATAGTGAATTTGAGGCCGGCCTGTGCTAAAACTGAGACCCTGCTCGATTCCTCCTAACAAAAAGGTTCTTTGAGGACAGTCATGATGGCACCTATAGTGTCTAGCACTTAGAACAAGGAGATGGGAGATTGCTTGTGCCTAGGAGGACCAAAAACGTCTTCATGGCCAGGTGGTGGTGGCGGCGGCGCACGCATTTAATCCCAGCACTCGGAAGGCAGAGGCAAGTGGATCTCTGTGAGTTCGAGGCCAGTCTGGGCTACAGAGTGAGTTCTAGAAAAGTCTCCAAAGCTAAACAGAGAAACCCTGTCTCGAAAAAACAAAAAAAAAAAACAAAAAAAAACAAAAAACAAAAAACCACACACGTCTTCAGGAACATAGTATGATCTCATCTCACAACAGGGGGAGGAGAATCCCTGATAGTTCAGTGGTTAGGATTCAGATTTCCAAAAGGGGAGGGGGAGTTAAAATTAAATATAAGACAATTATCTTAGCCTTTAAATAACAGCAAGGAATCTGAGGCATAACTGATGTTTACAAAATACAAAAGGTAATTTTAAAGGTATCATTGCAGATGTCAGGCTTTGAAACAGTATACCACAATTAAATAGGACAAATGACTTCAATATGGCTAAGCAATGAAGTCCATCCTCCTTCCCTCATAGATTCTTCTAGTTAAGTTATTGTAATGAGCCGGGCGGTGGTGGTGCACACCTTTAATCCCAACACTTGGGAGGCAGACGCAGGCGGATCTCTGAGTTCCAGGCCAGCCTGGTCTACAAAGCGAGTTCAGGGCAGCTAGGACTGTCACACAAAGAAAAAAAAAAAAAAAGGTTCCTGTAATGGGGAAGGCAGGCAGATCGACTGTGTAGGAGTTGTCAGCAGAGGACTGACACACTCCTATACACACTGCAAGATGGAGACATGAAGGGATAAGTTTCAGTTTAGAATGTGCACAGAGAAATACAACAGCTGAGAATGATTTAATCTGCCCTACGGACTCTCAGAAGCAATGACGTAAAATGAAAATATCAAGATATGGCAGAAGAAAAGAATTTTTCCAAGCAAAATTATATAATTCACAACCTAGTCTATGTGTTTAAACACCAAGAAAATGGGTTTGACACAGGCTGAAGACATATGAAGAAATACAATTTAATATATTAATCACTGATTTTTAAAAGTAGAAACAAGATATGTATGGTGGTGTGTGCCTGAAAACCCAGGATTTGAGAAGGTCCACATCAGCCTGCATTACATACTTGGACCCCTAACTGAAAAAGGGGATGTGGAATAAGAACAGGAGGAGGCAAAGACAGAAAGTAGATTGATAAGTTGTTTGTTTCTTTGAGCCTCAAGTTGATTCTGACTACAAATTTCACCTTTCCTAAAATTGGATTCCTTGAAGCAAGAAATATTCTGGCTGTTTCTTCAATGAGGTCCTCAGTGCAAAGAATGATGGAATGCCCTATAAAGAAGAAAGGTGAAGCCTAAGAAATCACTCTCAGAAGAATAAGCAGCAAAAGTAAGAGATCACAAAAGTACCAGATGAAAGATGATAGGGAATTAGAAGGAAGAGAAGCAAATATTGTGTTATGCTCTAAGCATTTAAAGTATCATGATGCAGGAAAATGGGGTTTTGTACATGATTGTCAAACTCTAATACTAACTTCCAAGTAGCTCTAACCTTATTTATTGTACAACTTCATAGAAGTTGGTCTTTCACTTATTAAGATGCAGTCTTCTCTCATAATTATTACAAATTTTTGATATTTAACTTATACAAAATATACAGAAAAGACATAAGCTATTTTCAACACAGTAACAACTCAAAAAAGTACGCTTTTCCTAGAACTTAACAATAACATGTAAGAGAAGAAAAAAGAAAAAATTTTAAGAGAAACATGTAAAGACATTGATATCCTATAAAGCTATTCTGAATAAACTATACATAAGCTGCACAGTTAAGAAAACTTTGAGGCCAGTGAGATGGCTCAGCAGGTAAGGACACTTGTCACCACACCTGATAAACTGAGTTCAATCCCCAAGGATCCTCATGTTTGAAAGAGAAGTGACTTCCACAAGTTGTCCTCTGATCCCTACACACATGCCACTGCCATTTGTAAACACGCAACCACAAAATAATAAACAAATACGATTTTTTAAGGAAGTTTTCTTAGGGATTGGACAGATGGCTCAGGGGGTCAGAGTGATCACTGTGCGATCATAAAGACAAAAGTTCAAGACCCTAACACCTACATGAAAGCTGGTGTGGCCCGTGTACCTGAAATCCCAGCATTGTAGGGAGCAGAGATAGGACTACCATTAGTTCTTACTGACTGCCAGGTTCAGTGAGATAACCCATCTCCAACAAATAATGTTTAAATAATAATTAACAAATAATGTCAAAGCAACAAACCCAACATTCTCTTCTGGCCTTGGTAGCCAAGTTTGGACCAAACCTGGGCTATAAAGTAAGACCCTGTGTCAAATAGTTCCACTAAGAGAGGGGTGTTCTTATTGCAATAATGACCTGTAAGTAAAGAAGAAGTGACGGGGAAACTACTTTGTACACTTAACTTACACTACACTGTTTTATTATTTGTCTCTTTAGATTATTTCTCAATTCTTTTTTTTTTTTTTTTTTTTTTTTTTTTGGTTTTTCGAGACAGGGTTTCTCTGTATAGCTTTGCGCCTTTTCCTGGAACTCACTTGGTAGCCCAGGCTGGCCTCGAACTCACAGAGATCCGCCTGGCTCTGCCTCCCGAGTGCTGGGATTAAAGGCGTGCGCCACCACCGCCCGGCCTATTTCTCAATTCTTATACATCTTTGTAAGTATGTAAGTTTTTAGATTCACATACTATCTTAGATCTTTGTCAACTGTTAATGAACTCCATTCAAGAACTCTAAAGGTAACTGTTTTAAATTTTCATAGTATTTTCTCCTAGCTCCCTAAATAATTTATCTTACTGTAAGTGACTTTTATTGTTGTCTTGTCATGTGTGCCCTCCCTTCTACCTACCAATGCAAGAATTAGCTTTTAAATTTCTTAAATCAAGGTCACTGGTAGGGTGAAAACTGGCTTTTGAGAGAAAAATTAGAATATTGCTACAAATAATAAAAAGGACTCAGGTAGCTAAAATAGGAAGATTGAACATTTGAGGACAACCTGGCTACAGAGCTTGAACACCTCAATCACTGATTCAATCTTCTTTTCTGTTTTTATTATAGTTTTCAATTACCCAATTTCCTATCGTGAACGTTTATTTTTATAGAGAAAAACAATCTGCTAAAAAAATATTTCTAAAAAAACATAGACACTGTATTTTGCTGTTTGAATGTTCTTATTTAACAAATGTGTTTTGATCTACAGATGTTTTAATCAAGTAAGTTACCACTGTTAATTTTACATTAGTATCAACAGACACAGTGCCTTTATGAGGTCTCCTGCTTTATTTATACAGAACAGGTTTAAAGATACTTTACAAGCCATGTGTAATGGCAAAAACAGGCAGGAAGGTCAGAATTCAAGCTCATTAAGACCCTGCCTCAAGGTGGATGGGGGAGGTGGGAGGGAAGGGCTTTGCAAATATAAACAACTCCTATGAAAAGCAACGAAATGTCGCTCCTTTTAAAATTTTAAACCTTCTTTCTATCTGTGCTTCCTGAGTATTAGGATTATAAGTGTATACCACCACAACCACCTAAGCAAGTCATGTTCCTCACTGAAGATTTATTTTCTCAAACTGTCTACTCATACTCCATTAATTTATCCTACTCAGTCTTAAAAAAGTGCTGCCTTCCCCTTATGATGCTAATTTTGTTTTACTGTTTTTACACAAGACAGATAGTAAAGGAATGTATTTCAATACTCAAGCAAAACAATCCACCAACATACTCTTAATCTAGTTTCTCAAAGACTTTACTGGTTTTCAATACATTATACTTCATTTAGTGTAATTTCATTTCTCAACCTGTACGGTTCAAGCTAGCTAAGTTACAGTTCTCTAGCTAACAAAAAAATTGGGGGAGGAGGATGATAGTGGGGGACTGGTCACTAATATGCTTTGGTTTAGAAGGTAAACAAAAATATCTTAATAATGTACCTTATACTAAAAAGCACTCTATCAGCAAAAACCAGAAGGTTATCATATCATCAAATACGCACAAATATAAAAGGCTGACCAGAAAATTACAGTAATTAAAACATTATTCTTGAATGACTTCATATCTTAAGCACTGACTGTTACAATAATCATGGTGGTATGCATATAGCATAGTCTATTAGTACTTCTGAAAATTTCCAAGTCTATCGATAGCCACTGTGTCCTTGATTTCTTACACATACATAAACACTCATCTTTCCTTCTCTTTGTTCCTCAACCTCCAAATAAAAAAAGTAACAATTATTTTAAAATTCTCAGTTACTCACTGCCAAGTATCTTTAATTGCTATTTTAGCATTATGTTATTAAAAACACAGATTTCGGGCTGGAGAGATGGCTCAGAGGTTAAGAGCACTGACTGACTGCACTTTCCAGAGGTCCTGAGTTCAATTCCCCGCAACCACATGGTGGCTCACAACCATCTGTAATGAGATCTGGCGCCCTCTTCTGTATACATAATAAATGAATAAATTTAAAAAAAAGGGGGGGGGGACTGATAAAAAAAAACAAAACAGATTTTCTTAATAGTCATTAATCTTTTGTACCAAATAGCTGTGATCCTGGTTAAGACAAAAATAGTATTAAAGTCCTAGGTATATAAAGGTTGGAAGATGTTACCAACAAAGCCAGCTAAATCCTAAGTAAAAATAAACTTAGGTAATGACTTTATTTTAAATGGCTTAATTAATTTCCCTCAAGCCATTTTTTTTTAATTGGAGTATTATGTTACAAATAGGCCCATGTATGATTGACAAAGTCATAGTCTGGGAAACAAACTTTTTTCCTTTTTTACATACTAAATTTTTGTTAGTAAATTTTTTGCTTACCTGGAAGTATCACTAGAAAAGTTCTACTGAAGGCTTTGCTAAAATCCTCTCATCCTCCTCAGGAACATAGATAGCTATTCTAAATGTTGCTATGAGGAAAAGCATACTTGGGAACCCAGGGGGTAAAATGAGAAAGGAATAGTGAAGTGGGATACAATGAACAGTTTCATTGTATTTCTATGGGAAGTACTTGAATTTAACAATTAACCGTTCCACAATTTAACCTTTCGTTTTGTTTTTAATGCAGACACATATCTTAGTTTACCTAAACAAATAGTTTACCTCCCATTTAAATATCTTTTCAACTAGTATTAAAAATCCTTAAATCAACTCTGAAAACAGCAGAACCAAAATCTTTATACTAATACATTTTAGTCTAGTTTTCATAACTGTCTTTGTCTTTAAATCATTTCTAAGATTAAGTCAACCAAGGACCGTACCACATTAGTATCTTATAGTTTGTATGACAAATGCTGACATTCTTGACTTTTAAAATGTACTTTCATTCCACTAGAATCCAAATTATCCCTAATTTCTTAGAGATTCTATTTAACACTTTTCAGGAGATTCTATATTCTTATGCAATCAGTTGTTCCCAGAAAAACTGAATAATAAGGAAACATACCTAAGAGAGGAGCTTGGGAGATTTTTTTGGTTGGGTATGTGTGTGTCTGGGCGTGTAGGCCTGGGGAGAGTGGTAGAAATACTAATTTGCAATACAGAAAAAACAATGCCATTCACATGGTTCTAACAAAAATGTCTGACCACCCCCTCCCCCACCCTCAAAAGCCATTAAATAAAAAGGGAGATCAAAAGAAAACAAAATAATTCCCCAGTTTCACTCCATAAATACAATAAAGACCAGCACAGGAAGTGGCAAAGTTTAAAATAATGCCATTATTATTAGGATTAGCATGCTACCATAAGCCACAATCCTTTTGTTTTAGTAGGCTGTTGGTTTTCAATTAAAAAAATTACAAATGAACATGTGTACAAGTTTTAAAATGAATAACACTTTTAATTTGGTATCAAGTTTATTTTTCAGAAATCTTATAAATTTTCCATTATTTTAAACTTCACTTAAATCTTTTAAAAGCTTTCTAATTTGTACTATGAGTGCAGTTTCTTCTGTAAGATCTTATCAAATTCAACTCAGCAGTTTTAAAGGGAGTTATTTATCAGAAACTCAGTAAGCTTAAAAATCAAATTTCAAATATAGACTAATCAAAGGAAAATCTATACAATTAGTTTAATAGTCTACACACAACCATTTTCATACATAAAAAGTAATTTCATTTTACAATGACTACAAGTACTTATTTTCCCAGTTAGACAAATTTCAATGATAAAAAACTAAAAATTTAAACTATATATTGAATTATTTGAGATTATCAAGACTGTTCTCAAAACTGCATTAACCTGGAATCATTCTCAAAAAGATCAAATACTTAATGTCACTAGCATGTGTAAATTAAGTATTTCAAATAAAATTTATACCCAAATTCCTTTCTTTTAAAGGTATTACTTCAGTATCTTAGCAAATCAAATGAAGTTATTAAAGAGTACCCTATTTTATACTTTTTAAAAAGGCAATCTACAACAAATACAATATATTCTGTCCCTCAAAAAAATAGGTAAAACATTACTTACCCCATACACCCGCAGCTAAAGATTTATTCTGATTTGGTTCTCTCTCGTATTCAGGATTTAAAGATGGCTGAAAGAAAATTAAATTAAAAAATGTAACAAGGCATATAAGTGTTTCACATAGCAAAGGTCCTTTAAAACAATCACATGGTTACACATCTTTTATAACTGAGGAACATGGTCCGGTCAGCTCTTTATTTTAATACTAATTTTCCATAAACTTTGCTTTCAATTTTCTCTGCTAACCATCAAAATGTCTGTTTATTCTCACTGCTAATTGGAGACAAAGAGAATCTTTACCTTCATCTAACTATCTGAAGACTATCTGGATTAAAGTAGAGAACACAGACACAGGGTGGGAATGTAGCATAATGGTAAAGTGCTGGTCTAACACACATGCCAGGCCCTGAGTTCAATGATCAATACTACCCACCAAAAGACAAAAACCCCACAGAGCCAAGGTGTCTACTGGTCCCTATAGGAGCTGCTACTTAGAAAGGATAGGAAACAATGGCTTTTGTCAAGTTGTTCAAAGCAGAGCAAGACAGCAGCAAATGGAAACCCCCAGTCAGAAGTATAATGCTTTCTGCAGTACACAGTTGTGACCAAAGAGATGAAAATTACACTCTTCACCAATTCTATTATGTGCTGTATCAATGGAGTGTTTCTGTTAACACACTCATTCTCAGCACTTGGGAGGATGAGGCAAGAGAAATCAGAATGCCATCCAGAGTACATAATGAGTGACTGAGGACAGACTGGGCTACATGAGAGCCGTCTCAAAGAAACAACAGAAAGAACTAAATAGGACTGTATGCTAGTCAACTTTTTCTGTAACTTGCATAGATAAACCCGGTCTCAAAAAAGAAACAGAAACCAACACAGACATTCCCAAAGCAAAGTATGAAATTTATTTCAAAGGGTGCTTAGGATTATTCAAAAGAGATATGAGCATGAATGGCACTCTAAAGCTAATCTTGGTAGATGTTTAGACTCCAGAATCCTAAGACTTAACAGTTTAGAGTAACTTCACAGTATACCAGGTTACTTTTCATATTACCTGGCAACATAGTCTGCTTTCTTTAAGGAAGACACTTAATACTTACAATGAATAAAATGAATCTAAGTACAAATACTTTATGTACAGAAATTAACTATTATTAGCATGGAACTAACATTACTATAAAGCATAAGAACATATATGTTTACCCGTTTAAGTAATTTCTTCACAGAAAAGAACTAAATAGAATTAAGTTTATTTGGTGGCTACATATCCTTTTCTTAATTATATGATAGTATTAAATATACTATTATAAACTGTACAGTTTATTTATATATATAATTTATATATATGTGCATTTATATATACATTAACTATAAACTATGTCTATACTCCAGGTCTAAAAAGTTACAATAACTGATTACCATTATCTTAGGTCTGGAGGTAAGGGACAATAAGGGTGGGGTAGGCTTTTGGGGGGAGGGGTGAAACAGGGTCTCACTCTGTATCCCTCCCTGTCTGGCCTCAAATTCACAGAGATCAGCCCATCTCTGCCATCACTTCAGGCAGCCATTAGTTTTTATTAAGTGCTTACTATGTATACGTTCAGGGCTGACCATTTAATAATGGATAAAATGTACAGGTAACATACGGATTGAACAGGATGTATTTATATATTTAGGAACCCTCCTCCCTCCCTGCCCCCATCATTCATTCATAACAAAAAAGGCCATGTATTTGAAAAAGAGAATGCGATTTGCATGGGAGGATGAAAAGAGGAAAATGATATAATTTTATTATAATCCTACAAATAAAAAATATTATTTTTAAAAGAGCTTACAATGTGCTTACTATGTGTTTAATCCACTAACATTGTTTAATGCACTATTATCCCCAGTTTGATGATATACGTTAAATTATCTGGTGATTATCTAGTGGGGAAAAAACCAGACCATTCAAATGGTAAGGTACAGAAATGTCCAATGTTACTTGATAATACCTAAAACAAATCACTTACTCTTCATTTCCCGTAACCACTCCCCTGCCCCAAGTCCAATCTGTCAAATCCTTTCCCTAGAGCTACCTGAGATAAGGCCAAAGATAGCGAACACCTTACCTTTGGTTATCAAAGCTCCCAAACCAGGAGTCACTGTTTTGTCACTAGTCTTCCACTGGAGTAATTTAGAAACTCAAATCTTTTACACTAAAACTTATCCTTTCTTCCTCCCAGGTTTTGTCTTAAGTTTTATACTTAAGTATAAGAGCCTTATACTAACAAAGCCTACATCCTAGCTCTGAGCTACACACACTCCCAGTTTCTTAGTGCGACAAGACTCGTTCCTTTTGGTCAATTAAGTGCCAGACTCAGTGTTACAAAGAAGCCTCTCTTGACTTCCCTCACCAAAGTGTTGTACTACTCAGTCACTTCCTCTTCAAATTCTCTGCAACTTACAAGTTATTTTCTCATTTGATGTTAAGTCTTCCCACTAGGAACAGCTCTATGAGAACACAGATTCTGCCTGTCATATTAATCTATATATTCTGCATGCCATCAACAGCAACAGACTAATACAACCACTCAAATACATACCAAGAAACAGTAATAATAAAAAAAAAGTGCTGGTTCTCTACTTACACGATATATGAATTTTAAATTATCAGGAATGAATCAGAGCCAAGCACAACAGTGTACACCTATGTAAACCCAGCACTTGGGAAGTGAAGAAAAAAGCACCAGAAGTTAAGACTAGCCTCAGCCACAGAGTAAGTCTGGGACCAACCTAGGCTACACAAGATCTTAAACAGCACAACAACAAAACCCAAAGTAAAACTGTTTACTGGGTCACTTTTCTGTAACTTAAGAAGCATGGTGTTTAAAGAAGACATACTGAGATTAAGGAACAAGAGAAGATGAAAACTCTGCTTTCATTTACCCAAGAGGATCACATAAGCCCATGAGTTCCAGACAAGCCTGGGCAGCATAGTAAAACTCAATTGATCAATTAGCAAAATACATTTTCAAGACCACGCATGCATGAGTGCTTGCGTGCGTGCGTGCGTGCGTGTGTGTGTGTGTGTGTGTGTGTGTGTGTGTGTGTGTGTGTACACAAATGATAGATTATGAGGCACTTGTAAATAAACCACTAAACTCATGAGGCTTCTAGTTCTAAGGGGAAGTATTCAATTTTCATAAGGAATGAAAACAACATAAATAAGCCAAAAGGTTCTGGAGTCAGAAGGGAGGAAGAAAGAAACCATTTTAAAGCAGAGTTAGTAACCAAAAACTTCCCTTTAGAGTGGCCAGGGGAGATGGCTCAAGAGGTTAAGGTGCCTGCTGTCAAACCCAAAGGACAGACATTGTAAGAAGAGAACCAGCTCCCTGATACTATCCTCTGGAGGCTGTGTGAGGTGGCTCATGCGTTCTATCTCAGCACTTGGAAGGTAGAGACAGGCACTGTGAGCTCAAGGCCAGTTTGGTCTACACTGTGAGTTCTAGGACAGCAAGAGCTACATGGCGAGACTCTATCTCAAAACATTAGTACTAAGAACAATGTTTAGCACACTATATACTTTCGTTAATTTCACAGCAAAGGTATTGTATTTACCTTTTTTATTATATAGTGGGTATGACTAAATACCCTAGAAAATTAACAGAAAGGAGGAAGTATTTATTTTAGTGCATGGTTTCAGAAAGCTCAGTTCACTAGGGAAAGTCACTGTGCAACAGAAAAATTCAAATCATGGGAGCAGGAAACAAAAAAAAAAAGGAAGTAATTCCTTTTATTCCATTTGGCCCCCAAGCCCACACTCAGGATGAGTCTTGCCCTCTTTTAATCCTCTGGAACTGGCAGCCTGGTCTACATGCCAAGTTCCACGGAAGTCCAGGGCTACATAGTGATACCCAGTCTCAAAAAAACAAAAAACCAAGTTAACCTTGACCTCCACAAACATACTGTGGCCTGAACTAACACACATACAAGCACACACACACAAAATTAAAAGGTAATTAAAAAAATGTGTGATTCCTTATAAAATATGAAGTTTAAAATAAAGTAGACAGAACTAGGCATAGTGACTCATGCTTGAGTTCAACTCAGCCTGAGCTGAAGCATGAAACCCTGACTCAATACAAAACATCCACAACTGAACAAGCACCTGTTAGGATGACCCTACAGAAAATCACCTGTACTAATGTAAAATGAACAACGCCGACGACAAACCCTGTGAGTGCCTGCCTCGCTCCTGAAATGGCACTTGCAGAAACATCATTTGTATGAAAATCATAGACACTTACAAAGTCCTCAGCCTCAAACTGTCTGCGTTCTCTCTTGTCTTCTCTCCTCCCAGTGTCACTGTCAGGGATGCTGTTTTCATGGAGTCCTTGGCTCTTTCCAGAATGGAAAAGACTGCTACGAGAACGGGAATTTCCACCATGGTATCCCCCTCGATGATTTATGTTTTCTGTACCATTTCTGCCATGCGTACGCCATCCATTTTTTTCTTTCCTCCCAAAATTACCTTTATTTGATAACAGTAAAGTAATATAAATTCAAAGATAGTTATACTTAATGACTGAATAGCAATCAAAACATCCTAAAAAGAATATGAAAAAAATTATGAATTCCATCATTCCTTAGCAAATTTTACCTCCGTTAGGACGTCCAATACCAGAATCAAAGCCATCTGAAGAGTTGTGTCGTCGACGACTCACATCATAACGATTTTCTGTCCATGAAAAATTTTCAGAATGCTTCTCAAAATTCAATGATGACTGAAATAAATTAAAATAAATACATTTATTAAGCCTAAATTTAACTTTAAACCAGTAGCACATCAACTTATTTCTAGGAGTTTAAATGGTTAAGAATACATGCAGTTATTTCCAAGCTATTGAAATATGAAATTAATCAAATTGTTATTCTCTTTCCTTCTACTTTACCAAAAAAAGCATACTTTTCTGAAAGAATTCAAGAACTACACCTACTTTTCCAATCGTAATAGCAATAGTAGCAATAAAATAACCCAAGATAAACAAGTAAAAATGTGAAGCATTTTTAACAACATATAAAATTCTGTACTACACTCTATTTGATGTAAACATTTTCATTCTTTTTTTCTACAACAAGAAAAATTGTCAAGTGTAAAACATTTTTAAGTTTCCTAGACTCTTCATAAAGTAGTTAAATACAAAAAGAAAAAAAAGAGGAAAAGAATACAGAGTAACTATTTCAAAAATTAAGACTACAAAGTACAAGCTATTTATAATGGTTATTTAATGTATATATGTGAATAATATAATCACAATCAAAATTCTCAACAATTACAAAAAATTTTATTTAGCAAAGGGTTTTATGTGTCATCAGAAAAGGGAGGGGGGGAAGGTATAGTAGTGTCCGTTCTTTCTTTCTTTCTTTCTTTCTCTTAATGGACCTAGAAGCCTAGCTGACCAGGCTGGCCTTAAGAAGAAGGGCCTCCTTAAAAAGAAGACAGAAAATCCATGAACTGGGAGACACAATAAGCTATAGGAAACAATACAAATAATGATATCCTAACATGGAAAAGTAAGCAAAGGTATTCTAAGAAAGAGACTAGAAATACCTAGTCCCTTTAGAGTCCAAATGTGTCCTAAGTCCCAGATGCTGAAAAGAGTTCCAGGATTGCCCTTATGGTCTGGGACTAGCTTTGGTCTGATTTCCACTTGGTATGCCTATGCCTCCAATTCCTCTCTCTTAAAATGGCAGTGTTTACTCTGTGCTATTATATACTGAAGTATGAAACTTGTTTATTTTAAGGGGAGATTACCTTGAATTTCAGAAGAGACAGTGGATTTCTGAATAGTGTTAGGCCTGTGAAAGACTATGGGAACTCTGGAAAGTGAAACAAATGCATTTTGCATCATGAGATGGCTATGGGCCTGTGCCGGATTCAGAAAGGAATGCTGAGCGTGAATGTGTTTGAACACTTAAATCACCAGTTGGTGGCACTGTTTGGAAGGTTATGGAACCTTAGGGAGGTAAGCCTTGCTGGAAGAGGGAAGGAGGCACAACCCACTTTAGATTTCACAGGAGAACTCTCCTCTCTGTTCACTCTCTGTTTCCTGTCTGTCCATGGAATATTATCAGCCTGTCTCCAACGCCTGCTGCCATGAGAGAATGACTCCCACAAACCATAAACCACAATAAAGGAGAGAACAGAGAGAAATGCAAAAAAAAAAAAAATGGCAAGAACAGAATAGTATTTTTGTATATCAAGTGAAACTGAAAAGACAAAATTTAGTGATACAAAGTAAAGGCTAGTAAGAGTATAAACACAGATAAGACATGCCTACAAAATTATGACGATTTGGCCAGTTGCCATATTCAAGTAACACAATCAAATAGTTTTACAATTAATGCAAACAAGAGACTAAGTAAACAGCCATTAGTTTAGAGAGTGAAGGTATTAACTGCATGACCAACCAAATTTGCTTGACATCTATCAGGTAATAAGGAAACTGGAAAATTCTGACAAGCCCTCTCTGTCTCCTCTCTTCTTTTACTGTTCTTACTCCTAAATTCCTACTTCCATTAAAGAACTGGGTTAAATACTCAAAGTTTTAAGTGACAAAAAAATCCTGTATTTTACTGGTTACAGACAAGGTTTGAAATGTGATCATGCTTTATCCTAAGGTGAAAGTGCTAATCTGGAAATAGGTATACAATACAAACCATCTTTTACAGCAACTTAAAAAAAGTTTACTTGACAGCAACACTCTTTACAGACTAAAGTTACTTGCAAACACAATGAAGTTAGGTGGTAACAGGCTCCACCCAATTTAACAATGCTTTAGCATAGCAAACTAGTCTGGAAAGGTACATGGCCAATTTCTAATTATTAGTGTGTAAGAAAATACAAATAAATATTCATACTATTCCAAATTTGAAGAGTACATGGACTCATATGTAAATATTATAGAACTAAAAACCTGAAAGAATTTTTTTTACTTTTTTTTCAGGTTTTTCCCCAACTCCAAAACCTGAAAGAATTTAAAATAATATTACCCTCTACCTACTTTCTTTCAGAGAAATTTTTTTTTCTATTATTTGGTATCCCTAGATCAACATTATCATGACTTTTTGTGTGGCTTCAATATTCACTAAGACTCTAAAAACAAATTGTTACCATCAGTTATTATTCTGTGATCACACATATCTGAACATAAAATAGGGGGCTTAGAGAAATTGCTAGTATTTTAGGCAGAAAATAAAACCAAATTATAGATATTAATACACATCATAATTCAACCTTGTTTCTCAATCTTAAACACACAATTAAGCAATTAATGAATTTTGGTTATTATAATAAAGTTATAGTCATGAAAATAATTCCTGTCTTGGGCGGGGAACAGTAATCAATAGGGCCCTCCAATCTCTGGAACCTTCATGCCCAACATAGTAGTAAACTCCAATCTCAGCCACTTCACTATGATTTTCCTTGTCCAAACAACTTGCTGTTTCTTGTTACCCTACCCCCGTTTTTTGGTCTCCTACCCCCAATTTTCTTTTTCTTTCTCTCCCTCTCCACCTCTTAAAAATAGGCGTTCTCTGTGTAGACCAGGCTGGCCTCAAACTCAAGAGATTCGCCTGCCTCTCTCTGCCTCTCTTACACTTTTTAACACACTACAAATGCCAATTAGATATTTGTCCTGACTCCATAATTAATCAACTCACAATGCCTTTGTCAAACCAAATTGATTTTGTATGCTGAACTATGACCCTCTATTAATCTTTAATCTATTGTCCTTTCTATGATATTCAATACTAGCAAAAGTCTCCTCCTTTTAAAAATGCTTTGTCTTGCTGGGTGGTGGTGGCACACACCTTTAATCCCAGCACTCAGAAGGCAGAGCCAGGCGGATCTCTGAGTTCAAGGCCAGCCTGGGCTACACAGAGAAACCCTGTCGTCGTCGTCGTCGTCGTCCCAAAAAAGGGATTGTTTTAAAGTGGAGTATCACATTTACAATACCAATACTTGAGAGGGGGGAAAAGCAGGATGATCAAGAGTTCAAAAACAGCCAGGGATTTGAAGACCCTATCTCAATTACTCAATCAAACAGGTAAGAAAGGGTCTTCCTGTGTTTGTTTCTAGACATGGGGTTTTCTGCTATACATAAAAAGGAGTGGACAACTCTCACCTCTTCCTCTTTCGCTGTGTGATTATATACCCATTCATTCATACTTCACATCTAACAACCTGAATAGTCCAGATTCTTTTACCATTTCAGATCCTCACTTCTGATCTGCATTCTCTACTGATAACACACTGATGTCTCTCTCAGTTTGGATTTTGTTTTGTTTTTTCATTTTTATTCACAATCTCCTAAGGCAAGGTTCTCTCCTTCCACTTTCATGATAGTTCCAAGGATTAAACTGAAGCTTGCATAACAAGTGCTTTTATCCATCCACTGAGCACTCTTAAATTTAGACATACCCAAACCATAACTCTACCATCACATTCCTGTTTCTAAGTGATCTAAGCCTATAATCAGAAAAAAATAATTTCATTAAAAATAATGACACTTTGTATGCAAACTTTAAAAAATTAAGGGGCTGAAAGCTAGCTCAGTAGTTAAGAGCATAAACTGCTATTCCAAAAGACATGAATTTGATTAACAGTTCTTCAGTGCCTATTGTGCCAGCTCCAAGGGATCCAATGCTTCTGGCCTGTCAGCACCTGCACTCATGTGCACACACACACAGAGATGGACGGACTGACATGGACACACACACACAATCTTTTTAGAGTTCTAATGGGGGGATAAAGTAAGAAGGCAAGAACTAAGGACTGTCTCTGCTAAATGCATTACCTAGCACCTACTAACACCTTAGTTTTTATCACTAGCACCATGCTTCCACCCCTCCCCCCAAAAAGGGTGAAGTCATTCAAAAATAACAAAAATAGAGAATAACTAATAGATCTAAATTACAAGACACAATGGAAAACACCTTTTGAACTTAAAAAAAAAACACTGAAAGGAAATTCAAATACATAGAGGTAGCAAAGTACAGCAGGAATGGAAAATGTAATTCAGCTCTATGTTTGTGCATATGTATACATATACATTGTAAGGTTTTAAAAATTATTTTTCAGTTTCTTAAAAAAAAAACTTCCTACTGCTATCGTTATTTATATTTTACTAGTAGGAATGTAAAGTTGTACAGTCACTTTGGACACTAGTTTGGCAGTGTTTTGGTTTTGGGTTTTGTTTTGTTTTGTTTTGTTTTATTTATTTTGGTTTTTGGGGGGACAGGGGAGGTCCCAGACAGGGTTTCTTTGTGTAGTCCTGGCTGTCCTAGAACTCAAGAGAATCACCAGTTTCTCTCTGCCTAATCTCCCAAGTGTCGGAACTAAAAGCAAGTGCCACCACTGCCCAGCCAGTTGGGCAGGGTTTTTTTTTTTTTTTTTTTTTTTAAACTTAAAAGGCCAAGTATGGTGGTGCATACCTTTAGTTCCAGCACTTAGGAGACAGAGGTAGGTGGATCTCTGTGAGTTTGAGGCCAGTCTGGTCTACAGAGTGAGTTACAGGACAGTTCAAAAACAACAAAGCCAACTCCTCCCCCCCCCCCCCCCCCCCCCCCCCCCACACACACACACACACACACACGAGTGGCAGTGCACGCCTCTAATCTCAGAATTTGCAAGGTCATCATCAGCTACACACCAAGTTTAAAGCCAGCCTGGGGTACAGGAGATACCTTCTTAGATAGATGGCAGACAGAACACAGCAGCAATACACATTACATAGAGAGCTATATGACTTTTCAAATATCTTCACAGATTCATACACTAAGTTTTAGATAGCATTATTCAAAATAGGAACGAATAAACTATAAACAAGCCAGTTGTGGTAATGCACACCTTTACTGCTAGCAACTGAGAAACTGAGGCAGGAGAATTGGAAGTTTGAAGACAGACTAAATTAAGTATCAAAGACAAGGCTGCAAACAATTTAAATGCCCATCAAAGGATAAAATGTGGTAAAGCTATATAATTTAAAATAAATACTGGCAAATGATACAATGTACATCAATCTAAAAACAATTTTTAAGTGAAATTTAAGCCACTGTTCAAAATTCACTTGATGTTATTCCATTTCTGTGAAATATCTAAGTAAAGGAAAAAAAAACAGAGAAGGCAGCCTAATGCTTGCCTTAGGTCTGAAGAAATGACAAAGAACTGATTGAAAAAAATTATTCTCTAAGGAAGAAAAAATCATCAATAAGCCTTGATTTTAAATGGCTTGAAGTCATTAATTTTTGAGACCATGCCATCTCATTACCTTTTGTGACAAAACATCTCTGACATGTGAGTTGTAATGGCTGCATAGACTTTCCAATGATCTGAAAGCTTCTTTTGCTGAAAGCAGAACTCCTAGTTGACCTTGAAGATATGCTATGGGTAACTCAACAGGGCAAACGGCTTTGCACTTGCCTTCACAGTATCCTTCCCTACCTTTACATCTGAATTGCATGCATCTCTGCTTAACTATGTACGCAGACATGTTTGTCCTGAACTGACTGTACAGACTGTCACAATGAAACTCCCTCATCTCTTTTCTTCTCCTCAGATTAATGAGGACAAAAGGAAAGTAACCAAACCATTTGCAAGGCTCACAGGGGCATCATTACTCTGTGCTTACGTATGTTCTGGTTGCCAGGTTTCGTAACACCCCATATCCTAGACCACCTGAGTAAAGCTTCAAGGTCCCCAGTCAATCTTTCTGCTTGCCACCTTATCGAAGGATAAAAGGAGCTTGACACTTACAGTGATTTAACATAGTTATTGGTCATATCCAACCAATTTCTTGGTATGCAGGTTTTCCAAATAAATCTTTTTACCTTCGCCCCAATAACTTGTCTTTAACTTGTCCTTCAGTTGGACGTTTTGGAGCAATAAGTAAAGAGGTAACTTTGAACTTCTTTCTGATCCTTCTGTCTCCACCTAAAAAGTCCATATAGGGGTATGCCACAATGCCCTGTCTTTATGGTACGGGGAACTGAGCCAGAATGTACACATGCTAAAAAAGTACTCTATCAACTGAGCTACATTCCCAATCCTTATGTAGATATTTTTAAATGAATGCAAAACTATTCAATTTCCTTAATACATGACTAAAATAAGGCAAAAAATAAGTAAAAATAAGAACCACCAGAACATTTAACAGTCAGTCATCAATGAAAACCTCTACCACAACTTTCCAATAAAAAACTTTCTGACATCATCTATTAATATCTGTAATATCCAGGAGTGGTTTTATATGCCTTAAATCCCAACACTATAGTGAAACAGAGTGATCTCGGTTCCAGGACAGCAAAGGCTAAAGAGACCTTGACTCAACACAAACAAAAATCTATAACTTTCCAATGCTGCTATTGGGTACATGTAGCTATTAGGCAGTTGAAATAACATTAGTTCACGTTAAACTTCATTAGTTCATATTTAAGTAAACTGGCTCATGGAAGAGTGACTACTGTATTGACAGTGAAGAATCTACAATCTTTACAATTAACTATCAAAGAGCTAAGAGATGTGAAAAGAAAAACAGTGCCTAAGTAACTCTGAAGCCAAAGCCAGATGTGGTGACAAACACCTGCAATTTCTGCACTAGGTAGACCAGCTTAGGCTATATGGTGAATTCAAAACCTGAATGAATTATATAGCAAGATCTCATCTCAAACAGAGAGGAAAAAAAAAAACTAAAGTCAAAGTATAAGTTTGACAGCTTATAAAGTATAAGCTTAATATCAAAATCCAATAAATAGAGCTGGGCATGGTGGTGCACACCTCTAATCCAGTGCTAGGGAGGCAGAGGCATATCATCTGTAAATTCAAGGCCAGCCTGATTGTTGAGTCCAGGACAGCCACGGCTATGCAGAGAGACCATCTCAAAATAACAAAAACGGGGGATGGGGCTAAAGTTGTAGTAGGAGGCTCAGCTACTAAGAGCACTAGCTGCTTTTATAGAGGACCATGGTTCAATTCCCAGCATCCACCTGGTGGCTAACACCCCTTCCTGTTACTCCACTTCCAAGGTGTCCTAACAGCATTGAAGGCAGGCAAAATCATGTGTTTCACAAATATTATGAGTTGAAGAGTGCAGCAGCCATGCCATGCCATGCCTGGAAGGCAGCATTTGGCTACACTCCCCTTCTTCCTCCAGTTCTTACATACTTTCAGTCCTTTCCTGCAAGATGTTCCCTGAGCCTTGAGGGGTGATATAATTTACCATGTAGGTCCAGAGTGAGAATTTAAAAAAAATCTTCAGTTTTTCACTCAACATTTGTTTTATCTGAGGTTTGGCTCTTTTAAAGACAAGGTCATGCTATAGCCCAAGTTGGCCTGAATCTCCTGGAAATCCTCTTGCTTTATCCTTCTGATTACAGGTATACACCACCAGACTCAGCTACATTCAACATTTTAGTTTGCTTGTTTTTTGAGACAGTCTCTCTGTTATGCAGCCTTGGCTGCCCTGGAACTCAACCAGGCAGGCTTCAAACTCAGAGATTCGCCTGCCTCTCTCTGCCTCTGGAGTGCTGAGATTAAACTTGAGCTCCACCATGCTGCCCCTTACATTCAGTGCCTTGTCCCTCAAATAGTTCCTGAATGGGAGTAAGGTGGGATAAGGGAAAGATTATCTCAGAAAAAGGAGACAAAGTTTATCATTTGTGATTGTAAACAGCACCTTAACAAACAAAACACATCTGGCATGCTAAGATGAAAAGGTACTCGTTTATCTATTAAAGACAACCACTTTAAAAAAACAATATATTCAACATCACCAGTTACATTTAGCTATGTGCTTATGAGTCACAGCTATTGTGAGGGACAATCTAGAATGGGACCAAAGAGTCTGTACATTCCTTGCTGGGCGCACCAAAAGCACAAGGTCTTAATCATTTTATATCCAAGCCCCTTCTGATTTGTGCTTATGCTGCAACTTTCTCAAGAATAAAGAATAGAGTTTCTCAAAGAATAGAACAAAAACCTATTGGATGCATACCCTACCATCATTAACAACCCTCACCGCCCCCCCCCCAAAAAAGGAGAAAAAAAAAAAAGTCCTCAAAACTGGAGTGACACGTGTCCATGAAGTAAGGTATTTGCATATGGGAATGTAAGTCAGTCTCTTAATCCTTCTCCCTCCAGCTCCCCTTCCCCTCCCAAAGGTTCTTCTAGATCTAAGTAATGGGCCTATAATGCACAAAATAACACCAAAGGTCAATAACCAAATTACAACTCTAGCTTATCCACCCTTTATTTAACACTGCACTCTTGGGATCTTCTTTTTTCTAAAACTTAGTACTACGAAAGCTACAGTAGCCTGTTCACAGGGATTACTTACCTCTTCTACATTAAAGGAATAGAATGAGACAGGATCTCTCAATAACCTGGAACTCACCAATTTAGGCTGGGCTAACTCAGTGGGTCCCAGGGATCCAAACTGGGACTTGTCTCATCAGCCCCACAGCTGGGATTAAAGGCACAGACTAACATTTTTTTTTTTTAAATGTGAGTTCAGGGATGAAACTCAGGTCCTCCTAAGTCCCATGGCAAGCCTTTTACCTAGAGTCATCTTATCTGACCAGGCCAAAATGCTTTGGTTTTTGTTGTTACTGTTTGAGACAGTCTCACTATATACTCGAGCTGGCCAGGAGCACAACTTGTGGTATGTAGTCCACACTGACCTCAAACTCAGAGATTCACACTTGCCTCTACTTCCTAAGTGCTAAAATAAAAGCATGTGCTACTACACCTTACCCAAAATGTTACTCTTACTGCAGGCCACATCCAAATCAGCGAGAGATGAGTGAAGGTGCTTGTTGCCAATATTGAAAATCTCAGTAGGTCCTTGGACCCCACATGGTAAGAGAAAACAAATTCAAAAGTTGGCCTCTGCCCTCCACATGCACAACATTGAAAACAAGGCGGGGGGGGGGGGGGGGGGGGGGGGGATCATTTGGTGGTTAAGAGTACCTGCTGCTCTTTTAGAAGACCCACATAGTAGCTCACAATCATCTATAACTCTAGTTACAGGGGATTAGACACCCTCTTCTTGACTCTGCATGCACATGGTGCACAAACTTACATAAAGGCTAAATACTCACACATATAAAATTGTTAAAAAAAATTTTAATGGATTAATTCAGAAAAAAAATTAAAGCAATTGGTTTAAAGAACCACAAAAGTTATGCACTAGTGCACAAACGCAAATGAAACTTATTTAATTAGATCTATGTATATGCAAAAATACTGTGTAAACTGTCCTAAGGCACAGACATAACCAGATGCATGTAGTTTGTATTTTGACCACATGATGGGGCTAAAATACTACATGTCTCAGAAAGGCATGTAAGTACAGTTATAACATTATCATCCTTACTTAATTCATCTATCTGTACATCATTCTGAACTAAAACTGAGAACTATCATTATACTGAACTAAAGAATGGTAAGGCGGGCAGTGGTGGCGCACATCTTTTATCCCAGCACTTGGGAGGCAGAGGCAGGCGGATCTCAGTGAGTTCAAGGACAGCCTGGTCTACAAAGAGAGTTCCAGGACAGCCAGGACTGTTACAGAGAAATCCTGTCTCAAAAAAAAACAAAAAAAAGAACACAATAGTAATTAATGTTTGGTCCATTTACTTAACATTAAAAGCAGAGACATACATGACACAAAAGTCCCAGCAGAGAACAAGCAGTTACAAACAGAAATCTAAGACATGATTTTTAAGATGAAAAAATAAGCTGAGAGGTTATAATTTTAAAAAAAGAAAAAGAAAATAAAGAAATCACTATAGCCAGGAGTGGTGGGCACAGGTAGAGGCAGGCAGATCTCTGAGTTCAAGGCCAAGGTCAGCCTGATTTGCACAGTGAGTCCCAAAACAGCCAGAGCTACAGAGATCCTGTCTCCAAAAATAATATTAACATTAATAATAATAAATTACCATATATATATATATATATATATATATATATATATATATATATATATATCTCACATCACAAAAAGCACAAGCTTGTAGCTGTCGCTTTAGGGCACTGGTTCTCAACCTGTGGATCTCAACCCCTTTGTCAAACCTCTACCTCCAAAAAATATTTATATTACAATTCATAACAGGAACACAATTAGTTATGAAGTAGCAATGAAAATAATTTTATGGCTGGGAGTCACCACAACATGAGGAACTATATTAAAGGGTCCTTCTTTAGGAAGGCTGAGAACCACTGCTTTAGGGGAAGACCAAAAACAAAAAAAAAAAATCTCAAATCTTAAGAATTCAGACTGATGATCACTCAAATTGATGACCACTTGAGAAATAACATGTTTGGTTAGAAAATCTGGAGCTAACTTGAGTGTCAAGAGCCTGTAAGATCAGCTACTAGAGAGCTGAAACAGGAGGATCACATAAAATTCAAGGGCTGGTTAAACTACAGGGAATGTTTGAAGCTAGCCTGGGCAACTTGGTGAGGGTCTATCCCAAATAAAAAGCAAGGTGCAGTGTCACACACCTGTAATCCCAGAACTTAAGAGTTGGAAGAATCAGGTTCAAAAGTTCAAAGGTCATATTCCACCACACAGAGATTCGAAGGTCAATCTGGACTACATAAGACCCTATCTTTAAAAAAATAAATAAATAAATAGTAAAAAGTACCAGCTCAGTGGCAGTGTTTACTGTTTGCCTGGCATGGCCTAGTTTGGGATGGAGAGTAACCTACACTCGACTCAAAGAGAATCAGAATCTATCATCCTGATGGTCTATACACATACTGAATCTAGAAAAGCACTAAGAGTTTACTGTACTTTAACAGTCCTCAGCCCTTACCCTGGGTTATTAATGCTTAAACAATAATAAACTTACAAAATTTTGTTAGAGCAGTTTCATTTTCCAAATACTCTTTTGGTAGTCGTAAGACTCTTTTACAAATAGAATAAGCCTTATGTTCCTTTACACAAAATGGTGAAAGGAAACAGAAATGCATATAGACTCCAAAGTTGGCCTTTGGGCATGGGAGAGGCTGCCTACAAACTAGATAGGTTACAGGAACTAGAGGTCTGAGACAAGCTGGCACAGATTGTAGTTACCTATGCATGGGGAAACAAGAAGGAAAACAGTAACAAAAATTCATCTGGGTTGAATGTGATAGAACACACCTGTAATGCCAGCACTTGGAAAGTAAACACGAGTATAAAAAAATACATGAGACCTGGCTTAAGAAATGAAAATTTGCCAGGAGGAAAAAAAAGAAAGAAAATTTGGTGGCTAGAGAGATGGAAGATGGATCAGCAGTTAAGAGCACTGGCTGCTCTTCTAGAGAACCTAGGTTCAATTTCCAGTACCCCATGGCAGTTCACACCTGGTAACTCCAGTCCAGGGTTTCTGACACCTTCATACAGATACACATGCATGCAAAACACCAAGGAACATAAATGTGTGTGTGCACGTGCGCACACACATAAAAGAAATGAAAACTTTGCCAGTCGGTGGTGGCGCACAACTTTAATCCCAGCACTCAAGAGACAGGCAGGCAGATGGATTTCTGTAGCCAAAACTACACAAAGAAACCCTGTCTCAAAAGAAAAAAAAGAGAAAAAGAAAAAGAAAGAAAGAAATGAAAATTTTAAAAATAAATAAATCTTCGCAGCTCTAGTGAGAGTCTCCTTTCCTAACAATTTCAAGTCTTTTTGTTATGGTCTTACAATCTACAAAATGGAATTTTTAATCATTTTCTCTAATTCAAAAGGAATTGTATGCCAAGAACATAGAATAAAGTCTGGTTTCACATGAATTAACTATATAAAAATACATGAGCAAGTTAACCTTCCCAAAAAACCTGCACAAGACAGTAAGCTTCAATGACCACTAAGATTCACCTTCAAACTAAATTCTATCGCCTAGGGAAGTAGGCTCAACCCATTTTAAGGGAACAAATTTCCAAACTAAAATCATTCTCATGAGAGATATTTTTAATAAACTTTTATAAAAACTACCTGTACACCTAAAAGTACTAGATGGCTACCTCACGATGGTAACGATGGTAAAGGCTCAGATGATTAAGACTCCTTGGATTCCTCTATACTACAGAAGAAACAAAGTAGAACATAGCTATTAAGCCAGATGGACTGTTTCTAGTTATCATCTCTATAAGCTAGAATACTTTAAGATTAATTTGAAATTATTTCTTTTATTCTTTCTTATTGAGACTTAAAAGAGGTAATCTTAGAATAAGTTAGTTGTTAAACTAGGTAAAATATGGTATCCTTAGAATAACTTTAAATATAAAGGACAGCAGAAAACAAATTATTAAATTTGATCTCCACTATGAGTATATTTACTACATGAAGTATATCTGGTCTCTGTCCCTGTACCTGGTCACAGACCTCCTAAAAAACTGTGGAAATCCCTAAGTGGTGGGAGTATCGTTTCTTACTCATAATAAGCTCCTTTAATAACTCCAGAGTTTATGCTAATGTAATTAAGATAGCCCATAAGACAGCCTGGGAAAGTTCTGAAAGGCCTTCCCAATAATACACACTATTCATCTATATCCTTTAAGGCTAGCAAAGCAAGTATTTCCCTGAGTTCTGTTAGCCAACCCTCTGTAAATGCAAACAAGGATTCTGTCCAATTGCAACTGAAGAGGTTATATTCCAAGTGATAATCATGAAAACAGGGTTCTTTTTCTCTGCCCAATCCCCATTCACAACTGAATGATCTATTTCAGGTTTTTCAGGCCAAGAATATTGAGGCCCAAATTTTGCTACCTAATAAATAGATTTTTACAATGGTAAGAAGCAGTGCTCAAAGGAACTTTTCAAAACACAGCATGAGAAAGTTTAAAATTAAAGGACCATCCATCAGAAATAATGGAGGTTTTTTGCTTTTTTGTTTTCCTTCGAGACAGGGTTTCTCTGTGTGACAGTCCTAGCTGTCCTGGAACTCGTTCTGTAGACCAGGCTGGCCTCAAACTCACAGAGATCCACCTGCCTCTGCCTCCCAATTGCTGGGATTAAAGAAAGGCATGCACCACCACGCCCAGCCAATGGAGATTTTTAGTGGGAGATGTGGGAAGGAGACACAGAGCGTGGTGGCTACTCTCAACAAATAGCGATAAGCTAAACCAATAAGGCAGCTAGCACAGAGAGAACCAGGGAAACAACTAAGAGACTTCTTTTTGGAGGTCAGAAAAGCCTCAAAGACTGACCTCAAAAACCACCTTTTTATCTACTTAAATTGAGTCAGAACAAGGAGCAATTTGTGCCCCAGGGCATTGTTGAAAACAACACAGCAACCAACCAGCAATTAATGGGGCCTAGCACAGAGTTGTGATATCAAAGACAGCTTTACAGAATAACCAGTGTTCATGTCCTTTACTATGGAATATAATCCTTTCACTTTCCCTGTCAAAAACAAGAGGTCAATAATTGAAATTTGTGGAACAGGAAGTAGGAATAAATCTAAAATATACAATATTCATGAAATTATGATCAAATTAAATATTTGGCCAAGTACTCTACAAACCAAGTATCTCATGTATGCTAAGGTATCATTACTACTTAGCAGTAAAGTAACAAAAATTATTTTAAAAAGGTAAGATGAGAAGTTCAAACATATGACTGATCTGACTTAAAATGTATGGCCTCTCAACAATGCAAAAACCACCTTGAACAAAGACAACACGGAAACTGTCTTCACTTTTCTCCTTACACTGTGCCTTCAACCCAGGGACTTGTGAAGGTTAGGGTGGTACTCTACCAAGGAGCCACACTCAACCCCAGCCCAAGTCTTCACACTTTGGTTAAATTTGTGTACAACATGAATAAAATCAAGGCAGACAGAATGGCACAGAGATTCAGGGTGGAAAAGTACCTTTGTTGATGATGGCGGAGTAGGAAAATTAAGCCAGGCTGGAGCAAAGTCATGCTGCGCCATTTAGGTCCAGTCTCTCCAACTCAGTGAAACAAGGCTTCAACACCTCATGGCAAGTCCCTGTCATATAAAAAAAAATAATAAAAAAATAAATTTAAAAAATGGAAGAAATTAGATCTGTAGTTTCTAACCAAAATTATAACTTTATGCTGTATCTCCTTTAAATTACAATTGGCTGGGCATGGTGGTTCATGCCTTTCAGCTCAGCACTCAAAGCCAGCCTGATCTACATAGCAAGTTCCAGAACAGCTGTGACTCCATAGAGACCCTGTCTCAAAACGGAAAAAAAAAGTAAATTACACTGACAAAACTGTAAGATTCCATTTGCAATTGCTAAATCGCAATTATAGGAGACCATTGTTTTGAACTAAGTTCCTGAAGTAGATCTCAAACTAAAATAAAAACAAAGTTTCCCACACTAAAGTTCTACATCACTAATCTCAAAGTTACTTATTGTCCAAAATTAAAAAAAAAAACAAAACCAAAAAATCAAGGAAGAGAATAGCCATCTTTTCTAAAACAGATCAGTTTCAAACACCATATTAATGTTGTTCCTCCACTTCCATCCTTGCCCTCCAAAAAAAACCTGAAGGAACCTGACAGTAGCCAAGTGATTGTCTATTACTGTTTCCCTGTCCCCTCTTTAAAAGATTAACTTTGAAAGTATCAAACTTTTTCTTCTGTTTCCTTCTTCAGCTCTTATATCTATAGAACCTATTTACATTCAGCTCATCAGAACATGTTGTTTTATAGAAAAAGGCAAATAAGGTCCGGTAAGATCTTTAAATCTGTAAATTCTTCTTTTCACATAATGAAATTCTAGTTATTAAGAAGATCAGTTGCAGTGTGGAATAGATGGCTATAAGAAGCAAGAATTTTAGCCGGGCGGTGGTGGCGCACGCCTTTAATCCCAGCACTCGGGAGGCAAAGGCAGGAGGATCTCTGTGAGTTCGAGGCCAGCCTGGGCTACCAAGTGAGTTCCAGGAAAGGCGCTACACAGAGAAACCCTGTCTGGAAAAACCAAAAAAAAAAAAAAAAAAAAAAAAAAAAGAAGCAAGAATTTTTTGAGCAATTGAGGTAACAGTAATTACAAAACTATGGAAAAATTCAAACTACACACTTAAAACCAGGGCAAATTTTTTATAAAGTGTAACACACACACACACACACACACACACACACACACACACACACACACACACACACACAAGGGGCTGCACGTACATCTGTGCATCACATATGTAGCTGGTGCTTAGGAAGGCCATGAGGGCACTGGATACCTTGGGACTGGAATTGTGCAGATGGTTGTGGGCCATCATTTGGGTGCTGGGAATAGAACCTGGGGATCTCTGGAAGTGCAGCAAGTACTCTTAATCACTAAGACATCTCTCCAGTTCTGTGATATACTCTTACCCACCTCCCCAAAAAGAATCTTAAATATAATTCAACTGACAATATTCAGAAAACTCAAAACAATATTATAAGAATAGCTGGGCAGTGATGGTACACACCTTTGATCCCAGCACTGGGGGGCAGAGACAGGTGGATCTTTGAGTTCAAATCCAGCCTGGTCTACAGAGAGAATTCCAGGACAGCTAGGGACAAAGAGAGAAATCCTATCTCAAAAAAAAAAAAACAAACAAAAACTTTAAAAAGGGATGTATGTAAGAAGTAACACAAGAACTCCACATGACAAGATATTTTAAGGGTCATGAAACTAAAAGAAAAGCCTGATTAATCCCTCTTTTGTCACTTGCTTTTTACACCCAATATTAAGGTCACCTAGCTAAGCAATACAGTCTCATGAGCTTTGCTATATATACTATCTCTGACATACCAGTCAGGATGGTAACAGCTACCTCATCAGTTTCTTAGCAACTTGAAGGTAGCTTAAATCAATTAATGCCACCAACCTTTCACTTTGGCTACAAAGTTGCCTGATGACTGTTGATTTTTGACATAAGAAAGAAAAATCTCCATTTTCTGTACTTGGTCCTAAAGAGAACCACTACTTTATTTCCAACCACCTTTATCTACATCTCAAATCACCCAGAGTACCTTGATCCCATAAACACCCTTAAAAGCTGTCCTCAGAGAGCTAAATGAGAAAGTCTCCCATGTTTGACCACTATGTGAATAAACTCCCCTGTATAAAAGTCATCATTTTAATAACTAGCAAAATACATAGAAAAAAAATGGGCCCAGTTCACTAACAAGCAAATGCTACAATTGCAGCAAATAAATGGATTTTATTATACTGTTTATTTTGTGTTTTATTTGTTTTTTGAGATACAGTCTTACTTTGTAGCACAGGCAGGCCTCTCATTTCTGATTCTCTTGCCTCAGCTTTCCTAATGTTGAGATTATAAACATTCACGATCACATCAGACCAAAAGATAGTTTTTAATAAGCAAAATAAATGCAATGTACAGACACTGTATAAACTACTCAAAAGCCAAGATTTACAAAAAAAGGAAAGAAGGAGTAAGGGAGGGAGGGATGGCACAGCAGGCCTGTTGACCTCAGTTCTATAAGACTCATATGGTGGAAGGACAGGGTCCACTCCAAGATACCCTCTAAACACACACACACACACACACACACACACACACACACACACACACACACACACACACGAACAAAATAAATAATTTTTATGCTAAAATTTTAAAACTCTTAAAACGAGGAGATAAAGCTTCTTGGCCCTGCCTTTAGCAATATTCTTAAAATCAACAAAACCAGGAAGAAAAAAAGGATATAAACAAAAAACAACTATATAAAGAACATTATTCAAGGGTATGAACTCATTAAGAACCCTCACCTGACATGAATAATCAAGGCCTGAGTATGCTGCTAAGCAAAAACGGAGTGCATATCATGTCTGATAATGTCAAGTGTCCAGAATACATAAGGAACTCTTAAAATTCAGCAAAAGCTGGCACAGTGGACTATGCCTTTAATACCAGCACTTGAGAGGCAGAGGCAGAGGTGCATGTGGACCGAGGAGTCTGAGGCTAACCTCTACATAGGGAATTCCAGGACAGCAGAGTCTACTACATACGGAGACCTTGCCTCAAAAAAGGAAGAAAGGAAAGTTAGGAGGGAGGAAGGGAAAAAATAACAATGAAAAAAAAAACTACTCTAAAGATAAGCAAATGCAACTAGGTATTTCTAGATATTTCCTCTAAGATCTATAAATACTCAATACACATATAAAAATACCCTCAACATCACTAGAAAAATGGTTATTAGAGAAATGTAAGCCAAAACTACCATAAGATACTAGCTCACACCCGCTAGGATATCTATATAATCTCTAATAGCAAAAAATAACAAGCGGTATTGGAACCCTCGTATGTCACTGTTATGAAGATAATTGTACGACTACTATAAACTACAATTTGACAATCCTTCAAAAAGTTAACACATAACTACCCTATTGTCCACAATATCTTTATTCACTATGCTCAAAGAATTAAAATTGTGTATACCAATGTTTGCATCAGCACTTATCAAAATCATCAAAAGGTGGAATCATCCCAATTGTCTATAAACAGACAAAAGAGTAAGTAAAATGTGGCATACAACATTTTTTTAACTTTTTTTTTTTTTTTTTTTTTTTTTTTTGGTTTTTCGAGACAGGGTTTCTCTGTGTAGCTTTGCACCTTTCCTGGAACTCACTTGGCAGCCCAGGCTGGCCTTGAACTCACAGAGATCCGCCTGGCTCTGCCTCCCGAGTGCTGGGATTAAAGGTATGAACCACCACCACTCGGCTTGTTTAATTTTTTTTAATGTTTTATGTTTCTTATTTTATGTTTGTGTTTTCTCCTGCTTGTGTGTCTTTGTGAAGGTGTCAGACCCCCTGGAACTGGAGTTACAGACAGTTGTGAGCTGCCATCTAGGTGCTGGGAATTGAACCCAGATCCTCTGGAAGAGCAGCCAGTGCTCTTAACGGCTGAGTCATCTCTCCAGTCCCCAAAACTTTCTTTTAGGAGATAAACACATTGTATAATTGTAAGTATATCATGATAGGCAACTAAATATTAATAAAACTGTATACCTTAAATGTTAAGTATATGACTTTTACCCCAATGAAAATAAGAGAGGAACACTGTACTATAAACATTCAATCAACTATAAATCTAGACACACACACACACACACATATATATTATATATACACATTTTGTATAATATCTTATCTATGCAATTTTTAAGTACTCCCCCATCCCAAAATTTATTAATTACAGCTCTGCAGTAAAACAGCCTCACAAATAGCACCTTAACAGATCAAAGTGAACCTTACTAGTAATGAACAATTTGACAATGTGTGCCACAGGGCAGAAAGCAATAAACAAAACCAAGCTTCATTCCTTATTCTACCCCAAAGATGCCTAGCTTCTATGTAAACACAAGAAAAGCAAACTCAGACAGGTGAGATGGCTCAATGGTCCACAGCACTTGCTGCCAACGCTGACAACTAAGTTCAAATTCTAGAACCCACACGGTACAAGGAAAGAGTCAACTCTCAAACTCTGGTCTGAATATCAATATGGCATGCAAGTCGCATCCCCACCACACCCACAAAAAGGCAATCAAATCAATCAATGTTGGGAGGGGGGTATTTTCTGTTTTAAGAGAAAGACAAAATAACTAGCTCAAAAAAAAAAACCTTCAAGAATATGTTGCAAGGCTGGTCAATGGGTAAAGGTGCTTTCTGCCTAATGTGATCAAATGAGTCCAATCCCCAAGCCCACACTGATTAAGGCATAGAACAGAGACCTGCAATTGTGCTCTGACCTCCTCATAGTCACCATGGTACACATGTGCACAAACAAAATCAATGAGTAAAACCCAGTTTAAAAATTCAAAAGAAGAATCAGGTTAATAAAAGCCAAGAAAGATTTTTTTTTAATAAACTGGTCAAGCTGTTAAACATGTTAATTTTTTGACATATATACATGTGTGCTCAGGCACAGGTGTATAGGTATATTCACATCCATGTAGAGACCTCTTTCTCTCTCACTCTCAAATGTATTTACTGAGCAAGGCACCTGGACCCTAGTCTCCAAAGCCAGACTGCTCCTGGGACAGTTAGCCTCCACAGCACTCAATCTTTTTGAAGATGAAATGTGTATGTTGGCTTCCCACTGGTACCTCCTCATTGCTTCATCTTTGTGTCTGATTGCTCCAGGTCAGCCACCTTGTCTTCAAGCTCAGATAGTTTATCTTCCTGACTCCTTTCTATTCTATTCCACAGACTTTTTTATTGGCTTACAATGGTTTTCATGTACAGCATTTCAGACTGTTTTTTCCTCCAATATTTCTATCTCTTTAAAAACAAATCCTCCTTTCCTATCTTGCACTGCTCACCTTTTTTATTCTGTTGTTTTCCTGTGTTCCCAATCAGGATCTTACTTTCTTCTTTCACCTCTTTAAACATACTTAAAAAAAAAATCATGCTTTTTAATTATCTGCCTGGAATTTTATCTAACTCACTCTTGCTAGATGCCATTACTGTATGATTAGTAATTTGGTAAGAAAGATATATTGCCTTGGTTTTTGTGTTTCTTATGTTACTGTCTTGAGATTTATGCATCTGGGGTTGTTTCACTGCTTGGGATTTTGTGAGCTATATTCTTTCAGTCAACACATTTGCACTCTTCAAATGGTACTTGGGTGCAATAAAGTTGAAGTACATAGTTTAGAAAATAATTCCCCGGTCCCAGGTTGCCTTGTAGGTCTCTACATTATCCCAGAGTGCAATAGTAACTGTGAGAACAATCACAGCTACTAGATATTACCACTATGCAAATGTCATACTTGCCAGTTAACAACAGTGGCCCCTTTGACCTCAATAGCTGTTAGAGTCAACCAAGGATAACATGTTGTATACTGGGATTTTAGTTGCTAAGATTGGGGTTGGAAGGGAAGTGGAATTGATAAAGATAGGGATAAGCATTAGACTCATTTGGTGGCGGGGGGGGGGGGGGGGGGGGGGGGGGGGGGGGGGGGGGGGGGGGGGCGGAGGACACACACAAGTTCCCTGGATACTATTAAAAGTGTTAAAGCCATTGATGGGCCAGGTGGTGGTGGCGCACACCTTTAGTCCCAGCACTTGGGAGGCAGAGGCAGGCGGATCTGTGAGTTCGAGGCCAGCCTGGTCTACAGAGTGAGTTCTTGGACACACTCCAAAGCTACAGAGAAATCCTGTCTCAAAAAAACAAAAGAAAGGTAAAGCTATTGATGGTTGTAATTAAGAGGTTAAAAGAGAGCAAGCAGGGCAGTGGTGGTTCAGGGCTTTAATCCCAACACTCATGAGGCAGTGGCAGGCGGATCTGAGTTCAAGACCAGCCTGGTCTACAAAGTGAGTTCCAGGACAGCCAGGGCTACATAGAGAAACTCCATCTTGAAAAAAAAAAAGGACAGACAGACAGACAGACCTATTCTCCTCTTACCAGAATCTTTCTGTGCTTTATTTAGAAGAAAAAAAAAATCATAAAAAACTGTTATTTGTTAGGGGTTTCATAAATGTTCTCCCCTCTAAAAAACATCATTTTCTGGAAACGGGATGTTTTTAATACTCAGTTTTTAAGACTCCTAATGGGCAATATACAAAATATGCACACAATAGAAACACACACCTAAAAAAACTTTACAGGGTTGAAAACATAGCTTCAGCTAGGAATACAGCTCCAGCTGAGCTAACATTTAACCTTAGTAGTACTATGCATACATACCACATGAAATCTTGATTTCAACTAGCAATTTGCAAAACACGTGAACTTGAAGGGACAGGGATGTGTATGGGGGAGGGGGGTTAGAGGGAGGAAAGATAAGACAGAAATGACATAATCATATTATAATCTCAAAAAATAAAAAAATTTAAGTACACCATTTATACTTACTGGGTTTCCTCACAACACTGAAGCAGGCTAAATCTTCAACAAATTAGTATACAGGGACTTTTTGTGTTTTAAGGGTCAGTAAAGGTAAATTTTAAACTAGAATTGTACTGCAAACAGTGTGGACTAATTGGAACAAAACGGAATTCAAATCAACTCATTTACTGAATGGCCAACATAAACAATTTGGGTTAAGCAGTGGAAGATACAAGGCACAAGAGAGCAGTCAGCCCTGATTTTAACAACAAGCTAATAAATAATTGTAAAACTAGGTTGTAGCCACAGATCCTTTCAAGAAACTTAAGTATAATTTTTCCCAGAAGTATTTACTATTAGAAAAGTGCCACCAGGGTACAGTGGCCACATGTTCTATAATTTCAGCACTCAGGATGCTAGGGATAAGAGTACTACCACAAACCAGGCAGCGGTGGCGCAAGCCTTTAATCCCAGCTCTCGGGAGGCAGAGTCAGGCAGATCTCTGTGAGTTCGAGGCCAGCCTGGTCTACAGAGCACAGATCCAGGATAGGCACCAAAACTACACAGAGAAACCCTGTCTGGAAACCGCGCCCCGCCCCAAAAAAGAGTAGTACTGCTACAAGTTCATGGCCACCCAGGGATACAGAGCAAGACTGCCTGAGAACACCAAAAAGCAGTCAGGAATGGTGTCACCTGTCTGTAGGAAATGGAAGCTAAAGACTACAAATTCAAGGTCATTCACTGCTATAGAGAATTATAGGCCAATCTTAGCTATGTAAGAATCTGTATCAAAAAAAAAAAAAACTGTCAACATTGTAAAAGTTCAGATAAAGGGAAGGATAAAAGGGGCAGAATTAGAATTACAAAAAGTAACTGGGTAGTGGTAGACACACCTTTAGTCCCAGCACTCAGGAGGCAGAGGCAGGTGGATCTGGGTTCAAGACCATCCTAGTCTACAAATCAAATTCCAGGGCAGTCAGGGCTACACAGAGAAACCCTGTCTTCAAAAACCAAAAAAACACTCGGGAGGCAGAGCCAGGAGGATCTCTGTGAGTTCGAGGCCAGCCTGGGCTACCAAGCAAGTTCCAGGAAAGGCGCAAAGCTACACAGGGAAACCCTGTCTCGACAAAAACCAAAAAAAAAAAAAAAAAAAAAAAAACCAAAAAAAAAAAGGTAGTCTATCCCTGAACCAATCAATAAATCAATAAATGACAGAACCTGGAAAATAGGACCCACCCCAGGTCTTTATACACTGCTTAAGGCCAAGAGAGTGATGTACAAGAATAATGTCAGCACTGACCCGGGAGGCTGGGGCAGGAGGAGGATCACCACAAGCTAAATTAGCTTGGGCTACATTGCCGAAGCCTGTCTCCAACACACACACACACACTCTCTCTCACTCTCCCCATCTCCCGACCCCTAAAAAAAAAAAAGAGAGAAAGAACACCAATCTCTCTCAAACTTTCCCAAATTTACTAAAATATGCAAACAATCTGTTGCCTACTCTTTAAGTAACTCCTCCGTGAGTACTCTTTTAGTCCATAGATGTATAAAATTTCTGAATTACACTACAATATAGCCATAGTTTTGATGTTGTTTTAAAAAAATCTAAGTGTTGCTGGGCAGTAGTGGCACACACCTTTAATTCCAGCACTTGGGAGGCAGAGCCAGGTGGATCTCTCTGAGTTTGAGGCCAGCCTGGTCTACAGAACGAGATCCAGGACAGGCACCAAAAGTACACAGAGAAACCCTGTCTCAAAAAAACCAAAAAAAAAAAAAAAAAAAAACTTAGTGTTTATCCACTAAGTAATAATGAAGCAACTGTGAAGCCTCTTAGGAGGTGCTTAGTTAATCCTTAATTTGTGTTTCTTACACATAACACTACTAGGCTATGTAAATCCTACAGGTGGCTTAGTTCAATGTAACAACATGAACAAAATTAAATGTCTTTATGGCAAGGGTATGACCAAAAACTTGAAATTACCATATGATGTAGAATTTCACTTTTTAGAACAGGGTTTATACACTAGAATCAATAATTATCAAGTAACTGCTAATAAACTATCTTTAAGTAAGAGTAGCCACTGTTAAACATTTTTAAACTTTCATAGTCAAAGACACAAAACTACAATACTTTAAATACTTTTAATTAAGCAGAAAACAAAACCACCTTCAAAGTCTAATACAGAAAGATAATGGAATTTATCACTACTTCTCCCTGCCTTAAAGGCACATATGATGGGAAGGGAGAGGACAGGTTTGGCAGAGCATGTGTGTGGAAATTAGAGGACTTCGGTTCTCTCCTTCACACTTTATAAGGCTCTAGGGATCAAACTCAAGCTGCCAAGCTTGAACCATTATGCAATGAACCATCTCACCCTAATAAGTGTTTTAAAAGTAATTTTCCTAGCTATTTACAACAAAATAATAGGCCTAACGATTTTATATTAACTTTCTAGAATCACAAAATTGGCGTCCAACGTGGTGGCAAGAGTTTCCACCTAAAACCTGAGAAAAGATTCTAAAACAGAGCTAAAAACAGCTTCCTAATTGTCTCTCTCAAATGAGCGGCAGCTGCCAGTTTGAGCTACTTGTGGGTTCCTAGCGTGCGCGCGCTCGACCTGTATGGCAGGAATGAGGCCTCTGCAAGTGGCACATTAAGCTGCGTGGTGGATTTAACCTTTGCTAGTACAAAAAAAAAAAAAAAAAAGGTTTCTGGGCTACACACTGCTTGGATAAAAGCATAGACCCACGATAGCTCCCAGAGCTGGTGGAAAACGAACCACCGCCATGTTGGGAAGCTGAGGTGGGCGGAGCCAGCAGCCACAGCTGCTGCAGTTTAAAGCAATAGATTCACAATAAGACAGATTCAGATGTAATAGTTTACAATGTGTATAAAATATACATAGGCTTGAAAGAGACAAAAAAGGTGATATATACAGTTATAGAAACAAATACATAGTTTTAAAAAGTCTTTAAGAGACAATAAAATTAATATTAAAAAAGTCACATAAAGATGAATATTACACAGAGAATCTGAATTGTGTTGTCTTTAGGAGTTTTAACTGCAGAAAAACATTTGCTCGTAAAAGATGTTGAGTTAAACCAATATGTATATTTTAAAGGTACCTTGACTTCAAAATTTGGATATAAGGATATGTTGCTTTGGAAAGGAGACTCTGCTTTTGTTCCCACAGAAAGCCAGAGGCTATGGATTTGTTTCAGATTAAGATACATCAGGTTTGACCAGCCAAGACCCCCTGAAAGGTCTCCGGATGACACCAAGGCCCAGATGATCCAACATCCAGAATGGTTTGAAGGCAACTGGCTCAGATGATACACCCTCATGGACTATTCCATAATCCTAAAATTTTCTTTGTGTTTCCATAAGATACAGCGCCCCCCTCCAGCAGGAAGTAGTAAGAGAAGCTACGCCCAAATTCCCAAATTATATGTAATTTTACTTAGTCAAGGTTAAAACCTTCTTTTTTGAAAAAAAAAATGGGGGAAGTGCTGTGGGATGTTCTGTATGGCAATTGTGTTGCTCTGACTGGTCAATAAATAAAACACTGATTGGCCATTGGCTAGTCAGGAAGTATAGGCAGGACAAGGAGGAGAATAAAGCTGGGAAGTGGAAGGCTGAGTCAGAGAGACACTGCCAGCCGCCATGATGACAAACAGCATGTGAAGATGCCAGTAAACCACGAGCCACGTGGCAAAGTATAGATTAATAGAAATGGATTAATTTAAGCTGTAAGAACAGTTAGCAAGAAGCCTGCCACGGCCATACAGTTTGAAACCAATATAAGTCTCTGTGTTTACTTGGTCGGGTCTGAGCGGCTGTGAGAGAGATTTGTCCTGACTGTGGGCCAGGCAGGAAAACTCTAGCTACACAGAATCTTCACTTAGAGCATTATATCAAACCATAATACAGGTCTAAATCTATACTGGGAAAAATTAATAAGACAGTCAAAATTTGTTCCCCCTCAACTCAGGCCCCTTAGGCTTCAAAGAGACTATTGTCTTCTTAGTAAATCAAGTATTTGGAAGGTTCTACCTTAATATGACTAAGATCAAAACATTTACAGTCACTTTTATAACCCCCTATGGGGGGAGGGGGTGACATCTAGTTTACACAAGGAAGTATTTGAAGCACTTTATTATTCAAGTAGTTTTCAACCTAATTCAGGTTCCAAAGTCATTTCAGCACTCACCTCCTAATATTGTCAGAGCATCGTCTTAGCATTTTTCCAGAGCTCTATTTAGTAAGTAAACCCTGGAAGGGATCTTAACACTCTTACGCAGAACCAAAGATCACTTTAAGAAACTTCAAAATAAAAACCCCACAAACGGACAGTAGTATCAGGACATAATATCATGAATGTAATAAATCAATACAATTAATGTAATTAATGAATATCATAGTTATTTAATGAATACTGAGAATGTAATCAATGAATACCACAAATGTAATTAATATCATGAGTGTAATTAATGAATATCATGAGTGTAATTTAAAAAAAAAAAAGAAACTTCAAAATAGCAAATGATTAAAACTTCAGTCATTGCCAGGCATGGTAGCACAGGCCTTTAATCCCAGCACTCGGGAGGCAGAGCAAGGAGGATCTCAGATTCCGAGGCCAGCCTGGTCTACAGAGTGAGTTCCAGAGCAGCTATGGCTAGAGAAACCATGTCTTGGGGGCAGGGGAAGAACCATGACCCTGCTGTAACAAATCGGCATTACCTTCTTCCATTCCCTCCTCTCAAGTAATACAATACATAAAAGATATTATTCGGTGTAAACAGTTATAGCGAGCCCGAGAGATGGCAAAACAGGTAAAAAAAAAAAAAAAAAAACACTTGCATGGAGACCCAAGTTCATTTTCCAGAAGCCACAAAAATGTGGAAGAAGATAACACACTTGTCCTCTGACCTCTATATGCACATATCATGCACACATAAAAAGTAAATGTCAGCCTCCCTGAGTCTCAAAATTTCTGAGCTAGAAATTGTGTTTACCATTCTATTTCAAAGACTTGGAAATAAGTGGATTCTGGCATTTTAAATTAGAGACAAATGGCAAAATACCTGTGTTTGATCCCTGTGGTTCAATTCAAAATTATAGAAAAAAAATCTTAAAAGCGTCACAGTAGCTAAATCTTTATCTAGTAAACAGATTTAGAAGTTCATGAAACAAATGATGTAAATCTAAGCAAATAAAACAGCTTCTAAATGATCTGACAACACAATTTGACTATAAATAACCCTTTAAAAACAAATTTTTCTAGTCTCCAAGCAGTTAAGCATCAATTTATAACAAAAATACTAACTACATATACCAAATTAAAACCTCAAAAAAGAATAAATTATCTATAATATGAATAATTCTGACTTTTGATAAATAAATGAGTAAAGGTCCTTGCCCTCCAAGTTTACATCAAGATAGGCATAAGAAATTAAGTGAGGTGATTTCAGCTCTGATGAACTCGGTAGGATATTACGGATTAAAAGAACTGACAGAATATACAAAGAGTTGTTCACTATAAACAGTCGGACAAAGAGTAGTCAGAGAAAGTCTATCATAGCAGGTGACCGCTGAGGTAAACCTGAACTAGCCAGGTGCAGTACTGCACAGAAACAGTCTCAACTTATTCAAAGACTAAAGCAGAAAGACCCCCGGAGCCCAAAGTTCCAATCAGTCCTCTCCCTGCAAGGAAAGGAAATGGGGAAAGAAAGGGAGCAGAGGGAAGTGGCTGCATGGGCTAATGAAAAAACTCAACAACATACCTTTAGACAACAAAGAAACTGGTGTTTTCGAGGGGGGTGGGGGAGGTGGCCAGAGGCCAATGGGAACTAAGACCACAAAGTTGCAGAGAAAACAGAGAAACAATATAAAGACTTGTAAGTACAATAGTATGTTTAGATCCAAAGAAAAGACACCGTGGGCTTTTAAGCAGAAAATTTACCTTTTCTTTATTTTTAATTATGTGTGCCATCACCATGTTCAGCGCAGGTGCCCAGAAGATAGAGGGACCCAGGGTAGCTGCAACCAAACAAGTCCTCTACAAAAGAAGTCCACACTTCTCATCCTTAAGCCATCTCTACAGTCCCAATTATTAGTACTTTGAAAGGATCATTACGTTCTGTGAATAAGCTATACAGTACAAATGGTAAAGAAAGGCGGCTAATGAGTCATTCAAATGAAAGTAAGATGTGTCTTGGACAAGTGTAGAAGCAATGGGATAGAAAAGGACATAAGAGATATGAGGTGGAACAGATTTATTTGCTAATAGAGTCCATGGGGAATGGACACCAAAGATGATTCCCAGGTGTTTCAGTCTGATAAGGAAGATTTACTGAGATAAAAATGAACAGGAAAAAAGAGGGAGAGTAATAGGTAGGGCTGACCACTTGCCTTGCATGCATAAGATTCTAAATTCAATCATTCCCCCAAAAGGCTAAGGCATGTTTGAGACACCCAAGCCCCAGGTTCAATCTCCAGTACTACCAGGGATGGGGGGAACCAATGACTTGAGGTTGCCCAGTAATATAAATAAGGGTACAGTTTAACATATGGAGAGTTCAAGAAAGATGGTTACATGATATGAAGATATGGACTGGACATTTAAGATTACCTAGCTAGGGCCAGGCATGATGATCCATACCTATAATCCCAAAACTCAAACGAATGCCACAAGTTCAAGGTCATTCTGATCACACATCATGTTTACAGGTCAACCAGATGCTGTGCAAAAAAAAAAAAAACTTGTATATATAAATATATCACTTAAAGCTATGATGCCATACCATAGATTACTCAAGTAATCATACCTAAGTATGATCCAAAAGTATTATGCATTGTCTTAATTTCAGATGTTTCCGTGTATATATAAATATGTAAAACACCAAACACATTACCCTTACTGCTCATTTCAGTCCCTTCATTTTATATTTACTTATATTCTCCAATTCACTCTCTCCCTCTAAGCTGATCCCATAGTCCTCAATTTGCCGTTCTGGGTTGTCTTAGTTTTTGTTTTTGTTTTTTTTAGAGGGGTTATTGTTGAGATAGAGTTTCATTATGTAGTCCTGCTTGGCCTAAACTTGCCAGTAGAGCAGACTGACCTTCAACTCTGCCTCCAAAGGGCTGAGATTTCAAGCCTGAGCCACCACACCCAGCATCCCAAATTCTTAGTGGACCTCAACCCCAAATGATATCATCTAACTGAATGCGGGAGTGGTGAAAACATCTGGCATCAGTAAAAGAAATTAAGAGGATTCTCAATGCTTGGTAACCAAAAATTTAATAAATCTGATATTCTGACAGTATTGACCCATACTGCATCAAGCACATTCACAACAGCTCTGGTTCTAAGAGCAACATATTCACTTCACTCTGCCTGTGCTGTTACATCACACATGCTGCACAAATGAACAATGAATGATGCCTCAAACACCTCTGATTCAAAAACTATACTATTATCAAATGTAGTGCTTTTACTATACAAAGTTGATGCTTTTAAAATTAATGATTTAATCACAGAATACAAGACTTAGTAGCTTCCTCTCACCATTCCTCAGCATGTACCATATCAACCTATCTTCAGATTGTATTGTCAGAATGTTTCATTTTTTTTAAGAACTGTTATTTGAGGGTCAGGGCGACAGCTCAGTAAGGTAAAGATGTCAAACCAGACTTCATTTCCCGAGACACATGGTAGAGACAGAAGGTACAGAGAGTAATTCAGGTAAATTGTCCTCTGATCTCCACATGTATGCTGTGGTACTCACATCCACCCACGTAATACATAGATAAATGAACTGGTGGGTGAGTGGGTAAGTAGGTAAATATTAAAAAAATAGGAAAAAAAGTTTGCGTTGACTACTATTCATTACACAGCTGAATTCTCCTCCTGCCTCCTCCCAAGTGCCAGGATTACAATATTGCACCACCATGCCTAGCTGCTGACGAAATTATCTGTTAAATGAACTTTGGCTTAAGATTATAACACACTTTTCCAACAATGTCTGAAATGACCTTAAACATATTTCTGCCATTTTGCACCATGTACTTAGAATAGACGTTCTTAGCATTATTATCAATAACACATGAAAAATGTTGAAGACGTTCTATATCCTACAGTTTCAAATATCCATCAAAGACTTAATTTTTGTAAAAATAAATAAGCACAGCTAAACATGGTGAGGCATGTCTGTAATCTCAGCATCTTTGAGATGGAGGTAGAATCAGGATGCTCAAATGACTACATGCGATTTAAGAGGCCAGCTTTGGTGACATGACACCTCTCTCAAAAACAATTCTTTATTGATGGGATGAAATAATGATAGACTTTTCTAGATTCAGACATGGCATTCTAGAAAGCAAAAGTATATAATACAAATATACATGTGAAAGACTAGTGCTTTACAATTAACTTATAGCAAAACAAGTTAACTTTCTTGGGCAGTGATTCAACCCTTAACACACGTTCCTCATGTTGTAGTGAACCCCAATCACAAAATTATTTTCGTTGCTACTTCATAACTAATTTTGCTGTTATGGACCATAATATATTTTTGGAAATAGGTTTGTCAAAGGGGTTTCGGCCCACAGGTTAAGAACCACCATTCTTGGTTGATAAAAACATCCCATACATTCTTGGTCTGATCAAACTTTGTATACACTTGAGAGTATGTCAATAAAACTAACTTCCAAGTGGGTCCATGAAGAAACGTAAGCAAATAAACAAGGTCTCATGTCATCTACACTGTCCTCAAACTCACTACTTAGCCTTAGTGAGAAGAATATCCCTAAACTCCTCATCCTCCCGCGTTAGCCTCAAGTGTTGAGATTACAAGGAAGTACCATGCCTGGCATAAAAGATCAATTTTGTAATGGAGTCAAGACATTCCTTTTATTTGTATTTAAAGTTTTGTTTGTGAGTATGAAACCATTCAAGTGTACACACAGTACATGTGTTGTGCTGGTGTGTGAGCTTGTTGGATGTCCAGATTCTTGTGTGTGTGCTGGAACAAGAACGCAAGTCCTCTCCATTGTACAGGAAGCACCCTTAACCAGTGAGCCATCTCTCCAGTCCCAATTTTTAAAATATTTTTCTAGTGTAAAAATGTAAAACTGAGAGACTTGAGAGATAGCTCAGCAGTTATGAGCACTGGAGGCTCTTCCAGCGGTCTTGAGTTCAATTCCCAGTAACTACATGGTGGCTCACAACCATCTATAGTGGGATCTGATGCCCTCTTCTGGTATAAAGTCACACATGCAGATAGAGCACTCATTAATAAAATAGTTTTTTGTTTTTGTTTTGTTTTTCCGAGACAGGGTTTCTCTGTGTAGCTTTGCGCCTTTCTCGCTCAGTAGACCAAGCTGGCCTTGAACTCACAGAGATCCGCCTGGCTCTGCCTCCCAAGTGCTGGGATTAAAGGCGTGCGCCACCACCTACCGCATAAATATCTTTAAAAAAAAAAAAAAGGGTAAGATTAAGTTTTGTGGTAATATTTTGCCCTTAAATTAATTTTATGTTTTATCCAGGCAGTGGTGGCACACACTTTTAATCCCAGAACTCAGAGAGAGAGGCAGGCGGATCTCTGTGAGTTCAAGGCCAGCCTGGTCTACAGAGCAACTTCCAGGACAGCCAAGGCTACACAGAGAAATCCTGTCTTGAAAAACAAAAATAAATAAATAAATATAAATTTTTTATTTTTTATCCTCTACAAGAACCATTAACCCAAGCCTGATGTTAATTTTTATCTTCAATTAGTGGTACAGGGAAAGTGATAACTTTTTTAATCATTTCTTTTATTTAAAAAAAAAAAAAAACTACCACACAGGACAGTGCAGACAATTCACAACTACACTGGCAGAAAAAACAGGGGGGGAAAAAAGCAAACTAATCAATGGATTATTCAGTCTCATATGTTCTTCCTTAAATGTATAAATTACATCTCCAATTGACAACCACTTACAAAGGAAATTAGTTTCCTCCAACAGTCTCACTGGGCAGGCCCCATGCCCAGCAGTAGATGGCCAACACAAAAGGAACTCAATGGTATTTTTGGAGATTTGCATATCACATTGCTTTGTTTGGGCATTTTTTACCTTGCTAGTCTTTTGCTTATATATAAAACAGCTTCCAATTTTGTATTTTTCCAGGTTTTGTGCTTCAGGGGCATGTCCTTTCATGTGCATGTATTTCTCATGCTTTTTCTGTTTTTTGTTTTGTTTTAATTTCACTCTTTTCTAAAGAAAGAAAGAAGGCATAGTTGGAAGGTGGGAAGATGGAAAAGATCTGGGAAATGAGGGAAGGGAAATCATGATCAGAATATATTATATAAGTAAAATATTTTCAATATAAAAAAAATGTATAAATTTACTCTGGCAGGATGTACTTCAGTGGTAGAATACTTGCTTAGCATGCACAAGGCCCTGTGTTCAATATGTAAGAAACTACTTTTAAAAAATAAGATGTTGGTATGGTGGCCCAGATCACAATATCTATAACTACCAGTACTACACAGCTGAAATATGAAGATGTCAAGTTCCAAGTCAACCTGAGCTACACTGAGATACTATCAAACAAAAAAGAGGGGGGGGGGGGAATGGAGGACTAGAGATGGCTCAGCAGTTAAAAGCACCAACTGTTCTTCCAGAGGACCCATGTTCAAATCCCAGGACTTCATGGCAGATCACAACTATCTGTATCTAACTCCAGTCAGTTCCAGGGGATCTGATACCCTTCTTCTGGCCTCCACCAACATCAGCATGCCCATGTTCACACATATATGGACATGAAGGCAAAACACTCATCCACATAAAACAATTAAAAAAAGCTTTTAAAATATTTTCAAAAGAGAAAAAAAAGACCATACTAACCAAGGACATTAGTTTGTTTGTTTGTTTGTTTAAAAGACAAGATGAGCTAACTAGAGGCACAACCCTTCGATCTCAGCACTGGGAAGATAGAACCAAGAAGCAAGAGGATCGTCCCAGACTAGCCTGTTCTACATAATAAGTTCCAGCCAGCCAGAAGTATATGTCAACACATGTATGTGTGCACACACAAAGAAATGAAGTGTTTTATATTCTAGATTAATCATACTTATGACATTACATACTTAAATGTGTTACTTTATTATAAATTCCCTTCATTTACCTTTATTACAAGCATATATTATTTTGATCTAATATGAAAGAGGGTATTTTGCTTCAAAAAAGATAGTTAATTTTATCAACTAAGGTGGATTGAAAAGAGCCTAAGAGATTAATAAAGCACTGTGTGTGTCTAGTGTACAGTTCTAAAGAGGGTTTGTTTGGGTTTTTTTGTTTTGTTTTTCAAGACAGGGTTTCTCTGTGTAGTTTTGGTGCCTGTCCTGGAGCTCACTCTGTAGCCCAGGCTGGCCTCCAACTCAGAGATCCACCTGGCTCTGCCTCTCGAGTGCTGGGATTAAAGGTGTGTGCCACCATCGCCTGGCCTTCCAAAGAGATTTGAAGGGAAGCCTCTATTACTCTGAAGGCTAAAATAAATCTTCCCTTATTTTACATGGTTTCTATGAGGTTTTTAATCACAACAAAAGTCTAACAGATGATTTTTAAAAGAGCTAAAGTATAGGTCAGTGGTTTACGCTTCCCTAAGTGCTCTTCCTTTTTGTGTTGCCCTAGGCTCTATCTCCAACTCCAAAAATACATCAAGTATACCCAGTGTAACACTTGCTTTTATACCCTAGAACTTAGGAAGCTGACGAATACAAGTTCTGGGCTAACCTGGGCTATAAAGTAGAACCCTGTCTCAGAGGGAAAGAAGAAAGAAGGGAAGGAAAGAGGGTGGGGGAAGGAGAAGGAGGAGGAGGAGGAGAAGGGATGGGGGGAAAAGGAGAGGGGAAGAGAGAAATGAGGAGAGGAAGAGACAGAGAAGAGCAGAGCAGAGAAGGGAGGGGGGTCTCCAAACAGGTTTCCACCATTCATGTTCTAGTAGACAGGAAAACTAAGGGATAAGAGCCACTACTAGGACACTGTTTCTACTAGACTAGAAATCACACTTGGCTGAAATCAGTCCCCAGCACCACTTTCAAAGAGAAAGGAGAAAAAGAAGAAAACAAAAACCAATTCAAATTCTAGTTTTGTCACCTAACCCTTTAGGTAAATTATTTAATCTTAGACTGAATTTCTTTGTATGACCGATTTGAGATACCTCATTTTAGTAAATGTTCACAAGGACCCTAAGAATTAGTTATGGTTGGACAGGAGAGATGACTCGGAGGTTAAGAGCACTTACTGCCCTTACAGAGGACTTGGGTTTGATTCCTATGTTCCTGAATGAAGATTATCAACCTGCAAACTGTTATCATATTCACCTAGGAAAATAAAATTTAGTTGCTGCCCAAAATAAAAATAAGTATCTTCTAAAAGAGAGTAGTAATTTGCTTTTCTCGTTAGCACCTAAAAACCTAACTGTAAGCCTTGATACAGAAATACATGGGTTCAGAAGAAATACTAGTTGTATAACCTTGGCAGAGTATCTGAAATCCCTGTGCCTGCATTTCCTCCACTGTAAAATGAGAGTAAGCAGGCCTCCCACACAGCTGTCTAGAGGACTAAACTTTCCAAGGTTTGCAATAGCCCAGGACATGCTATGGACACCAATAGGCAGTACTTATTAGTTCTTATGATTCATTCATTGCTGAAAATGGTGGTACAACACCCTGTAATCTCAGCATTCACCCATCTGAGGCAAGAAATCAGAGGTCAAGGCCAGCCTGAGTTACAGTTTCAAGTCAGCCTGAGATATGTGCTAAGATCCTGTCTCAAATGATTCGCTCATTATAATCAAGGTTACTATCTACAATATATGACTGTCTACAACAACAAAGTTTTACTGGGCAAATAACCAGGTGTGGTGAAATATACCAGTAATCTCAGCACTAAGGAGGCTGAGGCAGGAAGATCAGAAATTTCAAGACAGACCAGGCTACAAAGCAAGAACGGGAGGGGAGGGAAGAATAACAGTGCTACCTTCGTTAAGTATTTAAATATTTCGACTTATAGGAGAGAATCTAATTTCTGAAAGCCATCCTCTGACTTCCACATGAACACATACATGTGTGAACAACACATGTACACACAGTCTTTAAGGTTTTCATTTTAAGTGACACAGACAAGGCCAAGTATGATGGTACAGACCCATCATTCCTTTAACTGAAGAGGCGGAAACAAGAGGATCACCACAAGTTTAAGACCAGTCTGACTGCACAGCAAATTCCAGACCAGCCAAAGTTAAACATTGAGACAGTGAGATGCTGTGTCACAAACAAAAATATGAAAAAAAAAAAAAAATCAAGATATATGGTCAGAACACAAGATCATCTGACCTGGATTCAAATCTCTCATTTATTTCACTTTCAAACTAAACTGTCCCATCCTTCAGTCTTTCTCTTTAATGAATATTTTGGTTTTTTCCTTTTGCTGTGCATCAGGCTCACCAGCAGCTTTACAAACAAAAACCTGTGTAGAAATTTCAGGCCAAAGCTAGAGAAAGTAAAGCACAGCAAATATTTAGATCCACATTTGTAAGACTCTTCGGTTAAAACCACATTTTAACTTGTAACCAAGCAAGTTATCATCCAAACAGTTACTAACAAATAGCAAAACTAAATGGCACCTCCTCTTCACCAACCTCTGTTAGTACAATCAGGGTTAACTTAAAAAGGGGGGGTGGGGGTGGGGATGTTCAAACTGAATGAATGAAAAGTGGTATCCACAAGAAGATAGTGTGAGTAAAGCAGAGCGATTCAGAGTATAGTCTGTGCTGGGGGTAGTTTGTCTAGCCTGAGTGAGTTTAAAGCATACTGATAGAGTACAGGCTTGGCTGAGACTACTACTACTACTACTGAAGTCTAAAAGTTGTCTAGCATGAAAGAGGCCCATCCCCAATCCATATTAAACAGTTCTCTGAAGATACACAAATGGCTCAGTTAGTATGAAAACATTCTATTAGTCATTAGAGAAAGCGTATCAAAACTACTGTTTACAAATAGGACAGCTAAGGGCTAGAGACAGCTGGTGATTAAGACCCCTTGCTGCTGCAAAGGACAGGTTACCAGCATGCACATCAGGCACCTCACAACTGCCTCTAACTCCAGCTCCATGAGGTCTGGTACCTCTGGCCTCTAGTATGCACTTACAAACACATACAGATTAAAAAAAAAAAAAAAGTTAATGGGTGGGGGCTAGAGATTATTTGATTAAGAGTACTGGATGCTCTTCTAGAAGACCTGTGCACTCAGTTCCCAGCACCCACGTGGCAGTTCACAAGTGTCTATAACTCTAGTTCCAGGGGATCCAATACCCTCTTTCTCATCAGGCACAAACACGGTGTACATACAAATATACATGCAAAACTCATACATATAGAAAATAAAATAAAATCTTTCCTTTTAATTCATTTACTATGGTAACTGAAAGATCAGTGAAAACCATGAGCCATATGCTTATTGTGGGGGGGAGGGGAGATCACTTGGATTCTATTTCTAAGTGAGCAACTCTGTTCCAGCCTCAACTTTCCTAAATATTAATTTCCTTACTTACTCCTCTACAATTACACTACTTTCTAAAAGTATACAGCAAAACATATGACACCATAATCTAACTGTAATTATTAAAACACCTCATTTACCTCATTTAGAACATGAGTAAGCCAGCACTCGGGAAGCAGAGCCAGGCGGATCTCTGTGAATTCGAGGCCAGCCTGGTCTACAGATCGAGATCCAGGACAGGAACCAAAACTACACAGAGAAACCCTATCTCAAAAAAAAAAAAAAAAACCAAACAGGATTATCACATAAAAGTATGCAGCAAAACACATGACACCATAATCTAACTGTAATCATTAAAACACCTCATTTAGAACATGCGTAAGAGAAACTGGAAAATAGGGTGGGGGAGAATCAGTCCTACCATTACTAACTAGTGATACTATACAGTTCAATTACCAGAAAGTAAAACATTAAAAAACTGTCAAAATAATCAGATAGAGTGGAGCTGTAGCTCAGTTGGTAGAATGTTTGCTTTAGTTTGCACAAAGCCATAGGTTCAAACAAGTGGGAGTAGAGGGGCATGTCCACAATTTCTACCCTGGAAGAGGCAGAGGCAAGTGATCAGAAGTCTAAGGTCATTTTTGGCTTTGAAGCCACCCTGGACTACATGAGAAGCTGTCTTAGAACCGAAATTCAGGGGCTGAAGAGACGGCTCAGAGATTGAGAGCACTGGTTGCTCTTCCAGAGGACCTCAATCTGGTTTGCAGCACCCATTTTAGAGCAGCTCACAACTGCCTGTAATATGACTCCAATTCCAGGGGGATCTGACACCCTCTTCTGGCCATGACAGGCACTGACACACACTTTACAGAAATGTTTTTGAAGTATATACATCTGGGTTTTTTGTTGGTTTTGTTTTAGGATTTTTGTTTTCATTTTTGTTTTTGTTTTTCAAGACTAGGTTTCTCTGTGTAGTCCTTGCTGTCCTGGAACTCAGCTCTGTGGACAAGGGTGGCCTTGAACTCAAAAGAGATTGCCTGTCTCTGCTGAGATTAAAGGGGTGCACCAAGCCCAGCCAAAGCACATCAGTTGTTGACCAATTGCTGTAGACAAAGTTTACAATAGACTACCAAGGAGTCAAGTGTCCAAAGCTGGTTTCTTAAGTAATTTACCCTGATATCATTGCTTGAAAATACTGGAAATTTCAAAATCACAAGGAAACAAATGTGGTTATTTGCTGTGAATTAAGGTCAGGTGATTTCTGTGGAGTGGTTTTTGTTTGTTTTGTCCCCCCCAGTGCCCAGTACTTTTTTGACTGGTCTGAAACCCATGATGTACACCAGACCCACCTCTGACTCCTGAATGCTGGGATTAAAAAGGGTTCACAACACCAGGACAGACCAAGTTCAATTTCTTATTCACATTAAAAATACATACTTTTATATAAGAAATCTCAAAAGTCAATTAATAGGAATGCATGGAATACAAGCTCTTGGATCCCAAGTGATAGATGAATGTTCTCATCAATTTATTAAAAACAGAAAAGGCCTGGTGTGGTAGCACACAGGTGAATTTCAGCACTGAGATTTAAGTCAGGAGAACCAATGTGTTTTTTTTTTTTAATATTTAAGAACTACTGAAGATCCTCTAACACAGAAAACACATATAATCCAGTCTGTTAGAACATAGTCTGTTAGAACATAGGGAATTGAACTGTAATCCCAACTTCAGAGCAGAAAAATGATAAGCATGAATATCTAAATACCAACAATCATTTAGACTATTGGTTGTTTTTTTTTTCTTTTCTTTTGGTTTTTTGGAACAAGGTTTCTTTGTATAGCCTTGACTGTTCTAGAACTATTTCTGTAGATCAGGCTAGCCACGTACCTCTGCCTCCACCGGAAGGCTAGACTACTGCTTCTTTTGCTTTAAAGGACCTAACAGAACTCAACAGATTAACAAGGGGAGAAAACTGCTTAGAAATAAACAATTTACTAGTTAGCAAATATTTGGAAGAGTATTGAAAAATTACAATCTTCTAGAACAGGTATTAGATGAGATAAATCAAATATAGTCATTTTAATCTATCTACTAATTGTGTGAAAATACACCCAAGCGAATTTTTTTTTCCCCAGAGCTGAGGACTGAACCCAGGGCCTTGTGCTTGCTAGGCAAGCGCTCTATCACTGAGCTAAATCCCCAACCCCCGAATTTTTTTTTAAAAACACTCAGGAATGCCCCAACTCCTTTAATCCCAGCACTTGTGAGGCAGAGGCAGGTGGATCTCTGTTGAGTTCGAGGCCAGCCTGGTCTACACAGTGAGTTCCAGGACACGCTCCAAGCTACACAGAGAAACCCTGTCTCGGAAAACCAAAAATAAAAAAATAAAATAAAAATAATTCAGTTATCACTAAAAATTCTTACATTTGTTAAAAGAATTTCAAGTAGGCCAACTAATATCCACAACTTAAAAAAAACTATCTCTAAACTTAAGCCAGCACATTTCTGGGGGAGGGGAGTGTGTAATCAGTATGATAGTTTAAAGGTTTTGAAGTACACTTGCTCAGTTCCTCTGCTTCTTTCCCAGTAAAGTTTAGGAAACTTAAGAGTGTGAAACACAAAAGTGCTTCAATAAATTGTTTCAAAAACTTAATGTCTGTAATGAGTTAAAATATTAGGAGTATTTGTACTATTTCATAAGATATCGGACTTTAAACCAAACTACCTTACTCTAAGCTAGATCACTAAACTATGTGTAGTAGCGCTGTCTAAACTCATTGAGAAAGTAAGCCAGCAATCAAGACACAAGACATTTAAAATGTAAAACCAACCAGATATGTGAAATGTGTAGGATTTTTTTCTAGGTTTCTACTATTCTGTTATTCATAGTCTAAAGTGAATACTGAACAGATGTTTTTAACCTTAAAAAACACAAAAACTTTAAACTTAAGACTGTACTAAGTTTGAAACACTTGTAAGCCTTAAAATTTTCTCCATTTCAATTTACTACATGGCTAATGACTATTTTCAGACTATCCAGAAACTGAATCAAAAGCAAAATTTTTTCAAGAAACTGAAAGGTTTCCAAGAATAACACTGGATCAATTTGACTCATATTACAGATTACAAATGAATATCTAATTTGCTCACCATAGAGTACTTACAAATTCCAAGAGGACTGCACAGGAAGGTGCTGGTTTTTTCTCTATAAGCTTTATGTTTTCAGTTTGTTTTTTTATTTTGTATCCTCTGAAATATCCAAGTTCTTTGAAGATACTTAACCTATGACTATTTGACATAGAGTTATTTGAAGTCAGCTACCCATATTTGTTTTGAAGTTTTCATACGGCTATATCCAGAATTAGCCAAGTTCCTTGGATTCAAGAGCAAGGTCTTCTTTATTATTCCATGTATTTGTCACTGTTGTACTTATCCACTCCAGATGAAATATCCAATTTATGTGCAAAAAGCAGAAACAAAAAGAAAACTTCACATCTGAAGCTTACTTCTACACATCAGCATATACAGAGACAAATAGCTATCTCGATCCTACCATGCTGGTGTGACACCGCAACATCTTACTCTCCCAAGTAAAGAAAAGGGGAAAGGGAAAAAACTCTGTATTCTTTCAATGTCTTCATTTAGAAAAGCTGTCCCATCGTAATATGAAAAGAGCTGAAGTCAAAAATTACTAAAACTTTCAATAAAGGTAAAAAGAACTGCCACGAAACTTCAGCAATATTTAAACAGTAATTTGAAACTACTCAGTACACAAATCAAACATATCTTACAGTTTTGGCTGAAGAACACCAACAGGAGAGGGGGAAGAGACGAAAATAACATCAGACGAAATACTTTAACCACTTATATAATCCGTTTGAACCAAAATACTGAAGAAATGACTGGGTCTTTTAGCAGCTCGTTGAATTGGCTTACTACTTTCAATTCACTTCAGAGATGATTCTTGTCAATTTTAATAAACTTCTGGGGCAAAACAAAAACAGAACTGTAATTCCAAAATGGCCACTTGAAATATCCGAGGCCTTTTTAAAAAAACCTAGAAGATGATCTTCATATCTGCATAATTCAATCACCTGTAAAAGTTATAAAAAAAAAAAAACTTAAATCACAGTTTTGATTTTTCAAATGAAAATCAACCCCCAATCAACCTCTGGTCGGTCTGTACTGTCCTAAAAAGAGCTGGGGAAAGAGCCTAACCCTCGGTAAAAGTCTACTGAATGAAAAGGACTTCCAAGTCTAGGGGCAGAAAACAGTGGATGATGGAATCACTGAGCAAAGTTCCGATCTGAACTGGGAACTACACTGGAGGTTGTTGTGTGCAGAACTTTACAAGTTTCCGAACAAATACTAAAACTATGGAGTTGGCACACCATCTTACAATTGGTCTCCCCTAATTCCACCCCATGTGCCAAAGGAAAACAAATGGACAGGTGGTGCTGCCACGGAGCGTTAGTAAACCTAACTCCGAGAATGGGAGGCAAAAAAGAGAAGGACGCTCCTTCCAAAATGCAATGTCTGGGAGAACGGAGCAGCTGGCTTGTCCCCCCACCAAGGCTGGCGGGGAAGGGGAGAGAGGAGCGTGGCAAGGAGGTCTCTAAGATCCGCCTGAGGGGCGACTTCCCGGCCTCAGACAGCAGCAGCAGCAGCAGCGGGGATAAAGGTGTGAATCCCCCATTTCCTTGAATTAAGCAAACAGGTTTCGGTCCACACTCAAGGGGTGGGGAGATACGGGGACCCCACTCGCCCACCGCGTTAAGGGACGGTGCTCTCTCTCTCCGGAAAAAGAATAATAATAACAGGTCCCGTCCGGCTCGGAGCCCACACGACTTGGGAGCGCAAGGAGCGCTCGCCTCGCTGAGGCGAGCAACTACCACGGCAACTGCCACGGAGCCGGTCGGCGGCGGCGGCGGGGAAGGGCGAAGCGGAAGGCCACACAGCTCGGCCGCGGCTTCCCCCCCGCCCGCCCCGACCCCCGGAGGGCCGGCTCGCTGGCGGCCCGGGAAGGCGCGTGCCGGGGCCTGAGGCAGCCCGACGCCGCCGCCGCCGCCGCCGCGGGCGCCCCAGCCGCTCCGGGCCTCCGCCGAGCACCCCCCCCCACCACGGCCGCCGAGGCCCCGCCGCCCACCTCTCCGCGCTGCCGCTCCCGCCGCCGCCGCCGCCTCCGCTCCGCCGGGCTGAGTCAACGCCGAGGGCGGGCGCCCCGAGCCCCACGCCGTCCGTCCGTCCGCCCCCGCCCGCCCGCCCGCAGCCTCACGCCTCGCGCCACCAACGCCGCCGCTCCCCGACCCCTCCAGCCCCAACGCCGACACGGGCACCCCCCCCCCGCCCCGCTCCCCTGGTCCCCGGGACTCCGGGACGGGGCCCAGGGGACGGTGTTACCTTCTGCCCCACCAGAGGTGCCCCTGGCCTGGGGGTGCCGCTGCGCTCGATCCCGGGAGGAGGTTTTCGGTACTTTGAATAATCCCCTTTTGCCGCTTTTCCCTCCCCCACCGCCAGTCTCGGTCCCAAAATGGCGCCGGCCCGATCCGCAATGTTCTGGGCCAAGTCTCGCGAGATCGTGGGAAGGTGGCGAGGCGGGGAAGGAAGCGGAGAGGTTGAGAAGTACGCGGAGGGAAGGCGGGGCCGAAGGCGGGGGGGGGGGGAAGAGGAGGAAGAAAAGGGTGTGGAAGAAGCCGTGCAAACAGGACTCACTGGGCGGGGCAGCAGGAGGAAGGGCCTCCACTACAGAACCTTCTGGCCCAAGCAACCGCTCACGGCCCCGGGTCAAAGAAGCTCCGCCCCCTACGTCGGGCGCCTGGGGGGGAGGGGAGAGGAGGGGCGTGGTCAGTCCCTGGGGGCGGGGCTTTGAGGAAGGCCCGGAGGCGGGGCCACGCGCGTTGCGGGGGGGGGGGGGGCGGGGGGGAGGCGGGAGGGGGCGCCAGGGGGAGGGGCCGCGGCGGCTCGGCGCGGTGACGTCAGGAGCAGCTGGAGCCGGGGATTACCCCCTGCTGCTGACGTGAGGACGGTGAACCATCCCGAACGTTCGGTGGAAGGGGGAATTCCCGGCCGTTCCCCGAGGAGCGCCCCTCGCCGGCTCGCCGGCCCTTCCCCGAGCTCGGGACGCTGGGGTGGGGAGGGCACGAGCGAGGGCGGGCCGGGCGAGCGAGCGGGCGGGCGAGCGGGCGGGCGGGCGGCGCTCCTGCGTCTGCCGGGCGGCGGAGCCCAGAACGGCCGCGGCGGGCGCCACTCGCTCGCCCGGCTGCGGCTCGCAGGCCGCGCTCGCACTCAGCGCCGCGTGGGCGGAGCCGGCCCCGCTAGTGCCCGAGTGATTGGACGCCGCGGTCGCGTGCCACGCGGAGCGTGCCGGACGTGGACACGCGGAAACCGGGTTAAGGGACCCGGGGCTTGGCCCGAGCCCCGGCTTCCCCAGGAGCGCCCGAGGGCTGTTAGATAGCGTCGCACCGATAACTCGTGTTTCCAACCACCCTTCAGGAGGTAGATCATCCCAACAGAGTTGTCCTGGGAATCCGCATAGCGCAAACCATTGCTGTTTTAAAAAAAAATAATCATAAATGTTAAGGTATTCAGCTTCCCTAAACGGGGTAACTGAAGGTTCGCTTTCAAAGAGGTGAAGTTGGCATTCCAAGAGAAGAAACGTGTGCTTAGAAGAAACGAGAGGGAAACGTCTTAACGAGAGAAAATAAATATTTGTTTCTACATTCGCCCGAGCCCCGGGAGCGTCGTATCACAGAAACTAAGTCTTTATATGCATTATGGGGTTTGTAGTTTAGGGCAATGCTCCTAAAACTTCACCGAAAGTCCGCTGCAATGTAAACTCACCCTGATTTGCAACTCAGCCTTTACACATCGTGGAGATTGCCACCTGGGTCAATGAATAAATGTCCCCTGCGTAAAAGGGAAAGGATTTAAAACTTAGTATATGCTATCTATTTTAATCCTGTACCAATGTCTAAGGTGTTTTCCCCCGTTTTTCCACATAAGGAAACTGGTTTCATGTTAAGAAAAAGTATTCCAAGTTACTCTCTGGACCTTGGCTGCTCAACCTGACTACCAGGTTTAAGCTTCAGTTTGTTTTAGGTGGGTTTGTATAGACGGCAGGCAGAGGTTGCAATGGGGCTTGGGGGTGGAGGGGGAGGATTCTCGTTGCTCTGTCTCACTCAAAGGAGTTATGTACCCAAGGATAACCTCGAAGCCTGATCCTCCTGCGTCAGCTTCCCAAACGCTGGGGTCACCACATCCAGCTCTGCTAATCCAAACTCTTTCCAGCATGCCAGGCTTGCGTCCGTAAAAGTGATGTATATATTGAAAGAGAACTGGATTGCTTTTGGTTTTTGAGCTAGGATCTCAGCTACGTGACCCAGGCTAGCCTGGAATTCTCCTTATCCCTTCGAAGCCACAACACCTGTTATTATGTTCCTGGTTCTGAGGATTGATGTCAAACTGGACAGAATAGGAAGAGGTGGCAATTATGGGGACATAAGAAAAAAAGAGCTCCTCTCACTGGCTCAGAGTCGAGAATTCAGTGCAATGAACAGCTCTTGCCTTGAAGATTACTTTATATAGAAAACTATTCCAAGAAAGTTAAAATATCCTGGAGTCAGCAGGGCAGGGGTGGCCCACACCTTTAATTCCCAGCACTCAGGAGGCAGAGGTAGGCCTGGTCTACAGAGTGAGTTCCAGGATAGGCAGGGCTACACAGAGAGACCCTGTCTCTAAAAACCCAAAGAGAAAAAGATCCTGGAGTAATGGGTCACACCTTTGCTCCCAGAACTTCGTGAGCAGATTGCTATGAGTTCCAAACTAGCCTGACAACATAGTGAAAATCCAGGCCTGCCGGGACTCCAGGTGAGACCCTGCCTCAGATTTCAAAGCAGAACGTTTAAATAGCAGTGAACTATGAACACATAAGGACTCAGTACGCGCAAACCTCAAGTATGGTCTTGTTCCTTTCCCAGATACTTTCTGGAAATTTGCAACCAAGCATACTTGTTTTTAGTGACAGCACTCTAACGTCCCTTACAATCCTAGTGACAGCTTTAACTTTTCAGCTCTCACTGCCCAGTGCACCTCAAGAACTGCTCTGTGATCTCATTTAAATTCCTTAGCAAGTCTTCAAGCTTAACCTCAGAACACACCAAAATCTTACATAGAGATCCTGTAAAGGCAAGGAGATGTGGCTCCCTTTGAAAAGGCCACACCTTTGCTCCTGTGTGTGTGTGTGTGTGTGTGTGTGTGTGTGTGTGTGTGTGTTTCCACTGAGCCCATGTGAGTAAATCTATGCTTAAAAACAAACAAACAAAACACCTAAGTATGCTCTACCTCTGCTTCATATTCTCTTGTCCTGAAATTCTTTGCTGAGTGAAGCCCAGGTTCCAGCATTCCCTGAAAGGACGTCCCTGCACACAGCTCCTGGGGCTGCTGTGTATTGCAGTCGGCGCTGGGTCTTGGTCAGCTTGCCCCAGCAGCACTGGCAGAACCAAAGAGCTAACTTTTAAAGTGCCGGATTTGGCCAGGCTTGGTGGCGCACACCTTTAATCCCAGCACTCGGAGGCAGGGGCCAGCCTGGTCTACAGCGTGAGTTCCAGAACAACTAACTAGGGCTGTTACGCAAAGAAACCCCGTCTTGGAAACAGCCCCCTCCCCGCCAAAAAAAATGCCAGGTCTGATGTTGCACACCAGAAATCCCAGCAGTGTGTGGAGGAAGCAGAATGATCAGGAGTTCAAGGCCATCAGGACCGTTTCAAAATGTCAAAAAAAAAAAAAACCCGATGGGAGAGTGGTAAATGTTTAAGGGACAACAAAGTACCTCTCTAGATCTCAGACTAGTAGAGGATCTTTCCGTCATACCTGCCAAGAGCACGTGCTACTTGTCTAATCACAGAAAGAAAAAAAAAACCCTGTTACCAGTTATCCCATTGTTTTCTTTTACTGGTTTAATGAAGTCTACCCAAGGCACACCACATAATGGACTAGTCTATAAACAAACATAACATTGTACCGTCTGAGGGAAGAGAACTTGCCCTTCTGTAACCAAGCTCTACAAGAAATGTTTTTCTTTTGTTACAGGAATTTTTAATTAGTTCTTTCAGTAACTTTATAGATATTAGCCACATACATCAACTAATATAGCCCAAGGTTGTATGAGCCCAAGTATACAATGCTGAATAAGCTAGGATTTTTTTTTTCTCAACTTACAGGTAAGAGTGAAAATTGAGAAACTGAAATGTTCACCTGCTGAGAACTGTTTTTTGGTGTGTTTTTTTTTTCTTTTTTCTTTTTTGGTTTTTCGAGACAGGGTTTCTCTGTGTAGCTTTGTGCCTTTCCTGGAACTCACTCTGTAGCCCAGGCTGGCCTTGAACTCAGAGTTCCGCCTGCCTCTGCCTCCCAAGTGTTGGGATTAAAGGCATGTGCCACCACCGCCTGGCGAGAACAGGTTTAAAAAAATAAAAACAAGCCGGGCGGTGGTGGCGCACGCCTTTAATCCCAGCACTCGGGAGGCAGAGCCAGGTGGATCTCTGTGAGTTCGAGGCCAGCCTGGTCTCCAAAGCGAGTTCCAGGAAAGGCGCAAAGCTACACAGAGAAACCCTGTCTCGAAAAACCAAAAAAAAAATAAAATAAAATAAAAAAAATAAATAAATAAAAACAGTGCATCAGTACCTGCTTATCACGTTGCAAGACCTGGGTGCTGATTCTCTCTAGGACCACAAAAATGGGTTTGTTTTTTCCTCCAATTACAGATTTAAAAGGCAGAAATTTGAAAGTCAAGCACAGTCATAGTTTACTCAAAGAGGACAGTTTTATTAGGATTTAAAAGAAAGACCTCCAGGCAGGTAAGCTGTAAATCTCCGCAGTTGCCCAGAGGAGAATGGAACTGATAAGGAAAAAGAGCATGCTTTTTAAATTAAGCCAGTATGGAGGTCAAACACATGGGGGAAAAGAAACTCTAGAGAAAGAACAAGAAGGCTGAAAGAAGCAGAAAAATCATGGCTTGTAGGAAGAGTTCTAGGGGGTAGGGATTCCAGGAAGTGAAAGGGCACTGTCTATTAAAGGGATAATTATTCCACCTATGGCTTTGGCATGGTTAAATTGAGCCCATCCTAGATGTTGCCTCTCTTTCCCAAGGGGCGTGGGACCGTGGCCCAGTCATTGACCAGCCCAGCTGGATTAATTTATATTTTGAGTAGTCTAAAATGTAAGCTCTCCACCCAGGCCAGAGATTCTTTACCAGACCTTTTTTTTTTTTTTTTTTTTTTTTTTTTTTTTTTTTTTTTTTTTGCACCACTACCGCCCTGGAACTCATTTTGTAGACCAGGGTGGCCTCAAACTCACAGAGATCTGCTTCTCCTGGTGGCAGTCTGGGCGCCAAATGTAGCTGGAAGTTTTCCTGTGTCTGGACCCAGTCCTATAGCTGCTCACACTCAAGTAAACACAGAGGCTTTTATCAATTAAGAATTGCATGGCCAGCCGGGCGGTGGTGACACACGACTTTAATCCCAGGACTCGGGAGACAGAGCCAGGCAGATCTCTGTGAGTTCAAGGCCAGCCTGAGCTACCGAGTGAGTTCCAGGAAAGGCGCAAAGCTACACAGAGAAACCCTGTCTCAAAAAAAAAAGAATTGCATGGCCAATGGCTCAGGTTTCTCACTAGGTCTTACATCTTAAATTAACCCATTTCTATAAATCTATACTTTGCCACGTGGCTTGTGACTGACCGGTACTTTATATCTTGCTTCTCCTGGCAGCGGCTAGCAGAGTCTACTCTCTCTCCAGTTAGAATGTCCCACCTTATTCTGCTTCACCATTGGCCGATCAGCATTTTATTTATCAACCAATCAGAGCAACACACATACACAGCAATACAGAAGGATATTCCACAGCAGAGATCCACCTGCCTCTGTCTCCCGAGTGCTGGGATTAAAGGCGTGTGTCACCACTGCCCAGCCCAAAATCTTTCTTCTTGACCATAAGAAACTAATATTCTCTTAATGGACCTTTATGGTCAGTGTGTCAGTATGATCTCCAGCCTCACAAAAAACAGTAAAGAATAGTTTGAATAGTCATCAAAGCCGGACTTTTTGCTTTATACATTGTTGTGCATTTATTTGAATATATGAAATAGTATATATTTGAATATACTATTTTATGATGACTAATGCTTAAAACTTAATTGCCATGCTCGTGAAATGGCTCAGCAGATAAAGGCTTTTGCAGCCAAGCTGATTCAATCCCTGAAACCCATATGGTAGAAGAAGAGAACCCAACTCCTACAAGGTATCTTCTAACCTACACACACAAATTCTCTCACTCATACACACACACACACACACACACACACACACACACACACACACACACACACGCACACACACGCACATCACAAAATGAGTAAAAAAATTAAACTGTCCCAAAGTGTGCAACAACTCAAAAGAATAAAGTACATATTTGAAATAAATATTTATATGGGAAACCTTTTAAAAATCCTTGAAATCTGTGTTCTTATTGCAAAGTCCTGTAGACATAGTTTTAAAGGTGGGGGGGGGGGGGGTTGAAACTGGTGCCCCTGCAAGAGCAGTAAGGAATCTTAACTTCCAAGCCATCTCTCCAAATCCCATGGACTCAACGACCCTTAAAGACCCTTAAAAACAGTATTACCTCTCAGTGTTATCCACAGCAACCAGTACAGTTTCAGCCATGCTAGGAACGCCCCAGGAATGTTTGTTGAATGCATGGCTTCCCACTGTGAAGATTAACTTTAATTGCCAACTTGATTGAACTGAAGACCGCCTACAAGATTAATGAAGCACACCTCTGAGGGTGTCTGTAAGGGCAATTAGGGAGATCAAGAGGGCTCTGACCTAATGAATGGATTAACCACTGATGGCTTCCTTAATAGAATGAACGCCATTCTTGGGAGGCGGTGAGAGGTAGGAAGTGGGGACTGTGGTGCATTCGCCCTAGCACTTCCCTGTCTCCCCTGATTCGCCACTGTGATGAGCCAGCGCTATGCTTTGCCTGCTCTCTCTGTCAGGGAGGGAATTACAAGCCCCAATAAAAATGTCCCTCTTCCTGCAGCATTGGTAACAGCAGAAACTAACACTTTAGTCTTTGTGTTAACTACCTACTGTCTGTACTCAGGACTTCTTTTATCCTTGAAAGGTCTACTCGAAGACTTGTTTCCGTTCTTTGCCTGCTCTCCTCCTCAAATTCTTATTATCTTCAAAGACCCAGCTGAAGCAACACTCTGTAAGATAAAGCTTGACTGTCCTCTGAAAGTAGGCATGTTTTATCTGTCCTCTTTTGTAACCTCTCCTGATAGAGGACGAGTCTACGAGACACTGTTCTTTTGTTCTTTTACTTTTTTTTTTTTTCATCTCTTGCCCCCCACCCCCTTTTTTTGTTTGTGGAGATGCAAGATCTTGCTATGTAGCTGTGGCTATCCTTGAACTTCCACATTCCTGCCTCTGCCTCCCAAGTGCTGAGATTATAGGCACGCTTCATCCTGTCCAGATATCGGGGACATTGTTCTATTCACCCGCTTGCCCTGCCAGGGCTCAACCCGTAGTAGAATTCAGTGAAATGAAGTTCTTTGTTGAGACATGATCTTACAAGGCTCAAACTCATACTCTTCCTGCCTCCATCCCACGAGTGCCAGGATTGTAAGCATGACCTCCCCACCTGCCCAGGCCTGGCTAATAAATTGAGCTGTATTACTTATTGAGGCTTGGAGCACCCTTAGTACAATTCCCAGTCAGGTGACAGAAGCAGGGTACCCACACAGGTCCTGTCTGTCTTTAGAGACCAGTTTCTGAGATCGCTGCCAAGGTACAATACAAAGAAGTCTTTTGGGCAACCCGTCACCCAGCTCCCGAGTAAACACACACAGGGGTTTATTATTACTTCTGAATGCTCAGCCTTAACTTGGCTTAGTTTCTAGCCAGCTTTCCTTAACTTAAATTATCCCATCTACCCCCTGCCTCTGGGCTTTTCCCATTCTCTTACTTCTGTAAATCTTACTCCATGGCTTGCTGTGTAGCTGGGTGGCTGACCCTCGGAGTCCTCCTCCTTCTCTGGCTACTTTCTCTCCCGGCAAGATTTCTCCTTCTATTTATCCTCTCTGCCTGCCAGCCCCTCCTATCCTTTCTTCTGCCTCACTATTGGCCGTTCAGTTCTTCATTAGCCGACCAGGTACGTTAGATAGGCACCGTAACACAGCTTCACAGAGTTAAACAAATGCAACATAAACAAAATAACACACCTTAAAATAATATTCTACACCGGGCAGTAGTGGCATGCCTTTAATCCCAGCACTCAGGAGGCAGAGGCAGGTGGATCTCTGTGAGTTCGAAGGCCAGCCTGGGCTCCCAAGTGAGTTCCAGGAAAGGCGCAAAGCTACACAGAGAAACCCTGTCTCGAAAAACCAAAATATATATATATATATGTATGTATCCCACAACAGAAGTCTCCCCATCTTTTCACTGTTGGGGTTCTACCTCTCCACAGATAATTCAAATTGAGGCTCACATGCCTTACTTGGACAAAAATCAGAAACCCAGTTTCTCCTTAGTGTAATCACATCCCTCTTCCTTCCTGGCAAGTTTTATAGACATGTGCTGCTGATTAATGAGTCCCTCTCCTCAAAGGACCTCACAAGGGAAGAACTCATGCTTTGTCTGCTACAGTATCCCCAGCACCTAGCACAAGGCTGGCCTGGAGTAAGCAATACTCTATAATGAGTGGCTGGTTAATAAATATTATTTATTGTTTATTTAGCAGTTCTGGGGGTTGATGCATGCTAGGCAAATACTTTAGTTCTAATTTGTATTCTAAACCCAAGATAAGACACTTTTTTGATTTGGCTTTTTTATTTAAATTTTTTTTAATTCATTTTACATACCAACCACAGATCCCCCTCTCATCCCTCCTCCTGCTCCCTCCCCTGCCTTCCTCCAGACCCACCCTTCTTCCCTTCCTCTAAAACGTTAAGTCCTCCCATGGCGGGGACAGCAAAGCCTGGTACATTCAGTTGAGGCAGGACCAAGCCCCTTCTGACTGCATCAGTGGTGAACAAGGTGTCTGACCATAGGTAATGGGATCCAGAAAGCCAGCTCATGCACCAGAGTTAGATCTTGATCACACTGCCAGGGGCCCCCCAAACAGACCCAGCTACACAACTGTCTTCTGTATACAGAGGGTCTAGTTCAGTCCAATGCAGGTTCCACAGCTCTTGGTTTAAAGTTTGTGAGTTCCTATGAGCTTGGTTCAGTTGTCTCTGTAGATTTCCCCATCATGGTCTTGACCCCCCTTTCTCATGTACTATCTCTTCCCTGTCTTCGAATGGGCTCCCAGAGCTCGGCCTGGTGTTTGACTGTGGATCTCTGCATCTGCTTCCATCAGTTACTGGATGAAGGCTCTATGATGAGCTAGGGTATTCACCGATCTGATTACCAGGGTACGCCAGTTCAGGCACCCTCTCCACTATTGCTAGTCTAGTCTGGGGTCATCCTTGTGCATTCCTGGGAATTTCCCTAGCACCAGGTTTCTTCCTTATCCCATGTCTCCCTCTATCAAGATATCTCTTTCATTGCTCTCCCACTCTGTCCCTCCCCCAGCTCGTCGACATCCTGTAGCCTCCTGTTCTCATCCCCCATCTCCCCTCCTTTAATGCCCCTCCCTCATCCCCAGTTTACTCATGGAGATCTCCAAGATAAGTTTTTTTTGGAAACCATATCAGGAATAAGGCGTTGAGGTTTGGGGGTTTTGTTTTGTTTTAACTATCACTGTGAGGAGACTAAAGAGATGGCTCAGTGGTTTAAGAGCACTGACTGAACTTCCAGAGGACCCAGGCTCACTTCCCAGCACCCACATGGCAGCTCACAACTCTGTAGCTCCGGTTACAGGGGATCCGATGATTTCTTTTGCACTGCACACACATGGTGCACAGACACATGCAGGCAAAACACATAAAGGAAAAAAAATACAATTTCCCTAGGTCTTTGGATTTTCATTTCCAAAAGCTCCAATCATAGGAAATTTGGTTAAATAATTGGTATGCTTTCCTTTTTAAGATAATTAAAAAAAATTCATTACTTGAAAATTTCATGTATATATACAATGTATCTTTAGCATATCTACTTCCAAATCCCTCCTTCCAATGCCCACCAGGCCCCCCAACACATCTCCCCAGCTTCATGCCCTCTTTTTTTTTCTTTTCTCTTTGTTAATAATCCACCAATCCACCGAGCCAAATTAGTGGGCCCATATGGGCACGGGTGTGAGGTTATCCCCTGTGGTATGGGCAAACTCTCAACGGTCACTCCCCCAGAGAAAAGTGAACCTCCCATCCCCAGTTGCCATCACCTGCCAATACTCCTCTCAGTGGAGGATAATTCACCTGTTACAATAGTTAACAGTGATAGTTAGGGCTGGGGATGTGACTCAGCTGGTAAGGTGGGTTTCATCTCCGGCGCCACACAAAAGTGGGCACATGCCTAAAATCCTAGCACTTGGAAAGCGGAGGCAGGAGGATTCAAGGCTGGCCTTGAATGAAACCCTGTCTAAAAATGAATAAATAGAAGATTAATTGTCAACTTGACAAGATCTAAAAATCACCTTTAAAAATGCTTTGGAAACTTTATTGAATGAATGACTTTCAGAGCAATTATGTGGAAACCCTCACAACCATTCCCTTCACAAGAGTTAATACTCTCTATAACATCAAGACTAATTGCCTAAAGAGTGTGTAGGAAAACTGACAAGCCAAAAGACATAATTAAAGTTGATCAAAGGAAACTATCAAGGTAAAACTAAAAACCTCTCATTTGGTGCCCAGTATTCTAGCCTTTATGCTTCAGAATTAGTGTCGTTGTGGGTCAATTCCACATTAGTGAGCATAGGTCACACTAACTGGCTTTTTTTTTTTTAATTACAATGTGAAGCTGGGCGGTGGTGGCACAGGTCTTTAATCCCTGCACTCGGGAGGCAGAGGCAGGTGGATCTCTGTGAGTTCAAGGCCAGCCTTGTCTACAGAGTGAGTTACAGGACAGCCAGGACTGCACAGAGAAACCCTGTCTCGAAGGAAAAAATTTTTTTACAGAATTACAATGTGTGTGTGTTTCTGTGTGTGTCACAACATGTGTGCTCTTCTCCCCCGTGTGAGTCCTGGAGACTGGACTGAGGTCCGGTGGCTTGGTGGTGGCAAGCACCTTTACACACTGAACCATCTTGTGGCCCACTGACTGGCTTTTGTTAAAGGTTCAGAAGAATGTGTTGGGTATTGTAGGGATGTCCATAATCCCAGCATTTAGGATGCAGAACAATGAAAAGCTCCAAGACAGCCCAGGGGCTACATGAGACTCTGGCTCAAAACAAACAAACAAACAAACAAAAAATACATGTGTAGGAGAGTGATGTCTTAGTATATATACTTCAGAATTAAATATTTGTAAGTTTGTTGTGATCTTTCTAAATTTTTTTTCTCAAGCAGGTATGCATTATCCACATGCACGCGTGTATTTTAGCAAGATTGGGATACGTTATATACAATAAATACTCTGCAGTTTGTCTTTGTTATCCTTATATTTGTAGTGTTTATTTTTATTTTAATCTATGTGTATGTGTTTGTATGTCTATCACTTTGTACGGGTGCCCATAGATACCAAGAGAGAGCATCAGATCCCCTGAAGTTGGAACTCTAGGCAGCTGTGAGCTGCCTCACTTGGGTGCTGCTACCCAGTTTGGATCCTCTGGCAGAGCAGCCAGTGCTCTTAACCCCTGAGCCATTTCTCCCACCGTGTGTGTGTGTGTGTGTGTGTGTGTGTGTGTGTGTGTGTGTGTGTGTGGTTTATTAATATGGACATCATATATAAATATAAAATGTATGTATTTTTAAAGTGGCCTGTGGCAATTGTACATTCATACACGTATACGCTGTGCTACTCAAAGCCAACATCTCCTAGAACCTTTATATTCCCTTCTTTCTTTCTTTTTTTTTTTTTTTTTTTTTTTGGTTTTTCGAGACAGGGTTTCTCTGTGTAGTTTTGCGCCTTTCCTGGAACTCGCTTTGGAGACCGGGCTGGCCTCGAACTCACAGAGATCCGCCTGCCTCTGCCTCCTGAGTGCTGGGATTAAAGGCGTGAGCCACCACCGCCCGGCTCGCTCTTTCTTTTAAACTTGATAATTTTACGAAACAGAGAGAGCAAGCCGAAGTACGTGTGTGAAGGTCAGAGGGTCACCACCTTTCTGTGTGTCCTAGAGAGCAAGCCTAGGCTACCAGACTTGTGCAGCAAGCTCCTTTCCAGTATGAGCCGTCTCCCCAGCCGCCATCATTTCTTTATGATGGAACCATTAGACTCCCTTTCCTGCCTTTTGTAGTGCACACTACATAGTTCTGTGTACCCACTGCACTGTGAACTACCACACCAGAGCTTCTCACTCCCCTGTAACCGAAGCTTAGGACCCATTGATCAACGCTGATAAGGGCCCTTCAACTTCCATGAGATCGATTCCAAGAGCTCCCGTAAAGGAGAGAGGTCGTATGTCTTTTGGTGCCCGGCTTATTTCACTTCGTCTGATGGTGTCCTACCATGTTGCAGCAGATGACAGGGTCTCCTTCCTCTTGGCTGAATTGTATTTCATTGTCTCTGTGATGTGTTTTCTTCATCCATTTGTCGGGTGATTGACCCTTAGGCCGCTCCAATTTCTTGGCCATTGTGAATCACACTTCAGAGTAAACACATACATGCTAGGGTTTCTTCACCCTACTGATTTCATTTTCACTGGATGCATATCCTGGCGTAGAATTACTAGATACATGACTGTTCTGTTTCTCGATTTTTCTTGTGTTTTGGTTTGGTTTTCAGACAAGGTTTCCAGTAGTCCAGCCTAGCCTTGAACTGATGAAGTAGTGAAGGAGGACCTTGTGCTCCTGATCCTCCTGTTAGTACCTCCCAGGTACTGGGGCTACAGGTTTGTGACTCTGCTTGTCTCGTTCAGCTTCTTAAACTTTCACACTGTTTTCCAGAAAAGTGATACTAATTTCCATTACTCTCAAAAGAATATGAGGGGCTTCGGAGTTGGTTTACCATTTGAGAGAGTACTAACCACTCTTACAGAGGAAGTGGGTTTGGTTTCCAGTACCTACACGGTGGCTCACAACCATCCAACCATCCATAACTCCAGTTTCAGATGACCTAACATCACCTTCTGACCTCCAACTACACATGTAGTACATACACAAGCATGCAGGCAAAACACTTCCATACACAAAAAATTCGGTAAATCTACAAAAAAAAAAAAAAATTAAGTATCACAGTTCTCACCAGAATGTATTATTTATTTACTTCCTTCTGTTGCTAGTGCCAAGGATTGAAGCCAGGACCTCATGTGTTTGAACTAGTAGTGCTCTACGGCTGAGCTACAACTCTAATCCTGTTCTCCTCCCCCACCTCTCTCCAGGGCCATTCATGTAATTTCACATTTTACTCTCAGATGACGTGGGAAAGGAGCCACCGGTTACAACATTGAAGGAGTCTGTGGCTCGTCATGGAAGACAACAGAGTTTACATTGTCTTTATTGAGGTGCCTGATGATGGCTGAACACTGCTATATAGAGGCTGGAGTCTCCTGGGTCAATGGCACGAAGCAGGTGTGGAACTGCCTGTGGAGAGAGGATCCTCCCCCATGATCATAGGGGCAGAGTCCATTGCCACTCCCCATAGAGAAGGAGGCTCCCACCCCCACCCCCAACCCCACCCCCCACCCGTCCTGGGTCTGGTTCACGGGACCATCACAGAGGAGACCTGGGAAGTCACTGCCTTGGGTGTGTACAGAGTGTCTCCATAAGGACAAAATAAGGGCTCACTTCCTGGTTTCCCCTGGTTCCAGGGAATTGTCCAGAATCCTGAAGTCTCATCTTCATGTAAAAACACCACCCCCCACCCCCTATCCCCCACCACCGCCCCACCCCCACTTTATGCCTCTTTGACAGAGACTCTGGGAAATAGCACTAGATGCCCTGCGGATGGATCTTTACCCCTTGGAGGTGACTTCCTGTTTAGCTTCTTGTTCCTGCAGAATAGCCTGGTTTCCCAACGACTCCAAGATCTAATCAAAGGGCCTGGGGCCTTCCTGCCTCCTGTTTTCCTTCCCTTCATCTGTGCAGGCTGTTACTCAAATGTCCAATTTAATACAATGCATTTTCACTCCGTATGTGTTTTGTCTGTTTGCATGTCTGTGCACCACAGTGTGCCTGGTGCCCCAGCATGTCAGTTCTCCTGGAACTGGAATTATACAGATGGTTGTGAATCACCGAGTGGTACTGGGAATTGAACTGAGTCCTCTGGAAGAGGGGCCAGTGCTCTTAACTGATGAGCCATTTCTCCAGCCCTATCTTTCTTTTTCTTCATAAATTTATTAAGTTGAGTATCATGGTACATGCCTTTAATCCCAGAGTTTGGGAGGCAGAGACAGGAGGAGCTGTGTGAGTTCAAGGCCAACCTGGTCTACATAGTGAGTTCCAGGACAGCCCGGGCTACATAATGAGACCCTGTCAAAAACAAAACAAAACAAAAAAATTTGAGGGGTGGGACGACAAAAGATTTGTTTGTTTTGTGTGTGTGTGTGTGTGTGTTTATGAGGTACATGCAAGTGCCAAGGGAGGCCAGGAACTAGAATTACAGGAAATTGTGAGTTATCCAATGTGGGTTGTAGGAACAGAACTCAAGAACTCCCATCCTCTGCAAAAGCAGTAAGTGCTCTTTCTTTCTTTCTTTTTTTTTTCTTTTTTTTTTTTTTTTTTTGGTTTTTCGAGACAGGGTTTCTCTGTGTAGCTTTGTGCCTTTCCTGGATCTTGCTCTGTAGCCCAGGCTGGCCTCGAACTCACAGAGATCCGCCTGCCTCTGCCTCCTGAGTGCTGGGATCAAAGGCGTGCGCCACCACCACACAACACAGTAAATGCTCTTAACCACTGGACCATCTCTTGGGCCCCTAGTTGTCTTATGTTTAGTAATAGCTATTTAACCAGAGAGAGGTGGTGTCTCCTTGTGGTCTTCCTTTCTTCCTTCCTTCCTTCTTTCTATCCTTTGTTCATTCATTCATTCATTCATTCATTCATTCATTCATTCATTATTTTCAAGGTAAGTTTCTCACTGTATAGCCCAGGCTGGCCTGGAACTCACAGTGATTCTATTGCCTCTGCCTCCTAAGTGCAGGGAATACAGGTTGTATGCACTATACCCAGCCTCTGTGTGTGTGTGCGTGTGTGCATGTGTGTGTGTGTGTGTGTGTGTGTGTTGGTTTTTTAAGACAAGGTTTCACTGAGTAGCCTGGAACTCGTCCTGTAGACCAGGTTGGCCTCGAACTCTATATTCCAGATATTCTTTTCCACATGAATCACTTTTCTCACACTCTGTAGTGTTGTGTTTTTGCCCTGTTTATTGTTTAATTCCATGATGACTTACCTTAATTGTCAACATCATTTACTAAATAAAGAAACACCTGGAGATTAGTGAAACACAATTCTGGGGTGTCTATAAAGGCATGTCCAGAGATGATTATTAGCAAGGGGCTGACTACCCTGATGGATTCATGATGTGATCCCATTCTAGGGAGGTGGTACCAGGTAGGAGGCAGGACCAGAAGGGAGGACCAGGTTGGAGGAAGTAAGTCACGGAAGTGTGCCTGGCCCTTTCCCATATCCCCCTCTTTCTGTTTTTTTTTTTAATTAATTAATTTTATTTTATGTGCATGCAAGTGCCTGCAGAACCCAGAAGAAGGCATCCGATCTGTTGAAACTGGAGTCACAGGCAGTTGTGAGCTGTCAGGTGGGTGCTGGGAATCGAACCTGGGTCCTCTGGAAGAGCAGTCAGTGCTCATAACGACTGAGCCATCTCTCCAGCCCTCTTTTTGAGCTGCTCTGCTGGGCCCTGTTCTCCCTGCAGCGATGAACAGACACCCCTGAAACCAGGTATCCAACAACTCTCTCCTCCTCTCAGCTTTCTGGGAGGTGTTTTGTCACCATGACAACGAGCTGATGCACCTCAGTGCTCAGGTGCTTTTAGCTGATAAAATCCCCTTTGTCAGTGTTTGCTTTTATTACTTGTGCTTTGGAATCATCTCCAAAAAAACCTTTGTCAGGACCAACGGCCAGAAGCATTCCCTTTGTTTTCTCTTCATATCTTCATGGTTACTAGTCTTATGTTTACACCTTTCATCCATTTTGAGTTGATTTTTTAATATGATGAGAGAGATCTGGCTTCTTCTACATATGGGTATCCAGTCTCCTCAGCATGATTTATCATTTATATTCATTTGTGTGTGTGTCTACACACTTGGGTGCACATGCATGAGCATACGTATGCATGTGTATGTACAGGTGCACACGGATGAGGAGGCCAGAGATTGCTATCCCGTGTCTTCTTCAATCATCCTCCACATTGGTTTTTGAGTTAGACTCTCTCCCACTGAAGCTGGAGTTTACTCTGGGGGGCCCCTCCCATCTCCACCTCCCAGCCCCTGGAGTTTTGGTGTGTGGGTGTTGGGGACTCAGGTCCCCACGCTGGTGCAGCAAGCTTTTGGCCAGCTGTGTCGTCATCTGCCACACACACCGCCCACCCCAACACCTTTATTAGAGAGGTCTTTCTTCCCAACCGGTTTGCTGTTATCTTAACTGGCTGTAAATAAATGGATTTATTTGGGGGTTTTCTGTTCTGTTTCCTCAGTGTCTGCATGTATTTTTATGCCGATGCCATGCTATTTCAGATATTAATTTTTTATTACATTTATTTATTAGGGGAGCACACATATGGCATATGGAGGTCAGAGGAAAACCTATGGAGTCAGTTCTCTCTTTCACATTGTGGGTCCCAGACATTAAACTCAGATTGGACTAACAAGCATCTATTCTCCTATTTTCCCAGTGCCAACATCCAAGACATACTATTTCAGTTGTATAGCTTTTTTTTTTTTTTGGCTGTCTTTGTGTGTGTGTGTGTGTGTGTGTGAATGTATGTATTATATGTGTGTATGTATGTGTGTATATGTGTGTATATACCTGTATGCTGTATACACAGTGTGTGTGTGTGTGTGTGTGTGTGTGTGTAGAATGCCATTTTGGTAGAAAATGCTTTGAAGGGGAGACAAGATGGCCCAGCAGGCAGAGGCTCTTCCCATTGGCCTGACAACCTGGGCTCAATCGCTGTACCTACATGGTAGAAACAGAAAACTTACCCCCATAAATTGTCTTCTGAGTTCCATGCAAACATCATGGCATGTGCCTCATGCCCAAATATAACCATAAATACTCTCCCTGCTATCTACAATAAAAACATTTCTCCTTAACCATACCTTGGAGTGGTCATGTCCTCATTTTTTTTATACAGTTTTGTTTTGCTTTGTAGTAGTTATGAATGAAATTGTTTCCAAGCTGTTCTTTTTCTTAATAGTTCCCCCCCCCCCAGCCTTCCTGTTTGGTTTTGATTTGATTTTTTTGAGATAGACTCTCACTCTGTAACCCAGACAGGACTAGAACCTCTTATGTAGCCAAGGCTGGCCTCCAACTCTTGGCAAATCACCTTTCTCTGCCTCCGTGGTGCCGAGATTACAGCCATGAGCCACACACCTAACTTGTCTGGGTTTTTTTTTTTTGGGTTTTTTTTTTTTTTTTTTTTTTTTTTTGGTTTTTCAAGACAGGGTTTCTCTGTGTAGTTTTGGTGCCTTTCCTGGAACTCCCTCTGTAGTCCAGGCTGGCCTCGACCTCACAGAGATCCGCCTGCCTCTGCCTCCCGAGTGCTGGGATTAAAGGCGTGCACCACCAACGCCCGGCCTTGTCTGTTTGTTGAGAGACCTTATGTCTTGTATCTCAGGCTGGTCTACAACCCCCTGCGCAGCTGAATATACCCTGAGCTCCTGTCCTCCCTCTGCCTCTGGAATACTGTTGTTGGCCACCAGGCCAAGCTATCAGGTTACCTTTGTTGTTTTGGACCAGGCCTCTCTCTGTGACCCAGGCTGGCCTGGAACCCTGAATCCTGCTGCAGCCACCCTACAAGTGTGTGCCCCTTCACCCAACCAACCCGTTTGCGTTTTTACTTTAATGGACTCTGATAAGTTTGGATGCACACAGCTGTACAAAGAGAATGGGTTTCGACAGAGAAAATCCTGAGCTTGAGTTTCAGCTCAGTTCAGTTCGGATTTAGATGCTGTTGCCGGGCTGGCTGTTGAGAATACAGAAATGATTAAGACCCACGTCCCACCCTCCAAATGACTAGAGACCAAGAAGGGAACTGACATAATATCTATTTTGTTTGCTACTCTGTCCTCTCGTACCCACATGTGGTGGCCATTCAATTAATAGTGCGTTTTCAAAAGTACCATGGTAAAGGCTATCGGACTTTTCAAGAGGAAGCCTTTAAAGTAGAGGCTGGCAGTTGGGAAAGAATTCCAGGAGGAAGGGCCTTCCCATTAGGGGCTGTTGCACAACTGAGGATGCAAAGATAAAAACAAGCTAGAGCAAAGGCCTTCGCAGGGATGAAAAGTGGTGATTGCTGGCACCCAGGCTGCTGGCCTCCCGGAACTAAGACTGGAGGACAGAGATCGTATCCTGACACTGCTGGAGAGATTAGCTGCTTAGCCTTGGGCTTTGGATTCCTGCTGTAGGAAGGGCTTGCTTGTGATCCTCTGGAAAGAGATAAGGAGGAGAAAGAATGTAAGAGAGTTCCAGTAAACAAGGTGAAAAACAACCCAAGCTGGGACCATATTTCCCTTTCTCGTAAAAGCCATAATTCTATAAAAAAAAAAAAAAAAGCCATAATTCTCCTTGAAGAATATTACCATACATTGTAACATGAATCTTAAAAGGTCTTATTAATATAAACAAACCCAGAGTCAGGTATTGGGGTGAACGCTGGAAGATCAGAGAAACAGAACAGGCCACATCCAACCTCACCTCAACAACTCCTCAGCTGATCTTGTTTCTTCAAACTGGAAGCCTCTGAGTCCTCATCCAAATGGATCTCAGCTGAACTGCTGCTAAAAGCTAAAAGCTTAAAAAGTCCTCTAGTTCCTAGTCCTCGTGCCTTAAGTACCTTTCTGCTTCCTGCCATCACTTCTTGAGATTAAAGGTGTGTGTCTTTCCCAAGCAAGACATGAGATCTCAAGTGCTGGGATTAAAGGCCTGTGTGCCAGAATTTCTGGCCTCTACGTCTATCTAGTGGCTGTTCTGTTCTCTGACTTCAAAAAGTTTATTAGGATGCACAATATATCAACCACAATATATACTGTTTCTTTTCTTTTTTTTCTTTAATTAATCAATTACTTACTGTAGTGTGTGTGCTTGGCATGATGTGTGTGTGTGTGTGTGTGTGTGTGTGTGTGTGTGTGTGTGTGTGTGTTATTCAGGTGTGCCTGAACCGTGGCACAGGTGTGAAGGTCAGTGGACAACTCTGTGCAGTTATGTCTCCCTCCTTTGTGTACGTTCTGGGGGCGGAACTCAGGTGCCCAGGCGTCCGAAGCACCATCACCCACCCAGCCATCTCACTGGTCCCAAACTGTTTCTTCTCCTTGGAACATAGTGCTCTCCCATTTTCTACCACTCAGCTTATAAACTTTCAAGTCTTAGTTCTAATGTCAGTTCCATGGGTGATGGTTCTGAAGCCTCCCGATTCCTCTTTCCTCTTAGAACATTGATCATAGCTTAAAAATAAAAGTTATGTATCAGTGTACTTGCTTGATTGCCTCATTGACTGGACTCTGGGTTTCACGAGTAATTGAATTAGTGAATGCATAGAAAGCAAGGGAAAATGGAACAATATGGGCATAATTAAAAGTAGCATGTAAGGGCTGGGTGTGGTGGCACACTTGGGAGGTGTATGCATAAGGGATCAGGAGCTCAAGGTCATTCTCAGCCACAAATCAAATTCAGGGCAAGACTGGAGAGTGTGAATCTGTATTTTAAAAAAAATGGGGCAGTGGTACTGGGTGTGGTGGTCCAGCCATTAATCCCAGCATTTTGGAGTCAGAGGCAGATAGATCTCTGAGATGAAGGCTAGCCTGGTCTATCCAGTGAGTTCCAGGCTGTCAGGACTACATAGTGAGACCCCGTATGAAAACCAACAAGCAAATAAAAGAAAAACAAGGACTGTAGAGATGGCTCATCGGGCCAAGACGCTTGCCGTGCAAGCCTGGCCACTGAGCTTGCGCCTGGAACACACTTAAAGGTGAAAGGAGATCACCAACTCCTCAAAGTTGTCCTCTGTCCTCACCTATGCGTGTCACCTACACACACACACACACACAAACACACACACATGCGCACACTATGCACACGCAAACACGATAATAGTAAATAAAATTTAAAACAAAAAGTCCCGGCAGATTGGCTCACATCTGTAATCCCAGCACATGGAAGGCAGAGTCAGGCAGAACTCTGTGAGTTCAGGGCCAGCCAGGGCTACATAGTGAAAGAACCCATCCCTCTCAGAAAGAAAAACGGGCGGGCGGGGGGCTTCCCTGAGTTAGGAATCAAGAGTGCAGTTTTGAACATGCAGTGAGTTTGAATTACCTGTCACACATTCAAAGGGACAAGAAACAAGATTCAACTGAAGTCCCACAGTAAGCCCCGAGTGCCAGGAAATCTCCATCAGTTTAGGAGCTGTCCTAAAGCTTTGTACTACTGTCCAGCTCTCATAGTTTAGCAAAGGACTGGTTTCAAGTCACCTATGGACTTTGGAACCTGCTAGAGTCCTCCTCTGTTTTGATGCCAGTCCCCGGCCCGTGCAAGTTATGCTGGTGAGTCATCCTAAGTGATTCACGTCCCAGAAACGACCATTTCAGAAGAGATGTCTCAGTGAGAGGTGGATGAAGCAAGAAAAAAAAGAGGAGCCAGGCATGGCGGCACGCGCCTTTAATCCCAGCACTCAGGAGGCAGAGGTGGGGGTGGGGGTGGGGGTGTGTCCCTGTGGATTTGAAGCCCACCTCGAATTCCAGGACAGCCAGGACTACCTAGACCCTATTTCAAAAGAAAGAACAAAGGCCTAAAGAGAAACAGTCCCCGAGAAAGCTTCTCCATGGATGGTGATCAGGACAGGGAAGGAGAACAGATGGGCACTTTTCACTTTGCTTGAGACAGGGTCTCCTTGTTAACTTTTTCTCTATGTACTCCAGGCTGGCTGGTCTGAGCACCTGAGTTGCCCCTGTCCCTGAGTTCCATCTGGGATTGCCCCTGCTTATACTCCCACTTCCCATTCTGCTTTCATTCGGGTTATGGGGATTCAAACTTGGGTCTTTACACTTATTTTAGGCCATCTGCCCACATCCCACGGCCTTTTTTTTTTTTTTTAAATTTTAACTTAGCAATTATGATTGCTGTAAAGATCATGTCCTTAATTACATCACCAGCCTGTGACAGCATCCCCGCCTAAAAAGCGGGCGTGCCCTCTGTGCCCTCTCTCCTTTCTGTATTGCCTCTCCTTCTGTATTCTCCCCCTCCTCTCTCTCTCTCTCTCTCTCTCTCTCTCTCTCTCTCTCTCTCTCTCTCTCTCCCTCTCCCTCTCTCTCTCTCCCTCTCCCTCTCTTCCTCTCCCTTTCTCTCCCAATAAAGCTCTAGACAGGTAACCATAGCTCGTGATTCTTCCGTCCTCCGCCGCTTGACCAACAATTGCCTTTTCTGGTTGGCAGTGGCAAATCTGCATTAGATACAATAGCCACTTGTTCGGTAGTCCCGTTGTGTTCTGATTTTACTTAAACAATTTATGGTATCAATAATTTTAAGACTGTCTTCCGTGTTCTCCTACTAAAGCTAATTAGGGGCCAGAGAAATGGCTCAGTGGGTAAACATGCCTGCCACCAAGCCTGAAGACCTGAGTTCAGTCGCAGGACTCAAACTGTGGAAGGCGAGAGCCAAGCCTCACAGGGTGTCCTCTGATCCACACACCGGGTGTATACCTCCTCAGACACTCCTACCCCATCTCCCAAACACACAAAGTAGAATGTAAAAAGCCGAAAACTGATACTGTGATGTACATCCTTATACATGCCTTAGGTACAACACTACTACCTAATTATATGTTAGACAACCTACAAATTAGATCCCACTTTGGTCAAAGCTTTTCATAGTCACCTGACCTTCCTCTTGTAGAAATACTCTATCGATTTTTTTTTTTCTTTCAACAATGAGCCATTTGATGAAGACTTAAACGTCTTGGCTTTTGCTTGCTTTGTTTGCCAGACTTCCAGACACTTCAAGATTTATTAGCAATTTCATTTCAGAATTGACAGGCGAGAGAAGAAGAATTGAATTCAAACAGAATAATGTTATTACTTATCAACGATGTTGATTAAAGGCTTGAGAAAGGAGTGGGAGGCATGATGAGATTGAAATGCTCACATCAACTGTGGATTTCCAATACCTGGTTTCTTGTTTCGGGGAGTAATTAGGGCTGCCTCCACCAGGACTCGGAGTTACTGTAGAAGTCAGTGTTCACCCCAGTGGTAACTGAGATTGCCTCAGAATCACTCTTCATTTGTACAGCTATTTTATATCTAATTATTTGTGTTGTTTTTTTCCTTGTTTTTATTCCCGTCTCTCTCCAGTTTCCTTTTTCCAAGTCATAACATTATTAAAGCAAAGTCTGATATCTGTATCACAGAGCAGAGAGACAGTCTGGTGCCTCTACAACCCTATCAAGATTCCAACTAAAGGAAATATATAAGAGATTGTGATTAGAAATAAAAATATGAACTCTCTCTGTTCCTTCCTTCCTCCTCTTCTCTACTCTCTCTCTCTCTCTCTCTCTCTCTCTCTCTCTCTCTCTCTCTCCTTCTTCTCCTCTCTCTCTCTCTACCTTCCTCCTCTCCTCTTCTCTCCTTTCCTCCTCTTTTCCTGCCCCCCAATGGTATCAACCTCAGGGTTTCACATGTGCTAAGCAAGCTCTCTACCACTAAGCTGTACCCTCAGTCACTAGAGGTAATCTGAGGAGAGCCTCTGCCTCTTGAGTTCTGTGATTATGAGTGTATCACCTGCCTGGCTTTAGAATGCTTTTTTTAAAGAATTGTTTTTTATTTTTCTTCTCTCTCTCTCTCTCTCTCTCTCTCTCTCTCTCTCTCTCTCTCTCTGTGTGTGTGTGTGTGTGTGTGTGTGTGTGTGTGTGTGTGTGTGTACATATGGATGGCTATGTTGGAGTTGCGAGCAGTTGTGAGCTGTCTGACTGGGTGCTAATAACAGAACCCAGGTTCTCTGGAAGGGCGGAAAGAAGGTTCTCTTAACCACTGAGGCAATCTCTCGAGACCGTAGCATGCTAGTTTCTGGAGGAACTCATTTTGAGAGTTGTAAGTGGGACTTACCACATCTGACTGACCATTTTCCCCATGCCCACCCTGATCCAGGTGTAGAAAGGGGGCATTAGAACACCTAACCAAAACAGGACATCTCCACAGCACCACTGTTGATTTGGCGGCACATGACTTGGGCTACACCAATCAAAACTTTATTGCTTTGCCGTATAGACCATTGAGGAGCCATTCTTTTGCTACTGAGGTCACTAAAATAGAAAAAAAAAAATCGGGAAATTCCAGTTAAAAAAAAAACCTGGAATTTTCTTTCTGCCATTGTGCAATTCTCAGACCCAATCAGAACCTTAACATCTTTTGAGCAACTGGATGGAGTCCCTCCTGAAGCAGTGACCTCTGGACTTGACAGTGCTCCAGGCAAATAAAATCTGCTCAGGGCTTTGCTGTTTGTGTTGAGTTTCGGTGGTTACCCTCGTAACCACCTGTGAGCACAGAGCCTCTGTGTGAAGGTGACTGAAACCATGCAATGTTTTCCTTTTCCTGTGACATCCAAAGTGAATCCAGGAAGACCTTGAGTTTTTGGTAAAGGATCTGGTCACCTGAGACAACGGAAGGTGTGTGTAACACTTCTGGTATTTCTCTCTTTTTGTGTCAGCTGCACGGCTACCTGAAAAGAAGAAGCCAACTCACTCATTCTCTTTGTAAAGATGTTTCCCCTCAAAGCAGCATGGCTTTTGTGGAAAGTAAATTGAAAAGGAAACAATTTCTCCTCCCCAATTTTCCCCTGTCTTCCCGGGCACAAGCTCTTTCACTTTAGCAGAGTACAGGGAATCTGAGCAAGACCCCTGGAAAGCTCCCTGTACCTCACATCCTTCTCTGCTGCATGGACAAATTCAGCTGAACCTCTGTACATGGAAAATGAATTGGTGAAAATGGTAATCACTTTGATGGCAAAAGAACTTGGTGGGTTAAAGATGGAGAGAAGGAGAAGTTGAAATGGGAGGCTTAAGAAGAGAAACCTAAACCCTCCTCCCCAGTGAAACGTTAGGAGGCAATATGACCTTGAAATTGGGAGTATGGGTGGGCAGAAAAATAGGTAAAAATATCTTTCCCTTAAAGAGATTTTTTTTTCCCCGAGACAGGGTTTCTCTGTGTAGCTTTGCGCCTTGCCTGGAACTCACTTGGTAGCCCAGGCTGGCCTCAAACTCACAGAGATCAGCCTGGCTCTGCCTCCCGAGTGCTGGGACTAAAGGCGTGCGCCACCACCGCCCGGCCCTTAAAGAGGTTTTTATCAAGGCTTAAAGGCCTGAAATAGGTGGTGGCGCACACCTTTAATCCCAGCACACAGGAGGCAGAGGCAGGCTGGTCTCTGAGTTCAAGGCCAGCCTGGTCTAGAGAGTGAGTTCCAGGACAGCCAGGTCTACACAGAGAAACCTTGTCTCAAAAAACAAAACAAATAGCCGGGCGGTGGTGGCGCACACCTTTAGTCCCAGCACTTGGGAAACAGAGCCAGGCAGATCTCTGTGGGTTCGAGGCCAGCCTGGGCTACAGAATGACCACCACCACATTTGGCTTTATGCAGTGCTGGGGGATCAAAACCAGGACTTTGTGCATGCTCAGCAAGCACTAGAGCTACATCTCTAGGCTTGGTTTTTATGGTATTTATTTATTTATTTATTTATTTGCTTAATGTTTCCACACACACACTCACAATGTGTGCATGTGCAGCGGTTTACTGACGGCCATCTCTGCAGCCCCCATGCCTGTCTAGCCCTTTATATTTTTGCTGTTTTGTTTTTCCAGACAGGGTTTCTCTGTGTAGCCCTGGTTGTCCTGGAACTCAATTCATAGACCAGGCTAGCCTCGAACTCAGAGATCCACCTGCCGCTGCCTCCTGAGTGCTGGGATCGAAGGTGTGCACCACCACACCCGGTGCCCTTTGCTTTTTTTTTTTTTTTTTTTTTTTTTTTTTTGGTTTTTCGAGACAGGGTTTCTCTGTGTAGCTTTGCGCCTTTCCTGGATCTCGCGCTGTAGACCAGGCTGGCCTCGAACTCACAGAGATCCGCCTGCCTCTGCCTCCCGAGTGCTGGGATTAAAGGCGTGCGCCACCACCGCCCGGCGCCCTTTACTTTTTAATTACTGCAAAATAATAGTTTTTTTTTGTGGCTGTTTTCCACACGTCGGGTTTTTTGTTTGTTTGTTTGTTTTTGTTTTTGTTTTTTTGTTTTTGTTTTTGGTTTTTCAAGACAGGTTTTCTCTATCGCTTTGCTCCTTTCCTGGAACTCACTCTGTAGCCCAGGCTGGCCTTGAACTCACAGAGATCCACCTGCCTCTGCCTCCCGAGTGCTGGGATTAAAGGCGTGCGCCACCACCGCCCAGCACGACATTTGTTTTTGTTGATTTTTTTTCCCTCATCTCCTCATTCCCTTCTGCCTTGGGCAATCCTTCCCATTTCAAGTCAGGGTCGGTGGCCATGTCAGAGGAGCTGCAGTCAGCAATGGAGCTTATGGAGTTCAGTTCACCAAACAGTAAAGCTAAACCCGGGAGAGGCAAAGCCCCACCCCCAGGGGGATTATCTCCATAATACCCCTTGCTCCGGCTGAGCTTCCTCCAGCTGGCTGGCTGCAGTTGTGGTCCTGACGTCTCTGGCATGGTGTGATTACTACCTGAAAGGATCCCAGTGCATCTAGTATAGTGAGACTGCTTCATGGGAAAACCCCACTCCTCACTGGGCAAGGTACTTGCAGAACAGAATGAAGATGATTTTTATAAAAGCAATGATGATTAGTTAGATCTATGATTTAATTGAACTTTGCGTCCCACAAAAAGATACAGTTGGCCAAGTACAGATGATTCGGGAATCCTTTAGGGTATTCTGCAGTTTGCTCCAATAAGAGACACAAAAAAGCAAAAATAGGCGGGAAGTCACCTTTCCTCTGTTAGATGTGAGATTTGCGGAGGATGGAAAATAACAAGGAAGTCTCATGCATTATAGACCCATGGATTCTGCCTGTGGAAAAACAGGCCGATGATCAAAGAAAGCAATTATGTCCCTACACCCAAGGTTAGCTCTGAGTTCCTTGGTCATGTAGCTTACAGAATTAATCACAGATTTCAGTATGCACCCTGAAAAAAAACAAAGTTGTGAAAGGAAATTAAATGACCCTATTGTGTGTAAAGAAACATAGAGGGTTAGTGGACCACTTGAGTAAAGTTTTGTAGGAACTGCTATGCTGAAACCACCAAGAGCTGCCTGCCCGTACAAAGGAACTGGCTGAAATAGATTGGGCTTGCTTAAAACCTTGTTAATCAGTAATAAAAGAATCATTGCTTTGGGGTGAAGATGTTATGGTGGGAATTAATACAAAGAAACACATTCCACTACTTGTAGGCTTCTAAGACAAACACCTACCTTGTGAGCATGTGGTGATTTCTTCCTATGTAAAGATTCTAATTTCTTTTTTGGAAAATACGTAACTTGTGGTTTTAATAATTTTTTATTTTTAACTCTGTGTGTGTGTGTGTGTGTGTGTGTGTGTGTGTGTGTGTGCAGATGCATGTGGGTATCTATGGAGGTTAGAAGAGAGTGTCAGAGCCGCCTGATATGGGTGCTAGGAATTGAACTCCAATCTTCTACAAGACCAGCAAGTGCTCTTAACTGCTGAGCCATCTCTCCAAGCCCTAGACAAATTGTTTGAGGTATTTATTAATGGTTAAGGTTTGTAACCTATATGCAACCTGTTTTTATTGTAGTCTTTCTTTCTTTTTTGAGATAGTGTTATAGTAGCCATCAAGGCCTCCTAAGGAAGAACTCTTCTGGTCAAGAATATACAATCGCAGCAGGGCGATGGTGGCGCACGCCTTTAATCCCAGCGCTTGGGAGGCAGAGGCAGGGCAGATCTCTGTGAGTTCGAGGCCAGCCTGGTCTACAGAGTGAGTTCCAGGACAGGCGCCGAAACTACACAGAGAAACCCTGTCTCGGAAAAAAAAAAAAAAAAAGGAGAGAGAATATGCAATCTCTGGCAGACTGGTGCTAGGTCCAAAGAGGCCCCCCCAAATGGCAGAGCTGGTGACAAAGTCCTAAACAGAAGGACTTTGGCTGGGTAAACAGAAGGATTGTTATTCAATAAATAGAGGTCTAAGGTGGGTTTCTGTTTACAGGGAGCCTTCCTTAATCCAAACTCAAAGTTCAACTACCTTGGGCAAGAGAATGTAGCTCCAGGTCAATCCCAAAAACCTGAATCAGCTCAAAGACCTCCATCCTGTTGACTGTCATAGAAAATCCATTTGATGGTCCGCCATTTTGATCTTTTCTCTGCTTCCCTCCCATTGTCTTGGCAGTTTGACCGCCAATAAAATAAACCTTTCTTTTCACCCATGGAGAGGTCCAGTTTGGTGGTTTCACTGAGCCCTGGCTTAAAGCTGGGGACCAGATAGTCTAGGTGGATAGGTCAATCAATGCCCTGACTGAGGGACCACCCAGTAGAATGCCTGTTCATCTTCAGCAGTGCTAAAGACACAGGAGCAATAATTAGCCTTGTAATGAGATAATGTGCTTTTCCATCTCATGATTCCTGCCCAATAGTGCAACTCCTACTCAAATGCCAGGAGGTTCTGCTGGTTCTGTCCACCTTTCTAGGTCCTGACTCAGGAAGGGGTAACTTTTCCGTTCCCTCCTCTCTCATCTTTTTCTTTCAGATGCTGGCCACACCTCAGTATGCTTTCTCTGGGCGTTTTTTTTTTTTTTTTTAAACTACTTCAATGCCACGTGGCAGTGGCCCATGCCTTTAATCCCAGCACTCGGGAGGCAGAGCCAGGCGGATCTCTGTGAGTTTGAGGCCAGCCTGGGCTACAGAGTGAGATCCAGGAAAGGCACCAAAACTACACAGAGAAGCCCTGTCTCGAAAAACCAAAACAAACAAACAAACAAACAACTACTTCTCTAATGCTCTCCCCCGTGGGACTACTTGTCTGTCTGGCGGCTGACCTCCGTGCCAGCTTAAGGGAGCGGCTGCTAGGATGCAAAGCTTGCCTACTCTATTAAAGCTCTAAGAAGATTGTCCTTGAGCTTCCTTCGAGTCTTTTATTCTTTTATTAAAGCTGCCAAGGCCAGGTATGTAGGCGCATGCCCTAAATCTCAGCATTAGAAGGTCGAGCTCCATGAGTTTGAGGCCAGCCTGATTTACATAGCAAGGTCCAGGACATCTAGGGCTATGTAGAGAGACCCTGTCTCAAGAAATAACAGCAACAACTAATAATAATAATACACTTTATGCCCATCTCCGCCACGTGTGGCATTCACATTTATTTTTGGTTTTTGAGGGTAGTGGTGAGGAAGATTGGGACAAGGTCTCAAGGAGCCCAGGAAGGCCTTGAAATCCTGGTCTTCCTGCCTCCGCCTCCCAACTGTACCCAGCTCATTGAATTTCTTCACATTTTTAGAAACGGCAATTTCACCGACTGTGCCAAGTGTTATCTGTCCCTTTGCTGCCGCTGGTGTTCTGTGTTTTGTTTCTGTTTTTAAGATAAGGTCTCTTACCAGGCTGTTCTTGAATTGACTTTGTAGCCAAGCCTGGCCTCAAATCCTTAGCCTTAGATACCCGGGGTCACTGATGCATACACCTGGCTGTTATCTGTTTTTATTGAATCCACTTCAAGTTTTATTATCTGAAAGGACTTAGCATTGCTTCCCATCTCAAACCTTCCTTGTAGGTAAAAATAGCTATGACATTTATGAGATTAAAAAATATCAACCTGGCATGATGGTGATCCTGTAATCCCAGCCCCTTGGAGTCTGAGACAGGAGGATCCGGAGTTTGAGTCTGGGTCTTGGTTACAAACCAAGACCCTGTCTCCAAACACAGACAAACAAAACCCCAAAGAGATACAAAACAATAGAGACATGCGTGAAAATAGGCCCACCTGGATCCCACAGAAGTAAAGGACAAGCCATAGGACAGCAGCCTCCTCACCTGGGACCTTGGAACTCAGGGGTGGCTGGTCAACGAGATTGGCTGGCTTGGGACCTAACCCCAGAAGAGGGCAACCAAGAGCTGCCTGCACTGTTGAGAAAAGCCACAGATGTGTCACGCATGATTATGGGAGGACTCCTTGCCCATCGGGGACAGTCCAATAGAGGCCAGTTTGGGGACTGAAGAAGTCACTTGGCTAGAGGAGGAAAGGAAGTTAGCAGAGGAAGCTAGGCAGCGAGCCAGTGAGCAACCCAGGCAGGCTCATGTGAGATTAAGGGGAAGCTTAATTTCTTTTTTTTTTTTTTTTTTTTTTTTTTTTTTTTTTGCTTTTTCGAGACAGGGTTTCTCTGTGTAGCTTTGCGCCTTTCCTGGAACTCGCTTTGGAGACCAGGCTGGCCTCGAACTCACAGTGATCCGCCTGGCTCTGCCTCCCGAGTGCTGGGATTAAAGGCGTGCGCCACCACCGCCCGGCGAAGCTTAATTTCTTAAACCACCGGTGAGTACCAAGGTGAGGGGACGTGTGTGTGTGTGTGTGTGTGTGTGTGTGTGTGTGTCTGTGTCTGTGTGAAATCAGAGGACAACTCACAGGAAAGGTGATTCAACAGTTAAGAAGCTGCTCTTTCGGAGGACCAGGGTTCAAACCTCGGCTCCCAAATGGAGGCTCACACTGTCCATAACTCTACTACCTGGGGATCTGATGCTCTGTTCTGGCCTGTGCGGGCACCAGGCAAGCAACTGGTACACAGACATATGTGCAGGCAAAACACTCATACAAATAAAATAAAAAGTTTAAAAAAAATGAAAAAGGAAAAATAAAGAAACTAATGCCTGTAACTCCATTTTCAGGGGATCCAATGCCTTCCTTTGGCTTCCATGGGTACTAGGCATGCAAGTGCTGCACAGATGTACAGGCAGGCCAAATACCCATACACATAAAATGAAATTAAATTTAAATTAAAAGAAACCCCTCAGGGCAATAAGCTGTAAATCTTAGCAGCTGCTCAAAGGAGGGAGATGGAAATAAGAAAGAGAAATTGGCGTGTCGTCTGAGTTAAGCAAAAATGGAGGTCGGCTGCCTGGAGCACAAGCAGCCTCATGGTGGGGAGGAAAGCCTTAGAGAAGGAAAAAGGATGCCCACAGTGTTAGGGAAAGTACGCTTAAGCTCTGGCCAGCATCTGGAAGAAGAGGACAGAAGAGAAGAAACAGGGAGAGGTGCTATTTTCCAAGCCAGGACCTAGAAAGACAGACAGACAGACAGACAGAGCAGAAGCTCATGGTGGTTTTGGAGAGATTGCACTAGGGGGTGGGAATTCTGGGAAAGAAAAGTACATTATGTCATTCAAAGGCTATAACTATTGCTCCCATCTCTGTAGCTTAACTTAAGGTGGACCTGACTTCCTGAGAGGTGGTCCTATGGGAGAGGTAACTGACTCACCAAACTTGATTAATTCCTTTTTTGGTTTTTCGAGACAGGGTTTCCCTGTGCCTGTCCTGGATCTCGCTCTGTAGACCAGGCTGGCCTCAAACTCACAGAGATCCGCCTGGCTCTGCCTCCTGAGTGCTGGGATTAAAGGCGTGCGCCACCACCGCCCGGACCTGGATTAATTCTTGAGAGAGGAGACAATGGCATGTCACCACAGGCCCAGAGAGATGGGGCCAAGCACCATGGACCAAAGCCTCTGAAACAGTAGTTCGAAATAATCGCTCTCTCTCTCTCTCTTTATACTGTGTCATAGAGACAGAAACATCAACATACTCTCCAGCCTAGTATGGGATATGGCTCATTCCTTACGAACTGGATTCGTCTAAGTTTGAAGCCCCACCCTGAAACAACCACATTACTCTAGACACTTGATCTACAAATGTAAACCCCTGCCCCGGAATGCCCTACCCTCCAGTTTGTGTTCTTCATGGTAACTCCCTATAAATCTTACTTGCTTTACCTGTCCTGTACATTGAAGAGGGGTGTGTGTGTGTGTGTGTGTGTTGGAAATCCAACCTAGGCCTTCACAAATGCTTTACTATTGAGCACTACCCCCAGCCCATTAGCCTGAAGCTAACAATCACAATGTCTTTTGAAGGAGCGTGTACAGAGACTGAGAAATAAAAGCCTTTTTTTGTCTTGTTGAACATTTGGATGGATTTGAATATGCAAACACGGGTCCAGACTTTGGGTTGGAAATGGGCTCCAATAAGAACTACTATGTTTTATATAAGGAGTAAGAGTTTGTATTTGAAGGACTTGACTCAGTGGTAGAACAATGATCCAGCATACACAAGGCCTTAGATTTGATTCCCAGAACCACAATTAAAAAAGTAATAGCCGGGCGGTGGTGGCGCACGCCTTTAATCCCAGCACTCGGGAGGCAGAGCCAGGCGGATCTCTGTGAGTTCGAGGCCAGCCTGGGCTACCGAGTGAGTTCCAGGAGAGGCGCAAAGCTACACAGAGAAACCCTGTCTCGAAAAACCAAAAAAAAAAAAAAAAGTAATAATACTAAAAAGGGAGTTTGGGGCCGGTGAGTTAGCTCAATGGGTAAAAAGCACTTCTAAATGAGGAGTCAGTGGTTAAGAGTGCACAATGCTCATGCAGAGGACTGAGTTTGGTTCCTAGCACCCACGTCAGGTGACTCACAACAGCCTGTAAGTCCAGCAACATGGGATCTGATGTCTGCTTCTGGATTTCACTGGCAGAGAACTCACACATGCACATACTTCACCCCCACACACGTGCACATAACTAGAAATAGAATCTAAACAAAAACCTTTAAAGAAAGTGCTTTAAAAATCATTTTTTAAGGGGCTGGAGAGATGGCTCAGTGGTTAAGAGCCCTGGCTGCTCTTCCAAAGGACCCAGTGTTCAATTCCTAGCATCCACATGGGGGTTCACAACTGTCTGTAACTCCAGTCCCAGGGACTCTGACACCCTCACATAGACAATATATGCAGACAAAACCCCAATGTATGATAAATACATTTTAAAAAGTCATTTTTTAAAATGTATTTCTATTGTGTGTGTTCATGATGTACGTGTAAGTGAGGGCATGCATGGGCCACATGTGTGTGTGGAAGTCAAAGGACAGCTTCCTGGAGTTGGTTCTCTCTGTCTTAGTCACTTTTCCATTGCTGTGATAAAACACCATGGCCAAGGCAACTTATAAAAGAAAGTATTTACTTGGTTTACAGTTTCAGAGGGTGAGAGTACATGATGGCAGAGAAAGTGCATGGTGGCTGCAACAGCTGAGATCTCAAATCCTGGTCCACAGGTAGGTAGAGCTAACCGAGAATGCTGTTGGCTTTGGAAACCTCAAAACCCACCCCCAGTGGCACACCTCTTCCAACAAGGCCACACCTCCTAATCCTTCCCCAACAGTTCTACCAACTGGGGACCAAGCATTCAAACATATGAGCCTGTGGAGGCCCTCCTCATTCAAACCAGCACATCTCCTTCCACTCACATGGGCCCTAGGGATCAAACTCGGGCCATCGGGGCTTTACCCACTGAGCCATCCTGCCAGCCACAATTGTCCATTCCTTCAATTTGGATTTCTTGTTTAGGTGAATCCCTCTTCAAGTCTGCATGTCTGAGCACCTTACCAAAACCCCGATAAAGCTTAGTGTCACCTTGGGTTCGGGCACACTCAAACACTGTTTTATCTCATAAAAGCAAGGGCCACCTTGCTGTTACTGTTGCACTGGCCTGGCTCCTGGTAAATGATCGCAGGCTTTCTAGGTTCAGCATTGCTACCTCCGTAGAAACTTCCAGTCATGGCATGGCCCGGGGTGTGTCCAGTACAAGCCCACAGCCACACTGGCCGCAGCACTTACAGCTGGGTTATCAGGCCTGGTGCTGGAAGTCCACAGCTAATGGGTGATCCAACCACACAGGGGCCACTATGGCCTCAAACTGGGGTACAGCTCTCACCTCAGAGGTTCAGGGGGGCTTTGTGGGACTTGAGGGAAGTGTGGTTTTGGCTTCCACACAGAATTCTTTTTTTTTTTTTAAAGATTTATTTATTTACTTTGTATACATCGTTAAGATTATTTATTTATTTTGTATACATTGTTCTGTCTGCATATATTCCTGCATGCCAGAAGAGGGCACCAGATCTCATTACAGATGGTTGTGAGCCACCACGTGGTTGCTGGGAATTGAACTCAGGACCTCTGGAAGAGCTGCCTGCTGGTGCTCTTAAGCTCTGAGCCATCTCTCCAGCCCCCACACAGACTTCTAAGAGGAAGCCTGCTTCATATCTAGAAATAGTTATCTCTGCCACTACCGTTCTTGAGGAAGTCTTGCTAATAATTATGTGCCCAGTGCATAAGGTAAACTGTTCTCATTGCAAAGATGGAAAATAAATTGTAAGAAATTTTACAGAAAAATATGCAAGAAGAATCAACCAAAGGCAATACAAATGTAAAACTAATCACATTGATCCAAAGGCACAATAACAATAATAATAAAGAGGCTGGGTGGCACATGCCTTTAAGCCCAGCACTCGATTCCAGGCCAGCCTGGTCTACAGAGCTAGATCCAGGACAGGCACCAAAACTACACAGAGAAACCCTGTCTCAAAATACAAAAACAAACAAACAAACAAAAAAAGAGGCTGGGCATGGTGGTGCACACCATGAGCCCCAGTCCTCGGTAGGCAGAAGCAGGTGGATCTCAGAGTTTGGGGCCAACCTGGTCTACAGAGAAACTACCAGGACAACTAGCTACACAGAGAAAGTCTACCTTGAAAAAAAAAAATCAATAAATGATGATAAAGAGTTTATGGTGGAAGGCACCTAGGCCAGGGCAACAGAAAGGAGAATTCAGAAGCGCACGGGAGCTTGGTTATGATGTATGCACGTGGGGGACCCTGGCTGGCCACAGTATCCCGAGTGTGCAGGGAAACATGCTGGCATGCTGGGCAGACGCAGCAGCCAGCAGCGGGCGAGACGCACAATGCAGGCGTGGCGGTGGCAGTGGACATTTACTCACAATCCGGGGGCTGCATCCAAGTGGAAAGAGTTTATTATAATATAGAGATAAAGACACAGAAAGACACAAAGGAGAGAGAGGAAATGAAGAGAAAAGGCAGAGGTGTGCGCACCTCACAGCTGGGAAGAAGGGAAGGGTAGAAGAGAGAGAGGAAGGGGAGGGGTTTTTCCTTAAAATGAGGCTTTTCTGTCAGGGTGCATCAAGGGGCGGGATTTCAATGGGCGGGTCATAATATTAACAAACTTGGCATTTCATTAAAGGTGGCGCCACAGAGCCATGTGGGGGAGGATACGTTGTTTCTTAGCATGAGAAATTTGGCAGACAGGTTTTTGGTTTTAGACAGGGTCTTACTATGTAGCCCTGACTGTCCTGGAACTCACGCTGTAGATAAGGCTGACCTTGAATTTACAGATCCGCCTGCCTCGGCCTCCCAAGTGCTTCGATTTGAGGTGTGCTGTGTGGAGGCATTCCTGCACCTGGCCTGGCTCCAGAGAGCAGCACCTAGCCTTAATCCATCTTTTGTTTAGCAGACACCTTTTGTTTCCATTGTTGCCCTCTGTGTGAATCCTGTCTCCAGAGTCTCCCAAGGCTACAAAGGCCTATGCAAAACTTGATTCAGGAAAACCGTGGTACCTGAGAAATCGAGGAATTTGCACTTGGCATTGTGTTGTTGGGAGCCCCTTTCAGGCTGTTTTGAGCATATGGACATTAACTGGCTAAACTGTATTGGAGAGAAATAAAACTGCCCTAGGCGAAGGGATGGTGCTTTAGTCCTGTGAGGCTAGACCCCCCCTGCAGCCATGAAAGGCTAGATTCATTCTTAAGATGCCTCTGTGTCTTCATTCCACGGACCCGCGTGAACACCCCCCCACACACACACACACGTGTTGTGACCACACAGCTACAGTGCTACTCCTTATAGTTTTATTGAGAAAAAACAAGCAGTAGCCTGGCATTTTTATCATCTACAGAAGAGTCTCAATGTGGACTATACTGTCTAGGACAGTATAGAGTGCAATTTTTCTGAATCAGGGGCCAAACTTCCTAAAAAAGACTAAAAAATACAAAACATGAGATGAAAAATGATGAATATTTTCCATTCAGTAAGATTAAAACTTAAGCTGGGCAGTGGTGATGCACACTTTTAATTCCAGCACTTGGGAGGCAGAGGCAGGTGGATCTCTGTGAATTCAAGGCCAGCCTGGTTTACAGAGTTAGTTCCAGGACAGCTAGAATTGTTTCAGAGAGAACCCTGTCTCAAAAAAAAAATAAAATAAAAAAAAGATTAAAACGTAAGAAACTGATAACTGACTTGGAGAATATTAGTAATGACTAAAACTCATAAGACTATAGATGTAGAATATACAAAGAGCTCTTGAAAATCAACAAGAATAGAATTAAAAATCAATTAGAAAAAGCTAGTAAAAAGATAAAAATTGAAAAATTTCATTTTTATTCATTTTATTTGTTTGGTTTTTTTTTGTTTGTTTGGTTGGTTTTTGAGACAGGGTTTCTCTGTGTAGCCCTGGCTGTCCTGGAACTCCCTCTGTAGACCAGGCTGGCCTTGAACTCAGAGATCTGCCTGCTTCTGCCTACAGAGTGCTGGGATTAAAAGGCAAGAATTGGAAATATAAAACAATTGAAGTCCAAAATGATTGACAGGAATAATTAAGGGTACTTTGCCTCACTAGTAAGCAGACGAAAATTTAAATGAATGTCGTGTCATTTGACACCAGATTTTCAATGATTAGAAAAGTGGTGTGCTTGAACTTGACAAGGATACAAGAAGCAGAAGGACTGGAGTGTGGGTTCCAGGAGATGTTCTGACCCGAGTCAGTGAAAACCAGTGCACAGCTCTGACTTGTTTGTTTTGTTTTGTTCTTTTGTTTTTTTCAAGACAGGGTTTCTCTGTGTAGTTTTACTGCCTGTCCGGGATCTCGTAATGTAGACCAGGCTGGCCTCGAACTCATGGAGATCCGCCTGCCTCTGCCTCCCCAGTGCTGGGATTAAAGGCGTGCGCCACTGCCGCCCGGCTGTGTGTGTGTGTGTGTGTGTGTGTGTGTGTGTGTGTGTGTGTGTGTGTAAACTCAAAAATTTGAAGTCTGAAAGCCCAGAGATCATGTCGCAGTGCGAGGCAGAACCGCCCGCCCCTTGGCTGTGCCACCATGGCCGATATTGCAAGGCTGCATCGCAAAGGCTGCATCGCAAAGGGGAGCACTGTGGCCGGCCGATGCAGTCAGTCATTTTGACAAACAGGAAGTCGGAGAAAGCAATGACCCTTCGACCAATAAATTATACCATAGTAATGTGTAAATTCCAGAGCTCAGGCCTCAACCACCCGGCAGCTTCCACTCAAGGGAACCCTAACCTGCCTTGTAAGCAGTCTGGCTAGGCCACTGGAAAAACCAGTTGGAAAGAGAGGCTGCACCAGCCAGTGCCCACGTGCTCCGTCTGGCCAGTCCAGCGGTGAGTAAGCCAGAACCATCCAGCCACAGCAGCCGACTCTGCTCATGACTGCCGCTGCCTAGGAACCCCAAGTTGAGTGGAACCACCCACCCTAGACCAGCCCAGGACACGGAGTTGTAAATAAGTTGCTTTGAGTCACTAGGTATGCAGGAAATCTGCCCTGTAAGTCATCTATAATTAAAATTCCACTCATGAATCTATGAGGCAGGAATCATTTCCAACCCCGGGCTTACCGAGGAGGTCCCAAGCTTCAAACTAGTTCAGTAATACGCCCAAGGTCACAGGAGCTGTCAATAACTGAGCAGGGTTTGAATCCAGATGTGTCTGTCTCTAGACTATTAGCCCTCAACTTTAAGAAGCCATTTGTCGCTGAAAAGGCAACTCATTCCCATTTTCCATCCAGAGCACATTAGTTGGTAGAAAAGAATTCCATGATGCTTCTAAGAGATTCAGGTCTTAAAAAAAAAAAAAAGTCAGAAGCATAACTAAATCTGTGGATTTCATGTTGGTTAACAGAATATGAAAGGAGAGGTATACATAGGTTGATGCTTTGAGGTGGGGGCTATTTTAACTTTCACGTGTAAGTTTTCTGCTTTTTTTTTTTTTTTTAATCACCCAGTTGGCTTCCTTAGGGTTGTTTGCCTGAGCATGGGTGATAGGTTATCTACAGCAGTATGGGCACCTTTCAGTTGCTACACCACTGGAGAAAATGTCCCTCCCTCCACATTCAACCCTTAACTGACTACAGCAGGTATGGACCGGGTCTGTAGAATCCCTTCACTCTGGGACGGAATGTCAATGGGCTGCCATCTTGTACAGGCCTTCTGTGGGTGATCACAGCCATGTGAGTGCCATGGCTCTGTGTTATTCCCAGGGGACAGTGTTTCACAACACTCTTCCTCTTACATTCTTCTGCCCCCCGGTTATGATGCTCCCTGAACCTTGGAGGGGATGATACCGATGTCCCATCTCTGGCCGAGTGTTCAACAGTTGCTCAATCTCATCCCTTTGGCCAATTATGTATGTTTTCTTAAATATGAAATTCCTTTAAAATTTCCTGACATTTAACTATTGGTAAGTAATTTAAATATTTAAAACACTATGTGCAGGGCTGGCAAGATGGCTGGAGGGTGAAGGCGGCTGCTGTGTAAGCCTGAGCCCATGGAAAGGTGTGTAGCTTGAGTTTTCCTGCCTGGCCCACAGTCAGGACAAATCTCTATCACCTGCCAGTCCCACAGCCGCTCAGACCCAACCAAGTAAACACAGAGACTTATATTGGTTACAAACTGTATGGCTGTGGCAGGCTTCTTGCTGACTGTTCTTACAGCTTAAATTAATCCATTTCCATTAATCTATACCTTGCCACATGGCTCGTGGCTTACCGGCATCTTCACATGCTGTTTGTCATCATGGCGGCTGGCAGTGTCTCTCTCACTCAGCCTTCCACTTCCCAGCTTTATTCTCCTCCTTGTCCCGCCTACACTTCCTGCCTAGCCAATGGCCAATCAGTGTTTTATTTATTGACTAATCAGCAACACATTTGCCACACAGAACATCCCACAGCAAAGGTGGAAGGAGAGAACTGACTCTATGAAGTCGTCCTCTGACCTCCATACCAGTGTATGTATGGTGTGAATGTATATGCACACATAGACAGACAGACAGACACACACACACACACACACACACACACACACTAAATTTTAAAAATCAGATTTGTAAATAGTAAGTAAATAAGGCAAAGATGAGCAATATGTTGATAACTGCAGAAGCTGGGTGATTGTACCCGGTTTCTCATTGTACATTCCTCTCCTTTCTGTATAGTGGAATTATTATAACGAAAAGAGGGGGCTGAAGAGGTGGCTTCGTGGTCAAGAGCACTTGTTTCCCTTGCAGAGAACCCAGGTTTGATCCCCAACACCCACGGGATGGCTCAAAGCCATGTGTAACTCTAGTTCCGGGGGATCTGATGTCTCCTGATCTCTGCAAGCACCAGGCATGCATGTGGTACACACACACACACACACACACACACACACACACACACACACACACACACACACGAAGACAAAACACTCATGCACATAAAATATATAAATGTAAAAAAATAAAGAAATGAAGGTGAGGGAGACGGCTCCCTGGGCAAAGTGCCTGGCACACAGAGGACCTGAGTCCAGATCACCAGAACCCGAGTAAAAAGCCAGGTAGCTAATGTTAGAGCGGGTTGAAGTGTTTGACAAGTAACTGCTAATTGCCTTAGTGGAAAAAACACTGTTCAGACATAGAACCCACCAGGCTCTGGGGTAGGATGCAGACATTTTTGTCTTCCTCGGGACTAACATGGGTGCTATGCTATCATATCTGAGCAGCATAAAGGACACGTCCCTTTTCGGGGGCCTGTACAATTCAGATAGATGCCTGTGCCTTTGATAGATAGATACGTGTCTTTTTTTATAGATGGGTGTATCTTTTAAAACGATCTAGGTCTCTTGTTCTAATTCCACATTCACTCTGTGGTTAATTTCTGATTTTATACTCCTACAAATGTATTTTTTTTCAATGCCCAGTATTAATGCCTTCTCCATTTGGAAGTTATATTTGTCACTGAAGATAGGTACTTTGGGGTTGGAGAGATAGTTCAGCAGTTACGAGCACATGCTGCTCTTCTAGAGGAAACTAATTTGACTCCTAATACCCACATCAGATGGCTCACAACTGTCTGTAACTCCAGCTTCAGGGGATCTGAATTCACTGTGAATTCAGTGCACATACTCACATACATACACATAATTAAAAATAATGAAATTAAATCTAAAATATAAAGTAAGTATCTTGGGGTTCTGCTATGATCTAAAGTTCTCTGGGGGAAGCTACATTTGTGTTAAGAAGCCAGATTATTATCCTTGGTTGCACAGAGCATCATGATTCTGGAGAAACAGAATGTTGTAGGTTGAGAACCAAAATCCTCTTGGGCTTTCTCCAGTCTTTAAATGGCAATTTACCTTAATTTTTGTATGTGTTTTTTTTTTAAGAAGCATAAATATTTATTTGTAACAAAGGAGTTTGTGTGCAGTGTTGAAATTCTACAACTTCTTGTTAAATTCACATTTGCACTTCACCTTTTTACATAAACATTTATAATCATTATTTTTGTATGTGTTCTAATGATCACCTGATATGAGATCGACTTATTCTGCTGTAATGGTGAAGGGACAACTTCCTTTTTCCCTTCTGAAAAGTCACTGTAATGAACTGACAACAAAATTAATAAGAAAAAAAATTACACTCTGTATCCCCATGAGTTGGTGCACACCCGTGTGCTCCTCTTTATATGGCACGTTGGCAGAATGTAGGCAGGCTTTTAAAAATGAGTTTTATTTTTTATTTTTAAAGCATGCGTTTATGTTTGCATGTATATTCGTGCATTTGTAGATGCTGGAGCTGGGGGAGTCCGGAAGAGGGCGTCAGATCCCCCGGAGCTGGGATTCCAATCGATTATGAGCCCACTAATGTGGGTGCTAGCAACCGAACTCAGGTCCTCTGTAAGGGCAGTATTGATGTGAACCACCAAGCCATTGCTGAAGTCCACATGTAGGCAGCTGTTTTAAGGGGAAAGACCACAAGAGGAGAGACAGCAGTTATAATTCCTACCACTCTCCATTTATAATGGTGTTCCGATGAACTGGACTCAGGAGAGTCTGTCAGGCATGATGACATTTCTCAGTCTTCTGAGATAGATCATGGACTGTGTTTTCTCCGGCAGATCCAATCTTTAGGCATAAAAGAGAAAAAAGAAGTCAGTATAATGGCTCACACCTGTAATACCAACACTCCAGCATGCTAAGGCAGGAGAATCACTATGAATTCAAGGCTAGACTTGGCTACAGTGTAAGATCTTCAAAAGAAAGACAGAAAGAGAAATAAAGGGAGGTAGGGGATGTATCTTTTGGATTTTGGATTTGAACATTTACAATATATTTGCATATATATTCTCTGCACACAAATCAAAGAAAGAAACCAACTGAGAGCAGATGAGGTAGGGAAGAGATTGGCTAGACCTCCATTCTAAGACTGACTTCTTTACCTCAGCATATCAAAGAGTCACATTTTGTTCAAGGCCAGCCTGGTCTCCAATGTGAGGTCCAGGAAAGGTGCAAAGCTACACAGAGAAACCCTGACTTGAAAAAAAACCAAAAAAAAAAAAAAAAAAAAAAGCCACAAAACTTACATATCTGGGTGTGGGGGCTCTAACCTGTAATCCCAGCTGCTGGAGGATTAGGATTAGGACGTTGAAGCTAGTCCAGGTACATATCAAGTTTGAGGGCAGCCTGGGCTACTTAAAACCTTGTTTCAAAAAACAAAAACAAAACCCAAGAACCAGGGCTGGAAATGTAGCTCAGTTGGTCGAATGTTCGTCAAGCATGCCCAAGACCCTGGGTTCCAATTCTAGCACCTAATAAGCCATGTGTGGTGGTACCTTTAATCCCAGCACTCAGGAGGCAGAGGCAGGTGGATCTCTGTGAGTCTGAGGCTAGCCTGATTGACAGAGATAGTCCCAGGACAGCCAAGGCTACACAAAGAAACCCTGTCTGGAAAAAAACCAAAACACCAAAAAAAATAAATAAATAAAATAAATAAAATTCTATGTCATTGTCAGCTATGTATTGAATCCTATGTCGGTTTGAGATCCTGTCTCAACAAAACAAAATAAAACACACAAACAAATCAATAAAACTTATAAATTGAAGTGCTAGCTGCTAATACCTTGGAATGTGATTGTGGAGACCGGATTTTTTTTTTTTTTCTTTTTGGTTTTTTCGAGACAGGGTTTCTCTGTGTAGTTTTGGTTCCTGTCCTGGAACTCGCTAGGTAGACCAGGCTGGCCTCGAACTCACAGAGATCCACCTGCCTCTGCCTCCCGAGTGCTGGGATTAAAGGCGTGCGCCACTACCACCTGGCCGAGACCGGATTTTTAAGGCAGTAATTAAGCTGAAGTCATTTGGACAGGCTCTAATCCAACATGGCCAATGTCCTAGTTAGAAGAGTAACTTCAGACACAGACATAGAGGTGATGTGAAGACCCAGAGAAATGGCCGTCTACAAGCCAAGGACAGGCATCTCTGAAGGAGAAGCTCGCCTTGCTGATCTCAGGCTTCTGGCATTCAGAATTGTGAAAATTCATGCTCGGTTGTCCAAGTTGTTAGTGTTAAAGGTTGAGTTAAAAGGGCAAGTTGGGAACACAGGGGAAGGTAAATAAGAGGGCCTGCAGCTGGGTACAAGACAGCAGAGCCTCCCAGATAAGAGGGACAAGCTCCCAGAAAAACAACTGGTCCTCCACAGATGCACCCCCACTGAAGAGCGCGAAAGGCACCTCTGACCTTGCTCCTAGGCAGCTTCTAAACTTTAGGGGGAGCTGCTTATACCTTGATACACATTCCTGCATCCCCTGTTGCTCATTACAGCAGACTGAATTATGGGTAAGAACAGCTTCTAAGAAAGCCCCCACCTATTCCAGGAAGAAGATCCCAGGCTGCCTCAGGAGGGGACAACCTGAGGGCTAGACGTAGGTTCTGTTCAGTCTGACCTCCTTGCTCCAGGGTGGACTTTTCGTTTGCTTTCTCTGGCCCACTAAGAAGTGACCTTGAAGGGCTGGGGAAGTGGTCCAGGAGGTAAGGCCACTAGCTAGGGAAACATGAGGACCTGACTTAGAATCTCCAGTGTTCGTGTCAAAAAAGCCAGGCCTGGCCTCTAGTGCCTGTCACCCTGCCTGGCGCTGGGCATGGGTGGAGGGAGAAAGGCAGATCCCAGCTTCTGTGGCCAGTCCACTGAAAAGGAAGCTTTAGGTTTAATGAAAGAGCCTGTCTGAAGGGACTAGGGTGAAGTGTGATAGAGCAGGACACTTGTCTTCCTTAGGAAGCCAAGGGTTAGCACACGTGCACGCACTTGCACACACACGCGCGCACACACACACACACACACACACACACACACACACACGCACACACACACAGAGAATAAACCTTGGCCATTTACTCACTCTGCCTGTCCCTTGGTGTGAATTCTCCTTCTGGAATACAAGGACCTAGATTGCTACTCAGGTTGGAATCAGAGGGAACCCAGGAGTCAGCTCTCCTCATCCACAGCAAAGTGACCCAGTTCTGTAGGATTTTTGTTTGTTTGTCTGTGTTTTCTAGACAGGGTCTCTTTGTGCAGCCTTGACTGGCCTGGAACTCACAGAGATCCGCCTGCCTCTGCCTCCCGAGTGCTGGGATTAAAGGTGTGTGCCACCACCGCCCGGCTCAGTTCTGTAGGATTTTATAGCAATATGTAAAATAATTCTGCCTTAATGGGAGAAAATGAGTAGGCCTGGTAGTGCACGCCTTTAATCCCAGCACTCTGGAGGCAGAGGCAGGTGGATCTCTGTGAGTTCCAGGCCAGCTTAATCTACATAGTGAGTTCTAGGACAGTCAGAACTACATAGTGAAAGAAACCCTGTCAAAACAAAAACAACAACACCAAAAAAAAAAAAAAAAAAAAAGGAAGGAAGGAAGAAAATGGTTCATTCTGAGCCAAGTACAAGTGAACATAGCCCTATGGTGATATTTTATTTGTACTGAAATGTGATTTCATTTGTATGTTAATAAATAAAGTTGCCTGGGGGTCAGAGCTAATAGCAAGCCATAGCAGAGCTGGGCGTTGGTGGCGCATGCCTTTAATCCCAGCTCTTGGGAGGCAGGGCTAGGAAGATCTCTGTGTGTTCAAGGTCATGTGGTTGGGTTTACAACCAATGAGAAGGCAGAATGGAAAGTCAATAAAAAAAACAAACACACAAACACACAGGAACTAGGTCTCTTGCGGAGAGGTAGGACAGCAGCGGCAGTGAGGGGTAAGGTTTTTAATCTCAGCTCTTAGCTATTGCTCTGACCTCTTGGCTTTCCTCTCTGAATCGGCTCTGTATTTCTTAGTTAATAAGACGGTTACACCTACATAGCCCTAGTGCACAGATTCCAGTTACTTTTATTGCCAAGTGTCCCTGGAAAGATGTTATGTGATATTTATTGTCATGTAACAAAAAAAGTTACTTGGGGAGGGCATTGGACAGATGCACTACAGTTACATGACGTCATCTTTTCCACAGGTTTTATTTATTTCCTTTTGAAAGTTTTTTTTTTTTAGATTTTTAAAATTTTATGTACATGAATGCTCGTCCACATGTATATCTGTGGACTATGTGCGTACAGTCCCCAAGGAGGCCAGAAAAAGGTGTCCGTTCCCTTGGAACTGAAGTTACAGATGGTTGTGAACTGTCACGTAGAGGCTGGCTACCAAACCTGGGCCGTCTGTAAGACCAGCGAGTGCTCTAACCACTGAGCCACCCCCCAAACCTCACCTTTGCAGCATTTTTAGCTTTAGAGTCGGTGGAGAGTACAGATGCTAAACTTGCTGAAGTCTGAGAAGCTTACGTAATAAGCTTCAGGAGACCATTAGAGCTTACACAAAAGTTAAAGTAAGCGGCTATTTTAAAGGGTCTATGATATCCCAAGATAATTTTGGTTCTCAAACTACAATACTCCATTTCTCTATAGCAGTGGTTCTCAATCCTGCAGACCAGATATTTACATTACAATGCCTAACAGTAGCAAAATTAGTTATGAATTAGCAATGGAGTAATTTTATGGTTGGGGGGATCACCACAACATGAGGAAACTGTATCAAAGGATCATGGCAGTAGGAAGGTTGAGAACCACTGAGTAGGACACCAAGGTCCTAATCTGTCTGCAGGGTCCTCAGTGTGGATGAGGCTTCTTCCCAGAAGTCCAGCTCACCTTTGCTGTGGCAGCCTGAGCTAGCTGGGGCGGTGTATGTCCAGTCCTGTCAGATCCTCTGTCCCTCTGAGCTTCCATGGCTCTTCTTGCCGTGGCCTTGTGCTAAACCTAACAGTTAAATACGTTTCCTCCTGCTTCAGGGATGAACTTCATTTTAACATTTGTCTCTGCCAGAGTCTCAGAATAATTTAATAGGGGTTTCAGGGGTGGGGGATGTCCCATGATGTGAAGAGTAGAATGTGGTGTGGCTTAGGAGAGGCAGTGATGGGACCTGTCTTGGGCTTTGGAAACTAAATGAGTTACATTTAAGGAGCCACTGTCAAGGGGCAGTCCCGTTCTGCCCGGAGCTGCTATGGCGACTGTCATGTTCCACCTAGATCCTGGGTCAGGAGTGAAGATCTTAGCCTCTCCAATCCCCGTGACTGCCAGGAAGTCTGAGGCCAGGCCTCTTGGTGACCTTTTGGTACTGGAAAAAACTGCCTCTCCTAAGTCCCTGTCCTTTGGGGGCTGGCCTGCAGCCAGGGACTGACAAATGTCGGAAGATAAAGTCCAGGCTCCTTGTTCTGAGCTTTGGGACAACTCTGAAGGCCGTGTACCCGAAGGACAGCTCCTGGAGTCAGTTGAGGCCCTTGCTGGGTCTGTGTGGCAGCTCCCAGTCCCCTGCTTCTCAGCCCTGTGGGCCTCCGGTGTTGGCCCAAGAGCTCTCGCTAGTAAAGACTCTGGTGCTAACTTCTGTCAAGGGCCTTATTTTTGGAAAACTCAGCCTGCAAAGGGTTTTATATCAATTAACTACGGTTTTCTTCTGCGTTCGTAGCTGTTCACACAAACAACAGAAGAAATGTGTCAAATCCACACTAATTATGTTTATTTAGTAATATAAATTCAGTGAAAGGATAAGGGGGGGCATGGCTGTGTGGGGTGGGGGGATAGGTAGTAATTACTGAATTGTGAAGGAATATAAATTAGTGCCATGAATTTCAAATCGAGTTCATTCTATTTAGTTATACTAAATAACTTGGTGCGTTTGTGAGGATTTCAGGAAATTAATGTGGTGCCAGGGAAGATTTGCATACTGGCCTTGTGTTTGTTGTGTGCGTTTATTTGTTTGTTTGTTTGTTTGTGCTGACATTGAACAGGGAACCACGCACGAGCTGAGTCCACACTCCACCACTGTGCTATGCTCTGGCCCCTCTCTCAAGCCATGACGGTGGGCTTGGGCTGGCTCTCAAGGGGTGCCTGGTCAAACACCTCCTGTGAGGTGAGGAAACTCCCTTCCAGCAGCTCCATCTCTAAATGTGTCTGAGGGAGATAAGGAGGTAACGGGGTGAGACCTCCGTGCCCGCGCCCGGCAAGCCAACAGCCCACACCAGGCAGGATACTTTCTCATCATTTTGCTTTAACAGAAAGTGACATTCCAGACAGCAGGGCCAAGGAAAAGGTGAGGGCCGGGCTAAAGGTGAGCAGGAAGGTGCTTAGGGCCTTGAGGCGAAAGTGGCAGAGACTCAGCAGGGTGGCTAACTGCCAAGTCCATTGTTTCTCTCTCTCTCTCTCTTCTCTCTCTCTCTCTCTCTCTCTCTCTCTCTCTCTCTCTCTTTGGTTTTTCAACACAAGGTCTCTCTGTGTAGCCCTGGCTGTCCTGAAACTCAATCTGTAGACTAGGCTGGCCTCAAACTCAAGAGTTCTGCCTTGAGTGCTAGGATTAAAGGTGTGCACCACCACTGCCCAGCTAATTTTTTTTCTTTTTTTTTTAAATGTGTTTGTGTGAGTATGTCGTGCGTGGCTGCCCACAGAGGCCAGAAGAGGGTGACAGATCCCTTGGAGCTGGACTAACGGTGTTATGAGCCACCCAACCTAGGTATTGGAACCAAACTCAAGCATCCTGGAAGAGCCTTTAAGCACCTGCCTAATAGTGCTCCTTTGAATACATTCATAGACTCTTTTTTCTTTCTTTTTTTTTTTTTTTTTTTGAGTCAGTGTTTTCTGATCTCCAGACTACCCTCAAGCTTTGTATGTAGCCAAGGATGACCTGAAACTCCTGATTCTCCTGCCCCTGCCTCCCAAGCTCTGGGGTTCCAGGGGTGTACTACTATGCTTTTTTATTTTATATACTTTTATTTTTTTTCTGAATCATCTTGTGTTGGTGGTGAAGAGTGAAGAGGTTTTGGATTTCCATTTTCTGTCTATCATCAATACCTTGGTTGGTTGCCACAGCTGTAGGGTTACTTTTAGCTGCTAAAATTCCATCAGCTTTAACTCCAGTTTTGATTGATTGTGCGTGAGAGAGTGTGTATATGCTCATGTGTGTGCAGGTGCACATGCCTGTGCCTGTTCACACACTCAAAGAGTTCATAGAAGGATGCTGGGTGTCCTGCTCCCTCACATTTTAAAAAGGGTCTCTCCCTGAAATTTGGAGCTGGCTGGTGGCCAGCAAGTCTTAGTGGTCCCCCTGTCTCTGCTCCCCACAGTGTTAAGGTAGCAGGTGTGTGTGTGTGACCATGGTCAGCTTTTTACAGGTACTGGAATCCGAACTCAGATCCTCAAGCTTGCACAGAAAGGACTCTTACCTATTGAGATATCTCTTCAGAGCTCCATACTTACCCAAGGTCCTGGGACCTAACGTTTCCTCTGGCTGAGACAGTCTTCCCATTTGCGGAATTAATTTATTCCTCAGACTTCAGGCTGGCTTTGTTTCTCAGGGAAGCCTTCCCTAGCCACACAATCATTATATCAAGCAGTCGGAATTCTTTGCTTAGCCACTGTCCTACATCTACAACACAACACTTGGGATGCAGAAGCAGGAGGATCAGGAGTTCAGTATCAGCCTCAGCTTATATTAATTATGAACTGTATGGCCATGGCCTACAGCTCAAGCTTCTTCTTAGCTAGCTCTTATAACTAAACTCAGCCCATTTCTATGAATCTATATGTCACCACGTGTTCCATGGCTTTACCTGTGTGTCGTTACATGCTGCTCCCTGGATGGCAGAATAGCATCTCTGCCTCTGCCTTTCTTCTTCCTCCCTCCCTCTCTCCAATTTCCCCGCCTAGCTATAACCTGACTTGCCATAGGCCAAATGGCTTTATCTATCAACCAATCAGAGCAACACATATTCACAGCATACAGATAGACATCCCACAGCAGCCAGGCTAGATGAATGAGACCCTGTTCCAAAAACAGACAAACACAAAGCCTAAAACAAAACAAAGGTGTTGTGTAATATTTTGATCACATTCTGAAAATAAAGCTTGCTTTGAACCAGAGGGCGGAGCTAGTCACTAGCTGACCATAATTAACCACAGAGGTTTTGAAGGACTGAGGACGGATAGAGGGACAGAAAGTAGTAGAGCAGGGCTTAGGATCTCAGCCCCTTTTGGGTGGAGGAATGGAAGAGATAGGAGGTCACTGGTGACTTCTCTGCCACCTCTCTGTTCAAGTTCTGATCCCATAAATGACTCCCGATTTTTTATTGATAAAGAATAATTAAATAAATGCATCACAAAGGATTCTCTCCCAGGTCTAAGAGAGAGAAAGAAAGTTAAATGGACCTAACACAAAAAGAACAGTGAGCTGGCCCACATAACTCATGCTCACAGATCATTGTATGAGTGTGGGGCTTTACATGACTGTTCTTTGGAATCTGTCTTCTGCATCTGCTGTCTTCTGTTACTTTAGTCTCAAGTATACTCTTTATGTGAGGGCTGCTAGGTGTCCCTAGAGTATTCTTTCAGCTTAGCCACTACACATGACATTTTTTCTTTCTTTGTTTTGTTTTTTGGTTAGAGCCAGGGTTTCTCTTTGTAGCCCCTGCTGTCTTGGAACTTGCTTTGTAGACCTCAAACTCACAGAAACCCATCTGCCTCTGTCTCCTGAGTGCTTAGATTAAAGGCCTGTGCCTGGCAACTGTTTTGATTTTTAAAAGATGTAGCCCAGACTGGCCTAGAACTCTAGAACTTGCTATGCATTGGAAGTTAACCTTGAACCCTTGGTCTTTCTGTCTCCAACTCCTCAGCGCTGAGACTAGAGGTGATGACCACCATGCCTGGGCAACCGCAGCAATTCTATCAGAGAACCGTAATGGTTCTGTGGTTTCTGTCTTTCTCTCATTGACCTGGCTTGAAGTGCATGGAGTGTTCTTAAATCAACCACTGTGATCATGAGAACTTACTCCTATTAGTCAGGAGTAGGTCATGTGACCAGCAGTGACTTTAGTGGGATCGGTCCCCCGGGATTGCATAGAGACTCAAATGTGGTTCCCAAGAGAATATTGAAGCAAGATTTCCAGCAGAGGGAACGCAGAAATAGATGTCCACTCCATATTTTGGGACCTCTGTAATACAGTCTCATAGCACCATGTGCTTTAATTAATTAATATTAATATAATTGTTTTAGTTAGGATTTCTATTGGTGCAACGAAATACCATGACCAAAAAGCAAGTTAAGGTTAATAAACTTAGACGTCCACATCACTGGTCATCACTAAAGGAAGTCAGGACAGGAACTCAAACAGGGCTGGAACCTGGAAGCAGAGGCTGATGCAGAGGCCATGGAGGGAGGCCATGGAGGGGGGCTGCTTACTGGCTTGCTTCACATGACTTGCTCAGCCTGCTTTCTTATAGAACCCAGGACCACCAGCCCAGGGATGGCACCACCCACCATGGACTGCCCCCCCCCCTCCCGTTGATCACTAAATGAGAAAATGCCTTTCAGCTGGATCTCATGGAGGCATTTCCTCAACTGAGGCTCCTTCCTCTGATGACTCTACCTTGTATCAAACTGACATACAAAACCAGTCTGTACAATAATATATGATGTATTATTAACATGTGATGATGAAGAACATTTTTAAAAACTCAAATTCTGCAGGATTTTAGTGGAATATCAAAATATGATGGCCGGTCTGCCGAGACGGTTCATCAGGTAAAAGGCACTTGCTGCTAAGACTGACAACCTGAGTTTGAACCTCAGAGCCCACATGATGGACTAGTCAACTCCCACAAGTTGTCCTCTAGTTTCTGGGCACCCACTGTGGCATACACACACACATACATACATGAATACACAAACACACACAGAGGCGTGCATGTGTGGGTGTACGTGCATGTGTGGGTGTAAGCATTTGCAAACAAGCAAACAAACAATAAATAAATGTAAATTTTGTAAAAAGTAGAGACTGGAGGTAAATTCTTGTTGTTTCTGGCTTCACCTCGTCTCTCTCTCCCTGAGGTGGGCTACATGGCTCATTGTGATGTAGGAGTTTACGAAAGGTCAGAAAGTGAGGCCTTATGGAATGGAATGTATGCATATTTGCATAGTTATCATTGAAGCTGTGTTTGAGTTGGGGGGAGGCAACTGGGGACAACTTCTGCCCTGGGGAGACAGTGGATAGCCTCTTTCCTAGCAATTGAGTGAAAGCAATTTCTGTTGTTTATTAAATTCTTCAACTATGCCAGACCCTTTGTGTTTGTTATCTGAGTGAATCCTCCAGAGTCCCATGAAACCACGTATTGTTTCTATTTCACAAATGTGGGAAGTAAATCTTAAGCCAATTCATTAACTGTCTACAACGAATTAGTAACAGTCAACCCGAACGAATATTGAAATCCAGATCTTATTCCCAAATCACTGTGACACACAACCTCAAAGATACCCAATGAGGACTCATTCACTCATCAGCAAATCTTCATCACGTGCCCCCTGGAAGTGGGTGGTCACTGCACAGTGACGTAGGTAAGCATCCATCAGCTCACTCAAGCAGTTTTGGTGGCAAGTGCCTTTCCCTGAGGACCATCACATTCGGTATTCTACCAAAATCCTGGAGGGTTTGACTTTTTCTTAGCTGATATTACTATATATAATAATGTTTTATGATGATATTTTCATTTGACCGTGTTTATCACCTCATTACCCTCTCTCTTGGCCCCTTCTCACTCCAATAACTATCTTTCTCTTCCCAATGATCTTCTTTTTCTTTAACTTCTGGCACCAGGTTCGTCTGCTGAATTATTTCTAAGACTTATTTCTGTTTGGTTTATTGGAGGTTTTACTTACTTACTAATTCCTGTCAATTTCATTTATATACATAATGTAATTTGACCATAATCACCCCATTATCTTCTCTAAATGAAAGAACACACACATCAAACACTTTAAATATTTATGTGCCTGGGTGTTTAGCCTGCAGGTATGGCTATGTACCATGTGACTGTAGTACCTGAGGATGCCAGAAGAGGGCATCATTTCCTCTGGCATTGGGTTTAATAGATGGTTGTGAGTCACCATGTGGGTGCTGGGAATCAAACGCAGTCCTCTGGAAGAGCAGTGTTTTTTGTTTCTTTGTTTCTTTGTTTGTTTGTTTGTTTTGGTTTTTTTGAGACAGGGTTTCTCTATGTAGCCCTGGCTATCCCGGAACTCACTCTGTAGACCAAGCTGGCCTCGAACTCACAGAGATCTGCCTGCCTCTGCCTCCCAAGTGCTGGGATTAAAGGCATGCGCCACCACCGCCCGGCCGGTGGTGCACATCTTTAATCCCAGCACTCGGGAGGCAGAGCCAGGCGAATCTCTGTGAGTTCGAGGCCAGCCTGGTCTCCAAAGCGAGTTGCAGGAAAGGCACAAAGCTACACAGAGAAACCCTGTCTCGAAAAACCAAAAAAAAACAAAAAAAAAAGATGTGCACCACCACCATCTGGCATCATCTCATATCCAACTATCCAGTGTGCTGCAGAAGGAAGAAGATGGATATATGTTTCTGACCAGCTGGAAGCACCACAGACTTCTGGTTCAGTAAACTGTGAAATAAAATAATCACCGGGCTAAATGAGTCTAAGCTAACAGCGCCTTTCTGGGTACCCCTGGTTGTGCTGTAACTGCCCCCAGGGAATCATGGAGCTACCCCCTCCCTCCCCAACTGTCGGTGTGATTCAGGGTGTGGTGGTTCAAATGAAAGTGGCCCCCATAGGGCACTATTAGGAGGTGTGGCCTTGTTGGAGGAAGTGTGTCACTGGGGGTGGGCTTTGAGGTTTCAAAAGCTCAAGCCAGGCCCAGTGTCTCTCTCTTCCTGCTGCCTGCTGATCAGGATGTAGAACTCTCAGCTACCCTGTCTGCCACGGCTCCTAATCCTTTCAAATAGTGCCAATCCCTGGTGACTAAGAGTTCACATACATGAGTCTTTGGAGGCCATTGATATTCAAATTACCACAGCCAGATTGTCATGGAAAGCAAGGATGACAACTTACCATAATATGAAACAAAAATAAAACTATATTAAAAATTTTCATAAAGTTCTATATGAAACCAGGCATGCTGGCATATGCCCGCCAACCCAGACCGCTTAAGACAGAATCAGGAAGATGAGCAGTTCAAGGCCAGACTCAAGCTACATAGAAAGTCGGAGTCCAATCTGGGGTACACAAGACCATCTCTCAAAAACCCAGACCAAAAATCCTATATTAGGAAGCAGCCCGGCAGTGCTGGTGCACACCTTTAGAACCCAGCACTCAGGAGGAAGCAGCCTCTGCTTGGAGAAGCCAGAGAAAGGCTTTCTTCAGCTAAGGGTTTAAAGGTCAGAGGACATCTGGGATAAACATGAAGTGATGTTTTTCACTTGCTTCATGCTTAAGAGTAAATTCAGAGGAATCAACTTACAAGTAAAGACAGGGATGCACGAACTGTATAGGGTGGCGCATGCCTGTAATCCCAGCACTCAAGAGGCAGAGGCAGAAGGATCGGCACGAGTTTGAGGTCAGCCTCTTCAACAGAGTGAGTTCTGGGCCATCCATAGTAAGACCCTATTTGTGTGTGTGTGTGTGTGTGTGTGTGTGTGTGTGTGTGTGTGTGTGTGTGTGTAATACGCACCATCATGCTTTCTGGCTATTGCATTTTTTTTTCCTGCTACTAGGGAAAGGCCTTGAACCTGCTGAGCAAGTGCCTCACCCCTGAACTACCTCCCAAACCCAGAAGGGGGCTTTCTGCAAAGCCTTTGACACTCTAACTTAATGTTGACTGGACACCAGACTTCAGATCTTAGTTGGTTTGCCTTGAATGGTCCCCCACAGTACCTCTCTGTGTTGGGCATTGGATCAAAGGGACCTTTGAGCACACTGCCTGATGAGGACAATTAGGCCCTGGGTTCTCAGTCACCAGTTAATGTTTCACCAATGTTGCCAGTGCTTATAGACACCCAAAGGCCCGCCTTAGGCTTTATTTTCGTCTTACTCCTCTTCCTCTTTCATGGTTATTTTTATTTGTTTTTCTGGGTCCTGCGGATAGAAACCAATGCCTCACACATTACCTCTCACTTCCAGCTATTTTATTATTTAGTTTTTGTTTGTTTGTTTTCAAGACAGGTTTCTCTGTATAGCCCTGGCTGTTCTTGCTCTGTAGACCAGGATGGCCTTAAACTCATAGAGATCCACCTGCCTCTGCCTCCCATGTGCTGGGATTAAAAGTGTGCACCACCACTGCCCAGTTTATTATTTGGTTTGTTTTTTTGTTTTTTTTGGTTTTTCGAGACAGGGTTTCTCTGTGTAGCTTTGCGCCTTTCCTGGAACTCACTTGGTAGTCCAGGCTGGCCTCGAACTCACAGAGATCCGCCTGGCTCTGCCTCCCGAGTGCTGGGATTAAAGGCGTGCGCCACCACCGCCCGGCTTATTATTTGGTTTTGATCCCTTCTAATTTATTCCTTCCTTTCTTTCCTCCCCTTTTCAATCATTCATTCATTCATTCATTCATTCATTCTTGTTTCTTTCTTTTTTTTGAGGCTGGACCTCTCATGTAGCCTAGGCTGGCTTCCAACTCCCAACTATGTAATCAAGGATGACCTTGAACCTCTGATTTTCTTGATCCTCCTGCCTCCACCTCCCAGGTACTGGGATTATAGGCCTAAACCACACCATTCGGTTTATGTGGTGCTGGGAACTGAGCCAAGGGCTTCATACAAACTAGGCAAGAATCCTAGGAACTGGGTACAACCCCAGTGCTCTTCTTACTTTGTCGATTAACTTTTTGTTGTTATTGAAATTTTGAGAGTGAGTTTAAGATCAAAGACCATATTTATCTGTGATATTTAAATCTTCTTTTTTTTTTTTTTGAGACAGCGTCTCTCATTGTAGCACTGGCTGTCCTTGAACTCACAGAGATCCTTCTCTCTCTGCCTCCTGAGTGGTGGGATTAAAGGTTTCTGCCACCACACCCATCTCTAATAATTTTTATTAACCAGAAAGAAAAATACAAATATAAGTAGTGAGACATACTCAGTATGAGTATTTTTAAATATTATTTAGTTTTTTTGGAAAAAATATTTGTTTTTGTTTTTGTAAAAAGGGGGAATTTTTTTTTAAGATTTATTATGTATACAGCATTTATGACTGCAGGCCAGAAGAGGGCACCAGATCTCATTACAGATGGTTGTGAGCCACCATGTGGTTGCTGGGAATTGAACTCAGGACCTCTGGAAGAACAGATAGTGCTCTTAACCACTGAGCCATCTCTCCAGCCCTATCTTTATTTTATGTGTATGATAGTTTTGCCTTCATGTATGGATGTGCTCTATATATGTGCCTGGTGAACAAGGTTGTGAGCCGTTCTGTGGATGCTGGGGAACCAAACCTCGGTCCTCTGCAAGGGCAGTCAGTGCTCTTAACCACTGAGCCATCTCTCCAGCTCCATCTTGTAAGCGGTATTTTAAACATCATTTCATTTTTGCAATAGTTCTTGCAAGAGAGTACAGGGAACTAAAGAGACATACTTCAAAAGAGGAACACAGAAGACTTAGCTACTTGATGTGAAGGAGCAGGAGGAGGAAGGACCTGGAAAATTCCAAAGTCTTTGACAAGCTGGTGGGTGGGCATCAGTGCTGTCTGTGTAAGGGAGGACTTGGGGAGGAGCCAATTCAAAGAGATGCATTGGTTTTGACATGTCAGATGCCAGGTGCCTCGTGAATACATGGGCAGAGTGGGTTAGGGGCAAGTGACAAACCTATCCGGTCTGTTTGTGCTTCTCATTGTGTTAGTGTCGAAAGCCGTGACCTAAGACTGCCATGGTAGCACACATTTATGGTGATATTGTGTTCCCCAAAATTTTGTGCACCCTAATAAACTTAACTGGGGTCAGAGAATGGAACAGCCACTAGATAAACATAGAGGCCAGAAAATGGTGGCACGCACACCTTTAATCCTAGCATTCCAGAGGCAGAAATCCATCTGGATCTCTGTGAGTTCAAGGCTACATTGGAAACAGCCAGGCATGGTGACACACGCCTTTAATCCCAGGAAGTGATGGCAGAAAGCAGAAAGGTATATAAGGCGTGAGGACCAGGAACTAAAGCCTGGTTAAGCTTTTCGGCTTTTGAGCAGCTGTTCAGCTGAGATTCATTCTGGATGAGGACTCAGAGGAAACAGAATCAGCTGAGGAACTGGCGAGGTGAGGTAACCGTGGCTTGTTCTGCTTCTCTGATCTTCCAGCATTCACCCCAATACCTGGCTTCCAGTTTGTTTTTATTAATAAGACCTGTTAAGATTCGTGCTACACACATCTGTAATCCCAGGACTCGGGAGGTAGAGGCAGGAGGATTAGGAGTCTGAGGCTAGTCTGACTTACATAGTGAATTCAAGTTCAAGGCAAGGTTGGGCTACATGAAACCATCTTAACCCCTCCTCTACAGAAAAGTCCCAACCTGGAGACCTATGAATTCCTGGACATAACTGGTTATCCCAGGATGAGCAGACCATTGGTGATGTGAGTCTGAAGCCCACTGGGTGGGTAAAGTGAGTGATAGAGAGAAAAAGACATCTGTATATAACTTGTTAGGAGCTGTGATAGGCCAGAAAGAAAGGGCAGGTGAGGAGTTCTCAAAGCCTGGATGATGATGGCCGAGACCCAGAGGGTCCCACTTTCTGAGCAGCCAGTGGCCTAGATCAGCAACCAGAAATCAAGTGCTGAGTTATTCACCACACATTTTGAATTATGTTTGTGCCACAGTGAAGCTGTTCATAAACTCGGGGTTGGGGGAACAGAAATGAAATTGAATTCCTTATTCATGTAGGCAGTTATGAGCATCCCTTCAGCCTGTGAGTTCCTGACCAGACTCAGAATTAATCTGGGAGATTTCATTTCTTTTTTAGAATCTCTCATTTTTTCATTTAATTCTTTATGATCCCTTTCCACAGCTGCTTGTGATCATCAGTTTTCAAGTCTGCATGGTTTCCTAGAATGGCCTCTTCTGCGATAGGGCCCATTTTCTGCATCATGAACTTCATCAGAGTGGATCTTAGCTTAAGTACAATGGTAATTTAAAAGTTTGCTCAGGGCTGATGAAATGGCTCAGTGGGGAAAGGCACTTACCGCCAAGCTTGATGACCTGAGTTCAAGTCCTATACTCACCAGCTCCCTCAAACTATCCTCACACTGCTATACCACGAGCACACACACACACACACACACACACACACACACACACACACACACACACACACACATTTGTACCAAAAAACATGTTAAAAAATGGTCCCACTCTGGGCCTTATAAAAATCTTAGGAACTAAGCTTTTTCTCTATTATTTTCCAAAAATAAAGAAGGAGTATACTAGATTCAGATCTCAGCTAATCTACAGATCCACTCTGTTAATATGTTGTCCATGGTTTTCTCACCTAATTGCTAGGTGGTTGTGGGTCTGTCGAATGTGTTTTAATTTGGGAAGTCAAGCATAAGGAGTTTGGCTCAGGGTGTGGTTGCAGATCTTACAGGGCCTCAAAGGTCGTGTGCACTGCATTCCTGTCCAGGGCTGTCCCTGCCTTGCTTCTATACTTAGCCATCCTGAAGACAGCAGATGAGAAACGTGACCCATCCATGCAGTGTTGGAATGCCTTGTGTTCCCACTGCAGCAGTTCAAACTTTCTTGAGTCTTACTGCTGTGAAGTGAGTAGTTCAGGTCTCACAACCACCCTCACTTTGAAAATGCAGAGATGGGGATATGAACATGACTTAGTGGCAAGATGAATCGGTAGACGTGTGAGTAGAAATGAAATTCCTGACTTACAGAATGATAGATCCCTGTCACTTCAGGTGGCAGAGTCCCATTCATATAGGATCCTGTAGGAGGACACTCTTGGAGGCCTCTAACTTGGGTGACATTGTATGTCACAACTGAATGTGTGTGTGTGTGTGTGTGTGTGTGTGTGTGTGTGTGTGTGTGTGTGTGTGGTGTATACATGTCTGTGCCAGTGCACAGATTTATTATGTGTACAACATGTATGAGACTGTAGGCCAGAAGAGGGCATCAGATCTCATTTCAGATGGTTGTGAGCCACCATGTGGTTGCTGGGAATTGAACTCAGGACCTCTGGAAGAGCAGTCAGTGCTCTTAACCTCTGAGCCATCTCTCCAGCCCCCCACACCTGACTTTTTACCCGGAGCCTGGGGATTTGAATTCAGGTCTCCATGCTTGTGCAGGAAGTGCTCTTACCCACTCTGGTGGTTTGACAACAGCCCCCATAGGCTTGTATGTTTGATGGAACTGTTTAGGAAGGATTAGAAGGTTTGGCCTTGTTGGAGGAGGTGTGCCACTGGGGGTGGGCTTTGGGGTTCAAAAGCCCACATCATTCCCAGTTACCCCCTGCCCCTCTGCCTCATGCTTATGGATCAGATATAAGCTCTCGGCTGCTTCTCCAGCACTATGCCTGCTTGCTGGTTACCATACTCCTTGTCATGATGGTCATTGTCTTAGTTAGGGTTTCTAGTGCTGTGAAGAGTCACCATGACCATGATGATAACTCTTATAAAGGAAAACATTTATTTGGGGCTAGCTTACAGTTTCAGAGGTTAAGTTTATTATAGTCATGGTGGGAAACATGGTGGCATGCATACAGACATGGTGCTGGAGAAGGAGCTAAGAGTTCTACATCTCGATCCACAGGCAGCAGGAAAAGACAGTGAACCACTAGGCTGGCTTGAGCATCTGAGACCTCAAAGCCCGCCCCCAGAGACACACTTCCTCCAACAAGGCCACACCTACTCCAACAAGGCCATACCTCCTAATAGTGCCACTCCCTATGAACCCAAGAGGGCCATTTTCTTTCAAACCATCACAGTCATGGGCTCATTGTCTGAAACTGTAAGCCCCAATAAACTCTTCAATAAGTTGCCTTGGTCTTTGTGTCTCAGCACAGCAATCAAAAATTAACTCAAGACACCCACTGAGCAATTGTTCCATCTCAGTACAGCTGAATTTTGTTTGTTTTCGCTTCTTGGCTTTTTGGAGACAGGACTTCCCTTTGTAACCCTGGCTGTCCTGGAACTAGCTCTATAGACCAGGCTAGCCTCAGCGCTGGGATTAAAGGCATGCGCCACCACACCTAGTATCACACTTGAATTTTGAATAGCAGCCTTGCTGACTTACTTGCCTTTTTTTTTTTTTTTTCTTGTATTGGTGTTTGTTTTTGTCTATCTAAGTCAGAGCCTCCCTCGTGCTCCCCCTGCCTCAGCCTCCCAAGTGCCGAGTCACAGGCAGGCATCACAACATTTGCCACCATTCTGGAGAATTCCACCTGATATCTTAAAAACCTAGAGAACTGGATATGGTGGTTCACGCCTATTATCCCAACACACAGAATGCTGAGACAGGAGGATCATGGAGAATGCAAGAACAACAAGGCCAGCCTGGGGTACAAAATGACACCTTGTTTCAAAATACCAGGGCAAAGACAAACCCAAGCTTGTGTGCTGCCAGTAATTCCAGGCCTAGGGAGACCAAGGAAGGAAGAACACATGGATGTGAGGTCATCAGGCAATATACTAAGTTCCAGGCCACCTTAGTGTTTAGGTAGAAGCCCTACCCCTGTTCATATATATCCAAAAAGGTTGGAATGTTGGGGATCTCCAGCGAGGGGCTCCATTCCATCCTATGGTCTCACTCCTCCCATTCCAAACCCCCACCACTGAGAAAGCCCACTAAAAGTCAGCCCCTCCCTGGGACTGCTCAAGACCATGCCTACAGACTGTATAAGACCTGGTAGTCATATTTGCCACATGAGTCCTCTCCTGACTTCCTGAGGGTCACCCAGGAGTTGCTTTGCTCTGTACATTAAACCTGGATTCATCAGTTCGGTTTGATTGGCTTGTTACAACAGCAGCATCGGATACCCAATGACTGGGGATTCAAAACTTATCACTTTGATATAAAAAAGTAAGATTTTTTTTTTTTTTTTTTCCGAGACAGGGTTTCTCTGTAGCTTTGGAGCCTGTCCTGGACTAGCTCTGTAGACCAGGCTGGCCTCGAACTCACAGAGATCCGCCTGCCTCTGCCTCCCGAGTGCTGGGATTACAGGCATGCGCCACCACTGCCCGGCAAGATGTTGTTTTAATAAGTTAAAAAAATATATATACAAATAAGGGGCTGGAGAGATGGCTCAGTGATTAAGAGGACTGGCTGCTCTTCCAGAGGACCTGGGTTTTGTTCCCAGGCTCCACATAGCAGCTCACAACCGTAACTCAAGTTCCAGGGGATCTGACACTATCTTCTGGCCTCTGTGAGCACTAGGCACGTCACATACACATACATGCAGGCAAAATGCCCGTACACACAAGACAGATACATTTATTTACTTATTCATTTATTTATCTGTTTTTTGAGACAGGGTTTCTTTGTGTAGCCCTGGCCGTCCTGGAGCTCTGTAGACCAGGCTGACCTTGAACTCACAGAGCTCCATCTGCCTTTGCCTCCCAAGTGCTGGGATTAAAGGTGTGTTGACACCACCTCCTGGCAAATTTAGTTTTGAGACATGGTCTCCCTATGTAGCCCTAGCAAGCCCGGAACTTTCCATGTATACCAGGCTGGCCTCAGACTCACAGAGGTCCACCTGCCTCTTCCTCTCTAATGATGTGATTAAAGGCATGTACCACCATGCCTGACTAAAAGGAATTTAAAAACAAAAGCCCCAAACAGATTCTCTCCCCTCCATAAAACAAACCACCAAAACCAAAGCAAAACTCACCTAGAAACCCCAGGATGGAAACAGACCCACGAAATGTGGAAAATAGTGAGAAGGGTCTGGAAAAGGGTTTTCTTCTCTGCTCTTGCTCCCTTATTTATTAGCCATCTATAGATATTCAAGTGCTGCAGTATTTCAATGAACTTCGCATATAATAATTATAGCTGAAAAACAGGTTTAGACCTTGAAGTATTTTAAATTTGGGATTTAAGATTGTGGGTCTTTAGTCTCTGTTTCTCTCTCTTTCTCTCTGTGTCTGTCTGCGCACACACACACACACACACACACACACACACACAGAGGCATGCACACACACATCTGGCTATGTTGGAGTAAGTGACTGTGTCTCTCATCAGATGTGGATGCAGGAGCGCAGAGGAAGGGAAGAAGCTCTCAGTCTTAGAGTCAGTGTTCCATTGCTGTGACCAAGGCAACTCTTACAAAGGAAAGCATTTAATTGGGGGTCTGCTTACAGTTCCAGAGGCTTAGCTCATTATTATCATGGTGGGCGTGGCGATGGAGAAGTTGTTAAGCCACATCTGTAGGCAGAGAGGGATGGACTTGGCATGGGCTTTTGAAACCCCCAGTGACCCACTCCTCCTCCCCGCAACAAAGCCACACCTCCTAATCCTTCTCAAATAGTGCCTCTCCCCATGACTAAGTATTGAAATCTATGAGCCTATGGGGGCCATTTCTTATCCAAACCACCACAAGCTTGGATGCTTGAGAGCAGAGACGTGTTTCAGGTTATGCTTTGCAGGAAAGCACTTCCCTGGGGGTATTCCCAAGGTCTGCATAACTAACAGATCATCACCAAGCCTGCTGCTGTGACCACCTCATAGGAGATGATAAGTCACACTCTCCTTTCAGGATGTGGATGCGGCACCTAGTACAGAGATGTCCCTTTTCTTCCTGACTTCTGACCTGGTGATCTAGAAGCAAGGTCGTGGTAGACCTAGGGAGTGCAAGGCAAGTAGTGGAGAGGAGTGAGCCGCTGCCTGAGGACAAACTCACCCATAAAGCCATTTCCGCCACCTGCAATGGAAACCCCCCACTGACCCCCTGTAGCTGATGGTTTCTTGCCGAGACCCACAGCAATCTCTCCCATTCCACATAGTCTACAATAAGTCTCTGTCCCTCTCCCATAGACAGATATTTTTTTAAAAAGATTTATTTATTTATTATATATACAGTGTTCTGCCTGCATGTATGTCTACAGGCCAGATGAGGACACCAGATGTCATTACAGATGGTTGTGAGCCACCATGTGGTTGCTGGGAATTGCTCTCAGGATCTTTAGAAGAGCAGCCAGTGCTCTTAACCACTGAGCCATCTCTCCAGCCCCCATAGACAGATCTTATCTGTGGCTCCTCTCCTTGAGTCTAGAGTTAGTACGACGAAACCCCTGTGGTTAGATCTAAAATGTGGGTTCTCTGAATGGTTGTATTTGCAACACAATCAGAAAGCCCACACAACATAAAGTTGATCGGGTTAGCAATTCCAGCTCGCTGGCCTCTCAGTCAAAAGTCAGAATTAAGCAGCAGGCTATTTAGTCACCAGAGGAATCAGGGGTGGGGGTGGGTGGACTGCCCTGACCTCCCTCCAGTCCCAAGATACCTAGACAGTGGTGAACCTATCCTCCACACAGTCACACTTTCAGCTCTGCCCTTGCAGACCCAAGGGAGCAGACAGTTTCTCTCAGGATTCCTCACCCACAGAATCTGCGAGCCTGTTCTCACACTAGCTATAGTAGGCTATTCAGAGTGGTCTATGACATAGCAGAACATGATCGGAATGTTCTGAGGACTTAAGAGTCTCCACTTTTGCATGGCCAAAGCCCCAGGCCAAATATCTCCTTCAGAGTGAAACCACTCAGGCCCAGCTCCATCCCAGAGGCAGAGTTTCATGGACTGAAACTCCTAGGATATCAACCCGACACCTCCCCACCATAGGGATGAGACTCGGTCTGTGGTCTCCTGAGCCTGCGGTTTCGCTGTTACCAGTCTTTAGCTATTAAAAAAATTTATTATATTTATTTAGTGGGCAGGGTATGGAGTCCAGGCCAGATTGCAAGACTTAGTTTTCTCCAACCAGGTGTGACTGAGGTATGGAACTCAGGCCAGCAGCCTCAGCAGCAAGCTCTTTATCGACAGAGCCATCTGGGCTCTGGGGCCAGTCTTTGTCTTTTGTAAATTGTTTTTTTTTTTTTTTTTTTTTTTTTTTTTTGGTTTTTCGAGACAGGGTTTCTCTGTGTAGCTTTGCGCCTTTCCTGGAACTCACTTGGTAGTCCAGGCTGGCCTCGAACTCACAGAGATCCACCTGGCTCTGCCTCCCGAGTGCTGGGATTAAAGGCGTGCGCCACCACCGCCCGGCCGTAAATTGTTTTAATTTAAACTGAATTTAAATGTGAAGTAAACCAGGCATTGGTGGCTCACACCTTAATCTCAGCACTCTGGGAGGCACGCCTTAGGAGGATCTCTGTGAGTTCCAGGAAAGCTGAAGCTTGAAAAACAAACCAAAAAAAAGCATTGTCTTGCTAAGGCTTTAATTTGAATTTCTCCTGTCATTGATGACTTTGAGCATATTTTTATGTTGCCGTCATTTGGATGTTCCTTTTTGTGACACAAAGAACTTCTTTAAGCCTCCTGCCCAGTTTTCCATCAAGATAACTTTTTTTTTTCTTTTTCAAGACAGGATTTCACTGTGTAGCTCCTGGCTGTCCTGGAACTCATTCTGTAGACCACGCTAGCCTCGAACCTGGCCTCTGCCTCCCGAGTGCTGGGATTAAAAATGTGTGCTACCACCACCACCACCACCACCACCACCACCACCACCACCACCACCACCGAGACCTTCTTAAAAACAGTAACAACAAACGCTTAGAAACGGCTATGTGTATGTGGGGTATGTGTGTATGAGGATCACTGTTCAGACAGCCAATCATACAGCTTTCCTCTTTTAGCATTATTAAAGACCCATTTAAGGAAATTCCTTTTACCCAGTATATTATGTCTGGCTAAAACCCCAAAACATCGCAGGTATGAAAATGTCATAATGAAACCCACTAATTTGTAGGGTGACTATAAAAATTAATAAAAAAGAAGATCACAAAGCAGAGCTGATGTGGGTGGGTAAAGGTGCTTGCTGCCAAGGCTGATGATCTGAGTTCACTCCCCAGGACGCACACAGTGGGAAAGAACTGGTTCTGTCAAGTTGTCCTTTGACCTCCACACAGGCACTGTGGCACATACATACACTCCAAATCAATCAATAAATGTAAAATAAGATTAACAACAATGATAAAAACCCCACAGGACGATCTGTGGGCACCTCAGCAGAAAAACACTTACCTGGTGTGTGCAAAGGCCTGGCTTGGATCCCCAGCACTGTAAAAAAATATCAGTAAAGACCTTCACCAACCTCACATCTGACAGAGGACTGATCTCCAAAGTATATAAAGAACTCAAGAAACTAGACATCAAAATACTGAACAATCCAATTAAAAAATGGGCTATAGACCTAAACAGAGAATTCTCAAAAGAAGAATCTCAAATGGCTGAAAGACATTGAAAGAAATGCTCAACATCTTTAGTCATCAGAGAAATGCAAATCAAAACGACTCTGAGATACCACCTTACACCTGTCAGAATGGCTATGATCAAAAACACTAATAACAGTCTATGTTGGAGAGGATGCAGAGCAAAGGGAACACTCCTCCACTGTTGGTGGTGGTGCATACCTTAGATCCCAGCACTCGGGAGGCAGAGTCAGGGGATCTCTGTGAGTTTGAGACCAGCTTGGTCTACAGAGTGAGTTCCAGTACAGCCAGGGGCTACACAAAGATACCCTGTCTCAAAAAAACCAAACCAAAACCCCAAAACAAACAAACAAAACCATTTTATAGTAAAGACAAACTGGGTTCACTCTGTTTATGATTAAGCCTGTTTCTCAAGAACTGGGCTGTGCCCTACCTGTAACCTTAACTACCTAGGTTCTGGACTCCCTGTCCCAGGAATGGCAATCAAGTCTTTGCTTCAAAAGGATTGTTATGGCTACCTTGCCACCATGTCTTTGTCTCAGGACGAACTTGCTCTGCTTAAGTTCTGCCCCTTTATCCTTGACAGTTTTGCCACCAAATCCTCCTTTGGAACCCCCTACCCACGAGCTATAAAAGCCGTGTTTTCCTCACATCCAAAGCTGACCTCTCAAACCCAGCCTCAGGGGGAGGCAGCCCTTGTACATGAATGAAAAAACTTACCTTAATTAATTGATTGCTTTAATTAATTTGGCCATGATGATTAGGGACGGTAATCTTTCTCCTCCATCTTTGGGATTAACAGTATGAAGTAGACAGCATGAAGGAACAGGGGGCAGTGGAGTAGAATGACAAAAATCCCAAGAAAAGAGCAAATAGAAACGCTCGAGAGCCAAAGCAATGTAATGAGCTAGATATGGGGCTGCAGGCCTGAAATGTCAGCACTGGGAAGGCTGAAGCAGGACTGTACCATAATACAGCCTGTGCTACATATGGAAACCCTAGCTCAAAAAGATGAAGGAGGAAGAGGAAGAAGAGGAGGAGGAGGAGGAGGGAAGAGGAGGAGGAGGAGGAGGAGGAGGAGGAGGAGGAGGAGGAGGAAGAAGAAGAAGAAGAAGAAGAAGAAGAAGAAGAAGAAGAAGAAGAAGAAGAGAATACCACAAGCCAGTTCTGAGCATGGTATAGCATTGTACTCTTTAAAAAGAAGCTTTCTAATTTGTTTCTGTAGAATTTTACTTGGGGTGTGTGTAGCAGCAAATGTGCCATGGTGCACGTTTAAGGTCAGAAGAAAGCTTGCAAGAGAGCTGTTCTCTCCTTCCACTCTGTGGACTTGGGGATTAAACTTAGGTTGTCAGATTTGGTGGCAAGTGCCTTTACTCACTGACCCATCTTGCTGGCCCCTTGTATTCTTGAACTCACAGGGGCTGTGATTTCCTGCAGAAGACCTACTCAAGAATGGGCCCTTCAACATCCTCTCATGGAGGGGTAAGGGACTCACCAGGCGCTATTCTTCACCCAGGAGCTATCGGTAGTTAATGGTTGCCAGGAAATGGGGACATTTCTTCACCGGTGTCACCAATGGTAAGGTGTCTGGGCTGCTGTGAAAAGCCCTCACCCATGCTTCTCTAAGCAACCTTAGTGAGACTCATTGGGTCACCAGAACAACAACAACAAAAAAAGACATAAAGGTAGAAGGGGGACTATTTGGAAAGAAGAAGGGGGTCAGCAGGAATGGACGGGAACAAGAAGGTGATGGGGGTGAATTTAATCAAAATTCATGGATGAAAAAGCCACAAGGAAACCCATAATTACATATAATTAATATAAGGTCATAACACAAAATAAAAAAAGAACAATATAGCAGAAATGAATTATAGGGAAACTATAAAAAGTGCAAACATGCGGTGGCCTGTTTACCAGAAGTAAAGAATGGTAAAAACATTTGAGAGAAAAATGACTAGGAACATCTCCACATTCAAGTCAGACCCAGGAAGCTCAGAGAACATTAAAGAGAGTAAAATCTCCCTCCTCAAATGCACAAAATAGGCACACCGAGGCACGTATCTTCAAACTAGAAAAGCAAAGAGAAAGATAAAGGAACTCATCTTACCTACAGAGGAGTAAAGAATTCTTCCCACTTCTCAGAAGCATAGCCAAAGACAGCGAAGAGAAATCAAAGTGATTATATATATATATATATATATATATATATATATATATATATATATATAGTCTAAAATGATGTACCCTGAAAAATCATCTTTTAAAAGTGAAGGAGAGAGCTGGAGAGATGGCTCACCCCTTAAGACCTGTTTTCTAATCTAATGAGTTGGTTCATGTTCATGTTCCAAAGGTAACTGGCTAGTTAGGGCTCTCCAAAGCAGTGGTTCTCAACCTGTGGGTTGCGACCCATTTGGGGGTGGCATATCAGATATTTACATTAGGATTCATAACAGTAGCAAAATGACATGAAGTAGCAACAAAAATAATTTGATGGTTGGGGGGTCACCACAACATGAGCAACTGTACTACAGGGTTGCAGCATTAGGAAGGCTGAGAACCGAGGTCTAGAGTGCCCCCCCCCCCCCCCCCCCCCCCCGACAGGGTTTCTCTGTGTAGTTTTGCGCCTTTCCTGGAACTCACTCTGTAGCCCAGATTGGCCTCGAACTCACAGAGATCCACCTGGCTCTCCCGAGTGCTGGGATTAAAGGCGTGCGCCATCACTGCCCTAGAGTGTTCTTTTAAACACACGGCTTTGAATACCTTTGTGCTTTTTCCCCTGTGGTATTTTTCCTTGTGGATGCACCAGCTGACCCTTCATGGTCAATGACACTTTGTTCCAGTAGACCTATTCTCTTTGTGGTGTAGTAGGTATCAAGACTAGGACCTCACACTGCTAGGCGAGAGCTCTGCCACCGAGTTACAGCCGCACCCCTAAGCAGACTCAGAAGAATTCAGTCATCTGTGAAACCAACCATCTCTCAAGGAGCCCTACTTGGGCCTAGTGAGGAGAGAGATTCGGAAGATGTACTCTGGCCACTAGGGTTCTCATTGCTCTGTGCTGCTTTCAAATGAGCTGGATGGACAAGGAACTGACCTCCTTTCCTGACTCAGACCTGGAGACAGTCACTTTAGTGTACTGATTTAAAAAAAAAAAAAAAAAAGGAAGAAAAAAACAACAAAAGGTCCAATTGTCCAAAAAAATGATTATATAGGAAGAAAGAAGTCGTGGGAAGTGACAGAGTGAGCCTATGATCCCTGCTAGAAAAACAAATATATCAAGTCTGAAAACAGCCTGAAGGCAGAAAGAACTTAAGCAAGGCAGCCTGGATAGCAAAGCTAATCTAAAGAGAAACCCCCAGGTCTACCTCGGCAATTCTCAGGGTCTCCGGTGCTCCGGATTGTGCCAATGTGGAGTCCAAGCAGTCGGAAAAAAGATCATGGATGCACAATTGAAAACTAAGTGTTTATTTCCAACAATTACATCATGAAAAGGTGGAGGGGATAGGCTCCCCAGCTGCTGACCTATCAGTCTGGGTGCTGTTTGTTGAGTCAGGCTCTTGGACCCACTTTGTCGCTGAAGTTGGCTTTGGACTCCAGATTCTCCTGCTTCTGCAGCCCCAGGTACTGGGATTAGAGACAGGCCCTGCCATGCACAGCAGCCTGGATTCTTAAGAAACCCCGAGGGCCTGGTTTATTTTCTCCCAGAAGCATAGTCTTAAGTCCCCAGTTTAGCTGGGTAGTTGAGGTCTATGGATTGTCAGTTAAAAGGAAAGGCTCTCGTGACGGGTGGTGGTGGTGCAGGCCTTTAATCTCAGCACTCGGGAGGCAGAGGCAGGAGGATCTCTGTGAGTTCAAGGCCAGCTGATCTACAAAGCAAGTTCCAGGACAGCCAGGACTCTGTTACACAGAGAAACCCTGTCTCGAAAAACCAAAAAGAAAAAAAAAAAAAAAAAAAGGAAGGGCTCTCCTGGTCCATAAGGAAAAGTAAAATTTGTGATACAGGGAGTAGGCAAAGTGGGCTTGTCCACAATTATGTTAATACGGATTAAAAATGTTGCTCTGATGGGGAGGCGACACATGCATTTGAATGGGCTCCCTGTGAGTCTCAAACCCTGTGAAATCTTAAGGATTCATCATTTTGTGGCAACCTCGGATCTTTTTCTCTCTGCCATAACTGCTGCTGCCTTTCATCGTGGAGCAGCTGACTCTGTCTTCACTTACCAATCAGAGCCTGAGGTGGAGAACCGAACCTGTGTCTTGCTCTGAAGCATCAACACACTGCCTGCCCCCAAGACTTTCTGTCTGCATGGGCTTCCCTTTCTCTTTTGTCCTTATGAAGCAAGAAGACCAGTGTAGGCCACATGTATAGACAAGAAACCCCAGGTCTAGAACACAGCAAGGAAGCATTTCAGCCATCTTGGTCTCCAGTCTGAGGCTTGCCCTTCACTCAGATTCCCCCAAGGCTGGTTTTTCCTGCTCATCTGCAGAATTATCTGATTAAGTCATACGTGACTGGCTGTGAGTCCTGCAGAAGCCCAGGGACAGACAGGGACTCACCCTCAGGCACTTGAGCCCTAAGCAAGGTGAAGCCTGGAGTTAGCCTCCATGGGATCACATTCCAGCTTTGTCCCTTGAGGCCTACGTGACTTTGGGCAAGTCAGGATGTAACTTATTGTGTGTGTGTGTGTGTGTGTGTGTGTGTGTGTGTGTGTGTGTGTGTGTGTGTGTATTTAAAGATTTACATATGGGCATATGTGTGTGTCTGTGCACCCATTTGACATATGCATATGGGTACCCTCACTGGCCAGAAGAGGGCATTGGAGGCCCTGGAGCTGAAGTTATATATCAGGGATTGAGTTCTGTCAAATATGGTTATTATGGTTTCTGGGACCCAAGTCTGGTCCTCTGGAAGAGCAGTAAGTGCTCTTAACTGCTGAACCACCTTTCCAGCCCTGTGTGTGCATTTTAGAGTCCTTGTCTCTAATGTGGAGAATATAGCTATTCCCTACCTTGTAAAATTGCTGTGAGAATTGAGCCAAGCAATATGAAAAATTCTTGGCATGGTATTTGAAGTTCTGGTACACAGGGAGTGATCAGCAAGGGAAATCTCTTGTTACTCTCTCTCTCTCTCTCAAGACAAAGAAATCTTCTGACCCAGAAACCATCCAAGCAGGGAGGAGTGAGAAAAGTCTAGTCTTCGTCCTTATCACCCCAAGTACGGCTTCAACGCTGTGTTTTGTTCTTTTGTTGAAATAAAGCATCTTTCTGTCTCCAGGAAAGACAACTCGATTGCTTGGCTTTATTTTTCAGAAATCCTTGAACAGGAGGTGTGAGGAGCTTTTGCACTTATGAGTGGGAGAGCAGCCTGAGAAGCACAGGGAGACCCTGCCCCCGCCCTGCTACAACAGATCCTCAGGGGTCCAAACCAGCCACAGTCCAGTTCCGCCAACCAGCTGGCATTCTTCGCAGAGTCCCCTCATGCCTCCCCAGTGAGGATTTTCCTCGTGTCCGTCTCTTTAGACCTCTTCTCCTTCTTACCCACAATTGTCCTCCTCCACAGTCCTCATGTCTGGAAGGGAACCCTCACCCTGATCGCTTCCCCAGTGACCTCTGACACCTGGAATTCTGCCTCTTCCTCTGGTCTCTCACTTACATCCCTTTGTGTTCAGTACCATTTTTTTTCCTGTGACTTCAGAGCAGTGGCCTCTCAGATCACCTGGCCACCTCGCTTCTCAAGGCAGCTGGCTTTTGCCACAAAAAGAGGTTATTTTAGCAGATAGTGACGGCTCGGGTCACACTGTCGTTTGAGAGGAAAACAGAAAAAAACAGTGAAGGTATGGCTGGCCAGAAAAGAGAGCACAGAGATGAAAGAAAAGTTCCATGGTGGTAGGCAATAACATTAATAGACAACAATAACAATAATAATAACAACAAAATAACAATAATAAACACAAGGATGGCTCAGGTACCTCGGGATCTAAGAGAAGATTGGGATGCAGGACTTCAGGGGTGAAAGATTTGTAAGGTTTTAGGCATCATCATGAAATATTTAGGATAACTATATATTATGGTCTTCATGGATAAATCAACAATATTTAGGTAACATTTTATATAATACAAGGAGGGAAAACCAACAATAATAAAACAAAAATAAAATAATAATCCTGCCTCTGTCTCATGAGTGCTGAGTTTATAGTCATGAACTACCACACCTGGCTTCAAAATGATAATTAAAAGAATTTAGTTGCCGGGCGGTGGTGGCGCACGCCTTTAATCCCAGCACTCGGGAGGCAGAGCCAGGCAGATCTCTGTGAGTTCGATGCCAGCCTGGGCTACCAAGTGAGTTCCAGGAAAGGGCAAAGCTACACAGAGAAACCCTGTCTCGAAAAACCAAAAAAAAAAAAAAAAAGAATTTAGTTGGTTAAAAGCTGGGCTGTAGTGACACATGCCTTTAATCTTAGCACTAGGGAGGCAGAGGCAGGCAGATCAAGGCTAGCCTGGTCCACAGAGCTGACTCCAGGTCAGTGAGGGCTACACAAAGAAACCTTGTCTCAAAAAGCCAAAAGTAGTGTGGTTAGGCATTGTGGTTCAAACCCATAATCCCAACACTGGAGAGGAGTGGCTCAGGAGTCATCTTCATATGTAGGGCGAATTTGAAGCTACCCTGAGTTATATGAGAACTTATCTTAAAAAAAAAAAAAAACCACAAATCAGGGGACTAGAGAATAACTCAGTGGTTAGATCACTTGCAGAGTTAGGTTTCCAGAACACCGGGTGCTCACAACTGCCTGTAACTCCAGCTCCACAGGATCTAATGGCCTCTTTTGGCCTCCTAGGGTACCAGTATATGCATGTATACACACACACACACACACACACACACACACACACACACACACACACACACACACATACACAAATAATATAAATATTTAGTAAATAAATGCAAAATAAAACAACAAACAAAAAAGTGTGATGGTGGCCCATGGCTGTAGTCACAGCTACTTAGGAAGCTAAAGCTTGGAGTTCACGGACACCCTGGACAACACAGTAAAACACTGTTCTCTTATGGGATACTTGTACACCGTGTGAAGGTGGATTGCTGTGACTGGTGTAATAAAGAGCTGAATAGCCAATAGCTAGGCAGGAAGAAGTTAGGCGGGACTTCCGGGGACAGAGAGGTCTCTGGGAAGAAGAGAAGTGGAGTCACTAGCCAGACTGGGAGGAAGCATCATGGGCAATATGAAGAGATGAGTTAATGAGCCATGTGACAGAACATAGACTAAAACAAATGGGTTAGTTTAAGTTATAAGAGCTAGTGGGATAAACCTAAGCTAATGCTGAGCTTTCATAATTAATAATAAGTCTCCATGTTGTCGGTTATGAGTTGGCAGCCCAAAGAAAATTCCGACTATACTGTTCCACAAAAAGAAAATAAGATAAAATAAAATAAAAATTGCTTTAGCAGTTCATTTTAATTAGCTTTCATCTTTTATGCCCCAAACGAAAATTTAAAATATTGTTTTCCTCTTACCTCAAGGTGGTTTTCTTTCACCAGTGGAGCGCAGCAGTGGCAGCAGACTTCAGGCATCCCGCCTCACACAGTGAGCAAAATCTCACTTAGAGCATCGTCTTGCCTGCTCCATAATCACGGAGCGTTCTCACTCAGTCCTTGTCTGCTTTGCTTGCTGGACGCTTGCTGGAGCGGCCTAGCTGAGCCCTGCCTCAAAGAGAGAAAGAAAGGACAAGAAAAGAGGGATCAACTTGGGTTTTGTTTGTGTGTTTTTCCTTGTTGAATCTTTCTAGGAACTCCTGAACCCAAATTCTAGCTCAGTGTTTCCCTCCTGGGGGACACCACGGTATCCGTCCATTTTGGTGTCTGTCAACGCTAGGCTTGATTTACTAACTCGGTCTTTGCTCTAACTAATTGTTTATGTTTACCCATACCGGTCATCAGCTGGTCAATGGAAATAATCCATCTGTGGAAAGTCTTTGCCAGTAGTTAAACAACAACAACAACAACAATTAATTTTATTATCACGGTAGGAGTTTGGGGGGAACAGTACAGGGGTGTGTGAACACTTGTGGAGGTCAGAAGACAACTTTTTTTTTTTCTTTTTCCCTGAGACAGGGTTTCTCTATGTAACAGCTGTGGCTGTCCTGGAACCCTGTAGCCCAGGCTGGCCTCGAACTCACAGAGAATCCGCCTGCCTCTGCCTCGTGAGTGCTGCGATTAAAGGCCTGTGCCACCGCTGCCCAGCCTCAGAAGATAGCTTTGTGAGCTAGTTCTCTTCTTCCCAGCTCCATAGTTCAGGTCCTGGGGCCTGCTTGGCAAGTGCCTTCATTGGCTAAGCCATCTCGCCAGCCTCCTTCGAGGGGTTCAGTACTTCACATTTCACACCACCGTTTCAGGCTGAATGTGGTGGCACAAGCCCGCATCCCAGCACTTGGGGACAGAGGCAGGAGGATCTTCAGTTCAAAGCTGTACTTAGCTACACAGGAAGTCTGAGGCCGCTGAACTCCAGATGAGATTCTGTCTCAGAAGACAGGCAATAACGGAAAAGCTGTAGAGCCTAGTGCAATGTAATTAAAGAGTGAGTTTTTCTGAAAAGATCGAGCCTGGTCCTGAACTCATCTGGCTCATGTCTCACCATTAAGTCTGTCTCTCCCTTTCTCATATTCTCCCAGATGACATACTGGGATGTGTTGATTCAGCAAAGGGACTCTCACCAGAAGTGGGGCAGACTTGGGGATCCTGGATCTTGCCTGTGGTCAGTCACGTGGCCCCTTACCACTGAGTTATTGCTTACAAACCTGCCTCTGCCTTCCTTGTGATGGGATTACAGGCATGTATCACCATGGGATTAATTTCATATAAGATATACTCATTACACAGGCTCTTTTCCTCCAGTTCACCCAGATAGCCTGCTATATGAGGATATTATCCTTAGTAGCATATGTCAACTGAAAAATAAATCAGTGGGAATTCTGAATAAAATAATTAACTGAAAGAAATAGTAATATATTTTTAAATTTTTCCTTTCTTTCCTCTCTGCTGTTGGTAGTTTCTACTCTTTGGGGGCGGGGGGAGGCGCCCACCACCCAGCTCCCAAAGAAATCACACACAGAGGCTTATTCCTAATTATAAATGCCCAGCTTTAGCTTGGCTTATTTCTTGCCAGCTTTCCTTAACTTAATTCATCCCGTCTACCTTTTGCCTCTGGGCTTTTCCCATTCTCTTACTTCTGTAAATCTTACTCTTACTCCATGGCTGGTTGTGTAGCTGGGCGGCTGGCCCCTAGAGTCCTCCTCCTTCTCTGACTCCTCCTTTTCAATCCCCCTCCTCCCAGATTTCCTCTCTATATTTATTCTCTCTGCCTGCCAGCCCTGCCTATCCTTTCTCCTGCCTTGCCATTAGCCATTCAGCTCTTTATTAGACTGTCAGTTGTTATAGACAGGCATAGTAACACAGCTTCACAGAGTTAAACAAATGCAGCATAAACAAAAGTAACACACCTTAAAATATTCTACCACACCCCCCCACCCCTTTTCAGTACTGTGGCTTGGACCTAGGGCCTTGCACTTGTTACCAAGCTCTACCGCTCAGATAAACACAACCATTTTATCACTTACACCAATGTATGTGTTCCTGTGCATGATTATGTGTGTGCAGGCTGAAAGGTAAACAGAAAGGGTCTTCCCCAACCACCCTCCACCTTAATTTTTTTTTTTTTTTTTTTTTTTTTTTGGTTTTCCGAGACAGGGTTTCTCTGTGTAGCTTTGCGCCTTTCCTGGAACTCACTTGGTAGCCCAGGCTGGCCTTGAACTCACAGAGATCCGCCTGAGTGCTGGGATTAAAGGCATGCGCCACCACTGCCTGGCTTAATTTTTTTTTTGAGACAGAGTTTTTCCTTGAACCTGGAGCTCATCCTGCCTCCAGATGCCTGCATTCTGCTCAGATTTTTTTTTTTTTTTTTAAAAAAACTACGGTCATTTAATTAATTAATTTGAGTGTGTGTGTGTGTGTGTGTGTGTGTGTGTATGCACATGTGAGTGCAGGTGCCCAAAGGGCATCAGCTCTCCTAGAGCTGGAGTCACAGGTAGTTGTGAGCTGTCCAGTGTTGGTAGTAAGAACTGCACTCTGATCTTTGCAAGAATAGGACATGATCTTTACTGTTAAGCCCATGTCCATGCCTAGCATATATTTTGTTTTACAGGGCTCAGGTCCTGTTGCTCACACGGCACACATTTACTAGCTGAGCCACTGGCCCCGCCTCCCCATTATTTTATCATTCTGAATCATGTCTTGATATGTTGCCCAGAATGAATGGCTTTGAATGTGCTCTGCAGTTCAGGCGGGCCTTGAACTTTTGCCCCTCCTGTTTTAGCCTTCGAGCTGCTCAGGTTACAGGCCTGTGTCACCAGGCCTAGTTTTATAATAACATTTTTCTGGCCTCATTTCATTCTAGGAGCCTGCCTAGTTCACATGATGATGGGCATGGTGGGTTATCCGAACATAATCAATACTATTTAGCTCTTCTCTTTAAGCTCCTATTTCTAATTCTTTTATGTGTTAGGAATATACATCTTGTGATTTCAATAGAAGCTTTTCTTTCTTCAGAAAAAAACTCCATATCATTTGCTTTAATTTCATTAAAGTGAAATTCAAACCCATTCAAATGGTAATTTCATCATTGAAATTTATAGTTGTAGTCGAGAATTTTACATTATGTGATCTAAGGATAATCAAAATGAATAGATCTATGGTTAAATCCAAGTGAGTTTTCAAAACACGTAACACAGAAACTAAATGGGATAATTGAATACTGCCTAATATAATATTCAATATTCGTAATTCCTTCAATTTCTTCAGTTATTATTCTCTGTAAAGGACAAACCTGAGTAAGGAACTTATCTCAGATGTTATTGCCAACCAATTTTAACACCTGGAGATTCTTACCATATGTACATTCTCAAAGACCTGCATTCATTCGCTGATTCTGTAACAGTTGTAAAGTGCCTACTAGGTACCCAGTTCACCACTAAAAACAAAAGCAAATCAAAGCAAGGAGGGAACGTAAATGGCTGGCTTCTTACTATTTTGGTGGCAAAGAGTTAAGGAAAGAGACGTAGAAAAGAAATGGAGGAGTCTGGTGTGGTGATGAACACCTGTAATCCCAGCACTTGGGAGGTACAAGGAGGAGGATCAGGAGTTCGAGACCAGCTTCAGCTACATGGCAAAACCTGTTCCAAGAAGGGAGAAAGAGAGAGAGACAGACAGACAGACAGAGACATAGACAGACACAGAGACAGAGAAGAGAAAAGAATGACATCATTTGACTTTAGTAGAGAGTGGGATCCGTGCTGTGGTTGAGGTAAACCTGGAGTATAATGTGTGTGGTGGAGAGATGAGATGGGATATGGCAGTGAGGCAAGGCTAGGTAAGAGCTGAGGAAACATCCTGGACAGAAGACTCTGAAACACAGTAATAAGCAGTCAATAGTAGAGAGCAAGGACGTTTTAAACAGTGGGCAGAAAAACAAATGTCCAGGTGTAAGGGTCAGTATTTTATAGTAGCAGAACTGTAAAAGGCTTAGTTGAGCAGCTTGGACAAGAGGTCGAAAGTGGTAAACAATCACTGCAAAAGTGAGTTGCTATCATCCCAGCAAAGGTCTCCTACCTCAGCCTTGTGAGTGCTGGGATCACAGGCATGCGCCATGAACTGGCCAAGTCTTCTATTTCTAGAGGGCCAATTGTAGGGTCCTGGCCCCTGTTTTGGGTAGCTGTTGCCTTGCTTGCTGACCTTGACCTTGATGTCCTCCCTATGCCAGTTCCCTGCCGGTTTCCACCCTCCCAAATGCTTAAGGGAAGTTCCTTGTCTGTGTATCCTGCATATTGGGCGTTAACAGCTTAGATGAAAGAATGTAGAACATTCGGTAGGGAACTTCTGTCCCATTCTCCCATTGTGCTGTAAGCCTGTGTTTAAGGTTTCCTACCTCCTTCAATAAATGGCATTCAGCATTCTGCTGAGGCATTCTGCTGTCTCTTGTCTCTGTTTTTCGAACCACAGCCCCTCGCTTGGACATGGTAAACGGGTGTTACCGAAACAGCCAATGTCCCTGGATTTAGAGCTTACTCAACTCTGGGTGGTTTCACGTGAGATTCCTAACTAATGATATCTTCAAGAGCTCTATATCCAAATAAAGTCATATGCTGATGTCAACAGGAGACATATCACAGGGCAGGGGGCGGGGCACTATTCAATTCATGCCGATGACCTCCATACCTATTCAAACCACCATAAGAGTTTAGAAACCCAATATAACCATATTTAGGAATCTGAACTGCCATGCAGATTTCTCCATGTCCCATCACATGGAGATGTCCTATGACAGGATTTCCAGCAAAGACGTGGCATTACCTAACTAGTACTTTTAAAAGGTCACTGGCTGTGGCCTTGATAATGGGTGAGAAGAAAGACACTGTGCAGGGAACAGCCTTATTGGGAAATAGAGGAATGAATAAAAGCGTGAGTCATGAGGTAAGCTCAAATGGTTGCACTTCATTACTAGTTTTAGATGTGACCATTTGTGGAGAATAAGATGTCAAAGGTTGACATTGACAGGCAGACTCCTTACTCACCGTCCTTTCAAAGAGCTTCTATTCCCATCCTTGCACACGGCACAAAGAGGACGTGGGTGGCTGTGACTCTGTCAGCTGAGCTAGCTCAACTGAAATCATCTGACGTATGTATTTTTAAAAATTTTTAAATTTATGTTTAAATTGCTATGTAAAAATATATATCAGGTTGGGGTATCATGTGATGCTTTAACACATTTTATGTGCACAATGTTTAAATGATATTAAACCTGGGAATGCTTCTAAGTGGGAGAGGAAAGACCAGCTGTGTACCAGGTGTATGATGAAACGGGAATGTAAAACAGTGTCCATTGTCAAGGTTAGGTAGAGGGCTCATTATACCAGTCTATACTTTTGTACGTATTTGAAAAGTTTCATAGTAAAATTGCTTTAAATGATGAATAAGCATCAGCTCGGGCAATATTAAACTGGAGCGTCTTGAATCCTCAAATGGCAATGCTCTTCCGATTTTCTAGTTCAGATTGTTTGAGAATATAGAACAATATACACAGACACACATGGTACACAGACAGGAATGTGGTACACAGGCAGGCATGTGGTGCACAGACAGGCATGTGGTACACAGACAGGTATGTGATACACAAACACATATATAGAACATAAATACACATGCAGGAAAACACCCATACACATTTTTAAAAATCCAAAAAACAAACAACCCAACAAAAAAACCTAGTGTGAGTATTTTCATATTGTTCTCTAGAAAAACATCCCAGAGGAAGATATCAGATCCTCAAACTGGAGTTACAGATGGTCATGAGGGACCATGTGGGTGCTGGAAGTTGAAGCCAGGTTCTCTACAAGAATAGGTAGTGCTTTTAACTGCTGAGCCATCTTTCCAGTCCCTTAACACTAGTTTTATAAATCCAATACAGTCATCTAATTTTGAGAAATAAAGCACAAAAGAACTATAATTTCATTTATTTAGGTTTGAAAATTCAAAATTAGTCACTAGCAATGCAAACACACCAATATAACTAAAAAAAAAAACCCAGAAAATCATGAAAAAAGAAAAATAAATGTTATCAGATACAGTGTCATAAAATGTTTATTTCACTAAAATTAATTTTTTTTTTTTTTGGTTTTTCGAGACAGGGTTTCTCTGTGTAGCTTTGCGCCTTTCCTGGAACTCACTTGGTAGCCCAGGCTGGCCTCGAACTCGCAGAGATCCGCCTGGCTCTGCCTCCCGAGTGCTGGGATTAAAGGCGTGCGCCACCACCGCCCGGCCCCACTAAAATTAATTTTAAAACTTAATATAATACTAACATATGCTTTATTTTGCTTTTAATGATATCCTTAAATTTGTATGGGAGAATAAATATATAGAAGGAAAAAGAAATCATTGAAAGTAGGCATGGCCGGGCAGTGGTGGTGCATGTCTTTAATCCCAACACTGGGGAGGCAGAGGCAGGCGGATCTCTGTGAGTTCGAGGCCAGCTTGGGCTACAGAGTGAGATCCAGGACAGGCACCAAAACTACACAGAGAAACCCTGTTTCGAAAAAACCGGGGGTGGGGGTGGGGTGGGGGGGAAGTAGACATGATTGGATGGCCTGGTGGACTTGGGAGACTGAGCAAGGACATTACTTGAATCTTTGAGTTTGAGATCAACTTAAGCAACAGAGGAAGAATTTGTGTCAAAGAAGTGAAGAGAGAAGAATGAGAGAGTCTGAGGGGATTTACTTAGCCATCTACTATAAAGGAAAACAATATGTAGCACATGTCACGTTCGATCTGATGAGAAAAAGCTGTTGTTTAACAGATAGTATTGACTCAACTACAGAGAAATGAAAATTAGTCCTATATTTTATATATCTCTTTGCAAGTATTTCTTTTTAATTTTTTATTAGATGTATTCATTTTATTTTAGGTGTGGGTGTTTTGTTGCATATACATCTGTGTACCACATGTGTGCTTGGTGCCCATAGAGGTCAGAAGAGGGCACTGGATCAAAAGGACCTGGAATTACGGGTGGTTGTGAATTACCATGTTGGTCCTGGGAATCAAACCTGGGTCCTCTACAAGAAAAAGTGCACAGCTGGGCAGTGGTGGCGCACGCCTTTAATCCCAGCACTCGTGGGGCAGAGGTAGGTGGATCTCTGTGAGTTCGAAGCCAGCCTGGCCTACAAAGCGAGATCCAGGAAAGGCCCAAAGGTACACAGAGAAACCCTGTTTCAAGAAAAAAAAAAAAGAACAAGTGCTCTTAACCACTGAGAAATCTCTCCAGCCCCTGAGTCCTATACATTATAATGTTAGAAAAATAAATTTGAGTTGTGTCAAAGACATGGTTACAAACAGTAAAATAACTAACAGCTCATTCTACTGAAGAACAAAATGTAGTTGTCTACATAAACCACGTAAAGATGTGAGGGACCTTGGTCAAGACTGGCAGCCAGGAAAAGTCTCATTATGTAGCCCAAGCTGACCTCAAACTTAGCTTTCCAAATGTTTGGATTGTAGGAGTGTGCTACCATGCCTAGCTAAAACAAAAATGATTTGTGTGTTTGCTTTGAGACAGAATCTCACCATATAACATGGGTTGGTTTTGAATTTGATTTCAGATCCCCTCAGCCATGTAGAAAGTTAGACATAGGCAAGCATGCCCATGACCCCAGCTCAGGGGCCAGGTGGCAGACAGGGGAGGAACCTGGGAGCTCCCTGGCTAGCCAGCCTAACTGAGTTGGTGAGCACCAGGTTCAGGGAAGAGAACCTGTCTTTTAAATCAGGTGGAGAGATGGCTCAGAGGTTAAGAGCACTGGCTGTTCTTCCAGAGGCCCTGAGTTCAATCCTCAGCACCCACATGGTGGCTCACAACTATCTATAGTGGGATCTGATGCATAAAGTTGTCCATGCAGACAGATCACTCATAATCTTAAATAAATAAAATAAATCTTAAAAAAAAAAATCAGGTGGAGAGTGATCAACGAAGTCACGAAGTCACCAGGTGGTGACCACTGGGGAGTGGTGGTGGTGGGGCACAGGATCTCTTAGTTCGAGGCCAGCCTGGTCTACAGGGTAAGTTCCAGGACAGCCAAGGCCACACAGAGAATCCCTGTCACGCACACACAGGCAGACACACTCACCCACCCCCATGCACACACATGAATGCGCACTCACATAGCACACACGACTGAAATAAAAAATCCAGACCTTATCTAAGTACACCTAAAGTACTATCAGACTTCAATAAGAAAAAGACCTTGTGTATAAAAAGTGGTGGCATAATCCATCAGTCTAAAGAGAGTTATATTAACCCACATGGAAAGAAATGTAAACTGAAGGAAGTCAGGGCAAGAACTCAAGGCAGGAACCTGGAGGCAGAAACTGAGGCAGGGGCCACGGAGGAATGCTGTTTCCTGGATTTCTCCCATGGCTTGCTCAGCCTGATTTTTATACAATCCAGGACTACCTACTCAGGGGTGGCACTTTCCACAGAGGGCTGGGCCCTCCCACATCGATCTTTAATCAAGAAAATACCCCAGAGTCATGCCCACAGGCCAATGTACAGAGGCAGTTCTTTATTTGAAGTTCCCTCCTCCCAGATGTCACGTTGACAAAAACTGAGCAGCACAGTGAGAAAGCTAAGGGCTCACAGTCTGAGGTGCAGACGTCTTGGTGAGGAAGGTGTGGCGGGGAAGCCAGGCTCAGCTGTTTTCCTCTCATTTCTTTATTCTCTGTCTGTCCGTGTGGGGTCACGGCATACGTGTGAAGGTCAGAGGGCATTTGGTGGGAATCTGTTCTCTTGAACACACACACTCTGCATGCCATGTGATCAGATTAAGGGCGTGTGCTACCACTGCCAGACTTCTGCTAAATGGCTTGTTATTAGCTCTGACCCCCAGGCAACTTTATTTATTAACATACAAATAAAGTCACATTTCAGCACAAATAAGATATCACCACAGGGTGCACATCTTTAGGGACCATCATCCTATGGAGGTGACTAGCTACTGTGCTTTGACTAAAGAGTTTCTTTTTTTCTTCTTTTATTTTGAACCTGGCCTCCAAGGATACCTGATCACACACATATCATACACACAAACAAAAAAAAATAAATAAAAATAAACCTAAAAAAGGGTCATATAAATGAAAAATATTGATGGTGATTTGTTTTGTAATAACAAGATTTAGCACTGGGCTTGCTCAGGTAACTATGCACATGAAAATGGCTGAGCTTGTCCATATAAAGGAATATTATGAGCCTACTGAGAAGAACTAGAGCCCAGTGGTGGTCGCACACGCCTTTAAGCCCAGCAGAGAGGGAGGCAGAAGCAGGCGGATCTCAGTGAGTTCGAGGCCAGCCTAGTCTACAAAGAGAGTTCCAGGACAGCCAAGACTGTTACACAGAGAAATCCCATCTCAAAAAAAAAAAAAAAGAACTAGCTAGCTGGAAGTGGTGGTCCACAACTTCAATGCCAGCCACTTAAGAGGCAAGGGGGGCGGGGTGGATGGGTGGGAGTGAATCTTCCTGAGTTCAGGCCAACCTGATCTACATAGTGAGTTCCAGGCCAGCAATGGTGGGGGCGGAAAAAAGAAGAGAGAGAGAGAGAGAGAGAGAGAGAGAGAGAGAGAGAGAGAGAGAGAGAGAGAGAGAAAGAAAGAAAAAGAAACAAAGAAACAAAGAAACAAAGAAAAGAAACAAGCAAAACTAGCTAGAGTTATATGTATGGTTTTGAAAAGATGACTGTAGATTGATAGGCATGAGTGATGTGATTCCATTTATTGTAAATACATACATATGTACACAAGGAGAAGGAAAAAGCCCAACATATGCATGGATCTGTGTTGGTCACTGTCAAAGAAGGAAAAAACCATGTCTGTGTTTTGAAAGGAGACAATGTGAACATTTCTGAGACATTCTGCTTTGCAGGTGCGGGAGAAAGTTCCAGAGCTAGGAGGAAGGGGGAGGCACAGATGACTGTGTTGAAACCCAGGGCTTGGGGAATCTGGGTCCGCAAAGGAAGAGCAGTTAGGCTGGTTCACACACGGAGGGCCAGGCACCACAGCTGCAGGATGGGAGCACTCTGGAGATACTCATGGGATCCGTTAGCCAAGCGGAAGCCATCAAAGATCCTAACAGGAAGCCAGAGAACAAAGGAGACGTGTGGTTTGGGGGGCCGCAGTCCCAGCTTCAAGACGGGGCTGAGATTTGACGAGGGCTCAATAACAGTCACAAAAGTTTGCATGGAATCAGGAGACATGAAAAGAAGCATTATTAGTGGCTCAAACCAATCTAATGATGTCGATGCTGTCACCTAAAATTTAAGACCAAGGGATCTGTGCTTTTTTTTTTTTAAGGGTAAAAAAAATTGACTTAGTTACTGCAAAGAGACCAGCAGGTATAGTGTTTCTCGGGAAGACTGGGAATTTATAAAAGAAAAAAGAACTTAGCAGAGGATGCAGCTTATTTGGTAGAGCACTTGCCTAACACGCATGTGGCCCCGGGTTTGAGCCACAGACCCACATTAAAGAAATGCCAGCATGGCAGCTCATTCTTGTAATTCCAGCAGCTGGAAGGCAGAGGCTAGAGGATCAGAAATTCTAGATCATCCCCAAGTACATAGTGAGTTCAGTAACAGCCTGGGCTGCCTGAGACCCTGCCTCAAAAACAAACAAAACAATAAAAAACAAAACAAAACAACAAAACAAAACAAAAACAAAAACAAAAAACACCTAGGAGCTCTTTCTCAGTTCTTGACAGGATTACAGTGTGTGTACAAGTCATGTAAACAGTCCTAAAACAGCCACACAAGGAAACAGAGAAGTAAAGAAAAACTAAGATAACGATACACGTACTTGCCCTGAGGCTGCAGAAGTCTAGGGTAGGAATGGGTCTTGCACAGTAATGTGTGCAGCTGAGGGCTTGCATTGCTTTTAGAATGGTTCTGTAACACGTGACAATTTCTCTGTAAAGTGGGAGGACTGGTACATAAAGGGTTGCTTTTTCCTTCCTCTACGTTGTGTAATTGATTTTTTTATTTTGGGGGGGGGCTTGAGGGTAGGATCTTATGTAGCTCAGGCTGGCCTCACACTTACTACATAGCTGAGGTTGCCCTTGAATTCCTGATCCTCTTGTCTTTTCCTCCCAAGTGCTGAAATTACAGATGTACATTATCACATCTGGCGTGTGTGTGTGTGTGTGTGTGTGTGTGTGTGTGTGTCACACACATATACACACACACACACACACACACAAAAACCCTACTGGAAATTCTAATATAACCATCATGTTTTTAAAAATCGCAACCCACAAAGGGAAGAAAACAAATATCCTTTTCCCAACCCCAAGAGAACCCCACAGCTTCTTTACACTTACTGAGTTAATTACAGTAAGATCAGTTACAGCTTTAAGGAAATCGAAACTGAACCTTCCGTGAAAATGAAGAAACAAGGATTTCTCAAGACATGAAGAAAAACAAGAGTTAACTACCTTAAGAGGAAGAGTTATACAATAATAAATCATTGTAGTTACAGATCAACACGTAGCCAGGGACTTTAAAAAGCATACTAGCCAGAATCCATTTCGAGACGATAAGGAGCACAAATGTGTCAGGATGGGACCTTCACCCAAGCCTGACTAATATTTGTTCTTTAGCATGTTCAAGATAGCTGCATGGTCAAGCATCCATTTTTCATCCTTAGGTCTATGACAATATACAGCGGCCAGCTCACGGTTCTGTAAACATAAAATGCCAGCATGGATATTGCACTCTCCCAGCGCTCCTGCTGCTGAACATGCAGCTTCTGATAGAACTACATCTTTTTTTTTGTTTGTTTGTTTGTTTTTTCGAGACAGGGTTTCTCTGTGTAGCTTTGCGCCTTTCCTGGAACTCACTTGGTAGCCCAGGCTGGCCTCGAACTCACAGAGATCCGCCTGGCTCTGCCTCCCGAGTGCTGGGATTAAAGGTGTGCGCCACCACCGCCCGGCCAGAACTACATTTTTTTTTGTTTTGTTTTTTTCGAGACAGGGTTTCTCTGTGTAGCTTTGCGCCTTTCCTGGAACTCGCTTTGTAGACCAGGCTGGCCTCGAACTCACAGAGATCCGCCTGCCTCTGCCTCCCAAGTGCTGGGATTAAAGGCGTGCGCCACCACCGCCCGGCCAGAACTACATTTTTTTTTTTTTTTTTTTTTGGTTTTTCGAGACAGGGTTTCTCTGTGTAGCTTTGTGCCTTTCCTGGAACTCGCTTTGGAGACCAGGTTGGCCTCGAACTCACAGAGATCCGCCTGGCTCTGCCTCCCGAGTGCTGGGATTAAAGGCGTGCGCCACCACTGCCCGGCCAGAACTACATTTTTAACTGAGGCTGGTATCATGCCCAGATCATGGGGACCCTCAAAAGATCACCACGGAGACGGAATCCCATATGCAAAAGCAAAGAGCCTTTATTTCAAGCTCGGAGCTTGGTCTCTCTGTCTGATGCAGGGGTGTGAGCAGAGAGCCCCAAGCCTGGGCAGGGTGGGGTTTTTATCATAGCAGAGGTTGGAGTGAGGGGTCCTGAACCCCCTGATTGGCTGACATTTGTCTAGGGGTGAGGGAATGTTCGGAATGTCACGTATTTCCCCTTAGATGGAGACCCTCCCAGGGTGGGGTCAGCTTATGCCTTCTCCTGGATCTGGATGTTGCTTTCCAGTAAGCCTGTCACAGGAGCTGTGTCTGGGCCTCTAAGCCTGTCACGGCAGCTGTGTGGTTTTGGGCCCCCCACAGCTGGGTCAAAGCCACCCGAGGCTTGTCTTCTTCTTCTTCTTCTTCTTCTTCTTCTTCTTCTTCTTCTTCTTCTTCTTCTTCTTCTTCTTCTTCTTCTTCTTCTTCTTTTCTCGAGACAGGGTTTCTCTGTGTAGCTTTGCGCCTTTCCTGGACCTTGCTCTGTAGACCAGGCTGGCCTCGAACTCACAAAGATCCACCTGGCTCTGCCTCCCGAGTGCTGGGATTAAAGGCGTGTGCCGCCACCACCGCCCGGCGGTTTGTGTTCTTGTTGGGCTTTGGATATTAAATCTACTATAACTTTTCAAGCCCCAAAGTAGACTAGGCTTGGGGGAGCCTGAGGTGAGAGGGGAATTTTTCTGTTTGAGATTGAAATAACCCCTGCAGCATCCTTGAATGAACTGGTGGGGCATCTGAGTAATCCCAGCATCAGGGACAGCAGTGGAGGAAGGCTCATATGTTGCTGAATTACAAAGATATCAATAGCATATATGCCAGCTAGAACTCATAGTAGTGTGCTCTTGTGAGATGCCAGGGTCATATCTACTTGGTTTGGGAAGAAGTCTGACAATTCCTATTTATTTATTTATTTATTTATTTATTTATTTATTTGGGTTTTTGAGACAGAGTTTCTTTTTTTTTAAATTTTTTGTCTGTTTCCCCCCTTTTTTATTTAATTTTTTCCCCATTTTATATACCAACCACAGTTCCCCCTCTATCCCCTCCTTCCACTTACTCCCTGCCTTCACCCCACCTCACCCCCCCCATTCATCCCTCAGAGATGTAAGGCCTCCCTTGGGGAGTCAACAAAGTCTGGCACATCAAGTTGAGGCAGGATTGTTATGAATTATTACTCAGGGGGACCCCCAAGGGTACCCTGAGAGTGCAGGGAAACATGCTGGGCAGATGCAGGCCATGCAGGCATGGTGGCGGGTGATGACAGCAGCCAGCGATTCACAACCCAGCGCTGCATCCACGTGGAGAGTTTATTGTAATAGAGAGATGAAGAGAAAGACAGGAAAGAGAGAGACAGAGAAAAGAAGAGAGGGAGGAGAGGGAGGGAGGGGGAGAGAGAGAGAGAGAGAGAGAGAGAGAGAGAGAACACCTCGTGGGAAGAAAAGCAGAAGAGAGAGAGGAAGGGGAGGAGTTTTTCCTTAGAATGAGGCTTTTACGTGAGGATGCAGGGCGGAGCTAAGGGGTGGGATTTCAAGGGGCGAGTCAGAATATTAACAAGGACCCCCCCCCCCCATGGAGACTGAGCAAGGCATCCCTCCATAGGTACTGGGCTCCAAAACTCCAGTTCATGCACCTGGGATAAATCCTGGTCCCACTGCCAGGGGCCCCAAAAACAGCCCACACAACTGTCACTCACATTCAGAGGGCTTAGTTCGGATCCATGCAGGTTCCCCAGCTGTCAGTCCAGAGTCAGTGAGCCCCAACTAGCTCAGGTCAGCTGTCTCTGTGGGTTTCCCCATCATGATCTTGACCCCTTTGCTCGTATAATACCTCCTCCCTCTTTTCAGCTGGACTCCGGGAGCTCCACCCAGTGCTTGGCTGTGGATCTCTGCATGTGCTTCCATCACTTACTGGATGAAGGTTCTATGATGACAGTAAGGTAGTCATCAATCTGATTACAGAGGAAGGCCAGTTCGGACATCCTCTCCACTATTGCTAGGAGTCTTAGCTGGGTCATCCTTGTGGATTCCTGGGAATTTCCCTAGGACCAGGTTTCTCCCTAACTCCATAATGGCTCCCTCTATCAAGATGTCTCGATGTCTCTTTCCTTGCTCTCCCTCTCTGTTCCTCCTCCAACTTGACCATCCAGTTCCCTCATGTTCTTTTACCACCTCCCCTTACTACCTACCCCCCACCCCCCATCCCAATTTACTCAAGAGGTCTTATTTCCCCTTCCTAGGTGGATCCATGCACTGCACAAGACAGAGTTTCTTTAAGTAACTTTGGCTGTCCTGGATCTCGCTCTGTAGACCAGGCTGTCCTCAAACTCTCAGAGATCCACTTGCCTCTGCTTCCCGAGTGCTGGGATTAAAGGCTAGCACCACCACCACCTACCTGGCTTAAACTGACGATCCTTTGGCCATGGAAACTGTTAAGGTTTTGGAGCCATTCAGAAGCAATACGGAGCCTTCAAGAAGAAGACGCTGAAGGGTTAGCATGCCTTAAGGTCAGAGTCTGTGCCCTGGCAACCTCAAGCTAGGCTCCACCACCCATCCTCAGCAGACCGACTAAGGAGACAAGAAACAATGAAAAGCAGAGAAAGGACTTTTGTTTCATTGTAGCCACATTGGGCAGAAGAACAAATAAAGAAGTCCAGTGAACCCCAAGAAGTCCAGTGAACCCCATTCCAACTTCTAGAGTTTCAGGTTCAATAGAAGGCAAGCTACGCACCACTAAACTAAGCAGTCCCGGTTAAGGTGTGGCCTCGCCATGATGGACCGCACACAGTCTCAGTTTCAGTCTCTCTGAGAAGTTGTCAGAACAGTGAGACATCTCTTCCTGAGGCCAGTTCCTCCTGGGGCTAGCGCCAGGCTTCAGCCTTTACCTTCTTCTAGCATGAGGCCTCCTAGGGGAATTCCAGTTTCTTAGGCTCTGTTGCTTCACTAAGCCGGCAGCCAAAGGGAGGGGCACAAGTGTCTCTCTTCAGACCACTTAAAGAAGGTTCCCCTCCACAGGCATGCACGTAGAGGGCTTCTCTTCCCTGATGTCCCACAGTGCAGGTGTTCCTTTCGGGTTATTTATTTAACTGATTAATTAATTAATATGTGAGACAGAGTCTTACTATGTAGCCCTGGCTGGCCTGAACCTCTCACTCTGTAGACCAGGCTGGCCTTGAACGCACAGACATCCACCTGCCTCTGCCTCCAGAGTGTGCCACCACATTTGGCCATGGTTGGTTATTTGTTGTTGTTGGGTGGTCTCTTCTTCTCTTTTCTTGCCTGTGGTGCAGGGAGTGGTCCATGCTAAGTCAGCATTCTACCTTCTAAATATACCTGTGATGCAGCCAGCATCCTTTTCTGCGAAGGGAGGGGTCCTCAGAGTAGGAGGGCTGAGGGTGGAAGTTTCAGACAGCTTCCAGGAGGAATAAGGAAAAGTCTAGCAAAAACATTTGCCAAAGCACTTTGGAACTTGGAGGAATAAGAACTGTTATTACATATTGTGTGTGTGTGTGTGTGTGTGTGTGTGTGTGTGTGTGTGTGCGCGTGCATGTATGTTCATGTGTGCATGTTTGTGCGCAGGTGCTTGTGCACATCTGTGTATGTGTGTGTGGAGGCTGGAGGTTGATGCTGAGTGTGGATGCTGGCCAGTAAGTCCCAAGGATCCTCTCGTCTCTGCTTCCCTAGTCCTGGGGTTACAGGTGCAAGCCACGACGCTCATGTTTTAATGTGGGTGCTGAGGATCTGAACTCAGGTCCTCACACTTGAGCAACAAGCTCTTTTGAGCTGAACCATCTCCTCTGGCCCCATTTTTTTGGGTGTGTGTGTGTGGGGGGACAGAATCTCATGTAGCCCAGGCTAGCCTATAACCCATTATGTAGCTAAGAATGACCTTGAATTTTCTCATCTTTCTACCTCCACCTCTCAGGAGCTGGGCTTACAGGCAAGTACCACCAAGTCCAGTTTATATGGTACTCGGGATAGAAACCGGGGCTCTGTGCATGTTTGGTAAACACTGTAGCAAACAATCCACAATTAGAGAATTTCTCAGTCCTCTTCAAGGAGCAGGCGTGCAGGGACTAAGAATACAAAGGGATGGATGGGGCTAAGGGTGAGACGGGAAACAGAGGGCCAAAAGACAGTGAAGTCAGGGCAAGACAACCCCAGAATAAAGCAGGAGGACCAGGGACTCCAGGCCAGCCTGGGCTACGGAAGAGCCTGCCAAAGCAAAAGCACAAACAACCCTCCGGTGGCCCTGACACAGACTCAGAAAAGAAATCGGTGAGGACAGAAAGGGAGTGGGGAGAGTTAGAGGGAACCCCAGGTGGGGGGAGCACTCCGGTAGCTCAAAGGCCAAGGGGAGGACTCAGGTGTGGGAGCTGCAGAAGGCCGTGGCCAGGGAGCACCTTTCTGGAATGTAGAATCAGAGGTGGAGTCGCTGATACACAAGGTCCCAGGTGTGCCCAGGGGAGGATGCAGCTGATGTGGAATAAAGGTCACTGCATATTACGCCAACTCAAATCACGGGTGTTGAACGACTTATATCTGTGCGCTTAAAACCCTCGGGCGGCAGACAGATATCAAAGAAAAAGAACCCAGGAGGATTGCTCAGGGTTCAAGGCCAGCCTGGACTCTAGAGTGAGACCCGGTCACCAAACACAAACAATTAAACCAAGCAAGTAGCACAGAAGCAGCGAGCAGGGGCACACAACTGAAATCCTAGCACTCAGCAGGACAGAGGCAGGGGGATGGCTGCAACTGGCCAGCTGGGGCCACACAGAGAGACCCGCAGTGAGGGAGGGAGTGAAGATCAGGAAGGAGAGGGGAGAGAAGTCTCTTAGTGGGATCTGCCAACTCTTACCATCACCAGATCCCGCAGTTCTGCCAGTGGTTCCCATCTGGCTTACCTAGGCAGCAATAACACCTTTTGTATTATCCCTAATCCTGTTTGGTTTTGGAGGTTGGATTATTATTACTATTTTTAAAGCTACTACAGAAGATCTCTAAAATCTAACGTTTTGATTTGAATGTTTAAGTGACTCGGGAGGACCAGGAGAGATCCACCCCCTCCACCTCCGCACGCCCCCCACCCCCAGCTCCCCTGAAACAGGACTTCATGGGGGAAAGGCTGTGTGCCCCGGGTCTCTCAAAACTAAAGTCTTATTTTTAAACCAGGGCAAGTTTGAAGTCCAGTAAGTATGATCTGGAAAATAACACAATGATCTGGATTCGATTCTTAGGTAATTTAGCTACAGCAAGCAGTCAACCATCGCTGATTAATCAGCGCGGACTGGCTTGGAGCGATTGTCTGTCTACTCGCCTTCTGGCCTGGAGGTTTGTCCAACGTCAATGGTGTAAGGAAGGAGAACACTGAGGAAACTTCACAAAATAGTTTTGTTTCTTTTTGTGAGATGATTCTTCTGTGTAGCCTAGGCTTGCCTCTGCTTCCTCAGTGCCGGGATTTTAGGCATGGACCACTGCGCTCAGCTTCCAGAGGGCTTTAGACCTAAGCTTGCTCAGTATTACCCTTGCTTCTGCCTGTAAGTGGCCAATATTTATTTATTTATATTTTACATTCTCTCTCTCTCTCTCTCTCTCTCTCTCTCTCTCTCTCTCTCTCTCTCTCTCTCTCTCTGTGGTTTTTCAAGACAAGATTTCTCTATGTAACAATCCTGGCCTGTCATAGCATCTACTCTGTAGACGAGGCTGGTCTCAAACTCACAGAGATCCGCCTGTCCTGCCTCCCCAGTGCTGGAATTAAGGGCGTGCGCCACCACTGCCCAGCAGAAATCATCTATGACAAACGCAGTTTCACTTACAAAGTCTTTGGTAGGATCTAGTTATGTAGCCTAGGTTGGTTTTGAACTCACTCTGTAGCCCTGGCTGACCTGAAAGTTGCAATCCTTCATCTCAACCTAGAAAGGCGAAGTTTTTGTTCTCTCTTCATGAGAGAAAAAAAAATTGAATATAATTATTTTGTATTCTATGTCCACGCAGAAATCCTGGGTAGCAAGGACAGAACCTAATGTATCCTGGAGTTTGGGGGGAATTTATTAGAATTTAAATATCAAATTTACAATTTGAATTAAAAAAGATCCTTCAATTTACACAAATGAATGAACAGAATTATAAACTCTATCTAAAAAGGGAGTTGGAAGCAAAGGAACAAAGATTAAAATCTACTGTGTTTAGAAACACTGCCTCTGACCCGAAGAAAGCCTTTAATTGAAATTTAAAAATGTATTTTCTTTTTGAGACAGGGTCTTACTTTGAGGCCCTGGCTCTCCTGGAATTCACTCTGTAGCCCAGGCTGGCCTTGAACTCACAGAGATCCTCCTGCCTCTGCCTCCTGAGTGCTGGGAATAAAGGAGTGTGCCACCATCACTACTGGTAAAATTTTTAATTTTTAAAACTAATGGATTTAGATTTTGTCGTCGACAGGGGACAAAGCTCAGTTTAAATATATATTGGGTGTAGTTCTTCCAAGTCATTTCAGAGGAGAGGAACAAAACAACAACAAACCAATGTCCATGCCAGAATAACACGAATTTTGGGGAAATTACTTGGAAGTGAAAAGTATGCAAATGGCAGTTTTCTTACAAGGTCAGGCGACTGGAGAGTGATGGCCAGGTGTACCTTGGGGTGCACCTTCAGGTTACATCAAGGCCAGGCTTGGGCTGTAACACCTCGGATCGCCTGTGTGTAAGGGGAAACAAGTGTCATTGTGGGGAGCCTAGGGGCTGATAATGTCACCTGGATTGACATTGCGTGCTTGCTGTTAGGCCGTGAGGAGCAATGAAGAGGAATGACCTCTCTCCTGCAAGTGAGTCACCAGGCTGTTTCATTTCCACGAGGGCAACACCTTCCCCTTGGTGCGGGGAGAGCCAGGAGGTGCACACGTCCCAGAAGCAGTAGACGTTGCTAAACAAATTAGATTCCTGTTATTTGGCAGCAGGCGCCAGCCTGGGTTCATTGAGAGTAAGGCACACCCAGGTGAACTTATTTCCAAGTAGGCAGAGGGTTTTGTTTTCTCTGGGGCCCTGATTGGCCTGGAACGATGTATTGGAGGATGACCTTGAACGTCTTATCCTTCTGCCTCTCTCTACCTTCCAGGTGAACTACTGAGATTGGCATCTCTCTGTCTCTGTCTCTCTCTGTCTCTGTCTCTCTCTGTGTCTCTGTCTCTGTCTCTCTCTTTAAAGGGTTCAGGCTGGCCTTGAGCTGCTGATTTCCTGCCTCCACTTTTCAAGTACTGGGATTGGAGATGTGCACTACCACATCCTGCACAAAAATGTTACACATATTTATGGGGGGCGCGGTGTTGAGACTATTGATAAAAATGATCATGATATTCTTGTGGATGAATCCAAGAAAGTATACCATTACCTGGATTAGATTAAGAGCTGCTATAAAAACAGTGGCCACATGTCTTTAGTTAATCGGCTTGTTTTGACCTCTGTGGATTTTGTAGTTTTTTTTTTTTTTTTTTTGGTTTTTCGAGACAGGGTTTCTCTGTGTAGCTTTGCGCCTTTCCTGGAACTCGCTTTGGAGACCAGGCTGGCCTCGAACTCACAGAGATCCGCCTGGCTCTGCCTCCCGAGTGCTGGGATTAAAGGCGTGCGCCACCACCGCCCGGCTGGATTTTGTAGTTTTATATAGGATTCAGGAGTGTTCACTTAAAAGAATCCAAAACTTCTTTCTTTTTTGTTATTTATTGTTTGCAAGTGTGCGTGTGTGGCTATATCACAAGTCAGTGAATGAAGAGGAAGGAGTTGGAGGTTCCACACCCCTGAAGCATGCTTCCAGTGACTTAAAGACCACCACTAGGTCCACCTGTCAAGGTCCTATTATCTCCTACTAATGCCATCTTGAGAACCAAGACTTTTCCCATGGAGTTTTGGGAGACACGAAAACCAGAGCCAGGAGAGAATTAAGGACTCCATAGACTGCCCAGTAATTTCTTAGAAGAAAAAATGTGGCATGGGTTTATAGATATATTTACATTTAAATTGCAAAGAATCATCTCATAAATGGAATTTGAAGGGGACCTAGAATACAAAGACTTCTCTAAAAGGCAATAACTGAGTTGAACTTGGTGCTGCACACCTGTAATCCTAGCATTTGAGGGGCTAGGGAAGAGAGATCATGAATTCAAGACCAATCTGGACTGTATGCAGTGACTAGACCAGCCTGAGCTCCATGCTAAGGCTCTGCCTGAAAACAATATAAAATTAAAACAAAGAACCAAAAAGTGATAGGTTGTATTCACTTTCAACTATGTTACATAGTAGTTTGCCACTAAGAAAAAGAAATATGTCAAATGGTTGTAGTAATAAAAGAACAAGTTAGAAATGGAGCCTGTGATGGTTTGAAAGAAAACATTCCCCAGAGGCTTATAAGGAGTGGCATTATTGAAGGTGTAGCCTTGTTCAAGTAGGTGTGGCCTTGTTGGAGAAAGTGTGTCACTAGGGGGGTGGGCTTTGAGGTTTCAGAAGCTCAAGCCAGAACATATGTCACTCTCTCTGCCTGCCCCCTGCCGATCCAGATGTAGAACTCTCAGTTCCTCCTTTAACACCATGTCTACCAGCGCCATGCTTCCCACAACGAAGATAATGGACTAAACCTCTGAAACTGTAAGCCAGCCCCAATTACATGTTTTCCTTTACAAGAGTTGCTGTAGTCATGGTGTCTCTTCACAGAAGGAGAATACTGACTAAGATAATTCCCAAGAGAAAGGAACAATCCAAATTCTCTATCATGGGATCTCTTATTATGTCTAATATAAACCCTAACCAAGACAGAGACCATTGTCTTTCCATGATGCAAGAACAACACATCATCCTTACTTACAGCCATTGGTCTCCATTACTGCTCCAGAAGTTTTGGGAATCCAAGGCTGAAGCAATCTAGGTTGCTCTAGGAAACTCTTGATTTTTTTCAGAGGAAAAATAAGATAATTGTTTTTTCTGAGATAGGGTCGCATGCAAACTAGGCTATCCCCCCAGCTCTCTAGGATGACCTTAAACTCCCAAACTTCCTGTCTGTACTTCCCCAGTGCTGGGATTACAGGTGTGGACCACTCTCAGATAACTCTGTACTGGAGTACCACAGCAGTGGTTGTCCTCTGATCTCCATACATGGATCATGATATGCACAAACACACACACACTGTCACACTGTCACATCATGCAAATAATAATGATGATGATGATGATGATGATAATTTGTATAAGGAACTCAGCCAATCTCATGTTGTATGTGGATCAAGTAGAGAACTGACGTTTATGGCCAGCAGGTATTTGGTACAAAGGACCATCTTCAAGTGCCAGAGGCAAAGTGTATATAATTGGAAATCTCACATTCAGAAACTACATGGAAAATGGTTAGGCTTAACTGAGTATGTCAAAAGCAATAGTGTACAATAAGATTGGAAAGATGGATTGGAGCAGAAAAAAAACCTGCTCTATTAAAATCAGTGGGAAAAGACTTCCTGTCTTTCAAGAGACTCTTTTCCCCCACAAAATAGTAGAGTTTCCTGCTGGGGGAATGTCTTTCTGTATGCTGTGAAAATATGTTGCTCTGATTGGTTGATAAATAAAGCCATTTGACCTATGGCAAGGCAGCTTAGAGGCAGGCAGAAAATCCAAACAGATAGACAGGAAGAGAAAGGCAAAGCAGAGGCCAGTCACCAGGGAAGGAACAACATGCCAGCAGACCAGTAAGCCACAGCCATGTGGCAACTTATAGATTAATAGAAATGGGTTAATTTAAGATATATGAGCTAGCTAGCAAGAAGCCTGCCATGGCCATAGTTTAAAAATAATATTAGCCTGTGTGTGTTTATTTGGGTCCGAGCAGCTGTGAGACTAGCGGGCATGAGAGATTTGTCCTGACCGTGGGCCAGGCAGGACACAGGAAAACTGCTATGGATATCTAGCTACAAATGGCACCCAACGTGGGGCAAGAGTTTCCACCTAAAACTGCTGTGGGATGGTCTGTATGTCAAATGTGTTGCTGATTGGTCAATAAATAAAACACTGATTGGCCAGTGGCCAGGCAGGAAGTGTAGGCGGGACAAGGAGGAGAATAAAGCTGGGAAGTGGAAGACTGAGTGAGGGAGACACTGCCAGCCACCATGATGACAAACAGCATGTGGAGTTGCTGGTAAGCCATGAGCCATGTGGCAAGGTATAGATTAATAGAAATGGATTAATTTAAGCTGTAAGAACAGTTAGCAAGAAGCCTGTCACGGCAATACAGTTTGTAACCAATATAAGTCTCTGTGTTTACTTGGTCGGGTCTGAGCGGCTGTGGGACTGGCAGGTGAGAGAGATTTGTCCTGACTGTGGGCCAGGCAGGAAAACTCTAGCTACATAAAACCTGAGTAAAAAGATACTAAAACGGAGCTAAAAACAGTTCCTAGTTGTTTCTTTCAAGTTAACGGCAGTCTGCGTGTTTGACCTACTATCCACTATGGCAGGTTCCTGGCGTGCGCGCTCGACCTGCAGTATGGCGGGAATGAGACCTCTGCAAGTGGCACATTAAGCTGTGTGGTGGATTTAGCCTTTGCTAGTATAAAACAAAACAAAACAACAACAAAAAAGAGGTTTCTGGGCTATATGTTGCTTGGATAAAAGCATAGACCCACGATGACTGAAGCTGAAGTGGGCGGAGCCAACAGCCACAGCGCTGTTTCAATCTTAAAATGCCGCAGTTTAAAGCAATAGGCTCAAGGTAATATAAAAAAATAAGCCACGTAAAGATGGCTACCACACAGAGAATCTGGATTATGCTCTCTTTGATATTCGTAACTGAAGAAAAACATTTGATTGCAAAAGCTGTTGAGTTATGCCAAAATGTATATTTTAAAGGTACCTTGACTTCAAAATTTGGATGTAAGGATATGTTGCTTTAGAAAGGAGGTTCTGCTTTTGTTTCCACAGAAAGCCAGAGGCTATGGATTTGTTCCAGATTAAGATACATCAGGTTTGACCAGCTAAGACCCCCTGAAAGGTCTCTGATGACACCATGGCCCAGATGATCCAACATCCAGAATGGTTTGAAGGCAACTGGCTCAGATGATACATCCTCATGGACTATTCCATAATCCTAAAATTTTCTTTGTGTCCCCATAAGATACAGCGCCCCCCTCCAGCAGGAAGTAGTAAGAGAAGCTACGCCCAAATTCCCAAATTGTATGTAATTTTACTATGTTAATGTTAAAACCTTCCTTTTTGAAAAGAAAAGGGGAAGTGCTGTGGATATTGTTCTGTATAAATAAAACACTGATTGGCCAGTGGCCAGGCAGGAAGTATAGGCAGGACAAGGAGAGAGGAGAATTCTGGGAAGTGGAAGGCTGAGTAGGAGAGAGACTGCCAGCCGCCACCATGACAAGCAGCATGTTAAGATGCCGGTAAGCCATGAGTCACATGGCAAGGTATAGATTAATAGAAATGGATTAATTTAAGCTATAAGAACAGTTAGCAAGAAGCCTGCCATGGCCATACAGTTTGTAAGCAATATAAGTCTCTGTGTTTACTTGGTCAGGTCTGAGCGGCTGTGGGACTGACGGGTGACAGAGATTTGTCCTGACTGTGGGCCAGGCAGGAAAACTCTAGCTACAGAAAACTTTCAGCTACAGTTGCCCAGCATGCCTTTGTCTCTGACTCCACTCTTTACTCCCTATCATCACTCTCCAGCTCTCAGCACTGGGGATTGGCTGTCTCCTGCTGCACAGACACACCCATGACCCTGATGTTGTTCATATCTGCTTTGCACCTTCCCCGTGCTCCTTCCAGAGCCCAATCCCCATCTCTTTCTCTCACATTGTGTAACAACTATACCTTGCATGCTAACTCAAGGTGTTTGTATTTTCTGTAATAGTCTGTGCACAGAAGTAGGGTAGTCACAGAAGTAACTCAAACAATTCTTACCAAGAAAGGCAGCCAGGGTGGGGAGAGGGAAGAACAGAGTACAGTGTTGTGGGGCTTTCAAAATCCAAATGCTCTCATAGGTTGTTACCTGATGCTTTTTTCAGTTTTAAGTGTGGACATAAGTAAGGATTCCTGAATTATCCCTTCATCTTGGGGATTATCTTAGTCAGTGTTCTACTGCTGTGACGAGACACCATGACCATAGCAACTCTTTTAAAGGAAAGCATTTAATTGGGGTTAGCTTACAGTTTCAGAGGTTTAGTCCTTTATCATCACAGAGTGGAAGCATGGTGGGAAGCAAGTAGATCTGGTGCTGGAGAAGGAGCTGAGAGTTCTATATCCAGATCTGAAGGCAGCAGGAAGATTCATTGGGCCTGGCTTGAGCTTTTGAAACTCTAAAGCCTACCCTCAGTGACACACTTCTTCCAACAAGTCCACACCCTCAATCCCTTTCAAGTAGTGCCACTCCCTGATGACCAAGTATTCAAATCTATGACCCTATGGGGACCATTCTCATTCAAACCCTCACAGGAATGCTGTGCCCAACCTTATCAGATGCATGAAAGTAACTGACCTCTACTATTGGATGTTAAAATACATCCAAGCTTGGTGTGAACCAAAGGGTGACCATTGGTGCTTGACAAAGTTCTAGCATTTTAGCATTGCAGACCACAATTATTATTATTATTTTTTTTTTGAGACCGAGTTTCTCCATGTAGTTTTGGTTCCTGTCCTGGGTCTCTCTCTGTAGACCAGGATGGCCTTGAACTCACAGAGATCCACCTGGCTCTGCCTCCTGAGTGCTGGGATTAAAGGCATGCACCACCGACGCCCAGCTGCAGACCACAATTCTTAAGCACTTTTTTATTTTTATTTTTAATGATTCTGACTATTAATGCCTTCCCTTTGGGAAATTTTGTATGGGCTTTGGTAAAGGATGAAAATGTGTACAATGGTAGCCTCTCTAAACAAAATAATTCTTTGGAAAAAATCCTTGCCACCTTGGAACCAAGAATTCCATTGTGCCCTCCTAATTACACCAAGAATAGGAAAGTTAGAGATTTGCTAGACACACCTGACCCCAAGGATGAAATGCCTGAGGCCATTAAGGGCAAGAGTTCAGTTAATAAACACAGAGAAATCAGAATGACACTGTATAATGGGAAAAGAGTAAGATATCAGGACCTTCCCTTTTCTGGACCATTATGAGGGACCAGTCCCATACAGCAAGACTAAGAAGCTATAGTACAGTGTCTGCTCCCCAGAAGAAGTCCTTTTCCCAAGGTCAGGCATTAGGATAAGGGTCTCCATTCCCTGGAGGGCTTGAGGAAAGTTCCTTCATGATAAAACAGTCCTTCTTATCTCTCATAAGAGGAACTTGAGGCCCTTTCATTAACAAATGACTGGTGCCTATTGTCAAGGTCAATGTTAGATTCCTCAACCCTTGATCTCAAGCCAGAGCCCAATTTACATGCCCTTTCCTTTCATGTAATCTTTTGTACAATAAAAGGTGTAGTCTTTTTTCAATTAAATGCTGCTGGCAGCCATGATTCATCCTCAGATCATGTCCCTGCCCCTTCCTCCCCACCACCCCCCACTCACATCCTCTTTGGGACTTGAAACACCCCCCACCCAAGGAGGTCTTAGGCACAAGCTCAATAGTTTGATTTGTTTCTGGGGATGCTTAGGGTATCACAAGGCTACACTTGCTGTCGGCTTCTCCAAAGACCAAGAGTATGTGCTGGGACAGACTGTGCTGCCGGCCATTTTGCACACAGAGAGATCAGGCTGTGGAAGGTCACTGTCCACTCCAGCTCTTCCTCTAGCATCATAGGACCTATGTGCTGTCATGGATCTTCACTGTGGTGTTAAACTAACTGTCTTCCAAGAACCACTGATATGAAGATATACTGGAAGCTTTAATGAGGCTTGACGTTCCAAAGAGGCCTGCTTGCTTGCTTCTTTTCCTAATTGAGCAACTTCACTTCAGTAATTTTAGTGTTTCGTGCACTGTGTGGTTAATGTACCTTATCCATGGAGTGGGTCCCTTAGGAAGAGTGTACACGGCATTTTCCTCTTCATTAAGAATTGTGAACCTGAGAAAAATTCTTTTGTTTGACTGTAAACCATGCGATTTGTAAAATCATACTTTGCATCTCTCTTAATTTCTGTAAGACACACCCCAAAGAGATGTAATAAAGACCAGAGTTAGGACTGTGCCTGTAGGTGTATCAAAAAGGGAGCACTTTTGAAAAGTAGACACAGTCACTTCAAAAGTGACCTTAGCTACTGTGTGAATCCGATGCACAGGCATAGGAAGGAGGCCAGATGCATTGTTTGCTGCATCTACAACGGAACTGTCCTGCAGGCTAAGCCTGCACAACTGCTCAGTGGAAGACTGGAGGTTTAATGTAGGAAGGGGTGAGGGGGAGACTCAAGATGTCTCAATGGGCAAAGGTAGTAGTTGCCACATAAGCCTCACAAATATAGCAAAAGGTTGATGAGAGGAAAGCATAAAATTCATTTGAGTTCTTAAAATTTTACTCTGTGTGTGTGTGTGTGTGTGTGTGTGTGTGTGTGTGTGTGTGTGTAAGCCAAAGGTCAACATCAATTGCCCTCCTCTATCACTCTCTGTAGTGGTATTTGCTCCACCCATGACCTTGGGCTCTAGGGCCCGAAGGAGGCGGTGCTTCTTGCCATTGTAGTGACTTCTGTTCCTGGTAAGTAATCTTCAAACACTTCAAAGACTTACAGAATATGGCATTTAAAATGTTTGACTTTTCTGGACAGTGAGACATGTCTGCTCCTGGCAGCACTGATTTACTTCAAAGAGGAAGATGGGCATCAAAGACACTCCCTATGGAGTTTATCTTCTTCTTGGCAAAACTGACCATTTGGGCAAGAAACTGTTCTTGCCTGGACTGCTTGACAATATGTTGTATAGACTGGACATGCAGGACCCATGGGAAAATAGCCACTAAACTTTGCCTAAACAGGGCAAGATGGTCCTTCAGGTTTCTGACTCACAGAGATACTGCCAGACATTCTGCAGGACACAGGGAGAAGTGACTGATGAACTTTGCCAATAGGCAAGACAAGCCTTCAAATTTCCTGCTTCACTAAAAAGTCTGCCAGAGCCTCTAGGCCTGTAGGCTGAAGATAGATACTGCAATGTTACCGAGGAACCTTGGGTGACTGTCCAGGTAGCCAGATGTCTCTGTCATTTCTAGAATTATGAGAGTTGCTTGCAATGTACTTCCTATTTACTCAGGTAATATTATATCCTTCTGGGGTCTTTGATGGAGTTGAAGTCTAGATAGTTATAATTATAGTCTGCCTTAGTTATGATAAAAGATAAATTAGATATGAAACTTTAGACTCACAAAACTAAGATAGATGATAGAATATTTTCTTTAATTTTGCTAAATAGAAAGACTAGATATTGTAACTATAATTCTTGCTTGATAACTGTTTTGTTATATTGTAATTTTACTATGTTAAAGTTAAAATCTTCCTTTTTGATTAGACAGAAAAGGGGAAGTGCTGTGGGATGTCTTTCTGTACACTGTGAATATGTGTTGCCCTGATTGGTTGATAAATAAAGCTGTCTGGCCAATGGTGAGGCTGAATAAGGTTAGGTGGTACATTCCAACTGGAGAGAGAGGAGAAGAAAGGAGAATGGGGCAGACGCTGCCAGCCTCCGCCAGGAGAAGCAAGATGTGAAAGAACAAGTAAGCCACGAAGCCAGGTGGCAATGCATAGATTAATAGAAGTGGGCTGAGTTCAGTTGTAAGAGCTAGCTAGTGAGAAGTCTGAGCCATTAGGTCATAGAGTTTGTAAGTAATATAAGCCTCTGTGTGTTTACTTGGGTGGAACACAGGAAAACTTCCAACTACAACTTTCCATATTATTTTATTTATTTTTTGTTTTTAAGACTACTCTATGTAGTCTCAGATCTTGCTGTGCAGACCAGGCTGGTTAGAACTCATAGAGATCTTCCTGCCTCCTCAGGACTGGGATTAAAGGAGTGTGCCACCGTACGTAGTCATTTATTTTTTTAATTCATATTTATTATTACTGTGCATGGGTATGGTGTGTGGCATGTCAGTGCATCTGTAACATCACAGACATATGGAGAGTAGAGGACACTTTTGTGGAGTTGGCTCTCCCCTTGAGAGGTTTGGGGATCAAACTCAGATCATCAGGTTTGAGAACAAGAACTTTACAAGAACTTTGATGTGCTGAGCTCTCTTGCTGGGCCTCCATTTTATTTTCTTGAGACACAGTCTCTCACTGAACCTGGAGCTCAATGATTAGATTAGACTGGTAGGGAGCCCCAGGGATGACTCTGTCTTACCTCCCTAGCACTAGGATTATAGGTGTGTAACACCTGATTTATTTTTTTGTGTGTGGGTTCTAGGCATCTTGAACTCAGATTCTTTTTTGTTTGTTTGCTTTTCAAGTCAAGATTTCTTGGTGTAGTCCTGGCTGTTCTGGAACTAACTCTGTAGACCAGACCAGCCTTGAACTCAAGAGATCTGCCTGCTTCTGCCTCCAGAGTGCTGGGATTAAACCCAAACTCAGATTCTTTTTATGTATTTTGTTGTTGTTGTTTTGTTTTGTTTTTTGAGACAGGGTTTCTCTGTGTAGCCACCCTGGCTACCCTGGAACTCTCTCTGTAGACCAGACTGGCCTCAAACTCACAGAGATCCACCTGCCTCTGCCTCCCAAGTGTTGGGACTGTTAATATGTCAGTTCTCTCCAAATTGATACACAGGTTTGATGTAATTCTATAAAAGATATAAATAAGATATAAAATAATAAGATATAAAATTCTTATCAAGTTTTTTTTAAGAGTCTGTTTTATTACTGGACAAACCACACCCTCCATTTAAACATGCCCACTTCTCCAGGTTTAAAGTGCTGAATCCATCTGGTGGGATTGATGGATGACCAGGATGCAGTATTGTCATTGTGTGAATCAATGAATCCTCAGTCGTGTCATTGTGTGAATCCTTACAGACTCAGCTTGGGGGCTTGGGGATTTAGCTCAGTGGTAAAGCGCTTGCCTAGCAAGCACAAGGCCCTGGGTTTGGGTCCTCAGCTGTGGGAAAACAAAACCAAAAACAGACTCAGCTTGGTTCTCCTCCAGTGTCTTCTCTCGGAGTTGCACCTGACTTTGTTACTGGTTTCCATCCGAATCCATTGAACAGGAGGGTTTTGCTTTTGTTTCTTGGCCAGGAAGCGCTTGACTCTGAAAGTCTTCTGAGAAGACATGGTGGGAAGCCGAGCCAGGTGTAACTGAACAATGGCAGAAGTAAGGAGAAGAGCCAAGTCTTTTCCTTTTTAGGTAGAAATTTCTTAAGTTAATTGAAAAATGTGAAATGTATGTGTTAAAAGCCAAAGGTTCATAGCAAATAGTGACATGACCTGGAAGAACTGACTTTGAAACATTAATTTACCAGATGTCAAGAATTAATCCAACTGGGTATGATCGTGCAGGACTGTGCTGGACTGTGATTCCAGCACTCGGGGGTCTGAGGCTAGCTCAGGCCACACAATGACTTCCAGACTAGCCTGTGCTATATGGTAAGACTTTGTCCATAAACCAAAACAAGTGAGAGCATAAACAGATCAAAACATATTACCATATTCTCATATATACGTGTTATGTTTTTATGTGTTATTTAATTTTTTTCAATTAAAAAATTTCTTTCTTTTCTTTCTTTCTTTCTTTCTTTCTTTCTTTCTTTCTTTCTTTCTTTCTTTCTTTCGTTTTTTGAGACAGGGTTTCTCTGTGTAGCTTTGTGTCTGGAACTCACTCTGTAGCCCAGGCTGGCCTTGAACTCACAGAGATCCGCCTGGCTCTGCCTCCCGAGTGCTGGGATTAAAGGCGTGCGCCACCACCGCCGGGCATTTTCTTTTCTTTTTTTATTTCGAGACAGGGTTTGCCTGAGTAGCCCTGGCTGTTCTAGAACTCACTGTGTAGATCAGACTAGCTTCCAACTCAGAAGTCCACCTGCCTCTGCCTCCCAAGTGCTGGGACTAAAGGCGTGTGTCATCACCAACCAGGTGTTATTTAAATTTTTAATTAAAAATAAGAGACTATCTGTTAGTATTCTGACCCGCCCCTTCGGGACCCACCCAGCGTCCTTCTGACGCCATCTTACCTTCCCTTTAAGAAAAAGCTCCTCCCCCTTTGCTCTCTCTCTCTCCCCCTTCCTCCCTTTTCTGCCATCAGGTGTGCACACCTCTGCTCCCCCTTCTCTCTTTCTCTCTCTCTCCCTCTTTCCATGTCTTTCTATCTTTCTATTATTATGATAAACCCACTTCATGTGGATGCAGTGCCTGGGGTGTGAGTGACTTCCCACACGCCGTTGCATCCACATGGCATCCACATGGCGTCTCTGTCTCTCACCCGCCATGAGGCACCTTGCTCCAGCCAGCCAGGGTATCATAACAATATCCATATCCCAGCTTACAACTTCGGAAGAAGACTCCAGCATTACCAGAGGCCAGGCTGGATCTAGAGACCACAGGTAAGACACTGTCCAACTCCATGAAGCCCACCCAACAACCCCAGACTTCAGCCCTGCCCCGAGCTCCATCTTCTGGTCTATAACTGTGGAAGAAGACTTCGGCTTTACTGAAGGCCAGGCCAGATCTACTGACCCCAGTGCTTGTAGAAAACTTCTGCTGAACTGGAGGCCACACTATACAAGAAATCCTAGACACCAAGCTGGTACCCAGAACCCCAGAGGCCACACAGGTACTTGGAACCAGAGAGGCAATGTTGGCACCCCAAACCCCAGAGGTTTTGCAGGCCCCCCAAACCCCACAAACACACCCTACTGGACCTGAAGACTTGCTAGTTACTAGAACCCTTGGCCACTTAGGCCAGAAGACCAGAGAGGAAATAGAAACCAAGGGGCAAAACACCCATCCAAAAAAGACAAATACAGGAATCAACAGAAGGGGAGTGGAGGGGGTCAGGACAGAGGTGCCGTGGTGGGAAGAGACTGGAGGGAGGGAGGGAGGGACGAAAATTGTGGCCCAGGTATAAACTTCAAAAAGAGAGAGAGCCAGGCAGCGGTGGCACATGCCTTTAATCCCAGCACTTGGGAGACAAAGCCAGTCTAAATTTGTTTGAGAGAGTTTGTCTATTTCTTTACACAGATTATCAATTTGGTTGTCAATGGTATGAGAGAAATCAGAGATATTAAAACAGCACACTACCAGTAAATTGTTGCCGACCAAGATTATGTTTAAGTAAGAAGTAACCTATAGCAGCTCTATTTTGAGGAATAGTTGTTCTCAGTTCTCCCATTTCTTCATTAATTCCTGCTAATATTTCTGCTGTAATATTAGTAGTCTTTGAATTAGGCTATTTTAGAAACCTCTCTTTGTAGTCCAACACTAAGTCCTGGGACAGGTAACAGAAAGGCTGTAGCAGCAGCAACTACAGTGAAATCTAACAGATGTAAGGAATCATTGCAATTTTCAAGAAGAGCTCTACTAATTCTATTAACAGATTGTAAAGACTTGCTGAGTAAAATAGGTATAACACGTCCCATCCCACATAAACCCTTATATCCTGCTGGGAGGGCAGAGTTTGTATTATTTTCACAGAAAAAAAAAGTCCATCCTAAGGGCAATTGTTTACCAACAGGAAGGGTGTGATTAGAAGTGGAATTACAATAAGAACGGACATTATTTGTGCGATCAAAACATAGTCAGTGGAGGAAAAAGACGTTATCAGTGGGGACATCAGCCACAGCCTTTAAAACGTTAGTGGGGGCATGTTCCACTTTGTCCCCCATTATCCTTGTTTAATTTTCATAAGAAACCCCTATTCCACATAAATTTCTTTTTAAGAGCCCGGGAATAGAGGGATCTCCTCTGACACAGGAGTTTTCTCATTGGCTTTTTAGTTCTAAATGGACCCAGAGATTATATTCTGTGGTGATATATTGTGTGGCCCCAGGTGTCAGTGCAGACCCCTGGCATCCGCATTGCCTTTGATGGTATCAGGAGCCACAGACATCAACATAGATCCTGGCTGCTGCAAGGCCAGTGAGCCAGACATGTTCCCTCGACACAGCCCAGGCTTGGATGTCACCATTAAGCGCGTCAGTTTTGAGGTGGTGGACACTAGAGCATTCCCAGGTATGGAGGGCTGATCAGGTAGGTGCTACTCAACAGGGCGAGTAGCCTGAACCTGAGGGAGAATCTTATCCAAAGTTAATGCAATCCCTTTACGGACTCAGAGACTGGAGTGGGGCACTCTAATAGCAATCCAGCCTGTACCCGAGGGATCATGGGAGGTGGTCGCTCATAGACTATTTCACATGGGGTGAACTTTTCTTCATAGGGGCTACATCGGACCCTGAGAAGGGCTTAAGGCAAGAGGTCAACCCAGTTACCACCAGTTTCAAGAGAATATTTAGTTAAAATCTCTTTTAAATTTCTATTCACCCTCTCTATCTTTCCTCAGCCCTGAGAATGATACATACAATGAAAGTTTCCAATTTATATTAAGAGCCTTAGAGAGCAATTGAGATACCTTGACCATGAAGGCCAGGCTGTTGTCAGACCCCAGAGATATGGGGAAGTCAAATCTGGGAATAATTTCCATTATTAATTTCTTAGCTACCACTTGGATCGTTTCCGTTTAGGATACAAGTCCTCCACCCAGACTGCGACGGTATCGGTATCGAAAAAGACCAGCAGATATCTGTAGCCATACAGTGCTGGCTTGACTTCAGTGAAGTCTATTTCCCAAAATTCATCGGGTACTGTACCTTGACTCTGTTGGCCTGGGGGAAGCATGTCCTTCTTTGCATTTACCTGGGCACAGGTCAGGCAGCGGTCTGAAATGCTCTGAACTTGTCTCGGTGTCCAGGTACCCAGACATGAGGGGAGATGAGTCCTGAGATCTTCTTAGGTGACAAGCACGTGGCGTGATACAAGGCAGTTAGCCTCTTAGTTATCCGTGGGTACTCAGATATAGAGTGGACATATGAGCTGACGAGGTTGCGTATAACATATATAAAGTAATTTCTATTTTATATCTCATACAGCGTATGTGAATATTTAGCGTTTACTGTATGCATGCATTTTGAAAGGTCATAAATTTTCCCTTGTCATTTGGCATGCTGGTTTGAAAGAAGCAGCATATATATCGTGGCGTTAGCATTCAGGCATTTACACTGGCCTGCCCTTGGGGACCTAGTAGGACATGTCATCATTGTCAGCCCAATGTGACACTGACTGTCGTCACTGAGAGAGCGCTCTCCGCATGCGCATGTGCTATATCCTGTTATAAAAAGGAAGCTCTTCTCTCCCTTCTCTCTCTTCCTGTTGGTGGGTGCTCAGAGGCTGCCTCTGTATGTCCTCCCCACTCCTCCTCCCCACCCCCTCCCTGCCCATAAACTTCTCACATGAGTTCTGTTGCATGGTACGACTTTGTGGCGCCCCTTGGCTTCAACCCACCCGGGTGTCTTATGCTGATCGACAACAACGTCTCTGTGTACCAGACAGCCTGCGATGGGCTCATTTCCAAACCGATCGCTGGGCACTTCACCCAACACCGGCAAGGACTGGTAAGTACCCCCCCTTCTCCTGGTTGGTGTAAATGCTTCCCTGGGTCCCTGGGAGTGACTGTTAAGCGTCTTGTAGCCCTCTGGTATTCTTGGAGGTGGAGAATCCCCACCACAGTCTTTAAGGCTATGGCTGATTCTCTTTGCTGACACCCACCTCTGGCCACGTCTCATGAGTGAGGCCCAATCTTTTGAGCGTGGCCTTTGCCCTCTGTCTTGCTTGGTTTTTAGCCCTGGATTGACAGGAACCCATTCTGGCACCCACGTTCACTCACATCAGCCTCCTGCTACTCATTCCTCCCTTGTGGGACCTGCACTCCATCTCTCTCTCCCTAGCTAGCTTAACCTAGCCAGCCTCGCTAGCCTAACCCAGCCACGGTTCTCCCTTTGCCCGAAAGGTTGCCGCGGCAGCCGACCGGGCAGGCCCAGATGTGTACCTATCCCCTTTTCATTAAGTGAATTCTCTCAAATAGAAAAAGAAAACAACAGCAACTACAATACTGGGCTCTTCTATGTCTAACTCCACTCTTTTCGTTAAAGAATTCCAATATATCACCCAGTCCTATAGTCTTAACCTTTAATGACATATGTATGTGATTCTAATTAACAACCTACTTCCCGAAGAGCACGGGAACATGCTAGAGCACATGCCCAGGACACCCACCAAACAAGCAGAGGATGAGATTCCCCCCACCGGGATCCCCAACACCCAAAGTGGCATTTTAGCTGGAGATCGGTTTACAACCTGCCTCCTGTCCAGGATGGGCACGCTGCATATGCACCTGATTGGCAAATCCATAAAACTGACTTTTGGGTCACCCACACTCACTTCTCCTCACAACCTGTATAAAGGCTTACAAACTCTGCCCCCTTCCCGGGGTCTCTCTCTCCAGCAGGTGCCACCCTTACTTCCCAATCATGCCACCCCTCAACATCCCAAATCTACCCTGACCAACGGACACCCCCCCCCCCCCCCCCCCGCTCATTCTTGCATTGAAGCCCTAGAGGAAATACTGCCCTATCCCCCGCACATACAGGAGGGCACACTGGCCATTCACACTGGTACACTACACAGATGGCAGCTCCTTTATACACAAGGGGGCCCGAAAAGTGGGCTATGCCATAGTGTTAGATACTGAGGTGGTTGAGGCACAGGTACTCCCTGCCCACACAAAACTAATAACAGGAGGAGCTAACAGCTCTCACCCGTGCCTTCCAGTTGGCACAAGGACCATCTCTAAAGATCTAATATGCCTTCCCTTCCACATCCTTCTGTCCCACGCTGCCATCTAGAAAGAGCAAAGATTACTTACAACAAAAGGAGGATCAATAACCAAATCATTGCCATGCTAAAAACCTTCTGTATCCCCATAGCTGTAGGAAGTGTGGGTCCCACCAGGCCAACAATTCTATGGTCTCTAAGGGAAATAACCGAGCTGAGGAGGCAGCTAGAGCTGCAGCCCCTAGAGGCCTAGCAGGACCACTGAGTAGCGCACTCTCCCTACGGGAGTGATGCGAGTGTCCAATCCCCTTATAAAAAACAACCCTGTTCCCTCCCCTTCTCTTCCTCTGCTCTCGCTCACAGGGTGCTCTGCATCCCCTGCCCCGTAAACCACCCAAATGAGCTCTGTTTGCACCCGCCAAGGTGACTTCCGTGGTTAAATCATTACACTTGTTACTACGGGATGTGGGATTCTGAGTTTCATAATTATTCTTTAAGTATATTGCCAGTGAGTTAGATTTCTTTACTTATGTTTTGAGACAGTCCATGGTAGCCTAGAACTTGCTATGTAGTTCTGGCAATCCTTAAATTTACAGCAATCCTTTCCCAAGCTCCTGAGTTGTTAGAATGACAGAGTCATGATCCACAATTTTTGACTGAGTTACTTTAAATACATGAAAAATGGAGGGAGGGAGGTAGAACCCGAAAGACGGCCCAGCAGGTCACAGTACTGGCTGCTCTGGCAGAGAAAACCCGACTTGGGGTCCCAGTACCCCCTGCCTGTAACTCCAGTTCTAGAGGAGCAGATGCCCTCTGACCTCTTTAGGTGTGTAACCTACACTTACACACACACACACACACACACACACACATACACGCACATGCACGCACACGAACACGTACACATACATACACATACATCAAAATAAAATAATCTTTTAAAAAATGCAGAAATATCTGTAGTGCAGCTGTAATATATATTTATTACATATATAAAAATATATAAATGCGGATTGGGGATTTAGCTCAGTGGTAGAGCGCTTGCCTAACAAGCGCAAGGCCCTGGTTTCGGTCCTCAGCTCCAAAATAAATAAACAAATAAATAAATATATATAAATGCAATATATTACATATAAAATATAATAAATACAATATAAAATATAAATATAATAAACACATAATATATAATACACATCTAACAAATATAATAAATATATAATATGTAATGAAATATATGCATAATATATTAAACATGTAAATATATAAATATACCATATAATAAATATATGAAAACAAATATATAACATGTAATGTGTATTATATATTTATATTATATAAATTATATTTAAATACACACACACATATATATTTGAGACAAGGTCTCTGTATAGCTGGGATTATGTACTGCCATGCCCAGCTTATTCCTAGATAAATTTTATCCAAAATACAGGTAGTAGTTCTACCTGTATAGAAGTAAATGTACAGAAAAGCAACAAATGGTCAGGTGGTAGCACACCTTTAATCCCAGCCCTGGGAGGCAGAGGCAGGCAAATTTCTGTGAGTTCGAGGCCAGTCTGGTCCACAGAGTGAGTTCTAGGATAGCCAGACCTGTTACACAGAGAAACCCTGTCTTGGGAAAGACAACATATGAAGCTAATGTATGACTTTCCATCACAAAATCTATGTGGTGCTATTTTTTTTGTTTAGGATAAGGTCTCATGTAACCCACGCTGGCCTTGTTTAGATCCCTCAATTTTTGCTGTCACCCCAGGAGTGCTGGGATTCTAAGCAAGCATCACCAGGTTCCGCTGCAGACAGAATTTATTTATTTATTTATTTATTTATTCTGAGACAGGGCCTCACTGTGTAGCTCTGGCTATCCTGGAACTCACTCTGTAAACCAGCCTGTCCTTGAACTCACAGAGATCCACCTGCCTCTGCCTCCAGAGTGCTAGGATCAAAGGTGTGTGCTACCAGGATCAGCTGCAGACAGGGTTTTAAAAAGAAAGGTAATGGAATTACTGAGGGTGTAGTCCTCAGTAGCTTCAAGCGTCAAGCCTTTAACTTCAAGCCCTTGTGCATGCTTGGACACAGCATCTGTGAAAGACCCCTTCCTAGACATCCCCCCCTCCCCCAGCAGAGCAAGCTCAGGCTGCTGTTGTTTCTACTGTTTGCTCAGGTTCGAAGGGAGTTAGATCCAAGTTATGATGCTTGTCTTGTCCCCGCCCCCCCCCCCCCCCCCCCCCCACCGACAGCAGTGGCTTGTGCCTGGGGGACTGCAGTGATGTTCTGAGACAATCAGATTCTCTGGGAGAGTTTGGAATCTTTCATGAGACAACAGAGTAGTGGACAAATTCGGGTAGCAGAGGGAGCCCAATACACAGGTGACCGGAGAGGGTAGAAGTCTCCTGTCAGCCCTCGTTGTCATATAACAGAAGCCGGGGGAGCACGAGGAAAGGAGGGCAGGAGGTAGCTGGTTAGCAGGGGTAGGAGGTAGGGAAACCCACGTGCACTATGCTGAGGATGCTTCACAGTGCCCGCTGCTGCCCACTGGATATTCCGAGTGTTTATGCCCAGGACTCATTTGATCCTTAAGGTAAGCAAGGCACTTCACTGTTCTTCTTTTCTACAGACAAGGAACCGAGAGAGGAAGCAGCACTCATCATCTTGGCAGAGTAGTTTCAGCGTCTACCCTCTGTTCTGCCCTGCTGTGGTCACCCTGCCACGGCCAGGTCAGGCCCTCTGCACAGCCCTTCCCATGTCCCCACAAATTCTATTCATCCTGCTTGTCCTGGATTTTTGTTAACATACTTGAGAGCCTTAGCGTCTAGTCCACGAGGACAGAGAAGATAGAATGGCCACCAGGATGGAAAGGACCACAGTAAAGAGTTGGGAATAGAAGAGTAAGCAGGAAGCCTCAGGGGCCATACTTTGGGAAGGTATTTGAACTTTGCCCCCCCAGGAGCATCTGGGGTGGATGTGTGCTATGAGCAAGGGCAAGGGGACCCCTGGGGAGGGCATGGGGAATGACTATGGGATCATTTAAAGTCATCCCCTGCCTTTGTAAGGAGCCAGATGGAAGGCAGAGGCGTGTGGTTGAGGCAGTCTTCTGGGTGAGGGGTGATGACAGCCTGTGCTGGGCAGGTTAGCACAGGGATATGGAGGTGTGGACAAGCTGGAGAGAGAGTGAAGTGGAAGGATTCTGAAAGCTGTGTGTGATGCACTGTACGTGGGGGTCAAGGGGAGGAAAAGAAGGGCTGGAGCAATTCTCCTGGGGAACTAACTGGCTTTCTGGGCTTCTGACCTGAGCTTACAGGACCCACGCCTGGCTCCCTGCCGCTGCCTAGGGATTCTTAATACATTGAAACAAGGAACACCATAAAACAAACATACAAATTATGTGTTCCACCCTGTAACCCAGATCCGGACATTCAGTGGGGAAGAGAAATAGAGGAAGTGTCTTTTCAAGGTGGAATTTGTGTATCTAGGAGGAAGTAGGGGCCATAAAATGGGCCTTCATGGTCACATGAAGGAGTAGTTACTAGGTAAGCAAAGTAAATCCTTTTTTTCTTTTTTAAAAAACACAAAGTAGCTCAGAATATTAACATGATAATGAGCTATGGAATAATAAGGATTATTAGATTTTGGTTTCCATTTCTGCCACAGAATTTCAAATGCCCTTGGGGTTTCCCCGATTAGTAGGAAGGAATGTCTTAGTTATGTAAATGAAGCGACCTCTGTCTTTGGGGAGGGACATCGAGGTTCAGGCAGGTTAGGAGAAAGAATAGACATGATTGGAGAACTGGACATTTCAGTCATCCAGTCTCCGGGGAAGGAATGGGGTGAGGTCACAGCTCTTAAGCCTTGGGTCACAGCCCTGTATAACAACAACAGAAAAGGTTCCTGAATGTACAAAAATAAAACATTAATGCAAATAAAACCCACAGTGAACCCAGTGTTTCTCACGAGTGCACCCCTGTACAAGTCCACCCCCACCCCCACCCCCACCCATCCCAGCAGGTTAGTCACCCTCCCAGCTGAAGGATGGACATATCGCTTGATGACCATCTATTAAAACTAGTCAGTTCTGGCCGGGCGGTGGTGGCGCACGCCTTTAATCCCAGCACTCGGGAGGCAGAGCCAGGCGGATCTCTGTGAGTTCGAGGCCAGCCTGGGCTATCAAGTGAGTCCCAGGAAAGGTGCAAAGCTACACAGAGAAACCCTGTCTCGAAAAACCAAAAACACAAACAAAACAAAAACAAAACAAAACAAAAAAAAACTATTCAGTTCTGAGAGCTGTCCTGGCAGACTGCAGCGGAATGGCCTGTGCTTCCTCTTCTCACCCCCGGCACAGCCTGTGTCCTGACAGAAATAGGATCCCTCTTGGCTCAGTGCAGGGTAACTCTGAAGGGCTATTCCAGCTCCGGAGATTTTTGTGGGGTCAGCTGGAGGCTCTTTGGCAAGCGGATTGCCCTCTGGGTTCTCCTGCCCAGTACGGCTCCTCCGGGGTCGAAGCACACGTGCTTGTCCCGCTAACCCGCACAGGAGATGTTGCACAGGACATGCTGCCTAGCAACCCACCTGCGCACAGATTTCTAGCCCAGGCTTTCCCAGGAAACCAGACCTGAGACAGAGAGAGGCACAGTGAACCTCCAAGAAGGAGATAAAATAGCAACTATTTCCTGAATTTATTTGACAATGGAATCCTTTCTCTCTAGCCTCTTATGGAGTGTCTCCCGAGTGGCTGGCTTTCAGAAGTGGAGAGCTAGCTCCAACTGGCTTGCAGAAGTGTGTTCTCTGAGCAAGCTGTTCTTGGTGGGTTAAATGAGTTAAAATATGACAGTGGTGACTACTTCTTTCCATGACTTCAGACCAATCCATTTCTCCCTGGGATGTGAGAACATATTCTTTTTATAACTTCAACAATGCATTTTTAAGTCGTTATTGAACACAATAAGGAAACTGAAATTGAGAAAATTAAGTATGTCTAAGATTAAAAGTGGCAGGTACACAGCTTGGATGTGGTAATACATCCTATGGGAGCCAGAGGGAAGAGGATCATGAGTTGAAAGTCAGCCAGGACTACATAGCAACACCAGGTCTCAGCGTAATGTGAATAGACGCAGGCTTGAAATCTATAGATATTAAAACTTCCCATGATGCTATAAGAAACCAAGACAGAGTACGGCTAGCTCAATGACTGACATCTAGATAAATGGGACAAAATGACTAAAATTCTAAAAACATGTTCAACTTGTAGCCAACTGATTTTCAAAAGATGCCAAGAAACGTAAAATGCAAAAGACGAATTTAAAACAAATAATGAAGCAGGTATAACTATTTTTTTTAAATAAGGTTGCTTTTGCGCTGTACATAAAATTTATTCCCAAAGGACCATAATGCAAATGTAAGAGCTAAAACTCAAACTCATGAGATGGACCAGAGAGATGGCTCAGTGGTTAAGAGCACTGGCCACCCACTTCCAGAGGACCCCAGTTCAGTTCCCAGCACTCACGTGGCAGCTTAAAACTGTTCCAGTTCCAGGGGATCTAACACCCTCATATAGATCCAGGCATATGCAGGCAAAAGACCAGTGCACATAAAATAAATTTTAAAAAATAATTCTCTGGCCGGGTGATGGTGGCACATGCCTTTAATCCCAGCACTCAGGAGGCAGAGGCAAGAGGATCTCTGTGAGTTCAGCCTGGTCTACATGGAGAAATCCTGTCTTGAAAAGAAAAAAAAAATCTCTTTCCAGCCCCCATGAAGAGTTCTTAAAGTTACTGCTCACTCAGTTAAAAATGGGCAGAGTCGGGCTGGAGAGATGGCTCAGCTGTTTAAGAACACTTGTTCTTGCAGAGGACCTGGGTTCAATTCCCAACACCCACATGGTGGTTCACAACTGTCTGTAACTCCAGTTCCAGGGGATCTGGACCTCTTCTGAGCTCTGAGATCATCAGGCACTCATGTAGTACACATACAGACACGCATGCAAAACACTCATACACATAATTGTTTTCAAAAACTGGCAAAGAGTTTGAAGAGTTATTCTTCCAATGAATATCTATCCACAACTGTTCAGTAAACACTCAGAAGGTTGCTCAACGTGGTTAGCTGCCAGGAGGCGTGCAGTGGGAGAAGACCCAGGAACACAGAGAGAGGCCATAGCTCATGGGCAATGTTCATGGAGAAGGAAGTCAGGTCTAGGGCACAGTGGAAAATGCATTTCTGAACACTACAAAATATTTCCTTAGGGCAGTGAAAAAGGGCAGCCCAACACAGAATCTGGAGGTGGTGACAGAACATGACGGAGCTCACTTCAGGTATCCCAGCCCTCGTGGTAAATACAAATAAAGTTATCACAAGAGAGAAGAAGTCCAATAGTTCATTTAGTTCTAAACAATACAGATTTTACTATGAGTTCTAAAGTCTCACAGGTATGTGGAATTCTTTTTTAAAAACCTTTCTTTCCAATGAAACAGTTACACAATGCTTTCATGGACAATTTTATTGGGCAATTAGAGAGAACAACACCCACAGTCCCGTGAGCCTACTATAACCACTGTCAAAGGGCAACAATTTGAAGGTTTTCATTGGCTTTATTTTCTATTCTGGAATCAGGCAACTCTTTAGCTCATAAAACAGAATAGATGTTTGCAATTCAGGAATGGAAAGTAAAGCCAATGTCATCCTTTGAGAGTTTTGTCCTTGGACATCACCACTAACGTTTCCATGCATTTCCTTCTGCCCTTTCCTGAACATTCTCTTAAATTGCTAATGTATTTAAAGTGTACATTAATTAATTTCCTGACACTATGTTTTCTACTTAGGAGTCGCCTTGCCCCTTCCCTTTATACTGTTTAGTTCGAGAGTGTGTGTGTGTGTGTGTGTGTGTGTGTGTGTGTGTGTGTGTGTGTGTTCTCTTTATTTAGACTCTAGTTCTAGAAACAACAGCGCAGCCAGCCAGGGCATACTTTTAAGGTTTATAAACAAATTAATTATAATTAAACATTAAGTCCTCAAATGGGAACACTGATCCTGATTTTTTCAACATAATTAATCACTTGAGAAAAATATTTTTTATTCCTACAATGAATGATCCATTTTTCTAGACTAAAAGGGCAAACAGAATCACTTGGCCAGGACTTACAAGCATATACCTTATGGCTGATTTTACTAGTTCAAGTACACACTTAGGAGATGTTCCATTTACCAATAATTAAAACTAACCCAAGGTATCTTAATCTTGGCCGACCATCATTGTGGCCTAGCAAAATTAACCCAGAAGAATGATTGACCTCAGTGTGTTATTATGTATTCTTACAAAGTAATTTGAGAGAATAGGTAAAAGGCCATAAACATTTTTATGCCCTGATTGCAGTACACTTAAACAATATTGCTGAATCAGATTATGACCAGTAAAGAGTTAGCTCTACTTTACACGCCAGACCTGAGGACATGGTTGGCAGGAAGGTACAGTGTGGGTAAAGGGACTTGTCACATGAGTCTCATAACCCAGCTTCAATCCCGGGGACCCATGGAAAGGTGGAAGGACAGGACCAACTCCACAAAGTTGCCTTCCAAACACCACTCTGTGGCACATCCACCCCCACAAACAGGAAGTAGAAAACAAATTTTTAGTTGAAAAATCTGAAAACAATACAAATAAGCCGCTTTTCATTAGGCAAAAAAAAAAAAAAAAAAAAAAAATCACCAATAAAACTCGCAGGTAGGTTTTTAAAAACGTTTTACGTGTGTGAGCTGGTGGGGTTTCTGCATCATTTGGGCAGGCATCACGTGACCTGGTTACTTTGTCAAACTAGTCTGCAGGGGCTGGGATGGTGTTTGTAGATGCAGTTAATAGAGAGCTGTGTAGCTGACCTTAACGAAGATCCGTTTCCTTGGTAACATGATAATGTGAATGTGCCTCATCCGAGGTGGCCCAAGGCTGGAAGAGCAAAATCTGAGGTCTCCCCGACAAGGAGAGAAGTACCCCAAACTGTAGCTTTACTCCTACAGACTCAGGCCGCCAGTCCCCGCAATGCCGCCTTGTGCAGTTTCTTGGGATGTGTCTCTGTAGAAACCACCAGACAACTCTGTTTCTTCCCCATCCTCCCAGGGCCTCTGGTATCCCAAGGCTGGCTTCAGACTTGCTATGTGGCTGACCGTCTTGGCAAGCACGTGCCCCTGTGCTCAGTTCAGCATTCTAAAAAAGTGTTTTTCTTATAAAATATTCAATAATCATTTACTAAAACTTAAAACATAATACATCTGGGTGCAGTGCTGCCGGCAGTGGGAGAGGAGAGGCCAGAACTTAATGTCATCACCACATAGGGAGTTCTAGGCCAGAGTGATCCCCTCTGAAAAAACAGCCCTCCCCCCTAAACCCAACAAAATAAAACAAAACAGCCCAGGCAGTGGTGGCGCATGCACGCCTCTAATTCCAGCACCCAGGAGGCAGAAGCTGGCAGATCTCTGAGTTCAAGGCCAGCCTGGTCTATAGTGTGAGTTCTAGGACAGCTACACAGAGAAATCCTGTCTTGGGGAAAAATAAAAAAAAAAAAAATCAAACCAAAGAAGTCCAACTCATTAGTACGGAAGGTTAAGACCCAAAGAATTGAAATAAAATAGAATTTTAAATTTTTTGATGCTGTAATGAAATTTTATCAAGTAAACGTGAAACCACTCCCAACTCCAGCATTCACCTAGTTTCATGGGAAAGAAGAATCACGTTGGCGAGCTCCTTTGCCTTCAGACCCACTGCATCGGTCAGGGCCTGCTGGGAAACACACCACACCACTGGCACTTACAGGTGTGCCCCTCCCCCACTCCTTGCCTCCCCCCTCCCCCGTCCTCTCCCCCCCCACACACTCCCAAGGCGTCTCACTGGCCACACCAGTTTTTAACAGTAAATAAAACTGGAATCAGTTAAACATGTAAGAATCAAAAGAGTCAAAAAAGGGACCGATGTTACTTGAAGATTTTAACCACTGCTGGTTGGCTTATCCTACCACGAGACTGGGTCAGGGTAGCAAAAGCTGGGAGTGTGGACGCACTGGACTGTGAAGACTTATGCCCTCCAAGGGCAATGCATGAGAGACCGAGATTTCTTCCCAATGCCCAGAATGCAGTACCATTTAAAACGGAAGAATTCTTTAATTCTGGAATTTTCCATGTAATGCTGCTTGACCTTGGTTGATTAAACACCACACACACACACACACACACACACACACACACACTCCAACAACTCACCTGGAAAAGTGAAATATCCCAGGTAAGGGCAGGGGCAGGAAGGAGCTGCTGTGTTCGCAGGAGCTACCCTGCCTGCAGGAGCTACCCTGCCTGCGTGGGCCTGGTGCCTTGTTGTTGCTTCCCAAGGTGATGTCAGGAAGCTAGCTAGCTCTGGGAATGCTACACAGAAGTGGGACTCTGGGTCGAACCAGAGCACTTGGCAAACAAGAGAAGAAATCTCTCATCCCCTGGCCTACCAACCTCTCTCTAGCGTCCCCTATTGGTAGAGAGTGAAAAATATAGACAGCAGTTGAGAGTGAAATGAAATGCCTTGCGGAATGCTCCTTTGCTTCTGTTTGCCATTGTTGTGGATGCAACGTTAGTTACTGCATCTCTTTCTCTCCCCCCCTCACCCCCCCTGTTCCTTATGAAAGACTCTGTTACCTAAAGGTTCCCTGAGGAAGGTGTGACAAATTCACAAATGTGTCGCCCTTTTCTTAGCTTGGTGCTTTTTCTACTGCTCAGATCTTCCCAGAACTCCACAAAAGCCTTGGCTTTCAATGAGAGCGGAGCAATCCACACGTATTCCCTGCATTTATGCAGTTGTTGGGAGGCTAGAGGCCGAGCATGTGGGAAGTATTCCTCTGGGTTTGACCTGACTCCGTGTTAGTTGCTGGAGCAGATATTAGGGTGAGAGGCTGTCCTGTGAGCGTGCTTATGGTGTGATCCAACGTGACAGACATATTCCTGTGTGTGTGTGTGCGCGCACACGCGTGCTGTAATATACAGGAAGTGTCTAAAACATGACTCCAAGGACAGAGCCTCCTTCCTGTTTTCTTTTTTCTGACTGCTGGAGGGACTCTGGCCAGGAGTCTTGAATGAGTCTGAGATGATGCCCCTTATTGTTGGGATGTCCCCACAGCCTTCGTGTTATTATTGACTGGCCCATGTTGTTGGTTTGTTCTCGAGTCTCGTTAAGATACGCTTTGTCTTCGGGGTTCCTGCCTTTCCTGCCAGGTTCAGGGAGGGTCCTTGAGTCAGAGCTACAGTAAATGGCCAGTACACATGCAGCACTTCAAGGTCCCATTCTGGTGGACTTTAATCCCCTGTCTGCTGGAACTTGCTGGAATCTTCTACACCTATTTGCTTCTCTTCCTATACTCCCCACAAATGTAGTTGGTGGTGAATCAGAGTCCCCAGCATGCCCTTGTCAAAGGCTCTTAGTCTTGTTTCGCCTCCAGGACCCTACTGAAGGGGCGGCCACATCTCAACGAAGTCGAGTGCTTTGTTGATAGACGTATTATGGGATAGTCTTGTTAATCAGACAGCTACTAACAAGTTGTCTACTAACAAGACCGTCCTGTGTTATGCCCGAATTAATGCACTACGAAAATGATACAGTTTTGTCCTCCTGTGGAAGGGCCTCTGGTTCAAGGGCCCACTGGGGTTTGAGGTCCTCTTTGTGTTTGTTCTCTGGCATCTTTAGTGTTGAAGAACATAGCCAGAGTTATCTGCAGCCCTCTAAACAGCCTCACTGACAAGAGCTACGTGTTCTTGTCCTCAAACTTCACAGGAAAACAGGCACAAGGTGACTCTTCTGCCCCGTACGTCAGTGGACGCTTGTCTGTTCCCTGCTCCCGATCTCCTGCTTTACCTTTCTCCCTCTGTGACACTGCCTCCAGTCAGCCTGTCTCCTGAGGAGAGTTGGGCTGGGGTAGAAGACGCCTTGGATGAATCAATAAACCTTGGAAATGGAGCTGCCACTTAGGGAGTGCCCTTCACTCGGGCTGTTTGCTGAGTATTTGAGGTGTGGTGCTGAATAAAACCCTGCGCCACGCACTCTGCCCTAAAAGTCCTGTGTCCTGTGTTACTGTTCACACTCATAGTCCTAATCCACGTCACCCTCAAAACCAGCCTAGTCAGCACGTAGTGCTTCTAGCAGCAGGAACAGATGGGCATGGCACCTGGTACCCTGCAGGTGCCTTAGGGACATATGCTGCTGGGTTGGTCCAGCTGGGTCTTTTGCCACACACCTGGAATCAGATGTTCACAGTGAGGACGATGGAGATGTCTGACTGTCAGGAACTCATGGGGCCATACCTGAGGAGTTTTTTTTAAGACAGTATAAGTAGGTCCAGCTGTTTATAGGAGACATACTGTTTCTATAAATTTGCATCTTTATAGGAGAATGGAAGCCAGCATTTACTAAGTAGGGCTCAAGAGTCTGCGGACTGCAGAACTATGATGGTATGGCAGGTGTGGAGGGGAACCAGCTGTGGACCGGGTAATAGGTCAGGGAGCTTCAGGGCTAGCATTAGGAACATAAAGTGTGGGTGTTTGTCGGACTTATAGAAATGAAGGAAGGAAGGAGGGAGGGTGAGGAGGGATTGAAATTACGAATTCGTGAGATCATGAGGTCAAGGCTGGTGGCTGGGAGGTTCCTTGTGTGTGAGAAGTATAAAGTGAAACAATTCACTGCAAATGAAAATGAGCCTAACGCCAGGCGGTGGTGGCTCACGCCTTTAATCCCAGCACTTGGGAGGCAGAGCCAGGCAGATCTCTGTGAGTTCGAGGCCAGCCTGGTCTACAGAGCGAAATCCAGGACAGGCACCAAAACTACACAGAGAAACCCTGTCTCAAAAAAACCAAAAAAAAAAAAAAAAAAAAAAAAAAAAAAAAAAGAAAAAGAAAATGAGCCTATACTACCAATCAGTTCTGGGAGGACTGTGAGGTCCAGTAGGCCCCTCCTGATTTTGCAGGAGAGTGTGGCTCCTGACTGCCTTCAAATATGACAGGCAGAGCTAAGACTAATGCAGACAGGAGAAGAAAGCCAGAGGCCAGTAATAGGGAGGGAGAAAAAGGAATCTGAGACCAGCCTGTTACTTCAAACTCTTAATGAAAACGTGTATAGCTTAGATAAGTGATCTAAACCCAGACCACACATGGACACCCGTGACTGCTCCGGAAGAGAACTGTGGTTCTCCAGCACCATGCCATGGCTGAATCCACCGTGCCTTTTTTGATAAGTGATATTTCACCCTGGAATCAAGTCTATTTAGAAACCTTTTCCCGCCTTTTACAGCATCCTGTAAAAGCATCTTGCAGACTCTGAGGAAGGTGCTGTCTGAGGAAGTTCCTCATTTTGATCTGCACGCCCATAGTGCAGTTGACACTCAGACTAAGAAAGAGGACTAGTCCACAGCCACAGGCTTAGAGGCAGGAAGCTGCTGTTGACTGTTAGGATACAATCGCACCTTGAAGGGGATATCCTCAGTGTCAAAAGAACTGGTGGGGCAGGCAGGTGCAGGTTTCAGTTCCTTCTTTGGCCATGATTTTTGAGGAGGGCCGTACTGAGCAGTTAAAAACAGGAATCACATGGTAAATCATGCTCTCAGGCTTGGATATGTTTTCAGGGGTTTGTTTCCAGGGTGACTGGAAATATCCCTATGGATTTTTAATGTCTAAAGCCTCTATTCCTTTATTTCTCTCTGTCTCTGTCTTTGTCTGTCTCTGTCTCTCTGTCTCTGTCTCTGTCTCTGTCTCTGTCTCTGTCTCTCTCTGTCTGTCTGTCTCTCTCTCTAGGCTCTTGTTGTTTAGCCCCTGCTAGCCTGGAACTCAATATGTAGATCAGGATAGCCTTGAACTCACAGATATCTGCCTGCCCTTGCCTCCCCAGTGTTGGGGTTAAAGGTGTGGATCATCACACCCAGCTTCCTTTCCTTCATTAAAACTAGACTTCCTGCCTCCACTTCCCAAGTGCTAGATTACAGACAAGGCCACCATGCCTGTTTCTCTCCATTTTCTTTTTCAGTCCTGAGGATCAACCTCAGGGCTCACACACGAGACAAGTACACTGTACAGCCTCAGCCGTCTCTCTACTGTTACAAACATTTCCAAACATCCAGCAAAGTTGAAGGATGGTCGATGAGCACCCACAGGACTTCTCAGTATCAACAATGATAAACACTTTGTCTGTTTTCCTTCCCCCGCCCCTGAAATCATCTTATTTAATTGTAAGTTGTGAGTATCAACTATGTTCTTCATCGAGCTTGACAGTCACGGTGTGGGGAGTCTTCAGGAAAGTGAAGTCTTAGAGACACAGTGGGCAGGATGAACACCGCTCCTGAGAATGTAAGTTCCCAGCACGTAGCTGATTCTCAAGTAAGGTGGTGCCATTTTCCAACTGTTGTGTGCTACGTTCCATTTTAGTAACTCTTGCTTTAATGGTTTCTAAGGAGACAAAGCGAATCCACGTTAATTCTGCACACTTTTGTGTGTGCCCATCTTCTTCAGTTGACTTCAAGAACAGCATCTTCATGACAGTGTCCTGTGGCAAATGCATACTCTAAGGTAGAACTGGCATTTTGCCTCCCGGCGTATTACGTACTGTCATTAATTATTTTATAATGTGTATTTGGGAATAATAAGGAAGGACTTAAGGTATCTCAATATTTTGCTTGTGACTTGAAGCATAATAAAGTGCTCACTTCTCACGGTGAAAGATGTTAACTATCATAGCAACACTTGGTAATGATTGCAAAGGAATCACACACATTATAATAACGGCTATCTGCTCCAGAAAAAATAATTATATCCTTTTAAGGTTCTTATAATATCTATGCAATTTTAGTGCTGTTTTATCCAACCTATATCATCATACACAAATGCAGAACTTCATTCCATTTAATCAGCAGCTAGATGATGGAAGAGAGAAATCATTCATCAGGAAGCTGCAGATGTCCCATCTTTGTTTCAGAACACACCAGAGAATTTAATTCAAAGTTCTAGAAGAAATATTGACAGACAGATGGGATACAAACTTAATGAACCAGCTACAGAACAGCACTCTCTAATCTATCAAGGCCCTCTCTGGCACGTTCCTTTTTTAAAACCAACTCTCCGTTGTAAGTCAACACATGAAAAATCCTTAACGTTAACGTCTGATGTTGGACAAAAGCCATTGTAACTGAACAGCAATGATACACAAAACAGCATGAGCCAGTTGTTTTAGATAAAAGTAGCTTGTCTTTGTTCTATCAAAAGAAATTTATTTTTTTATTTCAATGTGTGTCTGAGGAGGCGTGTGCGTCAGGGTGCCTGCCAAGCCCAGACAAGGTCATCAGAACCCCTGAGCTGCCTGTTGTGGGTGCTAGGAACCAAGCTCATTCGTGTCCCTCTGGAACTCCCAGCCTTTGAGCCCTATCCCTACCTCTCTCCGAGTAACCTGATTATGTGACTTGTGTTTTCACAGTATTTCAGGAGGAGTGTAGTTCATTGGTTTCAGCCCAAAGATTGGGGGTATTGAAACCTCACCGGATTGCTGATTCTTTGGCTTTATCCTAGATGTTCTGGTTTAGTGGGTCATGGGGTTGAGCTCAAGACTCTTCACTCTGTCCAGGTTCCTAGGAGATCCTGATGTGGAGCATGATGGAACATGCTCTGACCTATACCATATTCAGCACCTGAGATTGCTAAGCCATGTCCATCATGTTAGCTGGCCACTGCTAACCCCTTCCATCTGTCCTAGTAAGTCACAGGTCAGGAGGAACAAGGGACCCGTATTCTACAGGTAAGGATGGATAGCTGTTATGGGGCCTGACCCTGAAAAGGGCACTTTCTTCTCTTATTAGCCCTGAAATTTAAGTTAGGACACCTGCTCGGTAGTGGTGGAATGAGGTGTGTGTGTGTGTGTGTGTGTGTGTGTGTGTGTGTGTGTGTGTGTGTGTGTGTGTGTGTGTACAGTAGCCTGCACAGTGAATGGACCCAAGATTAGTTTCTCAAAGGTATACACTCCCAGGACAGCTCTGTAGTAATTACACCCAGACCGTTGTGAAATCACCATGTTATGTGGTTCTTTCACTATGACGTTTTCATACGTGGATATAGTGGACTTTCATCCTTTGGTACAGCAGTTTTACAGATGTTAAAAGGTTAAGTTCACAGATAATACAGTAAGTGGGGTAGCTTTTCTTTAAAGGACCTGGAATTGTTTGTGGAAGATTGCAGCTGTGATTTGATGGGAAAGAGGTTATAGGATCTCAGAAGAAAAGATTTGGTAGTGTTTTTTTTTCTTTTCTTTTTTTTTTTTCTGAATCAGAGACCCATTCAGTAGCCCAATCTGTCCCGCAAATCATGGCAATTCTCCTGCCTCAGCCTTCCAAGTGCTAGA